>NW_017729029.1:61697702-61746653 GCF_001723915.1 Gavialis gangeticus
TCCTGAAGCCCAGAAAGACTACGTCCACGGCAACACCATCGTCCAGGGATTTAGTTACCTGGTCATAAAAGGCCATCAGGTTGGGCTGGCAGGACCTGCCTTTGAACACACATTGATTTCCCCTGGACATGATCTCCCCTGCTGGCCCCTCACAGATGTGATCCTTGATAATTTTTTTAAGGATTTTCCCCAAGACTGATGTGAGGCTTATGGGCCTATAGTTTCCTGGGTCCTCCTTTCTCCCTTTCTTATAAATGGGGACCACATTAGCTATGCACATGTAGATGTTGATGAGGCTCTCTGGGTTCAGTAGGGTACTTCAGTGAAAGGCTGCCTGCTGGCTAGCCCTGCACTGGAGCATACTTGTGCCCTAGTCCGTCCCTCCACAAGACATTGAGCCAGGTTTGAGCAGCCCCAAGCTGGCAGGCTGACCCCTTGGACCTGATGCCAGCTGGGACTGCTCTGACTCAGCAAAATGTGCTGTGCTTCTGCATGCACATGTAAATACAGTGCCTTGGAGCAATAAACTCCGATGCAATATAGTTTCATAGTTTGTAGGGTCGGAAGAGACCTGAGCAGATCATCAAGTCCACCCCCCTGCCATGGCAAGAAAGAGTACTAGGGTCAAATGACCCCAGCAATGTGTTCATCTAGCCTCCTCTTAAAGATCCCCAGGGTAGGAGCCAGCACCACTTCTCTTGGAAGTTAGTTCCAGATCCTAGCCACCCTGACAGTGAAGTAGCACCTCCTGATATCTAGCCTAAATCTACCCTCTGCCAGCTTGTGACCGTTATTCCTAGTTACTCCTGGTATTCATCGGAGTTTATTGCTTCGCATTAATAGCATGTGTAGATGTGTTCCCTGGAAGTTTTTAAGAGTGGTTGAGACAAAAACTTAGATGAGACTGTTTAGATGGGGATGATACTTCTTTAAGCAGGGGGTTGGACGAGGTGACTTCTTGAGGTCACTTCCAGCCTTATATTTGTATTCATGGTCCTATTCATTTAAAATGCACAGAGGAACTCATTCCTTTCCCTTTCAAGATTAGTGTCTTAAATGCATCTTTGAGACACAATGGGTGCATCTACACATGCCCATTTGCTGTGTAGTAACAAAAATGACTGTGCAGTACAGGCGCACATCTACATGTGGATGTCTGTATTGCACAGAAAATATAGTGACTTATGCCGACTTTAGTGTAAATTGATACCTGCATCATGCAGGTATCAAATTTATACCTGATTAGTTACTGTGCAGTAACGCACATGTAGACACCTTACTGCACAGTAAGGACTGTGGACTGACTTGGGACTAATATTAATGCACTTTAATGCCTGCACATGTAGACGCCAGGCTATTCCTGCTTACTGCACAGTAAATTTAAGCCGGTGTAAATTGCATATGTAGGCATACTTATTGTCTCCTCCTCCTCTCTCACATAACCGTATCTAGTGCAGTTCAAATTTTTTTCTACAAAAGTGGAAAAACTTTAATGGGGCTAGAGAGTTCTCTGTCCTCCTCCTACCCCGTGTGTGGTGGTTAGGACACTCTACAGGGAGGAGGGAGCTGTGGGATTGAATCCTCTCAGGCAGAGAAGGAAATTGAGCATTGGTACCTTATGTCCTGAGTACTTTAGTCACTACCTTAACATGTAAAGGAAATTGATATCATGCTTTCAGTATCCTGTATTTTAAAATAAATATGTGAAGTCTGCTTTTTGTTTCTTAATTTATCTTTTCTTTTGAAACTGTGTAGGTGTTTACCTTCAGGAGAGGGTTCTAAAATGTGAATCCCACATAGAGGGAGGTGCTTCTCTGAAAGGTATCTAAGCCTCCCAAAAGGGTGGGATTTAATGATGCCTTGTCCTCTCCCTGATAAGCCTGCTGATTGTTCTGGGTTCTGTTCAGAAGTACCAAACCCTCTGCATACATTGTGTAAAAATTCGAGGTACCAATACCTACCTCAGGTTTTTGTATTCTGTCCTGGAATGTTAGCATCTAGAAGTTTGCCATGTTAGATGCCTGCTCAGCACTGAAATGCATTAGACTTTTTTGGATCTAGTCACAAACTGTAACAGGGTTTAACTCCTTCTCCCCCAACAGACTTTCTTTGAAGGTAGTTGAAATACTTCCCCCCAAATATCTACTGGGTGTGTCTACACATGCATTTACTGAACAGTAGCTTACTGTGTAGTAAGTGACTTTTATGTCAGCGTCTACACATGCGGGCATTACAGTGCAGTAACGCTGTGTATGGATTGACTTGGAACTAAAGTTAGTCTCAAGTCATTCCACACAAACAAGGTTACTGTGCAGTAAGGAGTTTACACATGCCTTACTATGCAGTAACTGCTTGGTGTAAATTTGCTATCTGCATCATTCAGGTAGCAAATTTATGCCCAAATCTGCATAAATTGCCATAGTTAGAAGTTTGCCACTTAAGTTACTGCGCAGAAGCGGTGCACATGTAGATGCACCCGCTGAGTAATATACCTACTCTTGAGAAATGAGGAATATCTCAGCATTCAAAGGTCAAGGATATGAACCTTTTGGAACTAATCACTGCCTAAGACTCACGACAAAACTCATTCTATATTTCATTTGAACACTGCACACATTTGAGACCAAGAAGCCCAAAGTTAATCTAATTGACTTTTTCTTCCACCTACATTCTTTTGTAAAACAGCTTTAAAAATTCTGAACTGAATTTCTAGAGTTGAAGAGAAATGATTCATCAACTCATGATTTAAAATGAAGGCCCCCTCCATATGGTACAGGCATTACACAATTGATTCATTGTGCTCTTACCTTGGGACCAGCTACACCTGTAAAGTCACAATCATGCCATAAAAAGTTCCAAACCAGCTATAAAGTTTGACCTTAAAAATGTGGAATAATTTTATAGATGGTTGCTATCTAGCTTTAATTTGCGCATGTAGCAGGGTCTCCCTTACAGCTGGGAGCCCCATCACCTGACAGGGCTTTCAGCCACAGGGGTGACTGAGACTCAGTTGGGGTTGGGAGTCTGACAACTGAGGGGATTGTCAGTCCCAGCAGCTGCCAACTTTGGGTCCCAGCAGCACAGGGACCCAGAGTCCTGCAGGTGCAGATGTTGGGTGCTGGGATCCAGCTAGATCTCAGAAGTCAAGGACCACAGCATAGGAGGAGGTGTAATTTTGTGGATTGCACATTAGATCTCATTGCACCTGTAGCTGCATGTGTAGAGGGCCACAAAGTCAGTAGGATGATTCATTTTATAAGTGTGGCTAACATTTTTTTAAATCACCTATATATTGATCATTTGCATATAGAAATGAATTGCTTTTGTACAATTTCACAAATATAGAACCAAAGAGAAACAAGATTCCATATACAGGCTGGCATTTAGTGAAGTAATAAGAAATGGGCTAACTCTGAAATGTATTTACACTTCCTCTTATGAATATTCCTAGAAGGATTAAAACAGTATTTGGTTTTTTTTTCAGGCCTATTAATTGAAAGTAACAGTTGCTATTAATAATCAAAAAGGCAAAGCTTATGTGCAGGTAAGGGTAGTCATATTGAACCCTAATCTGACTATATAAAGGCTTACATACATGTGGTTTGTCTATATGGGTGACATGCAGTATAATTTACTTGAATCTGCTGTAGAATATTCTAGAAAAAAGATGAGAGGTAAAACTACACTCTAAGTTACAGCAGTATAAAAGTGAGTCCAGAGCTCTGCCAGGGTATTTGTTTGCTATAAGCAAATCTGCGCTTTTGCCTCTTAGTTGTGAGGTGCAATGATAGTGTGTACAGCCAGTGGGTACCCTGCAATATCTGGTCATCTGTAAGCCCTGGTGTAAATCACATCAGTGTAGTTGTTTGTTTAGACCTTAGAAAGAGTACAGAACCTGTGGCAGTGAAAAGGTTTTCCTTCCTGCCTCAAGGCCATTTTGAGGAATCATCTGTTGGAATAAAATGCTTTGTTCTACAAAAAGCATGTAAAGTTTGTAAAAATAACATCTAAATATACCATCATTGTGCAGTTACCCATGAAAAATGTATTAAAATGTAGTTGCTGAAAACATAACAGTAGTATACAAGACCCTTGAAAGTAAGCTTCCCACAAATAGAAAGTTACAACTGACTACCTTATTTGCATTTTCCAAACACGCACAGATTCATGGAAATAGTATAAGTAAATGAACATGGATATGATAAGAACTGAAAATGTTAAAATCGTAAGTTGTAATAATTAATAACTGGATCAGTCTTGAATTCTAGCTACTTTCTGGCATTTGTTTGGAGTCCTCTGATTTACTTAAAAGAAGTTAAAGAATAGAAAGGTATTAATAAGTCAGTTGTTACTTACATAATGCAGGAGAAACACATTTGTAAGATTTGAGTAGGTCACATTCTGTTCCATTTCCTTTAAAAGCAAAATAATGATTAATCAGGTAAACTATTCCTGTATTCAGCTATTTCATCAAAGTGAAAATTCTGTTCTTGGGGTACTAGTACAAGTAAAATGTAATAATTAAAATCTACAGACTTTTCCACATTTCACTGGTGCACCTGACAGCACATATTGCCCAATATTGTATTATTACTAATACTGTAAGACTTAATATAATAAAATACAGTTGAATAAATCATGGAAAATAAGAGTAAAATGTATTAGTTGTGTCTCTACATCTGTTCTGTCTTCTGGGCACATACCCTGTTTTTTGTGGATCCTTTTTTAGGTACCCAACTTCTCGTGAATTGAACTTGAGCTCCTAACTCAGGGCTGTAGGAACTAGTGGCCTAAAAGTTGAGCAGTGAAGAATGCACATAATGGCACAAAAGATATTTTGTGGTTTTAGCCCAAAGTTCTTCTGGGGTCAAGTTTAAGATGACCAATTTCATGCACTCTGTGATGTAGACTTGGATGTTCATTCGGGGTTCAGATGACAACATTAAGAAATGCTGACCAGATGGTTAGGGCTAATCAAATATTTTTAATATTTCACTGTAAGGTCAAAGTTTGATGAGAAGAATTTAAAATTTTCAATTAAGTCTAGTCGTGCCAAGGCCTTTCAGAGAATGATATAGCTTTCTAAGTGAAAGTAAAAGTTTGAAGTCCATCTTTGTTTGAAGAACCATGAACCACTTTGTACCACATGTGTAACACTGCCCAAGAAGTACCTGGAAGCATGAATGGCAAACATCCACACCAGTCCTGTATGTAATGGGCCTTGCATTCCTGTACACATCCATAGGTACTGTAGATATTGTGATACTGAAGTTTGATATTAGGATTGCACTCTCCCCAAGGGTATTCTTGGATAACTGTCTTGAATAGAAAATAGTAAAGTAGAATGCTTTAATACTATTTTAAATGCAAAGTTTGTTAATAAAACACTATGTTCAATTTATACTAAAATGTTAAATGAATTAAAGTTGAATTGATATGAGTTAAATCTGAGGTTAATAACAAAAAGTGTGTGTATGTTTAATATCTGTTCTCTTGGGTCTTGATTCTCTTGTACAGCCTGACAGTGTAGACAGACTGACAGAATTGGATTTCAGTAGGGCTGCACAAAGAAAGTACGGGCCTTTGTACACGCCACATTTTTTGCCCTTTCTTGCGCTGCAACTGTGTGACTGTTTGCATGAGAAGGTTTTCCACACACTTTAAAAGTTTTTCTGATGCATTAAACTAAAAATCCTCAGCTGTAGTTTAGTTTGGCTCACTGGGAATATAAGTGTCGCATCCATGGATTCATTGCATGCACACAAAAAGGCACTCAAAGACGTGTAATGAGCCTCTTTGTCTACCAAATGGCGCTGCAACTATTTTGTAGTTCACCCCTTCGAATTGCTTTCCCTTTCAAATTGCTTCCATTTTCTTTTCTTGTGTGGTTTGCCATCTTCCTGCTTCCACAGCTGTGTGGTAGGGCATGGGGTGGGTGGAGGACCCTGGACCACGGGGGTAGAGCTTGGACCATCCTGCTCTCCTGTGGCATTGGCTGGGGACCAGGCTTAATTAATTTGAAAACCTAGTGTGTGCAAACACAGATGCAGTGCTCCAAAGTTTAATTCATTTGAAATCCTAGTGCATGCAAACACTGATGCGACACTCCAAAAGAAACAAGTTTATATTTTAAAAACCTATTTAACTTAATGCGGATTAAAACCTGTGGTGTGTACAGGTAATTGATTTCATGTTGCAGAACCCTGCCCCTAGAGACAGAGTTCTAGGGAGGTGTTTCTGAAACATTTCAGAAACTTGATATTCCAAGGTCAGATCCTATGTTCTGTGGCAAGAGAATTGGAGCAGCTTAAGTTTTTGGTTATTTTGCCTCTGGATGTAGAAAGAACATAAATCCTCTATCTGGTATGGGGTAGGGTGTATGTATGTGTGAGGGTGCATCTGTTTGTGCATGTATGTGCATACCAAGGACCAGAGAGCAAGGTGCCAAGAGCTTGCCTCTTTGTATGAGGGCTGCTGTGGCGGTGTAGGCTGCTGTTCCAGTAATACAAAACTGCGTGAATAGAGGTCACTGCTGTGGTGACATGGGCTCTCTTGGTCCTGCCATTTGGCACTTTCCCTTCCACACTCCCAATCATGAATCCTTCAGACTGGCATCCTTAGTTATGCTACTGCATATTATACCCAATTACAAGGAAGGAATAAAGATTTACAGTGCATCAGCTGATCTATGGTGACTGTTTTGCATGTCTTCTATATATTGTGGTAGCTGGAAGCTACCTACTCTGGAATAAAAGAACTGCTAAAGTTGCCTTGGTTTGGCTTCCATTTATTGCCAGGTGGAATACATGCACAAAACAGCTTAGATGTGATAAGTTCTAATACAGTATGATTTGGACTCTGGAAAAAATTATTGTGGAAGTCATTGAAGCATAATTCATATCAAACTTTTAAAATGTCTGTTGTTGTAATTTTTCAGAGTAAAAATGTACTTTAAATTTCAGAGAGAGACTGATACTTCATCACACAAATGGCTTACCTTTAGTTGGCGGATTGCAACATGGGCATGCATGCCTACTGGTGTGGATAGGCCCAAGCCATCAAACCGTGGAGGTTCTTTAGGTGAATGGATAACGTAAATTATACCAGCATCAATAAAACCCAGGGAAGGGTCATCAGTGAAGAGTGCCTGATACAAAAATAATTCCTTAGAAAAGCAGTGTCATGATGTGATATTTACATTATGACATTTAGCTTTATTTAAAGTCAAAAAAGCATTTTGCTCGAATTTACACCTCATTTGGTGATGAAGTTTAAGTAGGTGACAAATCTCCTCTGGCAATTAAAGAAAAGCAGAAAAACAAAGTATCTTCTTCTTCTTTTTTTGCCTTAGGATCTAAAATCTTGGAGGGTCAGTTAAAACAGGGACTAAAATGGAGAACACCATCTTGAAGTTCAAATAGGGCTCTTTAGTTCAAAGATGACCACCACTTACTGATTTCATACAACCACTGGTAAATAGCTTGGGAATTTACTGGGAAATATGGTGGATTTTCCATTCAAAACTTTTTCAAATCAAGATTGGACATCTTTCTTAAAGATGTGCTATCCTTCAGTGAGTAATTTTGGTCTTAACCCAGCAATTAATTCGTGAAATTGTTGCCCATGTTATGCAGAAGGACAGAAAAGTGGTTATAGTAGCTTTTTTCATCTTGAATATGTATTATGTGAATATATAATGTAAGATTATTATCATATCTATACCTGTTTGATATCAAAAACTAAACTTAGGCCTCTTCCAGAGATGCTCACTCTTCTCTTTGCTGGAAGATCAATGTGGTTAAAAGTAAAGCAGTTTCCATACTCAGTGAAAACATGTTCGAAGTCCTATAACAATATAAGTAGAAAACAAAATAAAAAAGAAACCAGATAACCTCAATCTATTTTTGGGATTATGGAATGCTTTATGGCCTAGATTGCCTAAATTATCTGTTGTTGATGTATATTTATGACCATAGCAGGTGAACACACAAACTACTGATGGAATAGTCCTATAGAATTTAATCAAGAATGAAATCTTTTCTATGGAAACAAACGTATGGAACTCACCAAAAGAAATTTTTTAACTGTCCACTAAATGATTTTGGTTGCTTAGAATAACTTTTCATAAGGTCCTACTGTCTTCTTCCTTATGAAGTCCAGGACTTGAGGAAATTAGTGTTCACTTAGTACTATAATTTCTAGTAGATAATACTTGTGAAGTAATTTCTATCTGTTTCAAAGGAATGTATGAAGTTGTACTACAGTAGACCAGTATGGTATACTACTTGCCTATTTGTTCAATGGTTTTAAGGGTGTATTGTCACCAAAAATTTAAGTCATTGGACATATCAACATGAAATGTTTATTGTGGAGTTGCCTAATTAGCTTTACAGTAAAAATTTCTGCATCTATAGGTGCAAACCTGTTAGGCTGCAGGTAACTAATTAACCCTGCAGCAGGATAGTACTTGTAAATAACAGTACTAACCTGCTGCAGAGGTTTTTTTGTGAACAGCAATGCACGTGTAGATGCTGATGTGCTTGGCTGAAGCATGAGGGTGCTTCAATATGGGGGTGTCTGCTGGCTAGATTCACACTGAAGCACCCTTGTGCCCTAGCCAACCCCTCTGCAGCACTTTGAGCCAGGTTGGAGCACCCCTGGTTTGGCAGGCTGACCCCCGGACCTCCTGCCACCAGGGCTTTTCCAACCCAGCTTAATGTGCTGCAGTCCAACCCAGCTTAATGTGCTGCTAGGCGCATCACTTATTTTTAGAGAGTTTTTAATTCCACTGTTCCCATTACAATAAAGTAAAAAGTATTACCTCTGGGTAACATGGCTTTCCAAAAAAATCACATTCTAATAACGTACTGTTGTTGAGAAAAAATCCATTATTCTTTGTAAACTCTTTAATGCTGAAGTTTTGGTTTCCATTCAAGAAATCATTTAGGTCCGGAGAGAGTTTGTCATCCAGAGCAAATGCACGAAGAACACCAGACACAATGCTCCAGAGAAAATAAATGATGTTGAGGTTGGCTACTGCTTGGATTTGGAACCTGTAAGAAGGAAATAGAATTTAGAAGTGTAGTTTTGAACTCTTTGGGCAACTATGGAGACAATCTGCAGGTAGAGCAAGATGCACTTTTAGCAAATACACTTTTAGTTTTTATAAACTCAGGTTTAGTGTTGGCCTGGCAATGGGGATTTGAGTTAAAACAAGTGAAACCAAACTCTGCCCCTCTACTTCCTCCCACCCCTTTTTAAAACCACAGACTGGCCATCTGAAGCAACCACTGACAACTTTCTGGCAGGTTGGTAGACCTGCCAGAAAGTTGTCAGTTGTCACAGGCAGATATCAGGCTAGGAGGCACGATGGAAGGAACTGAACCAGAGAACCAGAGAATTCTAGTGCCATCACTTAGGCAGCCCGCCTCTTTGTCTATCTGCAGAAGTCTCTCAGCCAAAGGGGCTCACGTAGCCATGGGAACTGGAGTTCAAACCATCTTGCTTATCCTTCCTTAGGAACTCTGTGCCTGGTGATTGGTGGTGAAAGGTGGCGTAAATCTAGGGTGAATCTAATGCCTAGAAACAATTTGAAAATCTTCTAAAATGTGATTGGGATAAAGGTGTGTTTAACCGCAAATGCATTGTATATCCCTTTCTCTCATAAAATGGTAAAGGAACACCTAATAATGACGCAAATTAGGGATTTATTGAAGTGTTATGATGGATTTGAATTCAAGATGTTGAAAGGAAAAAGTAAACTATTCCTGTGTAATATTGTCATGGAATTACCATTTTATGTCAATTTTTATATATCAAAATGTATCTTGGATGCCTAAAATATCAGAAAATCTGTATAAAGCTCCCCTTTTGCAATTCCACAATATTCTATGACTACTTCTGTCCATATAGTTTTAACTATGCTTTTGAAAACAACCATGTGCATGGTTGGCTTTGTTTCTCAAAAAGGAATGTTTCTTACTAAAAATAGAAATATATAAATTGACAGGAACAGATGGGTGTAGAAGCAAATTTTCATTTTATTGTGTCCAGCTGCCACACTCTGAATAGTTGAGTGTTGACTACCCATAACATTCTGCCGTTATAGCTACAATAATTTATTGCCTATCATAGCCAAATAGACTTCTATTATTGGCATTGTATATTCTGTCACAGAGAGTCCTTCCCGCAAGGAAAACAAGGGCCAGGTATGTCCCATCGGTTTGGGGATCGCACCTGTGGCTCATTCTACTGGTGAGAGATGGAGAGATCAAAACATATCTTTCTTGATAGTAAAATGTGGGCAAACTACACAGATTTCAAGACAGTTTCTACAGTAATGAGCTTGCAGGTTCATTACACTACTTTAATTTTTTTTCAGCTGAATCTGAGTTAAATATAAATATACACACACACACACACACACACACACACACGTGTGTGTATGGATATAGATGGAGATATAGATATATAATTTCACTTTAAACAATTCGAAAAGGTTTATGTTCAGATTGGAATCCCCAGGGGAGTGTTATTTAGACTTCCTAAAGAAAAGTATCTTGACTTTCAGAAGTGTTGAATGAGTACCAATTTGTTGATGCCAATGGGAAAAGCAGTAATTCTAAATAGAAGTAACCTGATTTTTAAGCTTCCAAATTCATATTTAGGTTCCTAAATTGAGCCTGTCAGGCTTGCAAATTTCGGTGCACAAGTGTGTCTCTGAATTGACTGTACTTTCCAAAGGAATGTAACCGGATTGAGCACCCTTAAGCAAAATATATTGGTGGTTCTGTAGTTATACATGGTACTATATATCCTACTGATCAAACGGTTTACTTTTTTTGGCCTATAGCATGACTGATACAGGCATCAGAGATCCTAAAGCAGTTATAATACATATCTGTTATCTCTGCTGAAATGAAGCACAAACAAAAATCTGATCCTTAATTTTTTTCAGGTAAATATTTTACATAGATTCATTGAAGAGCTCCTTTAAGACCAAGCTCTCACTATCTAATTTACCATATTTACTTGCATACTACACACACCTTTTTCTCAAAAATCAGTTATCCCAAATTGGGGTACATGTCTTAAGCAGGGAGGCTGATTTTTCGTTGCTGGAATAGAAGTTTGGGAGGCAGTGCTGAAGGATGGCTTCCAGATTGTCTAAGGTAGCAAGGAATGGTAAGTCCAATATTACTCTCTTCAAAGCTGCTTTCAAATTGGCAACAGTTTTTAGCTGAGCAGCCAAATGAACAGCTGAAAACTGTTTCCAATTTGAGAGCTGCTATGAAAAGGTTAACTTTGGATGCCATCCCTCCTGCTTGCCATCCTGGAAAGAAGCTGGCAACACTGTCTCTTCATGGAAAAGATAGCTTCAGATCATGACTCTGGAAAAAAATAATTTCTACATTCTGCTTTCCAAAAACAAGGTACATATTTAATCTGGGGACATTATATGCAAGAAAAAATTGTATTTTTTTGATTTATATGCCTCCCTTCCCAGGAGAGGCTCAGGGCTGCTTACAATAGAACCAAATAACTTATAAAACAGAAAACAATGCTTATAGAAGAGGAGAAAACATAAAATGGAAGCCCACTAAACAATAACCCAGCCTAGCTTTCTTTGCTAAATGCCTGCTGATGTAGAAAGGTCTTACAGTGCTTCCAAAAGATGTCCAGGCTTGGGCTCTGGTAGGTTCCAAGAGAGAAAGTGTTCCGGAATTAAGGAACGACAATGAGAACGTGTTACTCATATGATTTTCTTCCAAAAGATTGTGCCTCTACTTGTATGATTAGATGATCAAGTTTTTTTCTCAGTGCAGTAAAGTACTTAAAGATTTGTTCAGGAGCTTCTGGTGTTTAT
Source organism: Gavialis gangeticus (assembly GCF_001723915.1). Lineage (NCBI taxonomy): Eukaryota > Metazoa > Chordata > Crocodylia > Gavialidae > Gavialis > Gavialis gangeticus. Next base: position 61,709,569 of record NW_017729029.1, read on the forward strand.
TCATTTCCATTTAAAATCGTGTAGCAAAATTCCTACCTAGCATGTTGAAAACTGACCATATGCAGTCAGTTTAGGATACAGACCAGAAGTGCAGCTCCCTGCTGTAACTGAGAACACTTTGCAGGAAGTGTTCTGAGTTACAACAATTCCCTTAGACCAAACAGAAGTTCATTGTTGGTTCTGGGGGAGGGGGAATCTAGCTACTGGCTGGGAGCCTGCAGCTGGTTTCCTTCAGCAACAGCCCCTCCTGTCTCCTAGCCTGTCTCTCTTTCAGAATGGGAGAGGGGAAAGCGAGGAGAAGGATCTCATTTTAGGGTTCTCTAGCACTGGAGAGTGGGGTGGGTGATTTGGAACCCTGCCCCCACTCCATCTTGGGGGTGGGGGCTCCAATACATTTTTCCACCTTCCAGTAGGAGCTGAAAAGCCAGCCCCCAGACTGAACTTGAGGCTGGGAGGCAATGCAGACAGAAGTCATAGAAGTCATTATGTTTTGAAATGTCATCTGACCCCTCATGCAATGACGGTTCAGATTTTCACTGGATCAACCATTTTTTAACTGTCTGCAGCCATGAACTCGTTTGGTCATGGCTATAGACCACTTTCTGTGGCCAGATCTGGTGAAAATTGTCACCTCTATTTGCACCCCTAATATTCCATCAATTTTAATAGATGTACTTCAGAATGACATTTTAAACAAGAGACATTTAACTCTATTATTCCATATTTATGATGCACTAAAAAGTGTCTTACCTGTTCAAGTTACAAAAAGTCACAGCAGGGAATTCAATATTTTCCACATACTGAACTACCACTGAAGTTGTGGTTGGCCAACTCAAATAATAGATGAAGCGATTGTAGATTTGCCAAGTGACAATGGCAAGGGAGCCCAAGACCACTAGCATCCACACCACCTTGCGCATCTTGCTCGGGGTTCGGACAATATTTTGCACCCCATGAAATGAAGTGGATATAGCAAACTCATAGTTGTACTTCTTTTTTTCTTCCAAATATGGCAACATTTTCCTTTTTAAGTACAGGCTGGTCTTTTTCAATAATCCTTAATATTGGACAAAATGAAAGATTAATGATATTGTTTTCTTGTGAATGTTTTCGAATGTAATCATTTAAATGCTTCTTGTGACATATGTTCCTCATGAAACCAAGTATAACAATCCTCTAGAGAGGATACCAGCTCCGATAATGTCTCTTGGCATAAAGAGTTCTCTCCTGCAAGTATTTTTTGACTGCTGAGAGAGCTGTGCACAAGCTTACTCAGAGCAGACAGAACTATCTTAAAGGAAAAGACCCAAAGAAAGTGAGATCCCTATAAAGAAAAGAACCACAATAAACTTTATTCTTATAACAACATCACTATATCACATTAAGATAAACCTTTAGTCTAGTTTGCTATGACAAAAGCTTGAATCTTGGGGCACCTAAATTATGGACCAAATCTGCAGGCCATTATGCATTTTCTAGGAGATGCTGAGCATCCAGTTTCAAGTAATTTTCTATTAAGCATTCAGGACTGGGCCATTAGTCTTAAACATGAAAAAAGAGCAGAGGGTTTTTTCCATAACTTCAGACTCATTACTGAAAGTTTCTGAACAAAACCCAGAAGACTACAACCTCAAAGGTTTGATTCTAGGAGAATTATTGGGAATAGTCTGATTTCACATCTTTGGGTTTTTTTAATATCCAAAAATTATTTTATTATCTTGTTAGATTTGAAATAGTTTAAGAGCTACAGGATTTATATATATAATAAAGAATGGGACATGTGGTAGCAATCAGTGAGCAATTCTTTGAGCTTTAGGAGTGGTGCCTTCTCTCACAAAACATCCAAAGGAGGTCATTTTAACTACAACCATGTAAAACCAAGTCCTAACTGGATAAGCAGTTTAATAGAATGTCTCTATTGGCAAGGGTGAAGTAGAGAGTAGGCTCTCCTGCCACTCAAAATCCACAATAGTAGCAGTGCAAAGTAGCTTCACTTAGTACTCAGACTGAGAATCTGAGAATCAGTGATTTATCCACTTGGCACTTAAGGCTATTAAATGCCTCACTCCAAAATTGATTGTAATGAGAATTATGTTCATTACTCCTTACATCTAATATAGTCTCATAGGACACATCTACATGAGATGCGTTAATGCTCATTAGCCTAATTTAATGTGCATTTTGGGCACACATCTACATGTGCATGCCCTTAACACACATTAAAAATGGCTAAATTAGGGTAATCATGCATAAATGTGATACCAGCAAATGCAGGTATCAAATTTAGGTGCCATTAGTTAAATTGCATTACTACACATGTAGACACGACCCAGCACTAACTTTAGTGCCAGGTCTGCCCAGCCACTAGGGGCACATGGCAGGGCTGCAGGGACTTGGCACAAACTTTAACACCCTTACTTTAGTGCCAAATCCCTGGATGTGTATACACCTGCCAAAATTAACTTAATGAGCATTATCTTAATGCACATTAAATTTAGCTGCGCTTAAATGCATGTGTAGATGTGCCCATAGAGGGAATAAAGAGGTCTAAGATCCCTATCTTTGTTGTAACCATGTTAAGGTTAGCAGGGATTTGGGCCTGGCTTCTGCATGGAGCTTAGGGGCAGTAGCATAACAAAGGGAGAAGGGAGGATTGACTCATGGGGGGAAGAAATAAAAAAAATAGATCCTCTCTCCTGTGCACCTGTTTCCCCAGCCACCATGCCACTGCCTGGCTGCACCTGCTGCCTGATGTGCTACCCAGAGCTCAGAATTTCCCAGTTTTGCCTCTGTGTAAGGGCTATTACCTAGTTACTCTCTTTGGCCATGTCTAGATGTCTAAATTTGCAGATTTGCATCTGCAAATTTGTGCAGATACTTTGTGCCACAGTGTATGCCCCTGCCTGTGTGTTTTATGGGGAACTGTGTCCCGCTTCAGGCAAACTGCCTTTGCCCAACTCCTCCTGGCTCCTGGCATGCTAGAGCAGCTAGGGCAAAAAATGGAGTCCCTGGAGGACTAAGCCTCCATTTATCCTGAAATGGTAGGGCAGATGGAGCATCCCACAGGAGTGCAGGGGAACTCCCCGCATGTTCGGCGGTGGACCTCGAAGTGGACCAGAAGTACTTCTGGTCCATTTCCAGGTCCACCTCTGAGCGTGTGGTAGCCCCAGCCCCCTGCACCCCTTCAGCTTGGTGGTCAGCTGTGGAAGACCCCGGGTGCCCCCCCAGACTCAGGAGGCACCAGTCATCGAGCCAGGGGGTGGGGTCCCCCGTGTGCTCTGCGGTGGACCCAGAAGTGAACTGGAAGTGCTTCTGATCCATTTCTGGGTCCACTGCCAAGCATGCTGGGGAGCTGCCCACACTCCCGTGGCATGCTCCATCTGCCACATCATCTCAGTATTCACAAGTTGCCTGGTACTTTGAAGTATGTAGAAAAAACATTTAAAGCTGTGTCTATGTCTGAGTCATCGAATCTCTCTGAATCGATGCAGAGGGTTAAAGGGTCTCCTGATTCGATTTGGATTCAGAGATTCGGCCACCGAATTGGGCTGAATCTCTGCTGAATTGAATCAGCAACCGAAGCTTTGCACAGCCCTACTGGCTAGCACACTTGGGTTAATAAAATGCACCCTTTCACTGACTGAAGTTAATTATTTTCTCACTTTAACCTGAAGAAAAGAATATGGGGAGGACTGTGACCCAAAATAACTGGATATAGTAGAAACATGGGTGAAAATTCAAATTTGTCTTCACTCCAACTCAAGGCAATTCAACTATATTTTTAAAAATTCCCATGGAATGGAAGTTCAAAAAAAATCAGAAAACTTAAAAAATTAATTTTGGATTAAAATTGAATTTACTTTTTGTTTTTAATAATTTTTGTCATTATAAGTTCTTAGTTTTATTGTCCTTATATTAGACTGGAACCATTCTTTTAGAATATTGAAGACAGCTGCACCTTTCATTTGTATGTTGAGAATGTTTTCTGTTCTTGTTCAAAGTGTCATACTTACTGTGTCATTAAAAAAATTAAAGAATAAATCTTGTTTCTATAAAATAGGATGTCGTATTATTCTATGCCCAATTATTAGTGGCATGTCACGAAATCATGTAAAATATTTCAAATAACATTTCAAAGGAAGTTCATTTCAAACAGAAATTTCAAAAAAATCTGAAACAAGTCTCTTATGGTTCCATGATTTAAGCAGAAGGCTACAAAAATCTGTGTGATTTAATTAAATATTTCAATGCTGGCAGAGCAGCATTTTCTGATGTAAAATCTTTGGAAAAACTTGTGATCAGCTATTGTTACAATAACTCTTGGATCACCTTCTGAAATAGTTTGGTTGTATTGCCGTTTATTCAGGGATGCATACAAAAAACAGAACCTTTGTCTTGGGTAAAGATTAAAAAATAATGGCCTGAATCTGAAAACAGTCGGACCTATGTGTCTCCTCAGCTTCTGATAAGCTTCTGAACTGTGTCTCAGAAATAAACTCTACATTTACCTGATTCCCTTTCCTCCCTCCCCCCTCTTTTTTTTGGAGTCATGGTTAAAAATTCATCCACTCCAGTAGAAGCAGTTAGGCCAATGCTGAATACCTTTTGAAAATCCCACGATACATATTTATTCATAGTTGTATTTTTTTTTTATTCCCAAGGTTCTCTTAGTTCTACTGAGTCTGACCTAAATCTTATCCATAAGGAGGGATGACCATCTAGGAACCCATTCTCCTGTACTGATGTAGGGGAACTAGGCAAAATCCCTTAATGATGCTGAATAGAGTTTTGTAGAGAGATAGTAGCCTAGCTTTCACATTTCAGCAACAGACTTGAGTGGCATGTCTGGCTTACATGTATGCTGTTGTTGCTTGCAATGTTAGTTGGATCTGAAGTTTGCTTAGACTCTGAGGAGTAGTTGTTGTAACAGCATGTGCCTGCAGCTGCTTCCTACAAGGCAAAAAAAGTTATCGTGTCCTAGCTGGGTGAATGGAAGAGTCTTTTCATAAAGAGGTCATCCCTATCTCTGCTCCTATTTGCTGCTGTTTGGAGTAAGGGTTCTAGTTATCTCTGAGTCTTCTGACAGCATGCTCTTTATTTTGTCGCGTTAGTTTATACAACAAAATATCATCTCATAGCTGTTATGCAAGCATGCAACTAAACTTAAATTCATATACAGTATTCTATATACATATTGCAGCACTGCTCTGCAATATGTATATAGAATACTGCATGTGTGCCTGTGGAATTTTTGGCAGTAACAGCTGAAGCTACCAATTATCTTTAGACTGAAGGAGCAATTTGTATCCCATCAGGTAAGTAAGGGCCATTGGATTGGGCTCTTCAAGAAAATTTACTGGTGTGGACTGACAATGATGTCCTGACCTGAAAAGATGAGGTGGGGTGACTTACAGTCATCAGTTACTCCATTATGACTATTACATGCATCTGTTTTCTGTCAACTAAATCATGCTATTTAGTAGTTTCATTCAGGGGTAAACTGCTTTGATTTAGCTTCCAAGTACTGTGTGGTAGAGTGGACATAGAAATTATGCATTCCTTTAAGTTTAAGCCAATATACTTTCTTGTTCCATACCCTGTTACTTACAGATTTCTGAAAAAATATATCTACTTCAGAAGACCAAAAGTAATGTCTAAATAAATTAGAGCAAACAGGTATGATTGCATATTTGCAATGAAAACACTTTCCATTTGCAATGCATTGTCAGAGATTCTGGGTATATAATTTAGGAATGGCAGTGCATTTTGGGATTTGAGGTTTGTTGTGGGGGTTGTCATGATAAAATAAAATAATTGAAAGACTAATACAGGACAAAATGAATTAGGAACTGAACCTCGGTAATATAGCTACTGCCAGTCAACATGGGCCTAAGCAAATCTTTTTAACTTTATCACTTTACAGCATTACATGTTTGGATGGTTAATTGGATTACATCAATACTATCACTTTTGCCTTCTGAAAGGTGTATGATTTGGTGTCTCATTATAGTTTGATTAAGAAATTTGTAGGATACAAATCTGTAGTATGTAACATCAACATAGCAGGCATATATAATTGTAAATGATGAAATTTTACCAAATATATATGATTTAATGGCATCTCATAAAGATCAGTTCTTGATCAGACTTTGTTATATTTATGACTGTGAACTCTTTGGTTAAGTACAGGCAGTCAAAAGCCGGAGGCTGAATCGATTAAATCTTTGCAGGTTAGTCTAAACTGCGTAGATTGACCACATAAGCAAGTGAATAGACATTCTGAAAATGCAGCCACATGCCTACAGTGACTTAGGTCAGAAGCTGGGGGGTGCTGGAGCATGCCTTCCAGATACTGCCAAGGGGAAGGGAGGAGAGAAGCCCTCCAAGGCTTCCCACCCACCTCCCAGCTTATGTGGAGATGGTATGACCAGGACCCAGCTTGGGGCCAGCATGCTGAGGCCAGAGGGAGAGGGGCTTTAAATCTCACTCCCTGGCCAACATGGGACTCCAGCCTGGGTCTGTCTGGGGTGGGGAAATGCCTACCAGCTTTTCCCCTGCTCCCCACTCCTGCTCTAAGCCACCATGCTGAGAGGGGGGCAGGCGGCTTTAAACCCAAACCTGGCCTGCAGGGGACCCCAGCTGGGGTCCATCTGGTGAGGGGTGGGGCAGCCTCTACCAAGCTTTTTCCCCCTCCCCCCCTCCTTCAGAGGAGATCAGGGGGCATGGCCATGCCCCAGGGATTGCACACTGAGGCAGGGAGGGAGGGGTTTTAAACCCACTCTCAGTAATGCATGGGACTCCACCCAGGGTCTGATGGGGGCAGTCCCTGCCAGGCTTTTGCCTCCCAGCTTGAGTGGAGAGCAGGGTGCCTGGCCAGACTTCAGCCTGGGTACCTTGAGGTGGAGGAGGGGGGGTTTCACCCCCTCCTTGGTACTAGACCCCAGTTGGGGTTTGCCTGGGTGGGGGAAAAGCCCCTGCCAGGTTTTTGCCCTGTCTCACTACTCACTCCAGTGGAGGAGGGGCATGGCCACATCCCATCCCAGAGCTTGCACAGTCAGGCTGGGAGGGAGGAAAGCTCAAACATCCCTCCCTCCCCACCTCTGCATGCCAACCCTGGGCTGGGTCATGGCTCTGCTCTCTGCTCGAGTGAGGTAGAATACCCTGGCAAAGGCTGCCCTCCCCCTCTCAACTGGGAAATGGGGGGCAGAAGCATGGCAGGGTCTGCTCCCCACCTTCCAAGGCAAACCCTGGGTCTGGTCTGGAGCAAGTGAGGGGGGTTTAACTCTCCCCCCTACTACATGGGACCCCAGCCAGGGTCTGCCTGGCTTTTCTCCTGCTCCCTGCTTGAGTGGGGAGCAAGGGAAAAGTCAGGCAGGAGCTGCTTTACCCCTGCCTGCAGACCCTGGCTGGGGTCCCTTCTGGGCAGAGGAGGGACTTCAAATCCCTTTCCCTCCCCTCCACCTCAACTTGCCGGCCTGGCCAGTGTCTGGTCACATCACCCACCTCTCCACTCGAGCGGGTAGGAGGGGAAAAGAATGTGTGGGGCTGCTCTGCCCCTGCCAGGCAGACCCTGGCTAGGGTTCAGAGCCAGGTTTCCCACTGCACCCCCTTCTCAGCCAGCTTAAGCAGTGATAGTGATCCAGCTAGGTAGCAGAGGGGTGGAGCCAACCCTGCTCCACTGGAACAGATAGCATAGTCCAGGGCTGCAAAGCATCCTGGGTTACTGGGAGGACTATGAGTTAACTTGAACCTGGAAGGGGTCTGGGACAGAAGTTGTATAAACCGGTTCAACCTAATTCAGTTCAGTCTGATACTGCATCCAACCAGGTTTATCTTAAAATGGTTTTGGCCATTTTGAAAGTAGTTGAAGTGCACTGAACTTTGGTTCTATTACAGGTTTAAACCAGTTTCTAATAATTTAAACCAGTTTATGTGTAACTTCTGACCCTAGCCTTTGAGTTAAGGGCTTTCTCTTTTTTTTGTGCATGTGTAACATCAGGCACAAGAAGTCCTACTCTAGGCATTTCATTGATACACATAATAAGTATATAAAATATTTTATCAGTCACACAAAAGAAAAAAATCATTATTGATCAGTTAACTGTTGAACAAAGATTGAGGAGAAAATAAGTAATAAAGAAAATAAATCACTGATATAATCTGGGTCACCTAGTAAACCAGGCACAATGAAAACAGAAACTATGTTGATATGGCTAGCTGTCAAGTCATTTAGGAAAAATGAATCCAAACTATACTGACAGGATGGAGAAACCACAGTAGGTAATTAGTTGAACATGATTTTCCCAGTCTGATACTGTGGCTGAAAGGGTTAATATAATCTTTGGATGTATAAACAGGGGAATATTGTATAGGAAGAGGCAGGAAGTTTTTTTATGCAACTCCAAGTGGAATATTGTGTCTCGAATTTTGATGTTCATGCTGCTAGAAGCGTGCTAAAAAAATCGAGAAGAATGGAGAAGATCCACAGATTGATTATCTCATTGGAAAACATGGCTGATAGTGAGAACTCAAACTGATCAATCTATTCAGTTTATCAAACAAAATCTTAAAAACTGATTAGATTAGTCTGCAATTACTTACATGAGGAATATACATTTGATAATAGAAAACTCTTTAATATAGCAGTGAAATAAGATCTGATGGCTGGAATTTTAATGTAAACAAATTTAGATGAGAAACAAGGTTCAAATTTTAATGATGAAGGTAATTAACCATTATAACAGCTCACCAAATGTCACAATGTCACAATGACTTTTTCATTAACGTACATTGTAAACAAAGTTTAAATGCTTTTCTAGAATGTATGTTTTATTTCAGTCAGAATTACTGGACCTAAGAAGGAGTTAATTCAAGGAAGTTTATGGTCTGTGTTATGCATAAGATTATATCACAATGCATCTCTTCTGACTTTAGAAATCTATTAATTATTAAAGTCTATTTCATCACTCAGAAGAAAACAATTTAAAACAACATATGAAATAAAAGCAAGTGGTTCTCAGTATGTAAAGGAGCAATGGCTACAGGCAAACAAACAATCCACTTGCACACATTAGAACAATACTTTTTTTACAGTGCTTATTTTATTTTTTTTTTCTTCATACTACATACTAATTATTATTTGGAAATTTGCTCTGAAGTAAAGGAAAATTATTTTTTCCTCTTTTGGGTGTAGAAATCCATTTTAAATTAGGTAAAACTACTAGGTAATGCATTATATTATTACATACCTCCAACATCCAATCCACTGCATTTCCCAAATGGGTTCATTTATGTTGTCCTTGTTGGAGAAAGAAGGCACAAATACAAAGAGCTTCCTTTTTATTGTTGATCACTGTTCATTAATGGCTTTTATAGAAAATTAAATGGGTGGGGATATTAGTTGACACAACACTGGGCAATCTACCTGCCTGTGTTGCTATACTTCATTTTCTGAATAACATGTTCTGGGAAGTAGAAGCAAAGATTAGTTTTATGACAGGATCAGATATTTAAGTTCAGCTATCTATTATGAGGCATGTACCAGTAGAAAGGAAATCATATGTGCTGTAGCACATTCTGGCATGCAAATTAATCTATTTTTAAAATAATGACAATTATAATTAAGACCAATTATTGTTCATTTGCAATGTTGCAGTAAAAATATTGTAGTCTTTAGGAACTGGGTAGTATTCCCATCAAGTGAGAACCCTTTAGTTGTCCTCTCTCTGTGAATAGGTTCTACTAGGCCTAAACCAACAGGGCCCCAGGATTCCCTTGTATACTTACTGCTTTGTTGAAAAAAGATGAGATTCGGTTTCCCTTGTGTGTGGAGGGCACATAGGATTCTCGTGACACTTTCCAGAATAATAAAATCACAAACCTAAAATCACATTAATAACAGCGGGTCAAATTATAGGAAGATGTGGGAGTGGGCTTGGTAGGAAAGGGAAACAGAATTCTAAAAATCTGATTAAATAAAAATGTAGGCAAACTAAGTGTCTTTGAGTCCTATAGGACATCTCTAGATTTGGTTTTATAATTACATCATTTCTCCCTATTAATGGGTAAGGAAAAATAATTAAAGAAATCCTAAGTATTGCTTATAGAAGTATAATATCTCATGGAAGTTAACATGCCTGTACTTAACTTTAGGGGTATGCATAGGATACTCTTAGGATTAAGGGTAGAATTAATATCTTAATTCATGTTTAGGAAAGTATAAGACCCTGACTATACCTCAACTATTTTTTTTCAGTAACTACTTTGCCCTCAGCCTGTCTACTCACAAGTCAAGTTATGGTGGCCACATTATGGAAGCTTCCATCATGACTGTTTCTGAAACATAATTAGTGTCTGCATCTGCCATGTTTCTTACTTGGGGTCATAACTGGGCAGCTATCCCATTCTTTTTCAGCAAGTGCACAGAGTGCCCAGAGGAGGTGGACACAGCAGCATCAACAGTCTGGTAAGCAATGAGTTTACACAAGATGTTTATTGTGCAGTTGCCTAATTAACTGTGCAGTAAACAAGTCCTAACCTGCTGCAAAGTGTTTTTTTGTGCATAGCAGCGCATGTGTGGATGCTGCCCCAGCTGGCTGGGGCCCAGGGTGCTTCAGCGCGGAGCTAGCCAGCAAACAGCCCTCATGCTGCACCACCCTTGTGTCTCATCCAACCCTTCCGCAGCATGTGGAACCCCATCAGCACAGTTCTGGGCTGGCTGCTCTAACAGGGTTACATGTGCTGCCGAGTAGCTAGCTGGGGCACAAGGATGCTTCAGTGGGAGGGCTGCTTGCTGGCTAGCCCCATACTGAAACACCCTTGGACCTCAGTCAGCCCGTATATAGCACATGGAACCCTATTGAAGCAGCCCTGGGCAGCTCCAGCAGGCAGCGAGCAGGCTGCAAACAGCTGTACCAAGATCCGGAGCCCCAGCACTGGCTCCAAGATGGCAGTGGGTGCACATGTACTTTATAGTACGCAGCAGGGAAGAGCCTGGGGCAGTATAACCCCAGTCCCTCCTCTGCCGTTCTCCCAGAGATGTGCATGCAGCTACTGCCAGCAATGAGGATCAGGCCTATCGCAGCTCAGCCTCGCATGCCAGGTCGAGGTGTGGGTGGAGGTTGTGTTTTTAGTACTCTAGCTCAAAACGTTGCCAGCCCCTGATTTAGTGCTTCACAGTGAAATACTTTGTAATGCATCTGACTTCTAAAATGTATAATTTAAGATTAGGCCTCTTGAACAGGGATTGGCAATGTTTTGCAGGGGGGAAGGGGAAAGGGAGGAGGCGAGGGGACTGCAAATCCACCTGCAGGCTGTGGATTGCTGACCCCTGCTCTCCTGCTCTAGGTAATATTACAGGGAATTAAGTCCTCATTCCCATTCCACATTTGGATACCCATACAATGAGAGAAGGTAGCACATGAGACAAGGATTTTCTAAGGTGTGATAGCCATTATTTTATTTTTATATCTTATTTTAAATAACTTACAGTACTTTTTAGACTTCAGCTTTAAAAGAAGAGAGATGTCAGGACTGTGTTTACCAAACTTACTATCATTCAATTTTGCCATGCCAGCTTTACAAAAGCTTTTCTCTCTCTGTTTACTGCCTGGAAAGTCAACATGGCTGCTTATAGACATGAAAACTCCCGCCCCTCCCCAGCACTTTACTTTCAGTTTTGTGCGCCCCCGCTCTGAGAAGAGCGCATACCCAGGAGAGGCATTGTGTTAGTTTGACCTAGCTTGTCCAACATCTGTACAAATCATGTGCTTCAGTGGGGCTTTTTGGCACGTTTATCTAATAGCTGACTAAATTAGCTATTAGATAAACATACCAAAAAGCTCCGCTGTAGAGCCCGATCTATACAGATGCTGCAGAGCCGAGTTGAACTAATGTGCTGCCTCTTCTGGTAAAGTGCTGTTTTGTTTTGTTTTGTTTTTTCATGTCTGTCAGTAGCCAACATGTTCTTTGAAGTAAACAATTAAGAAAACACCAGGGGGAGCAGCTCAACCATCTGCTATGACCAAACTGCATCTTCATACTATAGTAGAAACAGAGCACCAATCAGTTGAATTTTTTTCTGCACTAAGCTGTTTTTGGCAAATACTTTGCAGGTTGAATTCTTGGTGTAGGTTTGGCATATAGTTTGCATAAATGGTTTTCAGACGCTGAGTATCTCACCACTGGATTTATCAATTCACTGTGTTGCATACCTGTGTCTGATATGATGTTTTGGACAAATAATGATTATTAAAAATTTTTTGCGAAATTCTCAGGTTCTGTAGATGTGAAGTCAGTCAAGAATGGACCAGGAATGAGCTTTCCTTGCTGGATCCCCACAAAGAACTACGTTAGGGCTCACACCCTAGACAATACTTGGGTCATAGACCACTGATCTGGCCTATAGCCCAATTTAACTACATCATAAGAAGTGAAGGTCAAGAGTCTGCAACATAAAAATTACCAAATTATAAGATAAAATATTATAGATAATAATTATAATTAATTTTATTCAAAGTACCTCTGGCCTGGCCTTCCAACCCCCAGGACAGTAAGCTCTCATTGATAAGCTATGGATCAGCTATAAGGATATCACTGACTGTACAGCAAGGTTGGAAAATGGGTAAAAAGTATATTTTGAGCATTTGTTTGGAATTGGGCAAAACATTTAGAGTTTTGAAAATCTTTGGCAAAAACAAGGTGTCCCCCCACCTTTTGTTCGTGAAATGATTTCAAAATGTCAGCTGTTTGGGCAATATGTCATTTTAAGTAACACCCTGGTTACAGATGTATGTGATATCTTTGTTTTGCTGTAACATAGATGCAGTAATATCGTGTAGAAACACTGACGGATTGCCAAGAAGCAAATATGTATCCATATTTGATGTGCACCTCAGAATTTCTGTGCTTTCTATTTCAGAAGAAAACATACATAGCCTTAAGTTTGTGGGGTTTAGTATAATGAAATAACACTTTTCACATCTATAGCATTCTTCATTTAGGTAACTCAAAGCATTTTACAAATGTTAATGAATTGCAAAGTTTATCTGAGGTTTATTTTCAATGAAACCTGTTCATTTATTTATCTCTCACTTCACATATGGGGAGAATGTTGCATGGAGAAACATTTACTTACCTAAGGTGGTATCAATTCAGAGGCAGATCTAGGAATGGAACGCTAAATGTTTGATTCCTACAACACCCATAGAAGATATAACTGAGGAAGGGAAATTGGGAAATTTAAATAGTGAATGACCAACTATGGCTAAATAAAACTGAACTTTGACAAAAAAAATGAGGATGTGGAAAATTATGAGTAAGATTTGTTTTTTGGTAGGGCAACATGTTAAATACGCAAGATGTAACATGGATGCATCTTGTGTATTTAAGTCTGCACAGGCGATAAGGGTGGACACAGACGTTACCCAATACCTCATTTGTACGGACATAAAAATTTTTATGCTGGCACAAATGGTGAACAAATAGACATCCCTACCCTCTGTTGCACCACATGAGAAGAAAATCAGTGGCACAGTAACAAGTAGTCATAGATTCTGCCACTTATTTATTGTGGCAGATGTCTATTAGCTCTGTGGTGGGAGAGTATGGGCAGCCTGAGCTGTTTGCTTTCTTCAGCCACCAAAGGTAGGTGCTCTGGGAATATGAATATCCCATAAGCCTCCAGAGCATCCACCTAGCTTCCCCCATTATAGAGAGGAACCCTGAGTAATCTTAGGTTGCCTCTCTGTAAGCAGGGAAGTCAGGATTCCCCACTCATTCAGGCCCAGGAGCAAGTTTGGGGTGAGTGGAGATCTCTGCTGCTTGTAGACACACCCCCAGATTGAGAAGCAAGGGAATCTCCTTCATTGACTCACATCTGCAAGCATGAAACAGGAAACTCCCATGAGAGTTCCCCTTCTGTGTTTGCAGGAAATTTTCATTGCGAGTTCCCAGGGGGACTCTGCTTGCAGACACATGCCTCATGTCGTAGCACAGATAGATGCACCTAAGGAAGTTTCCCCTCTCCGCTTACAGAGGCATGCTTGCTCCTCAACATGGGGGTGGGGAGGGAGGGAGCAGGAATACACCTGCAAGCAGGGGGTTTCTCCCATTTGCAGAGACACCTCAAGTTAGGGCACAGCACCCAGTAATGTTTACAGATGTATCATGGTGCATCTGATGGCACTCCACAGAAGACATGTTTCCAGAGTAAAGGATTAGTAAAGAGAAAGAGGACTGTAATTAGAAAAAAACCATCAGAGTTTATGTTTTGAGTCAGTCCCTTCCTTCCCCCAGCCACATGTGGTGATTGAACTATAAAGTAAACAGCAGCATGCATTCAGCCATGTGCCAAGGGATAGGGGTGACTCACAGGTCTGGTTGCATCTTGGGAGTGGCCTTAAAAGGAAAAGCAAAGGAGACAACAGCAAACAACTGGAGAGATGGCAACTGTAAGACAGGGCCTTTGACCGTAGTGTTAAGATCTTAAACAGGAAATGAGATCACCTTCCAGAGTACTGCCCAAAAGAGTCCTATTAAAGTTTAAATGTTTGTATATATTGGCAGGTTTAAGATTGAACTTAGTAATTAATGTTCTCACTGTTATTGACCCATTTAATGGGAAAGAGAAGGGATTCTTGGTAACAGTGCTGAAGAGAAATCTCTCTGAATCTACCCTGGAAAGATCTATAGTCATAAAACTAATGTTTCTTTTGGGACAACTTGCTGAGTAGTATCCTTTTCCACATGAGTAAGGGTGGTAGAAGGGAATGGAAGGGTGAATATCATACTCTGTGTGTGTGCACGTGTGTGTATACATGTGAAGTGCTGGTGGTGGCCATCAAGATTAATATATTTTTAAGGAACATACTGATGTGGCAGACATCCACAGAATTTTGTGAATATACCAGAGTCAGATCTCCTGCTAGTGAAAACAGTGTTGTTCCATTGTATTCAATGGCCCTGAACTGATAATCACCAGCTGAGAGTTCTGCCCAACAGTTTTTGGTGTTAGTGGATGCAGCTAGACATGCACTACACTGTGGAGTTGACTAATTAGCTCTGCAGTAAAGCATCACTGTCTACACCTGTGTTGGTATTAGGGCACAGTAAATTAATTATATCCGCCATAAGATAGTACTGTCATGGACAGTACTATCTTATGGCACACTCATTGGGCATGTCCATATGAGCGCACATGTGCAATATGCAATGCCGCAGACCCACCTGCAGTGCCACACAATGCACGTGCCACACATGCAGGCATAACAGCATGGGGGTGGGGGCTTTGACATTGGGAGATCCCAGTGTCAAAAAACCCAGTGGGAGATCCAGGTGTCAAAAAAAACAAGGCGGCATACTTGACAGCAGTGTGCACCACCCAAAACTGGAGCCTGGCCAGCTGGAGTCACGCTCTGGCTGCCGGCCAGGCTCCCTGTTGCTGGTTCAACACTGCTGGAGCCCCAGGAGGCCTCCAGGACCCCAGGTAAGACTGCTAAGGCCAGCCCAGGTGCTGGCCTCAGCCTCCTCTAGCCCACCCAGGGCAGCGTTCTGTGTCCCAGAGCACACGTGCACAGGCATTCCCTGGGGACAAGTAACAGTAGTGTTGTGTTGCTGCTGTTTGTCCCTGGGGAAATGCATGTGCCTGTATTTCTGGATCTGGCCATTCAGTGCACTGCAACACACATGTAAATGGTGACAGGGGCTGGCTGAGGCATGAGGGTGCTAATATGCAAGGGCTGCATTCTGTCTTGCCACACACTGTAGCACCCTCATGCCCCAACTAGCCCCTCCATTGCCCAGCACCATCACCTAGAGCCCAGGGCTCCCCCCCATGCCCTCTGCCAGCCTGGGGCTGCTTCACCCTGGCTCAGTGTGCCGCAGTCCCGGGCACACATGTAAACGCTGCACCTAGGAGCAGTTGATGGCATGAACTGGGCCAGAATTTATTGCTTTGTTTTAATCTCACATGTAGATGCACCTAGGAGAGGGAAGTACATTGAGAAGTGATGCAGCCTCTTGAAGGCATGCAAATACAATGCTTAAAAAATCCTCTTGGGACTTCCTTTTTTTCACTGTGTTTTATAAATCCGTTGTTTGTAGATGGCAAGACCTTGAGCTTTATTCCTCCCACTAAGTACAAATGTCTGACTGGATAATTAATATTACATCAACCTTTATTCTTATTTGCCTAACTTTGAATTATTGAATCTTTATTTTACTTAAAACACACTGTTAATTGCCAGTGGAGGTTAACGGCAAAGGCAGTACTAGCTAAGGAAATTACACCATACTCAGTGAACACAGGAAGTGTTATCTTCTTATGGCAGGATTTAATGACGAGTTGTTTATATGTTATTTCTGTGACATAACTGATTTTTTTTCAAAGCCTTTTCCCTGCCTGCTCTCATATCAAAGATTATTTAATTTGTAACAAGTATTTTAGAATGTACCAAGCATTTTTACCTAATTTTATTACATTTTATTTTTATGTAAAATTGAGAACAAATAGCAAAGTAAACAAATTAAAATCAGAAATGGTTAATTATGCATTATATGAAGCAGTGGAGAGTTATTCCACACTTGACTTAAATACAATTTGTAAGAAAAATAAGGCTGAGAAAGAAAAACCTTCTGTCTGTATCCCCTTGCTCTATCAGTATCCACCTTTTGTTTTATCTCCTATACTTCAATTGTAAGTTTTTGGAGACAGTGACTCCTTGTGTTGTGTGTTTGTACAGTACCTAATGCACTGAGGTTCTGGTCTATGCCTGGGGCACCAAAAATAGTACTGTATAGTTAATTACGATGAACCCAAACCCATAGAATTCCAGACCCCCCCCCTTGTATATGACCAATTGTATGAAGGAATTATGTGGTGAAGCACACGTTAACTTCAAATAGAGAAAAATAGGGATCTCAATATACATAATAGGCAAAGCTAGTTCACTCAGCAGAACTACAAGAATAAAGATTAGGAAATTACTGCCTGATGTTTTTGTGGCCCTGCTTCAGGACAGCATGCTACAATAAACCCTAGCCAGCATGGACAAGTGGCCACTTATCGAAGAACCACTTCTCAGAAGAGCACACAAGTAAGTATATGCTTAAAATTACCGTATTTCATGGTGTACAGGTCGGTCTCTAGCTTTCTGATTTGAATGACAAGGATTTTCATAGGCACGGTGTATAAGTTTGGGCCAAGGTCAGCTGCTGAAGGCCCATTCCCTGTGAGTGGCACTTCTGGTGCCACTCGCAGGGGATGGGGCCATGCCAGCCAAGCCCAATGTTGCTTGCAATGGAATGGGGGCATGGACAAGGCTGGGCTCAGCTGGGCTGCAGCACTGCTTGCAGGGGATGAAGCCATGCCAGCCAAGCACCATGGAGCAGAGCCCTGACCCTGTACCCTGCAGGTGGCACTGGGCTCACAGGGGATGGGGCTGCACCAGCCAAATGCTGAGCCTGGCCCTGTCTGCTGTGAGCAGGGCTGCCGAATGCCAAGCCCAGCACCACTTGCAGGGGATGGGACTGTGCTCTGCTTCACTGGTGCTTCCCCATCCCCTCTGAGTAGTATTGGTATGACCCAGGCAGCATTGCTTGCAGGGGATGGGACTATGCCAGCTGAGCACCGAGTCCAGCCCCATCCCCACTTTTCTGATGTGGCACAGTGTATAAGTTGAGTTTGATTTTTAAGACACAAAATTTGGCTTTCAAAACCTGTGAAACACGGTAAACAGATATGCCTTGGGGCATGTGAGAGCAGAGTGTAATGTTCTTTTAGTAATAATGCCTCATCTGTAACTTAGAAAAAAAATGTTAAGGCATGACAATGTGGCTGCTTTCTCATTATTTATTATACTTGGGTGTTATGGAATCTGAGGGCCAAATTCTAATGTAATTGAATGTGCTACTAGAATGGTATAGCTGTAACTAAGGATAGCTAATGTTAGTTGGTTACTTCTCATACCGGACTCTGGGAGAATCATAAGTGTAGAGAGCATGAGGTCACTTATTTGTAGCCAGAAGCCCTTCCCAAGCCCTGCTATAACTGATCTTCATTTTAATACAAATCCAAACTGGACAGAGTTAATTTTTAAATCAGAAATTTTGTTTTATATTTCAAATTAATTCTAAATTAAATAAAATTAAAAGTTCACTTTTTAATGACCATTTCTGAGTTGAAACAAAATTGGTGGTGACTTGCTCATCTTTAGATAGATCCATATATGCCAACCAGACAGATGCATAGATCTCATAGATTTCATAGCCATTAGGGCTGGAAGGGACCTCAGAAG
Organism: Gavialis gangeticus; assembly: GCF_001723915.1. Taxonomy (NCBI): domain Eukaryota; kingdom Metazoa; phylum Chordata; order Crocodylia; family Gavialidae; genus Gavialis; species Gavialis gangeticus. The sequence goes on from NW_017729029.1 coordinate 61,727,862, forward strand.
ATCATCGAGTCTAGCCCCCCACCCGAAGGGCAGGAAGTCAGCTGGGGTCATAGGATCCCAGCAAGATAAGCATCCAATTCATTCTTGAAGGTGTTCAATGTAAGTGCTTGAACCACCTCCGATGGCAAGCTGTTCCAGACCTTGGGGGCTTGGACAGTAAAGAAATTCTTCCTTATGTCCAGCCTGAAATGCTCTTGCAGTAGTTTATAACTGTTTGACCTTGTCATCCCTTGGGACGCTCTGGTGAACAAACGTTCCCCCAGATACTGGTGGTCACCCCTGAGCCTGAGCTTTTCCAGGCTAAAGAGCCCCATGACTCTCAGCCTGTCGTCATAAGGTCTGTTTTTCTGATCTCTAATCATGCGCGTGGCTTTTCTCTGGACTCTCTCAAGCTTCTCCACATCCTTTTTGAATTGTGGAGCCCAAAACTGGACACAGTACTCCAGCTGCGGCCTCACCAAGGCTGAGTACAAGGGGAGAAAAATGTCCCGGAATTTGCTTGAGAAGCATCTATGGATGCAAGCCAGCATTTTGGTCACTTTACTAGCCACAGCATCACATTGCAGGCTTATGTTCATCTTGTGGTCAATGATGACCCCCAAATCTCTTTCTTCCGTAGTGCTAGCCAGCGTAGCACTGCTGAGCCTATAAGGATGCTGCAGGTTTTTCTTCCCAAGGTGGAGAATTTGCATTTTTCAGTGTTAAACACTATCAGGTTCTCGTCCGCCCATTTGCTGAGCCTGTCCAGGTCAGCCTGGATTGCCCACCTGTCTTTTGGCATGGATGCTTTGCCCCAACGTTTGGTGTCATCAGCAAACTTGGCTAGTCCGCTTCTGACTCCAATGTCCACATCATTAATGAAGATGTTGAACAATATGGGTCCAAGGACAGAGCCTTGGGGAACCCCACTGGTCACAAGGCACCTTGATGATTGACTTCCATCAATTACTACCCTCTGGGTCTGACCACGGAGCCAGTTCTCCAGCCAGTGGATCATGGTGGACCCAAGGCCACAATTGGCCAGTTTCGCCAAGAGGTGATCATGGGATACCAGATCAAAGGCTTTTTTGCAGTCAAGATATATGAAATCAATTTCTTCTCCCTTGTCCATGGCTCCCGGGGAAGAAGGGCCTGGCAGTAGGAGTCTATCTCCTGCTTACAGTCCCTGATGGCACGCAGTCTCTGGACTGTGGCCTAGAGCTCCTCCAGCTGGAACGCCAGAGACCCCAAAAGGTAGCAGACCCCACAAGGGGAGGTACCCATGCTCCCAGGCCCTAGAGCCTGAAAAAGGGACAGGCAGACCCCACAGCCAAGAGCTAGGACCTCCATCTGTGTGGAGCCCGGAACCATGGGCTCCATCTGGGTGGCCATCTCTGAGGTGCCAGGGGGGAGGGGGCACAGAGCCCAAGGGGACACTTGGCGTGTGCACGTGCCCATCCACGTCATGCCGCTGGTAGGCTGGCTATGGCTGGGGCTGTCTATTCTGGGGGGCTCACAGGCAGGGCCTCGGGCCCTCCCATGCACCCTCCTGCGCGAACTCTACTCTAACTCATGCGCTGGCAGACAAGCGCGCCTGTTTGCATAGCCTGTTCATGCGGTTCCAGTGGCATGGCTCCCTGGGGGGTGGACAAAGTAGGGGCCTGGGTGGGGCAAGACCCAGCCTGGCTTCCACTCAGATGCCTCCTCCTGCTCTCTAAGGGTTAACCCCCTCCCACCACGGGCCCCACTTACCTACGGCTGTGCTGGGGGTTGGCGGGGGGCTCTGCGGCTGCTGGGGGGGGGGTCTCTGGGTGGCTTTGGGAAAGCAGGGGCACAGCGGGCTTTCACCTGTGTGTCTCTCGCTGCTCCCAGAGTCTAACTAAGGAGGATTTCTGGATCAGGATTTCTGCAGGATAGAGCATTCTAACAGGACCGATGAGAATTGAAACAGATCACAGTTCCTTCTCTCTATGCTGTACCTTTGCACACAGAGCATCACAAAGAACAATGTATCATCCTGTAGTCATAAGCAGGGATCCCGGTTTCCTCTGTTTAAAAATTGCAGAATCTCTGATAAAAAAAAAAAAATTGCAAATTCTCTGACTAAAACCTCCAAGTTTGCATTTTTCTATGATTAAAATGAAATGCCAGTACATATATAGGGAGAGAGAGAGAAAGAGAGAACTTGGTAGCAGCTTACCACTACATCAGGTGCTTGGTGAACAACTGTTAACCAGAACGTCCTTGGGAAAACCAGGAGTAATGGCCAAAAACTCCTGGAAGACCGTTTCAGGCTCAACATTAGGAAAAACTTCTTCCCAGTTAGGGTGTCCAGACTGTGAAATAAGCTCCCTCCAGAGGTGATGCAATCGCTTACCCTGGAAATCTTTAAGAGGAGACTGGACAATCATCTCGCTGGGGTTACCTGTCACTTTTCCTGCCTGGTGCATGGGGCTGGACCTGATGGTCCTTCCAGCCTTACAATCTATGAACCAGGAATATCAGATGAACACAATGTTTTATGGATATATTTATAATTTTAAAGCCATGTGGAAGCCTCCCAGTGCCTCAATCACAGTAATAAAATAAATTCTAAATATCTATACATTTTGATGTTTGATTTTGTAATTTTTATAATAAAAAATCAGAGCTCCCCCTGCCCCCTTTGCTCAGCAGGACACAGATCCATCTATGATTTCCTCCCTCACTCCCCACTGTGGCGCTGAGCTGCCATAATATGCTGGGGTCTTGCCCATGCCATTGTCCCTCACTACTGACCCACAACCCTCCAGCCCTGCTGGTGCCCTCACTCTCCACCCTCAGCTCCCTGCCCCCCCCCCCCAGTCCCGCTAGAAAGGGCCCCCAGCTGCCAGGGCTATGGAGCCAGGGACCTGGGTCCACAGCCTCCTGCCCCCTGCAGAAGCACCTGAACACCCAAGCCCTGGTTGTCACCCATGGGAAGTAGCAGCTGCTGCAGCAGGACAGAGTATGGAGCCAAGCTCTGCCCACTCACAGGCAGCATGCCCAGAGTGGAGCCCATGGGGGGCAGGGCTGAATGCAGCCCTGCCACTGTGGGCTCAGGCTTCTGCCCTGCTGCTCTGCCCCTGGGGGCTCTGAGGCCCATTAGGCAATACTCAGTGTGGCAGAGCAGAGTGGAATGGGGAAGCTCAGTTCCACCACCACAAGCCCCACACCACCATAACGAGGTGCCCGGTGCCTGCCTGGCAGCAGCGAGGGGCACAAGTCTATACTACCACCCCCACTGCTGCCAGGCAGGCCCAGAATACCTTATCAGGGTGGTGTGGGGCTTGTGGTGGCACCAAGCTTCCTTGCCCCACTCTTCCCTGCCACACCATGTCCAAAGTGGTTGGCCATGGAGGCCCCTGGGGGAGAGCAGCAGGGCAGAGAGGCTAAGCCCACAGTGGGCAGCCCACATCTCTTCTCACCCCTTGCACAAATCTGTGGGCACATGCTCCCCCAGGAGTACACACAGCAGTGGGGAGCCAGCTCCCTCCACCACCTCCAGGACAAGTTGCCCACAGTCCCATCCCACTTCAGTTCTGGGCTCTGGGGCTGCACATTCTGGCCCCAGGTCCCAAGCTCCATGTACCACCCAGGCTGGGTAACAGTCCCAGCTCCACCCCAACCCTGTGTGTGCGTGCGCTTGTGAAGTGCTGGTAGTAGCCATAAAGATTAATATCTTTTTAAGGAACATATTGGTGTGTCAGACATTCACAGAATTTTATGAATATAACAGAGCCAGATCCCCTGCTAGTGAAAACAGCATTGTTCCATTGTATTCAATGGCCCCGGACTGATAATCACCAGCTGGGAGTTCTGCCCAACAGTTTTTGGTGTTAGTGGATGCATCTACATGTGTGCTTTACTGCAGAGTTGATTAATTAGTTCCGCAGTAAAGTGTCACCATCTACACGTATGCTGGTATATACATGTGTCGTCTCTCTCTCATGTTGGGGCCTCAATTTTCCCCCTCCCTGGGCCTTCCTCTCCTGCCAGACTTACCTGCAGGGGAGCTGCTCTCCAGGCTGCCTGTTGACCATGTGCATGTGTACCTGCACTTATGCACAATTGTACCCCCTGCCTGACTGCCCTCCTCTCACTCCTGCCAGCCCCTTGAAGGCTAGAACTCTGCCAGCTTGCAAGGGGAGACGTGCTGTTTCTCACATTTTTCTGCTTTAGAGGAGAAAATCCAGGTTTTTGTCCTTAAAATAAGAAAATACGGGTTTTACTGCATTTTTCCCTGGCAAATGGAAAACCCGGATCCCTGGTCATAAAATATGCCAAGGATCATTTCTGGCTGAAACAAATATAGAAGAGCTCCAATTGGCTAGCCAGAGGGAGGATTTTTATTTATTTATTGGCTCTCTGACATGCTTACTGCTGTCTTCAGACCAACTAGGCTTATTTTTTGAGTCTCTGCTCGACTATTATCACACCAGTGAGGAGTAGATGTACTCCAGTCATTAGATGGCAAGACATGAGGTTGATAGGTGATTCTGTTAATTGTTCTTGTTCCAATATCCAGCCATCAATTTCCAGGTGTTACCATAACATATTTGTAAACCTTATATAGTGTTGGCAGGTCATCTGAAGGACACATAGCTGCATTCCAGGAATCTGTGTTTCTCTTTTATTGCTTGCTGGTTTTTTGCATTGTCATATGATGAAACATTGCTGTCTCTGTGTGCTTAGCTTTCGATTCTTTTTTTTCCAATGAGACCTTTCTTCATTCCAGAAATATATTTGACTTCTATGCCTTAAAACCCAGTACAAGGCAGGTTTCCACTGTTTTCAGTACCTTGCCTAGCCTCCAGTGGCAAGAATAGCAACTCTGTGTTTTATTGCATCAAGACACTGAAGGATTCTGAGTCTCTAAGACAAAGAAATGTAGAAGAGTAAGAATCTGTGTTTTAATGTATAGGGTAATAATATCAATTACATTGTGGGTTTAATCCCCTCTCTATAATGGTCTCCAGCTCTTCATGTAGACCTCTTTTTGCCCCGGGTGGGCATCATAAGAATGCTGGAATTTGAATGGCTGGAGCACAGAGCTAGTGTGTGAGCTAATGGGAATGTAGCTTTTTAAAATGGGTGTAGTGAGCATTGGTATATTATATTACCAGCTGGTTTTAGTAAATAGGCAGTTTACAGGGACTGCCTTGGCTAAAAACCAACTGCAGCTGTCAGTTGTCAGTTTTAAATGCCATACTCTTCATCTTCACATTCATTTTTACAGGGAGAAGCAATAACTTCTCTTTTTTTCTGTGTGAAGTTAAGCACAAAACCATTTTAAATAACCCTAGGTTTTGTATATCTTGGTTGGGATGTTTGCAAGTACTGGTTTAAAGAAAGGAAAGAGTGTACTCAGTATTAAATCATCAGAATAAGGGCCCCTGAATTCATCCTATGCTTGGGATAGATCTTCAGATAGGGTGTTAACTACTTGTTAAACACGGAGTATGCAATTGTTCTGCAGATTTGAACATGCTTCCATTGCCAGGTATGCATCGGCCACATTAAAAGGACAAGATTCCTTCTGGGCTTGGTGGTGATAGACTGTAAGATAAGGCTATTTCTCCAGTAGGCTTTAGGGGAAGGTTGCTAAATGCTGTAATTTTTGCCTACAGATGACTCAAACGCATGCAAGTTGTTTTAAATATAGATACTGTCAGATTTCTCCAATAAGCTTTAGGGGAAGGTTGCTAAATGTGGTAATTTTTGTCTACAGATGACTCAAATGCATGCAAATTGCTTTAAATATAGATATTTAGGATAAATTGTTGTTGTTGTTTCTCTGTAGGTGTGTTGGGAAGGAAAGAAACCAAAACATCTTATGGCTGTTACACGGGAATGATGAGACAAACCTTCCAATTTTAATTCTTTTTAGAATACTTTAAGATGTTTGGAGGTAAAGTGTTGTACTAGAGTTAGGGATCACTACTGGTATCTTTTACTGCAAAAGGAGAAGGTGAGTAGCTCAAGTCTCAGAACTGCATGCCTGAAATGAAGTGGGTTAATGCAGGGGATTACCTTCTATCTGTGCATGCTAGCATCCAAGAGAAGATGTAAACATGTAAACATACCTTCTTTAAACCAGAATGCAAGAGATTATTCTACTCTCAGTCCACCCTCAGACTTTTTTCAGTCCCCTGTCACTATTAAGCCCTTTGCCGTTGTGTCTTGTCTTGGAAACTTGGCCTCTAGTACTCGCACACTGAATACAAGATGAATTGGCATATAAAGATGTTTGAGGGGCAGGAGCAGGTGAGGACACATAGGGATATTAAAAAGCATCATGAGTGTGGCAGGAAGGGAAACATTTCTGGTGCTTGAGGGGATCTACTGTAGTGTTTGCAGTAAAAATGAGCACTCATGTTTGTTTAAAAATAAAAACTTTTGAAGTGCAGGGCAGAGCGGAGAGAGAAACGTTCTTGGGAATTCTTGGTTCAGCCATCAGTGCGAGTGATATATGCGTTTAAATATTTGTGTTCTTCAGGTTGGCATATAGAAAGGGACACTTGTAGTGTGACTGGTGCCTGGCACTCCCATGCCTCAAGGCATCAATTTTTCCACTACCTTTAAACATCTTAAGGCGTTGCAGTAGCAAAGCACTGTCAGTGGCCTTGTACTCCTGCTTTTTATCTCTGATGTGCTGTGGCATGTCTTAAGTTTTTATAGTGCTGTGCTTTATAGTTGTGGTGTGCAAGTGGTTGGAGATGATTTTTAGGACTCTGGATAAATGGTGTCTGTCAATGCAGGGGACTGGACTTGTACAAACACAGGGGGGATTCTAAATGCATGGCAGTTATTCCACTGTGTTAAGTTGATGATTAACAAAATTGAGTAACGCACGTACACAAACATGACTGTGACTTTCACATGAGAAGATACTGCAAGTATTAAGAAACCTTTGTGTATTAAATCACAGAGGAAATACAATAAATGTTTCACTATAATTTCAGGAAGCCTGTGTGCATGACTAATTTTTTTGTTTTTGTTTAGAAAAAATATTATTTCTGGCAGGATTCAGCCCACACTAAAACACTTACTCTTTTTTTAACTCTTTCCCCTAATGTACTTTTCACCTTTCTTTCTTACATAAAGCTGCCTTCATGTTTTGACTCCAAGATTAAAATATTGTACCTCTATCTCAGACATCCAAGGATTCAAATGTTAGGGCTCAAGGCTGCTCTCAGGTTGTGCTCAGAGCTCTCACTCATTTCTATATTATTTGTATTACTTTTCAAGCCTCAAGTATGTGACTGATTTGAAAATGCATATGGCATTCAACAAAACAGAGTATTCCAGCTGTTCTTGTTTTGGGTGATTCAAGTAAGTGGACAGCTAACAAAACATGTACTTGCTGACGTTTCTGTCAGGACAGTTTCTGTAACACCACTGAATGGCAGGGATGGGCAGATAAGAGTAGTAGCTGATTGGCTTATGCATTGGGATCAGGTTACATAAAAGGAAGCTGCAGTAGAATTGGGAACCTTAATAGAGCATATTCCTAGGGAATATAACTCTGTTTTATTAGATTCTGGAGCCATGAGTGGGTGTCCATTTTGGGGGAACAAATATCAGTGAGTATATTTTTGCTATTTGTTCTATTATATGAATTAACAATGTAGGTATCAGGTAAAACTCGGGTAAAACGCTTGAAAATATCAGGTAAAATATCAGCTAAAATTCCCAATATGCATATTGACTATCAAAGTATGAAATAATTGTGTAGATTATCCTCTCTGAAGAAAAGCTAGCTACCTAAGAAATCTTTCAAGCACAGGTTATTAGAAGGGACTCTATATTAACCTATCTAGATATTACAGGAATTGGCTACCTATTTTTGATGTTTACAGCTGGATGTTTACTGTTCATTTTACTTATTATATATATTTGAGAAACAGAGCTGCCAAAACAAAGCAGTATCTATATTTAAGGTGCACTTATCCTCAATGCAACATGGTTTATCTGATATTTTCTCTTTTTCATCCAATTATTATATTCCTAGATTCAATTTTAATAAGCTGTCTTTGGAAGATGAGGGACAAGACAAGTCGCAAGAAGGGTTGAACAAAGCCAGCAAAGGTGGGCTTATCTATGGAGACTATCTACAAGTAAGTGTGAACACTGGGTTTTGTTACTGCCCTGATGCCTGTAGTAACTTGAGATATGACAAATAAGCACTTTTGTTCCCACTGTCAGCAAATGGCCAGTTACAGTTATCAAGTAAATCAGATGTCATCCCTGTTTCACTCCAGCTTTCCAGATATATTCACAAGCAGGTAATCTACCTCTCAGTGTGACATTACTAAATTCCCAGGTTTGTAGCCATGCACTTCCTTGTTCATATGAATGGGATGCTTACATTCTTTTTAACTTGGTAGGAAAACAAGTTAATTTTAATGGGTTTTTGTCTTTTATTCTTTTTCTTAGACATTAAATATTTTAGTTCTTTATAGCTAAATTATAGAGTGAGCTAAATGGAGGTAGAGGGTTACACTGAGATGCATATAATACACCATTCTGTTAAATCATGGTAAAGCAGAATAAGCAATTTTTTTTAGCAAAATTACCAAGAGGCAAATATTCAACACAGTGTGCAGCTACAATTGGTCATCGCATTGTGATTAAAGTCAATACCTGGACCCACTTTTTCATTCATTGCACTGATGCAAGTCAAAGTCAGTGGAGTTGCTCTATTATATTTGTAAGTGAAAAATTAATTTATCCTCATTTTTATATAATTTCATTAAAAACATTTATGAAGAGAGATCACAAAATCAAGCACTTAATCAATAGTTGGGCAATTTCAGAGCAAACACTAAATTAAGGTTGCACTGACCACCTTCACCTTGTGCATGTGCATTATGATAATCTAGGTGTACACGGTCATACAAAATTTTTCTTTATGACCTCTGTCTTGTTGAAAATGGATTTCATTCACGTGATTTGTCGAATACATTAGCTGTTTTACTTTCACATCTCTTCCTTTTCTTTTTGAATGAAAAAGCTGGTCCCAATGGTTTGGGGAACTATATTGCTTGAAAGAACAGAGGAAGGTCTAAATGTCCATCCTGGGCTAGATTTTTGCCACTGTTTCATATATTAGATTAATAGATGTTCAGATCTGAAGAGACTACTATGATTATTTAATTTGCTTTCCTGAAAAACCAGTGCCTTAAGGTTTTCCTGAATTAATTCCTCCCCCCAATGCTTTGGGAGACTTACAGTATGCAGTTTCTAAAAATATCCAATTTGACTTAAATATATTGGGTGACAAAGAATCCACTATAACTAGGGACCTACCTAATTCACAGGGGCTGCCTCCTGATTTCATGGGCAAAACATGGGCTCAGGCAGTCTTTTATGGGTGGAGAGTATTGCATTTCCCACCCCCCCTTCCCCATGCCTCTGATTGGCTGAGGGGTCCAGTGGCCCTACCCCTTTCTGCTGATTGTTGGCAGGGGTTGCCTGTCATGTGGCCCCACCCCCTGTTGCTGATTGGCTGCAAGGGCTTTCCAGCATGCAGCCCTACCCCTTGTCACTGATTGGTGGAGAGGGGCAGGGCCACATGACAGGCAACTCTTGCAGCCAATCAGCAGCGATGGGCAGAGTTGGCAGCCATCTTGCCAGCATCTTTGAGCAGGCAGCCGTCCCCCTCCCCTACCCTGACAAGCTGCCACAGTGCTCAGTAAGTACCCCCACCATGGATTTCACAGGCAATGCCAGATTTCATGGAATCCATGAAATCCAAAAAATCATGTATTCGGTAGGTCTCTAACCATAACTTTTGGCACATTGCTCGATTGGTTACTTACCTTCACTGAGAAATAAATTACACTGGGAAAACCCATTAGCTCTTGTTCTACTTTTGTCTCCTGGGTTGTGTTACCTTCTACTATCAAATATCTTGGCTCCATATTTGGGAATCTTTGGTGGACTGAAAAAACAATCATCTTAACCTTCTCTTTGATAAGCTAAAGAGACTGAAGTTCTAAAGTTCCCTAGTAAAAGTGATGTTTTCCAAATAAAACTTTACTTTGCAAGCAGTTCCAGAGTGGCTGGAAGAATCTATAAATGTATCTTTTTAAAAAACTTAGATGTTCTGTTCCTAAACATAAGCAATAGTGAAACTCCAGTTAAAATTCAAAATGAATAAAATGCAAGTGAAGACCTGAACATTCTTATAAAACTCATTTCAATGTCTTTGAGGGGAAAACTGTTTAAAATCAATATCAGAGTACTAGGATGATAACTGGCTTTTTTTTTTTTTAGCTGGACAAAATATTGAATGCTCAAGAGCTTCAGAGTGAAAAAAAAGGAAATAAAATCCATGATGAACATCTTTTTATTGTGACCCACCAAGGTAAGCTGCAAGAGAGAACAAGATTATTGCTATTCAGCATAATTTTGCTACATCCTTTATTTGATGCCATTATATTCCATATAAAGCTTATTCTGCATTTCAGATGCAGTTATTAATTCTTAAATAAATGCAAGCTTTTGCACCCACTCACTTACCAATATGTTTATGCTTACATGTGTATCTCTACATCATTAGGGTAATGGACTGACACTGTCAAGGTGTGGTGGTGGTTTGGGATAGACATCCAGGCTGATCAGGCCAGAACCCTGGGTTCAAGACTGCAGTCCTGACATGGTCTTGATTAGGTTTCAGTAGTGCAGTGGTTATCACATTTGCCTTACATGCAAAAGTTTGAAACTGGGCAGAAAGAGCTAATGTTGGAAAGTGCAATGGGAGACCAACCTGGCTACACAGTGACCTCTTGAATGAGTTGAAACTCGAAAAGAATTCTATAAAATGTGAAAACTTGATCAGAGGACTAGGGAGCAGCATTAGAATATCTCATGGGCATGCAGGGAAAAAAATAGGAATGCCAAAGTATGATTTGAGATGAAGCTGGCAAGGGACAAAAAAAAGGAATAAAAGGCATTCTAAAAGTATGTCAAGAGGAAGGCCAGAGAAACCATAGGTACCTTGCAGAAGGCAGTCTAGTTACAAATGATGCAGAGAAGGCTGAAGTATTTGATTCATTTTTACTTCAGCCTTCACAAACAGGAGCAGCTACCAGGTGATTAGTATAGTTAGCAGCAAAGATCGGGAAGGAGACAAATAGCTTCATAGAAGGAGAACAGGTTAGGGATTACTTAGAGGGCCTAGATGCTTTTAAGTTGGCAGGGTTGGGTGGAATGCTCCCTAGGGTACTAAATAAATTGTCTGAGGTAATTTTAGAGCCCCTGGCTCTCCTCTTTGAGAACTCATGAAGGTTGGGTAAGGTCTCAGATGTCTGGAAAAGGACAAATATAATGCTCATCCTGAATAAAGGGGTTCCAGGGAACTGCAGATCAGCCTGCCTGACCACTATACCTGGAAAGATCATGGTCCTCAAGGAATTATTGTGAAGCACCTAGAGGAAAACAAAGTGGTCAGGAACAGCCAGAATAGATTAATCAAGAGCAAGTCATGCCTGACCAACCTGATTACCTTCTATGATAAGGTGACACATTCTGTGGATGGGAGGAGAGCAGTGAATGTGATATACCTGGAGTTTAAGCAAGGCTTTTGACAGTGTCTCCCATAACTTTCTCATCAATAAGCTAAGGAAATACAGCTTAAATGAAAGTATTATAAGTACTGTGCAACTGTTTAAAACATGATCATGTTCAATAGGGGTGTGCGGAATTGGCCGTATTTGATTCAGATTCAGCCCGAATCAGGGACAGTGATTTGATTTGTTGATTGAGATCACTGTCCCTAATTCAATTCAGCTGACTCCAAACCTGAAGATTTGATGCTGATTCAGAGAATCAGTGATTCGGCCATAGACACAGCTTTAAATATTTTTTCTACATACCTCGAGGTACCAGGCACGGCTTGTGAATGCTGTGATACTGGGGCAGATGGAGTGTCCCACAGGAGCATGGAAGGGCCCCCTGCGTGCTCAGCGGTGAACCCAGAAGTGGACCAGAAGTATTTCTGGTCCACTTCTGGGTCTGCTGCCAAGCACACGGGGGGGCCCCTGCAGCCCCAGGTGCCCCCCTAGACCCAGGAGGCACCTGTCACCAAGCCAGGGAGGCATGGGGGGCCCCCCAGCACATTCCCCAGTGGACTCAGAAGTGCTTCTGGTCCACTTCCAGGTCTGCTGCTGAGCATGTTGGGGAGCCCCTGCATGCTCCTGTGAGACACTCCATCCGCCCCACCATCACAGTATTCATGAGATGCCTGGTGCCTTGCGGTATGTAGAAAAAACATTTACAGTTGTGTCTATATCCGAATCACTGAATCTTTCTGAATCAATTCAGAGGGTCCAATTCGATTTGGAGAGATTAAAGGGTCTCCTGATTCGATTTGGACTTGGAGATTTGGCCACTGAATCAGGCCGAATCAGGGAACGAAGCTTCGCACAGCCCTAATGTTTAATAAGCAGTCATCAATGGCCCAATGTCTAGTTTGGAGGAGGTATCAAGTGTGGGTTCCTAGGGGTCTGTCCTGTGTCTAGTATTGATTAGTGTCTTAATTAATGCTTTGGATGATGGAACCAAGTGCACGATTGGCAAATTTGCAGTTGACATAAAGTTGGGTGGCATTGAAGACAGTGAAAGATAGAGCTTGGATCCAGAATGACCTGGGTAGACTGGAGAAATGGTTTGCAATCAATAATATGACATTCAACAAAGATAATTGTGACACCCTGCACTTCAGATGGAATAACTGCATGCACAGATACAGCCTGGGGAATGATTGGCTATGGAGCAGTACAGCAGAGAAAGATTTGGGGGTTACAGTAGACCATTAGCTGAAAAATGAGTCAACAGTGTGCTCTTGTGGAAAAAAAAGCTACCAGCATACTATGTTGTATTCACAGAAGTGTCACCTGGTAATCAAGGGAAGTGATTCTTTTGCTCTGTTCGGCACTGGTGAGGCTCACCTGGAGTGCTATGTCTAGTTTTGGATGCCACAATTCTAGAAGGATGCAGATAGTTTGGAAAGAGTCCTGCACAGAACAACAAAAATGATAAGGGACCTAAGACACAAGACTTATGAGAAAAGATAGAGTTTCCCCTAAAACTCTTCCCCCAATCTTAGGGACATGCAGCATTAATTTTAAATTAAGATTTAACAGTAAACAGGGAGATAACTGAACCTCCTAAATTTTTTTTCTAACTTCTTTTTGCAAACCTGTAACAATAACAAACTAAATGCTATTTTTCTTATTGTAGCTTATGAGCTTTGGTTTAAGCAGATTCTATGGGAATTGGACTCTGTTCGAGTGATCTTTCAAAATGGCAAGGTAATTTATGTTCACATATTTTAACTAAGTAAATCTGAGTGTATTTTTAAATGTTTGAGTTGTACAACATTACATAAACCTGAAAAGTTGTGTTTTTAAGGCTGAAGTTCAGTTAAGTGACAACTGTTTATTGAAACTTTGATCTGTAAATCCATGTACTTTTCAAGGACTGTTTTCTACAGTGACTGATTCCTCATAGATCGCTCATGGGCTAGGGACAGAAATTACACATAAACCAGTATAAGTGATCAGAAACTGGTTTGAATCTGTAACACAACAGACATTCAGTGCACATAAACTGCTTTTAAAATGGCTGAAACCAGTTTAAGATAAACCTGGATGGATGCAGTATCAGACTCATAGACGACTAGTAGGGGGTGCATGGGGGTGCATGTGCCCCCCCGATGGGGCTGGTGCCCCCCTGATGGCCAAAACTGATGCTGTCAGTAGGGCTGGTGCCCCCCCTGACAGGGCCACCACTATCAGTAGCTTCTGCAGGTGCCCCTCCAGATTGAGGAGGCACCAGTCACTCATGATCAGACTCAATTGATTTAGGTTAAATCAGTTTATTTAACTTTTGTCCCAGATTCCCTCCAGATTCAAGTTAATGTACAGTCTCCCAGCATCCCAAAATGCTTTGTACCTCCCTGGCAAACTGCGCTTCACTGGGTGGGTGGGCTAGCCTTGGCCCAAACTGTTTGCTCCAGCTGAGCAGGAAAACTTACTCTAGCACCCCCCCATCTCCATCCCTTCTCCTACCCCACCCCGTCCTGAGCCACTGCAGGCATGTGACTGCTTTCAGGAATCAAAAGTGAATGTCTGTTTTCCTGCTTATCATTTCAATCTACACAGCTTAGACTTAACCTATAAAGACTGAATTAATTCAGCCTCCTGCTTTTTGACTATCTGTATTTAGCCCTGGAGACACCATGTTGGCCAAACTACATACACACACTGACACCACTATTTGTATGGGTTGTGGATGCTAGCCTTGGGAATATTTTACTGCCAAAAATGATTAGGAATAGGAACACAATTAAAATACATATACATATGTATATGGATAAGAGAGGATTCAAGGGATATTGATTCATTTTAATAAATTATTTAAGATTATATTTCTATTTTGAAAATATTCCTTCTAACTTTGAATCTTTTTTAAAGTGTAGATTAAAATCTGTGTGATGGCACTGAATGCTAGTATATATTTTTCCAAGTACTAGAAACAAGAAGCAGAGCTGTCTTCAATGTATAGTTATGATATGACCAAATTTGAGAGGAAATATCAAAAAAAGAATAAATGATTTTATGATCTCTGAAAACAGCAGGTCTGAGAGGAATATTTTGAGCATTTATTGACAATTGTCAGATATGAAATAGACTTGATGCACTGATAAAGTGAAAAACTTTATCTTAAGCTTCCCCTGATATATTTTGTGAATAGACCAGCTGGTTAAATTGAATCTTGTAAGTCAGATCTAGCACTTAAGGATTATTATATAAATTAATTGCATTGTTTAGAATTGGACCATGGAAAAAAACAATTTGCCCAATATTTTTAACAAAAAAAATAGTGCTGTTCAGTGAACTTCAATATGTTGATGGCATTCTGAAAATTAGAAAATGTTTACCAAAGCATTTACTTAAAGTAATGCACCTTTTATAAATTCCTTTTCACACTGGGTAAAAGCAAAAGGAAAAAAGAAGGAAAAAAGTTTGTGTTGAAAAAAAAGCATATATAGAGTTTTAAGAAGTATGACAACTAGCATTCTACATATTATACATGAGTTCATAGTGCTGCTTCTTGATTTTGTGTAGAAGATAGTTACTAGACCTGTGTGAAGCAGCAGGTATTCACTTCGGATTCGGATTCAGCTGAGTTGGAGGACAGTGATTCAATCTAGAGATTTGAATCACTGTCCTGATTTGATTCAGCCAAATCAGGTCTGAAAGATTTAGCACTGCTTTGGAGATTCGGCCATAGACTAAACAGACACCTGACACAGCTGCCTCCAGCTGGTAAATCTGTTGGGGTTGTGGGAGGGGATAGGGAAGGGTCGTGGGGAGGGTGGAATTGGGGCTGGGACAAGCTGCCCAGCGAGGGTGGGGAGGGGCGTGTTATTTTGGGAGGGGAGTGGGGGGGCACAGGATGTGGGTGCAGCAGTGCTCAGAGCGGGGGCTCTGCCCTGCTGCTGCTTGCCCAGCTGGGGTGGGGGAGGGAGCAGGATGTGGGTGCAGCTTACTCCAGGTGGAAGGGGGCAAGCAGCAGCATGGCATAGCGCCTGCTCCCAGCACTGTCACGCCCATATCCGTTACCCCTCCATGCCAGCTGGCAAGCAGCAGCAGGGCACAGTCCCTGCTCCCAGTGTTGATGTGGGTGCGGCAGCACTGGGAGCAGGAACTCTGCCCTGCTTCTATTTACCAGTTGGTGCAGTGGGGTGCAGGGTGCGCACATGGCAGCACTGGGAGAAGGGACTATGCCCTGCTGCCACTTGGCCCCTTCAGCCTGGAGCAAGCCGCACCTGCATCCCAGCCCCTTGCCCTGGCTGGGCAAGTGGCAACAGGGCATAGCCCCTGCTCCAAGTGCTGGGTGTGCCTGCATCCCATGCCCCCTGTCCAAGTCCTGCACCTCCCACCTCGACTGGGCAGCTTGTCCCAGCTACAGCCCCAATCTCTCCCTCCCTCACACCCCTTCCTTCCCCCCTCCTCCAACCCCAACAGACTTACCAGCTGGAGGCAGCTGTGTCAGCTGCTGGTTTAATCTATGGCCAAATCACCAAATCTTTTCTGAATCATTTTCTGAATTGATTCAGATGCTTCAAATAGATTCAGAGCTTTTAATTCGTCTCCCAATTCGATTTGGATTCAGAGATTCGGTCCCCGAATCATGCCAAATCTCCTCTGAATCCAGTTGGCTTCCAAAGTTTTGCACAGCCCTAACAGTTACATACTATGATGAAGGGCATTTGGTAAAAGCCTGAGGCAGAGATAGAGGGAGAATGTAAAGAAATATATTTTTTGCAATGTGGTTTTGATGGGTATTTCTTTTTTTTAATAAGATGAAAGATGAGAGGAACATGCTTAAGGTTGTCACGCGAATGCAGAGGATCTCAATGATCCTTAAGCTACTTGTGGAACAATTTTCAGTTCTGGAAACAATGACTGCCTTGGACTTCTTTGATTTCAGGTACAATTTATTACATACCTAATAAATCCATACTTACACAATTGCCTTCACTAGAGCTGACAATGGGGTTTGAACCCAGAGCCCACTCCATATAAATAGAAGGATTATGGGAATATTTACATTACACACTGTAGTGTACTGTAGAAATACCAGCCTAGCTCTACATGAACTTTGTGTTGCTCTGGCTAAATTGTTTTTAGAACCCTAGGTAGGTTATCTCTATATGGAACAAAACAGCATCATCTAGAGCAGTGTTTCACAGCCTGTAGGTTAAGATACAAAAGTAGGTTGCAAGAATATATGAAAGGGTTGTGGGCAAACTTTAAAAATGGATTCTCCTTTAATGGAGAAAAATGTGGAAAACCATGGCTCTTCCCTTGCAGGCTGGCAAGAGTTCCAGCTTGCAAGGGGCTGCTTTGGGCCCCCAATACTCCCCCCACACACACAGACACCCTGCCCCACAACCCACCCCCTGCCCCACACACTTCGGGGCTGGGTCCTCGGGGCGGGGGGTAGTGGGTCAGGAGTGAGGGGCACTGGGTTGGAACAGGCCATTGATGCTTACAAATGGGTCCTGGTACAAAAAAGGTTGAGAACTGCTGGTCTAGAGATACACAAAGTAGCTCAAAATGAGCTCAGGCACAGGTAGAAGTGACAATTTTTGCCCGATCTGGCAATAGAAAGCAGTCTATAGCCATGACCGAACACAAATGCATGGCTGCAGACTGCTTAAAAATGGCTTATCAGGCAGAAATCTGATCCCTCATTTGCATGAAGATGTTTCAAAACAGAGTGTCTTCTGTAACTTCTGTCTTAGCAGTCTTGTAGCCTTGAGCTTTTTTCAGAATGGGAGGAGGGAACTAGAGCAGAGGGAGTTTGATCTGGGTTTTCAGTGCCCCCTGGACAGTAGCGCCCCTCTGATTTGCTGCCAGTATCTCCAATTGTTTCCAAGCTACAAATTCATCTTGTCCTCTGCTCCTACCCCCAAACTTCACCATTGTTCCATGAACTCTCCTACTTCTCTTTGGTTTCCACTTAAATACAATACCCACGTGACTTATAATCTGGTCACACCATCCATCTCTTGTACACTTCACTTCCTTTCTACTTTCTAATTCTTTCTACTGCCACTCTAGAACCCACCATAAACTCCTGGGACATGCCCAGACACATGCACATGTGCCTCTTGCAGCGTCTCAAACCCATTTGAGATGCTGCAAGAGGCATGTGTGGGAACAAAAAACGTTCCCCATGCTACAGATCTGCAGCGCAGGGGTAGAATTAGACCCCTGGATATCCAAGGGTAAAAAAATACTGTGGGGGGTGAAAAAAGCATGGCAGGACATGGTCCCAGACCATGCCCTGAGGCAACTGAAGAGATCTTGGAGTCATTATTGACTCCAAGATGAACGTGGGCCGACAATGCGAGGTCATGGTTGGCAGGGCTAACCGGACCTTGTCGTGCATCCACAGGTACATCTTGAGTAGAGCCAAGGAGGTGATCCTCCCCCTCTACGTGACGCTGGTCAGGCCACAGCTGGAGTATTGTGTCCAGTTCTGTGCGCCCCATTTCAAGAGGGATGTGGACAACATGGAGAGGGTCCAGAGGAGGGCCACCCGCATGATCCGGGGACAACAGGGCAGACCCTACAGTGAGAGACTGCGGGACCTGAACCTATTCAGCCTCCACAAGAGAAGGCTGAGGGGGGACCTGGTGACCGTCTATAGACTCACTAGGGGGGACCAGAAGGGTTTGGGGGAGACGCTGTTTCCCCTAGCGCCCGCTGGCATAACAAGGAGTAATGGGCACAAGTTGATGGAGAGGAGGTATAGATTGGACATCCACAAGAACTACTTCACAGTTAGGGCGGCTAGGAGCTGGAACCAACTTCCAAGGGAAGTGGTGCTGGCCCCTACCCTGGGGGTCTTTAAGAAGAGGCTGGATGCCTACCTGGCTGGACTCATTTGAGTCCCGTTTCTTGTTTTGGGGTTTTGTTGTTCTCCCGCCCTGGCGGGGGGTCGGGCTAGAAGATCTACTAGGTCCCTTCCGACCCTAAATCTATGAACCTATAAATCTATGAAAACTGGAGGCTCAGTCTTCCACAGAGACGCTCTTGTAGCCAGCCAGAGTGTCTCTATGGCTGGCCATTGCATGCTGCCTGCCTGTGCAGGGTAAGCAGTGGTGCAGGCTGCAGGGACCTGGACCCAGCTTTGTGGCAGGTAAGTAGGGGGTTCAGGGGGCTTGAGAAGGTGGGGAGGGGAATATGGGGGGGGCACCTCGCCCCAGCC
>NW_017729029.1:61751653-61775720 GCF_001723915.1 Gavialis gangeticus
TTCTTTCCCCCAGCTCTCTGTGAGTTCCCCCTCACTTCCCATTCATTCCTCCACTCCCTGTTCGTTCCCCTGCTCCCCATGCGGTCCCCCCACCTTCTATGGAGATGAGCCCCTGGAGACGAGCTGGAGACATTCCCTTGCTCATTTCCAGCTTCCCGCTCATTTCCCTGCTTGTCTCCAGCTTTCTGAGGCTGGAGATGAGCAGGGGAGCAAGTAGGAGGCTGGAGATGAGCAGAAGAATGAGCAGGATGCTAGAGATGAGCAGGACAACATCTCGAACTCATCCCCAGGGGCTCGTCTCCAGCCCCCTGCTTGTTCCCCTGCTCTCCCCTTGTTTCCCCTGCTCTCCCCATCTCTCCCATTTCCCCTGCTGTCCTCTGCTCCCCCATGGTTTCCCCTCTTCCCTGATCATTTCTCCTGCTCTCCCCTTGTTTTCCCTGCTGGTCCCTGCTCTCCACTCATTTCTCCTGATATCCCCTACTCCCCCTTCATTTCCCCAGCTCCCTGATCACTTCCACTCCTGGCCCTGGCCCCTCCCCACTGCATGGCCCGAGCTTACCAGCAGTGGCAGCAGTGATCAGGGCCACTTGGAGTCTCGTGGCAGAGCCCCCCCCCCCCGCAGGGCTCACCCCCAGTACCCTGCCAAGCCAGGCTGCACCTGTGCAAGATGCAGCACTGGCAGCGCGTGCCAGGTGGATAGGGCCAATCCCCACTGCCCCCTGCCATGTGGGGGGGCTGTGCCATGAGGTCCCAGTGACCCCAACAGCCACTGCTGCAGCCTGTGAATGCAGGGATGCTGGGGCTGGGTGGGGCAGCGATTGGGGACTGCAACCAGGCAGGGAAACAATGGGAGGATGAGGGAGTGAGTGGGGGCTGTGGCCAGGTGGGGAACATATGAGCCATGTGGGAGAGGGGGCATGTGGCCCCTGTTGAGAGGGGCTGTGGCCCTGTCAGGGGAGCAGTCCATGAGCTGTGCAGGGGGGATGTGCCCTGGAGGGGGCAGGGACCCACCTCTCATGAGCAGCCTCCCATATGCCCTCCCCACACCCTTAGTTCCCCCACAATCCATCCACAAACCCCACACCCGCAAGCTATCCCCACAAACCCCTCACCCACATACCTGGCCCTGTGGGACAGGAATGAAGGGACTGGGGTGGGGGGCAGGCTGTGGGTTGAGAGTGAGGGGTAAGGGCAGGGGCAGGACACTGACGTATCAGTGCTGCTCAGTGCTGCACATTTTGGTGAGCAATTGGGATAGGTGCAGCTCTGCTTTTCAATGACAAAAAAGCCAAAAGTCAATGCCAAACTGCATAGATATTTAGAATCTATTTTATTATGAAGATGGAAGCACTGGTAGGCTTCCAAATTGCTTTAAAATTGTAAATATATCAATAAAACATTGCCCAACTGATTTGATCTCTCTCTCTCTGTATATATGTATGTCTAGTGTTCTTTTGTTTTACTTGTGGAAGAACATGGATGTTGGGGTATTTTAAAGAGTGACTTTGGGATTTTTTTTATCAGGGATTTTGCAGTTTTTAAAAAGGCAACACCAGAATTCCTGCTAGTGAGGCAAGTGGCAGGTCCCAGGTAGAGAAGCCTGCTCAGAATTGGCACCTAGGACCCAGCTGGAGATGGCTGACCTTCTGGCCACTTGGGGCCAGGAGGACATGCTTTGACAGTTCAAAGCAGGCCATGACCCTGAAAACATCTTCTGGGCGATAGCTGCCCAGATGGTTAGGCAGTGGCAGACATGACAGTAGTGCCGCTGCACAAAGGCCACCTGAGCTGGCACAGCCCACTGGCAGCTGGCCCAGAGTTGTAGATGCCTCTAATGTCCATGCAGTCTCTATCTGGATTTGGCAGGCATGCAGTCTTGGGGCCACACGCAGTCGCAAGTGGCAGCAGATCACAGCCAGGCAGCAGCACCCACTACCAGACTGCTGCAGTGGGTAGAGGTTGCAGGGAACACTCAGGACTGCTTCAGCAGTCCAGCTGGCAGAATGGGTAGTGTCCCAAGGTACCAACTGGCTGCAGCTCTAGGAGGAGCCAGCAGGGTTATTTTACCCCAAGTGGCACAATTTGCCCCACACCAAAGTGCATGTCCAGCATGTGCACTTAGGCAAAAAGCCCCAGCTCAGATTTGCGCTAGTTCTTTTTGAGCTGCTGCAAGTGCACGTGCCTGCATGTGTGGACATGTCCCTGAGGTTCTGAGTAGTTATTGTAGTAAAACTTTTATACCTTTAAATAAATGGAGTAAAAAATCAATGGGTTAATCATCTTTGGTGGGGGAATAATTACTTTCTGCATATTATTTAAAAAATAAGCCTTTATAATCATAAGGTACATATCAATATTTTCTTATAAAATGATCAAATCAATGACTTTCAGTCCCATATATGCCAATTCCTCCATCCCTTACATTTGTGCTATGCTTACAAATTAATTCTTCCAGCATGCCATAGGTCTATCCTTTTGAAAAAGACAGCAAAGTAGATATCATCACAAAGCCTGCCTTATTTTTTTGTCCAAAAGAATAATAGTTCCTATTTATAAAATAATACAAACTCTAATGAACATTTTAGAGTTTATTCTTTTCCATTTTAAAGATTCAGAAAGAACATCTTTCTTACTTTCTGTTCAGGATGCAGTTGCTGATTCTATTTAGAAAAAAAAACTTGTACTGTAATGACATTTCCTACTTGAAGACATGTTTTCATATTATTTTGTTGTTTTACTTTTAAAAACTTTAAAAATCAGATCTGGCTGTAATCCCAAGGTTTCAACAAAATAATTAAATGACAATATTATATCAGAATCTACTTAATCTATTTCTAATATGTACGTGTGTCTAATGATCAATAAGATTTAATTTATATATAAATTAGGACTAGGAACTCTGCATATTTTTATAATAATATGTCACTGTTTTATCTTTTTCTAATCACAAGAGAATACTTGAGCCCAGCATCAGGTTTTCAGAGCTTACAGTTTCGATTATTAGAGAATAAGATTGGTGTCCCGCAGAGTCTGAGAGTCCCTTATAACAGAAGACATTATCGTGATAACTTCAAGGGACAAGATTATGAACTCTTGCTTAAATCAGAACAGGAATCAACACTTCTGCAACTAGTAGAGGTAATGGTTTCTTTGTTGTTATTGTTTTTTAATTCCTTTTTCAGTATAAGAAATATTATAAGAATGTAAAAATATAATTTCCATTTCAATATAAGAAACATCATCTGCCTTGGATGTGATTTAAGATTCAGTTCTGTATTGCTTCCCATGCATATTTACAATTGATTTCAATGATAAATTCTTTTCACTAAGAGGATAACAGAATTGTCAATTTCTTAAACAATCTGGCTGTTTAGATTTTCTTACAGTTTTAGATTAAGGTTTTTCACTAATCCAAATTGTTTTGGTTACTGACCCTTAATAATATCTTGTTACCTGAAAAATATAATTGGATATTAAACACATAAGTTTCCCTGTGGAATTCTGAATATTCTGCCTATCTGCTGACTATTTATGTCATAAGCACACTTGTTTCATTTCACATGGACATAGACTACTTCTAGAATGAGAAAACTGTGAAATATTTCTTCCATGAACAACTAATGTCCTCACTGCTGTGTATCCAAGTGTAAGGGAAAAAGATAAGTGCCAACCCAACATGGGGGGAAAAAGGGGATGTTGGCAGAATATGTAATTGACATTTATTTTGAGGCAAGTTTAATTTTTCACTCTAAAAAGTTAAGAAGGAAACTATTATTCAGGAGCAATAAGTGCGTGTTCATGGTCTCTTATGCACACTTGTACGCTATCTTACACACATACATATACCACTTCTATATAACTTTTCATGGATTAATATGACATACACTTTCACAGATAATCAGTTTCCAAGACATATATCATTTTCTATCAATACTGGGCACATCGACACCAGATGGTGTAATGCGCAGTAGCCTATTTTACTGCGTATGAGCACATCACATAAAAACCATGCTAATGAGCAGTAAAATTAGTCTACTGTGCATTAGGCATCACAAAAAAAAATTTGCCTTTGCTACTGCACACTAGTGTGGGCTAATGTGCCTTTATGTAGTACCTCATATTAGAGGTACTAAACTTAATGCATAGAAGCAAATTACATTAATGAATGTGTAGATGTGTCCACTGTGTCCAGACTACCGATCCTTTTTATGTAATAATCAACCTATTTTAGATGAAAATGGAAGCAAATGGTGTCCTCTTCAAAGGGAATGTGACCAAAGATTTCTGAAGTTTTATTGCATAATTTCCTTTTCAATGATCTAAAGAAGTCAAAGACTTAAAACAGAGAGAATTTGCCAATTTATTCTTTTGATCAAGGATTGCTATATCTATTTTTGTTTCCTAAATTAATGCATGCATATTTTGCCAGTGAATGCATATTTGAATACAATAAAATAATCAGTCGCCTCTGTTTAAGGGTCTTCATATTCAGCACACTTTTGTGACAAGCTAATGCTTATATCATTTCTGTGAGATAGGGTAGTACTTTACCCTCTTTATGAAAGGAAGAAGTGACAGCAAAAGAAGTTGAGGTGACTTAACCAGGTGTTTAGAAGGAGCCTGTGCTAGGGAAGGTACTACAACTGGTGAGTCTTTGTCTCCAACTCTGTGGCTATTTAAGAATAATTCCGAATCTGCTAGATTGTCTGCTGGGCATAATTATACCAGCTGAAATCCCAGTGTAGACCCTAATGTTTCAGTAATGAATACCCACACCAGGAATTATACTGATATAAACACTGTAGCATAATTATATTATGCTACTTAATTATGCCAAAATGTATTAAATATCACACATTAACATAAAACTTTGTTTTAATAAAGGCATGGCTGGAAAGAACACCAGGACTTGAGCAAGAAGAATTTGATTTCTGGGGAAAATTTCAAAAGAATGTTTTCGAAGGTCTAGAAGAAGAATTTGCAATGATCCAGGTATATATTCTTGATCGAGTGATAAGTTTATGACCACAAAAATCTTGGAATTTTAATTCCATCTTCACTTTCTGTTTCTTTTCCTTGAATCATTCAGCCTTCAGCAACTTCTAAGAAGAATTGTGCACCCCTTTCAAGCAACTCTAAGCCCCTTTAAAAAGTAGCATCTAAACAAATCTAAAATGTGTGGTACTTTGGGTGATATTTGTTGCCAAAAGGGGGTTGGGGGAGCAGGGAGTGGGTAAGAGTAAAATTGAGACCCGCTGAAATCAGTGGAAGTTTTGTTGTTGACTATATGGATAGCAGAATTGTATTCCGTGTGTTTGCACCTGGAGATCAGAGTAAAACTCTTAAGTCCATGGGGATCAAAGCAGGAGGAAATGCTTTTATTTACCACTGTGAAGCAGAGCTGTGGAATTCTATAACTGTTTAATAGGCTGTCCTTTGAGGATATGGCAATGAGGGATACCTGCGTGTAGATTCCCATGAGAAAAAAATGCATATTTTTTAGTGTAAAATACTTAGATGTACAAAAATACTGAAAACATGTGAACATAGTGTCACTCTATTTTGGCATTTAATTTTTAGTAATGTTTTGTTTTGGTGTGTGTGTGTGCATGCACATGCGCGCATGTGTAAATATTTCATCACAAAATCATGGTTTCTAAAATATTAGAAGGAAGTTTATATCTTTTTAAAATATGGAGGTGAGGGAGGGCTATTTCTCACAGATGGATTTTGTTTTTATGTAAAAATGAATTGACTGTGCATCTGTGCATGTATTAATTTGAATAGGGTATGACAAAGGGCTAATTACACATGTCTAAGTAGGGGCATTTTGTGATAATCATGCTTTGCATAGACAGTGGCACATCTAATAGTCAGCAGATATCCTTCTTAAACTTAATGCATACATTCCTAGAGGTGTAATGCTAAAATCCACAATTTTATAACAGATAATTCAGGAACTTCACATTTTCCCGAAACAAATGATTGTTTTGTTTTGTATTTTAAAGACCAAACCAGAGTCAGAAGAAAAAGAAGACCTGCTGGCTGAACTTCAAAAGCAAAAAGATGTACTGCTTTCATTATTTGATGAAAAACGCCATGAACATCTTCTTAGTAAAGGTAGGTTACAGTTGAGTCTATAAAAAAAAAAAAAAATACAGTTTAATAAGAATAACCAGACTCTTGCTGAAAACTAATTTAAGATTATATAAAAAAATAAATAGGTTCAAAAGGTTTTGATTTTGCTTTTCCATCCTCATTTATCATGATAGGGGGATTTCCAGGTAATGGTAGAATTCAAGGCACAGTCGCTCTGGAAGAAAGAATTCTGGGAGTGAAAGATGACAACGTATACTTGTTTTTCTATCTAGCATATTTATTTTTGCATTTCTAATGTATGGGGAGCTGTGCAGCTTTGTTGATAGAGTGCCTGGTTATGGAATGGCAGGATCTGGGTTTGATCTCAGGTGAGGGTGGTGGGCTTCCACTTATCATTTCCACTTCCAGTGTACCCTACACAGCCGCTTATCCAATGGGCACCAAGAGCTACCTGGGGGTAAACGCAGGTAGAGTATGATGCTGACCTCATCACCTCCTTTTCATGCCATTAAAAATGAAACAATAGAGCATTGCCTCCGTTACCCCAATGGGCCTTACTGGCTTGTAAACAGGACACCTTTAACTTTATTTCTCATATACTGGAATTTCCCCAAAAAATTAACATTAAAAAAATTGTATATCTTTGCAGGAGAAAGAAGACTGTCATACAAAGCACTGAAGGGAGCTTTAATGATTTACTTCTACAGGTAATTCCAAGTGATGTTTCTCTAATGCTTATCGGGGTAATGCTCATAAATGTATACATAACATGAAGATGGAGTTCTAAAGGGTAGATAATGTATTATAGACTGCAGATTGTGTATACAAACAATGTGGAATCAGTTTACTGCAGTTAGTTTTTTGGGAAATTACTTTAGGTCCTGGGCAGAGGTGCTGTTTGAAGCACTCTGGTGAGTGAATATACCAACATCTATGGCTGAGGTGCTTCAAAAATGATCCTCAGGCCCCCTCGCCATGTTACAGGTATTGCACAATTACCTGGTTAATTGTTCAATTACTTAGAGACTACCTACATGTGCAAAGTAGCTATCATACTATAAAAAGCTCCAAGCAGTGATAAAGTTAAACCTCAAACTTGTGTACTAACTTTACAGCTGGTTGCACTCAAGCTTTGATTTGCATGTGTACCAGAGTTTTCCCTGTGCCTGGGAGCTCTGTCAGCTGACCGAGTTCTTAGCCACAGGGTGTACCATACCCAACATAAAGCCACTAAACCCTAGGGATTGTGGCAGCCAGTCCCCAGGGTTTGGGGGGTTTTATGCACCCCCAGAGCCCTGAGGATCATGGCTGCCATGATCCCCAGGGTCCAGGAGTTTCCACCCCTAGACTCCAGAGGTTTCTGCACACTCCTGGGAGTGTGTGTGTGTGTGAGAGGTGGGGGGAACTGCTCCTGTGGTGATCAACTGGGGTGCATGGGGCTCCTGCCAGAGGAGCTTGCTTCTTGCTAGTGCAGGAGTCCAGGATCAGCCTCCCTCTGCATCAACAATAAGGCATAATGGGATCTAATGTGTGATCCCAGTCAAGCCTCCTGCCATGCACATGTGGTATGGCAGGAGGCATAAACGTGTGAATCATGCATCGGATCTCCTTGCACTTTTGCCTGCATGTATAGAGGGGACCTTAGAAAATGAAGAATATCTTTGAAGCATTTCTTTTTGAAGTATTTCCTGAAACATGTATGCTCTAGCAGAGTGTGACAAGGGTTGTTCAGCCCTCCAGCTTTCTACAGTGCTCTGCTTCCCACTGTACCCCCACCATGGAAGGGAGCAACAAGCAAGCAGGAGCTTCTGCTCTCCAGCTGTCTGGGGGAACAGAGCATGCTGGGATGCCACAGGAGGAAGCAATCCTGTCATGCCTGCTGACCAAAAAACACCACGGCTATATGTTGTCACAATGATTTTGAAGCACTTCAGAATGGGAGAGTTGTATGTTCATATGATATTGAAATGATCTAAATAGAGCTCTAACTAGACTGGAATTTGGAGTGCTTCAAATGCAAATCTGTTTTTGGAATATATACTGTAGTTTGGTCCTTTAGGTTTTTTAATAGCATAATGTTACAAACATGAAACAGAATGCAACCAACATGTTGAGAAGGTGAAAGAATCTACTGGAATACTTGTTTCCACAAATTTAGGAAAAATACACACATGTACCTTGCACACTTAGACAAATATGGAATTATAAAACAATAACTGATAAGTTAGAATAATTTAAAATAAGTGATTTTCTGATGTCTTGGCTTTTACTTTTTCAAGAGAGGAGCCTCGCTTCCAGGTTCCCTTTCAACTTCTAACTTCTCTTATGGATATGGATATACTTATGACAAAGTGGAGATGTAAGTTTTCAGTCCTTTATTATCATAGAGTCTCTTATAGGAACATAAGAAAATTTCCCTCTTTTTTCCAACTGTATCAACATTTTTTTTTCCTACATGAAATTCTAAAGAACTCTCTCTTTTATTCTGAGGGCAACTTTTTTTTGGCTAAAAACAGAGGTGTGCCACCTCCTTAATATCTGGTATGTAAATATGTAAGGGCTATCACCTACCATAGTTTAAACAAAAGACTTCCATGATGTACGTAAGGTTTGGTCAACTTTGTATCTAAAGGACTACTATGTGGGCACATCTACATGTATCTATTACAGTGATGCAATAAATTCTGGCACTTATCACACTGGAGTTATTTGCTCCTGGATGCTGCATTTACACGTGTAGCTGGGACCACAGCATGCTGAGCCAGATCAGAGAAGCCCTGGCTGGCAGAAGGCCCAGGAGAGTCAGCCTGCCAGCCTGGGGCTGCTCCAACCCAGCTCAAAGTGCTGCAAAAGGACTGGCTGGGCCATAAGGGTGCTTCACTGTGGGGCTAGCCAGCAAGCATCTCCCACACTGAAGTACCCTGGTGCTGCAACCAGCCGCATCAGTGTCTACATATGCGGTGTTGCCGAGTAAAAAAATTCTGCAGCAGGATAGTACTTGTATCTACAAATACTACCCTGCTATGGAGTTTATTAGTTTTCTGCAACCTAATATTGGACATTTACTGTTGAGCTAACTAGGCTACTCTGGAGTAAATGTCTTGTGTAGATGCACCCTCTGTTCCCCATTTCTCATGACTATTCTCAACTACGCAAAATACTTTTCTGCCTTTGTGTAGATAAAAGATTTTAACAGGATTCAATTCATGACATGGCTGCCAAAAATACCACTTAGCCAGTATGCAACATACTATAGGGCTCCTATCTTCCTGCAGACCTACTGGGTCAGCCTCTCTGTGAAATCCCAGGAAGATGTTCCTAAGATGTCTCTGAGTCCTTCACATGAAATTATGATAGGATGCATTCCACTGTCTGACCAGATTTAATGAGTGTTTGAACTATCAGCACTGTTTAGTTTAGTGAAACACATGCTGTTTGGTTTGTCTTGCCTAGATAACCATGTCTGCATGGTGCACAGAATGATTGGCAGCAAAGCTGGCACAGGGGGATCATCAGGCTACCAGTATTTGCGTTCAACAGTGAGGTAAGAACCGAGAAACTTGACTTACTTTTCATCTTGCCCTTGACCATCATAATCAGGGATCCTGGTTTTTCTCTGTTTAAAAATTGCAAATTCTCTGATTAAAATCCCTCCAAATTGGTGTTTTTTCACAATTAAAATTAAACACAACTATATATATATCAGATGAACACAAGGTTTTTGTTGGTGCAGTAATTTGTTGGTGCCCTGCCCCAGGCCACGCCCTCACTCCCAAGCCACAGCCCTCCAGCCCTGCTGGTGCCCCTCACTCCCCACCCACAGCTCCCCAGTCCTGCCAGTGCCCCTTACTCCTGACCCACAATCCCTGGGCCCTGCTGCTGCCCCTCAGTCCTGACTAGCAGTCCCCCAGCCCTGTTGGTGCCTCTCACTCCAAATCCACAGGCCCCCAGCCCTGCTGGTGCTCCTCATTCTTCATCCACAGCTCCCCCCAGGCCTTGTTGCCCTGTTCCCAGCCCCCAGTGTACGAGGAAGGGAGTGGGTGTGTGTCAAGTGGTGGAGGGGGGCCCACAGGTGATGCAGTGGGAAGGGCACGTGCCTGCCACCAAGATTTCTGTGCCCCCAGTGGGGTGCAAACTGAAGCCAGGCCAAACCAGCAGGAGCAGGGAGCTGGTGCTAGAGAGAGTGCCTCACTGCCATGTTGTGGTGCAACAGGAGCAGCAGCAAAGGTAGAATGGAGTTGTACCCCCATTGCTGCTGGGTGTGCATATGATGCCTTCCCTTGGTAGCCATGGTGGCATAGTGTGACACTCCTTTCCGCATCAGGTCCCGCACACTGGACCATGGAGACAACTCCTCCGGAGCTGGTTCAGCCCTACTGCAACCTTATGCCGTGCTGTGGGCACAGAAATTTCAGGGGGCACATGCCCTCGCCACCCCTCTGCCCATGTAGCCTGTTCCCCCCTACCCCACGTGGCCTGTGCCTCTTCCCCCAACCCCCCTGACCATCCCTCACCCCCGCAGACTTACCTGGAGCAAGCTGCTTTCCAGTGCTACCCAGGTGCCATGTGCATGTGAGAGCGCACATACATTTGGCACCCCTTGCCTATTTGCCCTTCTACCACTCCTTGCAGCCCCAAGCAGCCCCCTGCAGCCTTGAACTCTGCCAGCCTGCAAGGAGAGCCCACAGTTTCCTGCATTTTTCTCTTTTAAAGGGGGATATCTGTGATTTTCCTCCTTTAAAAAAGAAAATCCATGTTTTTCTGCAGTGAACACAAAACCTGGATCCCCAATCATAATTGATATACCTCATGCAGGTTTTGTGGTGAGCAAATGTCCAAATTGTTTAACAATGACTAGGTAGCTAGTATGTTATTACCTTTACTTTAGTAAACTAATCAGATCGTTCCCTTGTCCTCTTCCTGACTTTATATTTTATTTTGTCCACTGTTCTTCTCGTATTTCTCTCTATATAGATTCTAAGAAGGTTGGGGACAACAATTATTCTCTATCAGCATATTGTATTAGGGGGTCTGCTGCCCCAGAAGGTCTTTAGAAACCACTAAAATAGAAATGAATAAATAATCATTCTTTTGCACCATGTACAATCTCTTCAAATCTAATGAGATTACCTAAACTGGAGACATTGTGTTCTCTGCTATTGGCAGAGTACTGCAGATGGCTGGATTAAACTGCCCTGTCATTCAGCAGTGCTATTTTGTCCACCCAAATCACTGCAGGAATGTAGCTATCCTGTTTCTGGTTTCAGAATAAGATATTATGTAGTAAGTTTCAAATTACCTGGATATTAGCAACTGTCCCAATATTAGTTCAGCTCCCTGCAATGATATCTAAGATACAAGTTATCATTAATTTTATAAAACAATCAGAACCTGGGTTGGTAGGGGTTTTAATTTGGTGTCTGAATACAGTAATATCTTGGACTAATAAAGCCCTACAAAATGTTTTAAAACTTTAGTCAATTGAAAGAATTTTAAGTATGTGTAGACTACAAATAGAAGCAAGAGCAAAAGTGGTTTTGACCAGCAACAAAGCAGTTTTTTGCTGAGTGGTTTGTGCTTTGCAGCTCAAAACTAAAAAATATCAGGGTACAAAAGCCCATATTGTAATCACATTAATTAAAAGTAACCTTTTGCATTCAGTTCCAGTTTGGGCTGCCATGCTCAATGAAACACACCTGAAAATATTACTAATGGACATTTCCATTAGAATTTTCTGGGGCAATGCTGATACAGTATACCCCTCAAACACTAGGGAGGTCTTCTGGTTAGGTTCCCATAATTAGGCTGTGTATGGGTTGAGTAATGGCTCCTTTAAGCCAACATAACAATATTAATGCATTTGATTTTATTTTTCAGTGACAGGTACAAAGTGTTTGTCGATTTGTTCAACCTTTCAACATTTTTGGTGCCAAGACACTGGATACCAAAGATGAACCCAACCATTCATAAATTCCTTTACACAGCAGAATATTGTGACAGCTCTTACTTTAGCAGTGATGATTCAGATTAAAAAAAAAATTCTACCCAAGTGATCCACTTTGAACTGTAATGTGACCTGATTCTCACTCTCCATGATGTCCTCTGAAATATAATCAATATTATAAGGCATGTATATATATTTATAAACAACAGGCTAAAAGCATTTTAAGAATGTGATGAAATTCCGGCTACATTATGAATAATGTGATTTACAGGTATTACAAACTAAATGTTTACATTAAGTTCTTTTTAAAATAGTGGAAAAATAGAGAGAGAAGGCAGTTGAGACCAACAGAATATACAGAGATTAAAGTGTAACTTTAAGTTAAAAACACAGGAAGTGCATCTACACGACATAGTTTAGTGCGCAGTAAAGTGTCACCATCTACATGTGCATATAGTAATTCCCTGTGCAACAAATTAGTTTGTTGCACAGGTACTAGATAAAATGCACAGTAGTGACTGCCCAATAGCACTCATATAGACGGTGACCAGGAGCAAATTTGCTCCCAGTCAGCCACACCAGCAGGGTGCCACAGGATGCAGGGGAGGAGGGGGAGTTCTCTGTCCCCAGTCCTGGCACTGATTAGCTCCCAGGTCCCCCCCAGGAGCTGACAGCCGATCAGTGCTGGGACAAGTCACTCTCTCCTCTCCCTCCCCACCTCATCCCAGCACTGTGTGGCTCCTGGCTCCCCACAGAAGGGGGCTCACTGGCAGCTGAATGTCCCGAAGTGCATTGGGCTGGGAGAGCTCTGCTGGCTGCAGCAGCAGCAGCTATCTCCTGGCCCCATGCACATCAGGACCCCTCCTGATATGCACAGGGCAGGAGACAGCTGCCACTGCAGCCAGCAGAGCTCTCCTGGCCCTCTGCACATCAGGGCTGGCCCGTATGTACCTTGCCAGCCCCTGGGCTAGCACCCCAGGGGAGCCTGAAGCTCCCCCTGCCTGCTGCAGGGGGGCAAAGCAGGGCAGGAGCAGCCCTGTACTTGGCTGCTCCCATTGGGAGCAGGTTTGCTTCCAACAAGGTGCACATGTAGACGTGCTCCCAGGGAAGGCTTATTGTAAAGTATTTTACTGTGCAGTAAGTCTGTATCACATTAATAACACCTGTAGAGCGACCTGGGATCAGCTTAATTTTTAGTGTTAATGCTACTCATTTTGTTCAGTATTTCTCAAGAATCTTGAGATGTATTTGTAGAGACCAAAACCACACTTATTACTAACACATGGAAGAAATAGTTTTAAAACTGTATTTACTTGGTTCATATTTATAGCTGCATTTCTATTAGCTTGTGTAATGGAAGTGGACTAATAATTTTCCATTATTTTAGCTTATTTCTAGTCAACTTCTGTCAAGTCCTTAAGCATAGTGTTGCTAGGGAATACTTATTTGCTTTAAAATTGTACCTACTTGGAATATTTTTTTAAATATTATTTTTATTGGGCATAGGTTTTTTAGAAAAATCCAAAGACAGAGCCAGCCAAATTGAACCTGATAGTTTCCCTGAATATTTTATCTGAGAAGGGGAAAAATATTTTGGAATCCTGTGTGCCTTAGCAACACATACAAATGTAATTATAAAAAAACCCATCTTTTTAGACAGAACTATCTACTAGTCTGTTATACTTGATCTTTGTAACCTATAAACAAAGCACTTGGTTATCTACTTCAAATAAAACAGGTGTTAAAAATTAACGCTCTTTACTCCTTATTGTTATTTCTCTTGTTCAAATGAAGTTAGTGATAGTAAACCATACTAGAATAAAGGCACTGAGAAGAGAAATCTTTTGTTTACAGCACTGGTGCAGCAAAAGTGGTAGTAAAACATGAAGTTTTATCATGTTATCCTGCCAATGTGCCTCAATTGGACCTTACTGCATTACCTCAAAGGAGATGGAAATCCTGAGTATGCATTTTTATTCATGTATTTGTCCTCAGAACACCTTGATACACTTTATACCTTGAGGTATAAATTATTGGGGGAGTGTTCTTCAAAAACATGTACTTGTTCATTTACTAGTCTGCGATTATCAAGAGGGATGAGATGGCAACAACTTGTAAATGCAACACCACACAATTAATACCATTTTGCTACAGTAGAATCAAGTGCACGTTAACATCATTTATCTAGCCTCAGATAGCACCTATGTTCATGTGTTTTCAATAAGTAACAAGTGTTACTGGTTAATTGTCTTGATCAGGAAAGCATATTCTCCACAACCAGCAAAAAAATCTGTTATAAGAAAAGGGCTTCACTAAAAGATGATACAAAAATATTTCAAGTGGAGGCATCAGATTTTGTTCTACACTACCTGGAAATCTAAGGCATAATAAAAAGGACATCAGGTTAAATTATAAATATTCCAATTCTTTATTTTAGAAAGAACATCATTAAAACAAACAAAGGTTTTTAACACCCAACATCTTTACTAGAAAATATGTAAAAATGATAAAGTACAAAGTATTGAAGTTTGTAAAACCTCTTCACAGTTCATCTAAAACATGTATATGTTTTCAAAAAGGAGCATATATAGTCATTTTAAATTATTTCTAAATAACAGAAATTTATGAAAAGCTACAAAGTGGTACTAAAATGCTTTAAAAATCACAAATGGCATTGCTGTCTCTTCTATACACCTCAGATCAGCAAGGGCTGGAAACCATTCAGTGATTCCCTTTGACCAACATAGGAAGAAGAGCAGATTTAAGTGATTCTTCTACAGGAAACTTATCCAGCTATCTGTGGCTGCTTGGAATATTTCCGTGAAAGTGTAGTAATGCTGGAGAACTGACATGAGAAAATGAGTGCTTTCTGCACTGTCCTGCTAATAATTAACTGATGATTAACCCTTAAGAAGGATGGAATGCAGAACTGGGCACCTTTTTTGAAAGGATGGTTGCATGCTGTAAATTTCCCTTTTGCACTTGGCAGAAATGTTAGACAGGGACATAGAAAAAGGAGGCTGAACCAAGGCTGCTCTGCCACACTTATTCCAAGTTGAGTAGCCTATTTGCAAACTGATGTACAAAATGAGGGTACAGCATGTGTTTTAATATCCCAGATTCCTATAATGCTGTTAATTGGTTATTAGTTCTTGCCTTCCAATCTATGAGATTACCTATTAGGGATTAATTTTGAATGCTCAAAGGCATTGTAGGATCCTCCTAAATATTATTCTCTGCCCTGATGAGGATACATACTAGATTTAACAAGACATAACAGATGAGGATCAAGCAGATTGGAAAGAAAGGCTAGAGAAAAGAAAATACGCAGCTACCACATGGTTACAGAAAGGCCTGATGGCATTTAGAAGGTATCATTAGTATTGGGCATGTTTTCTACCCTCCTGCTCACTTTTTTCTGGGTGTTGCAGTAGAAATGAGTATATGGCTTCAACTCACTTGCTTATATACAAGGACCATAGAAGGCCCTGAGGAAGGATCATACACACTGAAGGACCAGACCATAATTAAATTGAAGAGGAATGTTACAGGAAGTAGTAAGAGAAATTGGGCTAGCTCACATCAGTGCACACATCATCTGCTGTCAGAGTTGCAAGAAAAGCCAATACAAGCATCAGAATGTATAGGAACAATAGTTGTTTCTTATTTAAAAAAACTAAAAGCATGACAATTTTTCCCTGACAGCACCTACAAATAAAAGGAAAGGGGATAAGGAAAGAGGTATGTCATGTTCTCCCTGACATTAAAGCATCTCCAGATGTATCTTACCATACTGCCAGATTTCTGGATTCAAAATGTTCAGTAGATTCTACATTATATCCTGTCATTTTCTCTCTTCTTCCTTTACTTCATTGTGAATCAGCTGTGATGTCAACCTTTCTATTACTTGTTGCCAAGAATTTATTGGTGTTCCTCATCTGGGACTGATATTTACAATGTCCCAATGTCCTTCCATCATGGGTTCCCATTTGAAAATACTAAAGAAGATTTGCATAAAACTCAAATGTCCAAAATGGCCATCGTATATGTCTGTTGTTTCACCTTTCTTCTTTGGAACAAAAGGTGTGCTATATGGCATCCTTAACTCCCAACTTCAGTCTTCCCTAGATTTTAGAAGCGTAGAGCCTGGATGATGTAATATTGTCCCAAAATCTGGCTGTGCCATATTTATAATGCCCAGAGAAGTAACTATAAAATAGTTGGCAATTTTTTTGAAGTTAAAAAAATCTTCATACTGAACAGCTGGAAAATGATAATCCAAGGAACTGCCATGGTACCATTTTATTCTGGTTAGTGTGTGTCAAACAAATACAGATGCAACTGTATCTGCAATACCTAGAATAGTAAAGCAATTGTTAAATGAATACTAAGAACATAATTACTCTGACCTAAACTTGCTGTCTAGAAGAACCAACTGAAAATTAACTCCTACAAGTCCTCTCTCCCTAAGACATGATTCAATTAATTAAATACAAGGAAAAATAAGAGTGAATAAAAGTTTTTGCTCTTTACAACTTAACATTATTTGATCACAATTAAGGTTTCTCCGTACCCAGCCCACTTTCTCCTTTGTTTTCATGTTATAGGTCTTGGGTCCTTTACTTGAAGTATTTAAGGTAGCAGTGGAGGACTTACAATCTTGTTTTAGAGCAGAGGTATCAAACTCATTTTGGGCACAGGGCTCCTTTTGGGCCAGATGTGGCCTGAGGCAGTGATGGTAGCAGCACCTGCAATCACCATGGCAGTGGTGGCTACTGTGGTAGCAGTAGGACAGGCAGCTGCTTGCTATCATGCCAACATGTAAGCAGTAGAAGGCCAGGCAGCCCACAGGATGACCAAGCCCTGTGTTGCACAACTTCCAAGTGCCCTCCTTGCTGCCAAGGGCTGTGTCCACCAGGACCCTGGATTCTGCAACAAGCTCTGCCCACTGCTGGCCGTGCCCCCAAATTCCCTGGCCCACCCATAACCCACTGGGCCAAATGAAGAGGTTCTGTGGGCTGGATCCAACCCAAGGGCTGTATATGTGACAACCCTGTTTTAGAGAATTCAGAAATTGAAAATGGAGCTGTAGTTTTTCTAAGCTATACTTCAAAATACTCTTTCTTTTTAATTAAGAGAAATTGAGAGCTGAGTTTCAGCATTTGGATGTTTTGCCACATCCTTGGTCCTTTACAGATACCCCAACCCTGTCTTCTAAGGGAAAGGTCACAGATAGGCAATGTGTGTGACACTGTTCTTGGCATGCAGAAAGCTTGATGGACTGAACCTTTAAATAACAGATTCCATGAGGCAGGGGCTCCATCTATTCTGCACAATGCTGAGCATGGAGATAAAACTGGAATGATAAGGTTCTAGGTGCCCATGTTATTCAAGGGTGTACTTGGTAGCCATGTTGGTCTGAGACAAAAAGACATACAAAAAACTAGAACTCCTGGTTCCAAAATGATACCTTTTATTAGACCAACTGGAAAATGGCAAGAAAATTGTCCTTTTCTGCGATTTGCTTTTATATTCTGAAATTCCCTAACATGTCTTCCAAGTCATTGTCCATATACAGAAATGCCTTGAGCCTTTACTGCTCAAACTAACTGGTTAGTTTGTATGTTTGACTTACCACACATGTTGCCACCTATTTTAATACGGGCATAACCATCTATTCCCCATGTACGTCCCCAGGAGTTCCGTACAATCCAGTAAGGAATGATACCTGTTAAAAAAAGACTTTCATAAATACTTATAGGGAACAGTAAATTTGGCAATCCTAAAAAACTCTGAGCAGTGAGACAATATACAAGTCATTTTCATGCTTCACAGTTTCTACTGATCAGACATAACAGCATTGTGAAATCTGTGATTAGCAATGGAGACCATAGGAAGATGAAATATGGCTACTACAGTATGACTCTGTATTCTTATATAACTAATCTGCCTGTGCTTTACTGAAGCAGTATCATATACTAACATAACAGAATTTGAGGGCAGTATGTGTTTACTGTAATTGAAATGTTGTGAATGAAGTTCCACGGGACATATAATTCCAAAATGTATCTGCTTGTATTTGGCTTCAGGTAGTTTAAATGTTCCAGTTTATAATCACCTCTTTCACAAAAGATAAATTTCCACAAAAACAATAAATATAAAAAGCACAGATTTGTGACTCTAACTACTGATAGAACTCACCTGTTCTATCAAAACCAGTGACGAGAACAGCATGATTTGCTTTTCCACTGGAACAGTGATGCTGTATGATCCCACCCAGATAATCCTGCCAGCTAATTGCATCTACAGTCACTGCCAAAGGTCCCCAGTGAACCAGCTTCCTCATCATTTCTTCTTCCTGGCCACTACAAGAAAAATTACAATGATCCAAAATTGTTAGAATGCAGTGCCTCAAAGCAAAGTTTAAGTCATAGTGAATCATGTACAACATAATAATTAAATAAACAAGCTGTTTCCTGTGAAACACAAACATCATAGGATTATGCTGATATGAAAGCAAGGTATACAAAGCTACAAGTCAAAGAATCTTCTGCTGTTAATGAAATGGTAACAGTGTGGATTTGGGATCCAATTGTTGATAAACAGCAGGTAATATGTTTATAGTCTATACCTTCCAATCACTTAAAATGTCAGTTTGGACAATTCATTATTCTATAATTAGTAAATTTTCATGTTTACATTTTGTCTTGTTAAAATTGTTATTTGAACTGTTTTATATATATACACACTGTCCAAACAAAAAAATTATATCATGAGATTAATACTGCATTAACTTTTTCATCTCTGAGTATGTTTCATTTAGGTATAATTGCTATCTACTTATTTTTAGTTATCTGTATCTTGCTTTTCTCCCATTACTAGAATTTTTTTTCTTAGACGGTTCTTAGTGTGAATTGTCTTTGTACTGATAAAAATGAGGAAGACAATTTTATATAAAAATTAAAAAAAACATTTTTTACAAATTTTCAGATGATTGCATTCTATGTTCAAGTCTCATAGTGGCTTTTGAAATGTGCATGCAGTGCAAAAGGATACACACAGATATGTACTGAAGTAATCATAAATGTTTGACGTTTTCAGCTAATTATGCTATTAATTATCTCAACTGGCTTAATACTAAGAAAGTACATACACAAGATGGAAATTATAGAGATTAGAAGATCCAGCTCACGATGTTTATTTTATGGTTTCAGGAAGCCTGAATAGCTTCAGTGACTTGCAACATTATCATGTGTGCATTTCTATTTACTAGAATATAATCTACATTAAAAAGAAAGCTTAAATTGATGAAGAAAGGTATTTCTGCAGCTTTAGTACAGTCTTTCTACAAAGAGACACACTTTCTGAAAGTGTATGCCTGAAGAGAAAATAGGTTTAATGATGAGTAAACTTCACAGTGTCCTAATTCAAGTGGCTATTTGTTTGTTTTTGGGGGAGGGGTGGTGTTAAAGAATGGGAATCTAACAAAGTATTTTCTGGCAAGCCTTAGAGTGTATTCTATGGCTTCAATAAAGTTATATGCTTCAGTATGAAGTGAGTTTGCTCCAATATTATTAGTATTATTTTTCTTAAATTAACTTTTGGGGATAATATTGTGCAATAGATAACAATAAACAAAAATGTTATCAGGGAATGTCATGCTCTGCATTCTGTCAGAACAAACTTCTTAACCTTGTACACATTTGTTTGGCTCTAAAGAACTGATCTCCAAAGAAGAATGTATTATTATTTCTTCTTGACTTTTTTGTATTGTTTAAACCCCTGTTTAGCCTTAGCAAAACCCTGAAATTATAATTCTGATAAGATACAGTGTAAGTAAACATACAAATGGACTTGCACAGTCTTTTGATACCACAAAACTAATCTACCTACCTCAAAAACAGGTTAGGAAAAGCCTCCCACAGATGCTATGTACACCCTGATATTTTATGACAGAAATGAAACCTACTTTCAGTGAGGTCGTAGCTTACTTTAACAGGTCATAACTCAGAAATTGATACAACTGTTTCATAGTTGGGTTCATATCAGTTACTGTGCCTTTTTTTTGTAACTGAGAGGAGATAAAGGTCCCAGCAAGACAAAAATTCCATGACCATATTTCAGTAGAGTTCATTTGGTAAATTTATGACCTTGGCAAGTAAGAACACCCTTTATGAAATTTTTCTTCATTTTAATTGTAATTCTCACTGGGGAAGGTAGGAAAAAAGATACTGGGGATACTTGAAAAAACTCAACTGGTTATGGTTTACAATCATTCCTGTAAATACATATTTCTATGACTATCTGAAGTTGTCTTTTCTAAAATCCAAATGTTTTGCCAATTTGTTTGACATCAATGTATTTGATTGTAGCTACAGATTGCACTAATACTCTGATGTGAATCTTGGAGGACCTCTGTCCAAAACAGAGATT
Organism: Gavialis gangeticus; assembly: GCF_001723915.1. Classification (NCBI taxonomy): domain Eukaryota; kingdom Metazoa; phylum Chordata; order Crocodylia; family Gavialidae; genus Gavialis; species Gavialis gangeticus. The sequence goes on from NW_017729029.1 coordinate 61,772,130, forward strand.
GAAGAATAAAAGTTAAATGAAAAGATACCCAAGTCATGTGACATGAAATTTTTGATACACTAAAACAATAGATCAATGATGTTCATTTAAAGTTTTGCTCATGAGAGAATGTATTAATATTAATTTTTGTTCTGCTCATGTGTCAGACTTTCTGGTCAGTAAAAAGGATATATATATATATATATATATATATATATATATGGAAAATAGTGTTGATCTGGTTAAAAGGACACTGAACTAGACTTCAGAAAATATAGATCTGTTTGTTGGTTTGTTGTATAGCCTTGGCAAGCTACTTCACCCTTCCTATATTAAAAAAAATGAAGATAAATAATTTTCTCACTTTTGTAAAACACCGAGATCTGTGGACCAAGAGTGTAATGACAGCCAACTTACGGGTATTGCTTATATTTTCATTTAGATACTACATTGTTGATACAGAAAACCACATCTCTGTAATTATGACTTTTATCTGGAAGGACCTCTAAGTGTGCTACAAACCATAACCTATTATTATTGTATTATGATTATATGTTTTATGGTAAGATTGGGATGTACTGTACTCTACAATAATACAATATGGGCAGTCCCTGTTTTTAGGAGAGATTTATAATCAAAATCTGCAACAAGATTTAATAACTGAATTTAAGCAAATAACAGGACAGAGAAGAGGGAGGAAGACAAACGTAAGATCATCCAGCTCTAGTACAATACAGATAATACACAACTTGAATTCTGATTTGATTAGCTTTTCTTCATATGTTCAACTAAGATGTCCAACTATAATTATTTCTACTTTTTCAGTTTTAAATGCATACCTTTAAAAATCTTCCTTACTGCCTAAAAAGATGAAAAAGAGTGCATATGCATCCCTGTGCTCTGAATCACTGAAAGAAACAACTTGTAGTAAGTTAGGTCAAAACTAAGAAAAATGCCATTGAACGAGAGAAATCTGCCTAAAAGGCATGGACCCAACTGACTGTTCTCTGCTTCTTGCCATGCACAAGAGTTCCACAGAAAAGATAGTATAGTATAGCTAGAGACCATTAATAGGACCAATACTTAGCATATAACCTGTCTTTGTAGAGTTGCTAATACTGGATAGCATATTTTCTATCAAGTCTGCTATAAAAAAATAAACCTATTTCTGAGAGATACTGAGCACCCTCAAGACACACTCACTTCAATGGGAATTGAGATCATCAACTATGTTGCAGGAAGCACTCAGAACATTGTAGAACAATGTCCTAATTTTTTTATTTATGGCTTAAGCCCTTAGCCCTGATTGGATAAAACAGTTTAATATGGCACAGCTGGAGATAGATGCATAGTTTGTACTGCAAAACACAGAACAGTCTAACCTGAGATTTTGATCTCTGGAAGCATCTCTGTAAAGACATCTCCCAAGATGGAAACAATGATTGCAGACTGAAACCCTGATTTTTTTTAAATGGCCTGATTTCCTAACAGGTTTATTATACATTATTAAAATTTAAAGGAGTAGAAGACTGTCTAACCTGCAGTACTGCAGGGAAGCATGTGGTTGTTAGAGCAAGTACCGAGCATGAGCTAAAAAGATGTGAACATATTTGAAAAAGTCCAGAGGACAGTAACAAATGTTACTAGAAGTCTAGAAAATGTGACATGTGAGGAAAGGTTGGAAGGAAAAAGTGGGATTTTTCACTTTTAAAGAAAAGAAAGGGGATTTAATAACAGTTTAAGTAAAAACAGGTTTGTAATTGATTGTCCTTTGGCAATCAATTGCTCTTTGCTTCCTAGGGAGAGGACACAAAATCATGGGAATAAGTTGCAAAAAGCAAAATCTTGTTGTTAAGATATTAGACAGAACTTTCTAACTATAAGTGTTGATAAGCACAGGCACCGATTATGTCCAGAGGTTGTAGGATCTTTGTCACTGGAAAATTTTAAAAGTTGGTTAGAGAAACATATGCCTGGGATGGTTTAAACAGTGATGACAGTGTTCTAAACACAGGGTTAGACTAGATGACCTTCAGAGGTCCCTTCCAGCTCTTGTTTGCTATACTATAACATCATAGAACAGGGGCCAGCAACCTGTTATACACTGTGTGTCAGAACAATCCGGCTCCAATCTGATGCAGGCTAGATGGCTTCCATGGTGCCTCAGGTGTGTGGGACCTTACCCTGTGCCAAAGCCCGGCAGCTGGGAGATGCACCAGGGCTGGGCATCTTTCAACTGTGTCCATATGTGGGGGATTGCCAATCCTGTCATCAGAATTTAAACTTTCATTAAAAAAAGATAAAATGATAAAGTGTATGGAGGCATGGATGATTTTAGAGTATCAGTTGAATGTAAGGCAATGCACAGTGCTCTGTGTGCTACTCATAGCTTTGCCAAGCATCTTTGGAAGACTGGGCGTGGTGGATGTTTCAACCGCTGAGACAGCCGCTGTCCAAACATTTGAGACTGATGGATTTTCCAATCATTTGGCAAGCAAGACATACTTTCTTCGTCCTTTTACTGTCTGAAAATGATTACTGAGTTATGACTCCACTGCAATTAAAACTGCTTTTGCAGCAGGTAACTAGAACTTGGCTAGGTTTAATTTGGTTAGTAGGTGTAAAACAGCAGTGAAGGTATAGCATTGGAATTTGAATTATTTAAAAGACAAATATCTAAATATCTATATTGCACAAAGATTAAAATATAGCCGCATCAATTAGTATGTAACCTTTGACTGGCGTGTACATTTACTCTGGCTTCACTTCATACCCAGTGAACACAAATACAGCAAACAAAAAGAATCAATAGTAGTTACCTGAAGTCATATGCAGCATATCCTGTTATTGAAACTCCAAAGTCTGAGAGAGAGAAATAATGGCACAATCCTGTTTGACCTTTAAAACTATATTCAGAATTTTTCACCAGTTTTACTTGCGTCTGCAAGAAGATATATTAATGAATGTTTCAAATAGAAACCAAGTGTATTTATACAAATCAAAGCTGCCTTTGCAACAACACAAAAAACCCACCCAACAATCAATGTGTTCCACATAAGGTTAGAAATAAGAATGCCATGTTGGAAAATAAAGATATTTACACTCTGAAGATTAGCAAAATTGAAGAACAAAAGTCTAAGGAGTGCTTCTGAGCATATACATCAAGAATAAGATACAAAGGGCGCAGACAACTGACATTTTTTGAGCAATCTGACCCCTAAAAACCCTCTACAGCTGTCATTGCACATGTGCACAGCTGCAGAGCACTTTTAAAATGGCCAAAAATTAACCCTGGTTAAATGAGGTATTACATTAAGGCACTGAAAAGCAGATGGCTTTATGGAACTTGTATTTCCTCCAGGGTTAATTTTTGGCATGGGGGGTGGCCTGTCCTGAGGCTGTCATGGGGAAGGGGGGGGAGCTCAGGGGGAGGAGGTGGGGAATATGGCCCCCTCACCTTGCACCCCCCCGCAGCTGGGGTGTTGGGGGGAGCTGGGTCAGGCCCCCAAGGGAAGGAGGCCCCTTCCCCCCACCCTGCCCATCCTGATCAGCTCTGGCCATTCAACAGCCAACACAGAGCTGCCAGCTGCTGAATGGCCAGTGCTGGGGGGG
>NW_017729029.1:61775916-61779391 GCF_001723915.1 Gavialis gangeticus
GGAGTGGAATGGATCCCACTCATCTCATGGGCCTGACCCAGCTCCCCCCAGTAACCCAGCTCGGGTAGCTGCAGGGGACCATGAGGCGAGGGGCCCCTGTTCCCTGCTTGGGGCATGCAGGCGGCAGATTGCAGCTCCACCCTGGCTTGACCATGCTGTCACTGCCACAAGATCCCAGCCTGGCCCAGGAGCCGCTCCCCATCCTGCCAGTGCTACTGAAACCTCGGCCTTGCACTATCACAGCACAGCTGCTGTTGGAGTCTCCGTGGAAACTGGCCCCAGCCACGTGGGCAGGGGCTGCTGCGAAATGGAGTCCAGTCGCCGTCTGGATCCGCCATTTTGCCCACCCGTGATGTAAGTGGTCTCCTGAGGAACCTCTTGGCTTTGTAGAATCCCAAGTGGCAAAGACTGCGTTCACCTACCAGGCCCTTACAGAAGCTTAAAGAATCACTAAAGGATTAGGACTAACTTGGTAAAATATTATTATTAAAACAAGTCTGCTTATGAGGCAAATCCACATGCCAGTATCAACCTGAGCCCAGGAGAAGTAGGTGTATATTTGGAAAAGATTTCATAGAGGGAAGAATCCTCCCTGCCAGGACATAAGGCTACTATGAGCCATTCAATTAAAGTTACTTCCTGGTAAGGTGTATGTCCTTTTATACGTGATACAGTCAAGCAGAGGACTAGCGATCTAGGTAGCAGTGTCATTTATGGCCCCATCCACTCCTGGTTCCTATTCTGTCATGCAACAGCTAAGGCAAAATGGGTATATGTGCCCTCTATGTGTCATCTTTTAACAACAAATGTATTCCGTCTTTTGAACTAGGAGCTGCCAAATTCATGATTTACTTCACTTTAATCTTTGTTACTTGAGAGCTCTTAAAATAGCAAAATAAAATCCCCTTGATTCATGAGAGACACCGAAACATCCTAAGGATCTTTTACTAAAGCTCTTAGCTTCACCTGTAAGAGGACACAATCTACCAGTATTTTAAAACTTATAAAACACATACCAGAAAAATATTTAAATATCTTACCAATAATGTAATTACTTTTTATTTATATTAATAATTTTACCTTTGAATACTAAATGCGAAAATATTTCAAGGACACTTCATTTCACATTAATGTGACTTTTTCCATATTTTCAGTTCTTTTCAGCTTGAAAGTGAAGGTGTTTGTTCCACAAACTGTAAGGACTTCTTATTTAACTATGAGGCCGATTTTTCGTAAACATAGAGCAGATATTAGGCACCAAAGCCCATAGTATAATTTTTAAATAAATGGAACCTCTGACACCAGCGCTGATTGCCTGCAGCTTACATTTTGTTTAAAAAAAATCCTAGCAAATTAAAAATGAAGATACCCTTGAATACCAGATGCTGCTTTGTTCTGAGTGAGCCTTTGTGCATGGACTTCCATGAGTTATCTACTCAATTTTTCTTATTTATATACAACTCCAAACTCTGTGACTGGATACCATATTGGAATTCACTAGTTCCAATAAGTCGGACATATTAGAATCCACATATTTTTTGCATCACTTTTTCTTTTCTATACAAAATACTAGGGCATGTTTTAAAATGGAAAACTAAGAAACAGTTACAAAGTGTAAAATTTTCAGACCTGGTTTAGCCAGTTCAGAGCACTAACTGTGGACCCACCGCTGCAGCCATAATTATTGTAGGAACAGTCAATGACCTGTTGTACACTGAGTTCTTCCAGATTATTCCTCTTGATTGCATAGGCAGACTCTATTCCACCCACGACACTGAAAGCCCAGCAACCTCCACACTGGGGAAAAAAAATCAATATTTGTCATTAGCATTTGTAAATAGAAAAATATTCAAAGACAAGTCATTTAAACAGAGCATATTTCTTTTAGTTGTTTTAAAATAGCATGTTAGTCAAACAAAAATATAAACAACAGCTAGTGTGGAGGGTTTCTTTGAACTGAGCTTAGTAATTTTAATTGTTTTTTTTAATTATTCCTTAAAGAGCAATGCACTTTTTCGTGTACTTATCTGTAGACTTATATTGTATTCCTGATTTGCTACTTTAAAGATTCCCCCAAAAAGCACCCTAATTTGTCTGCTATTACTAATACAATGTCTTCACCATGATCTGTTGTTCATATAGTATAGGATATTTGCTTAATCTAGATTCTGAATCTTTCATTAGGGGTGCTGTGACAGGGGAGCAACTACATGCTCCACCCTCAGGCTGCTCACATCACTGACCCACACTCTGCCTACGGTAGTCGGCCCTGCTATGCCTTTAATGTTACCATAATGGTTGTTAAATGGGGGAGGTTGCCCTAATTGTGGCCCTGGTTTGCTGTACCAATTACATAGCTCCAAACCCTCCCTACACTGTGTCCCATGCTGCACACATAGCATCCAACTTGCCCGTAACTTCACCAGCCCCTTTGCTTGGCTGCACTCAACCTATGGCCCAAATTTGGCTTGAAGCCCCACTATGAGGGCCTTGGCCTCCTGGCCCCTTCTCCAGGCCATTCTCTGCCCCTCACTGGGGCCACTACTCTGCCCCTCATTGAGGCTCTTGGGCCTTCTGCCCCTTGGGTCTCAGGCCCCACTCGGTGGGCCTTGGCCCCTGTCTCAAGCCCCACTCGGTGGACCTGGGCCCTGTACTTTTCTATCAGGGTGTGCTCCCCTAGACTTTCCCCTCCAAGGGGTATCCACAAGACAGCAGGGGCTTAGGCTTTATGGTGACCCATCCTCGCCTTTCACTGGGGAGGCACGGGTATGGCATTTCCTAGAGACTGCCCCACCACAGGCAGCCCTACCACATCATCCAACCCCAGCAGGGTGCAGTTTCAGGTCTCAGCCAGGACCACAGGAACCTCCTCCATCCCGATAGTCCCTACCCTGACCTCCACATGTTCCAGGAGCTGCTCTCCTCAGGCTGTGCAGTGTTGCTCCACTGGCTCCCTAGATGTAACTGCTGGTTCCACTCCTAGGGCCTTGCCTTATACCCTGGCTGCCCAGCCCATGTCCAATCCAGTGCCCCCCTTGCAGTCACTGACCGTCTAATTGGGCCTAACCGCACCTGCCAGCTTCTCCACAGCCTGCTTAAACCTTTTAAAGTGGCAGGTACAAGTTGTGCTCTGCCACAGGTGGTTCTTTCTAAACTACAAAATTTAGTAATGTTTTGAATGGGACAGGATTATAATTTTTTTAATTTAACAACTTGATGTGAATTAGGAGATGCTTCTAATTTCCACACTTAAATTATAACCATTTTGAAAAAAAATGCTGTTTTTTGTTTATATTTTGATAAGCAACCATAAGTTTAAACAAGAACAGCTGTTGGCAAGACAATGCATGGAGAGCAGGGGGACATGGGACATAGGGCCAATTATGTTATGCATAGCAGAGCCAAAGAAGAGCCAATATTCCTGAGCCATATTCTCTGCTATGTTCAAGTTACACTAGGATGCAGTACACAGGGG
>NW_017729029.1:61784391-61799438 GCF_001723915.1 Gavialis gangeticus
GCAGGGGGACATGGGACATAGGGCCAATTATGTTATGCATAGCAGAGCCAAAGAAGAGCCAATATTCCTGAGCCATATTCTCTGCTATGTTCAAGTTACACTAGGATGCAGTACACAGGGGAAGACAACAAGCGTTCTGTTTCTGGCCTTGGATGCTTGTTAGAGATGCCCAGAGAGTTCTTCAGCTGGATATTATTCCCTAGGGCAGTGAGGGGCATGCCACAAATTAGCCCTGTACCTCCCCTGAATACCACTCTGATCCCCTGCTTCCACCTGAGTTGCTCCTCTGTTTTCTGCTCCTTGCTCTGTGCTCCCTGCCTGATCTCCTCTGCTTTCTGCTTCCTGCCCTATCTACTGCCATGCTGTCTGTCACCTCCCTGATCTGCTGCATTTTATTTGTAGCACTATTGCTGAAGGTTGGCCACCCTTGCCCTAAAGGCTACAGACAGAAATTACACACAAACCAGTATACGTGATTGGAAACTGGTTCAAATCTGTAACAAAACAGAAGTTCAGTGCACATAAGCTACTTTCAAAATCACTGAAACCAGTTTAAAATAAACCTGGATGGATGCAGTATCAGACTTAACTGATTGAGGTTAAATAGGTTTATTGAACTTCTGCCCAGATCCCCTCCAGATTCAAGTTAACTCACAGTCCCCTGGTATTCCAGGATGCTTTGCACCTCCCCTGCAACTCCCCCCCACCCCTTGCAAGTGGGTGGGCTAGCCTTGGCCCATGCTGTCTGCTCCAAAAGGCATGTTCTAGCACCCACCAGCTTCCGCCCTGGGCCACTTCAGGTATGTGGCTGCATTTCCAGAATTGAAAATGAATGTCTGTCTGTTCACTTGCTTATTGGTTCAATCTACACAGCTTAGACCAGGGCAGGCAATTATTTCGGGCGGAGGGCTACTTACTGAGTTTTGGTAAGCCATTGAGGCACGACAGACAGGGGCAGATAAATATTAATTTTCTAAATTTTTTAGGGGCCCCGCGGGCTGGATAGAATAGCCTGGCAGGCCGCATCCGGCCCATGGGCCACATTTTGCCCAGCCCTGGCTTAGATTAAGCTTTGCAGACTGAACTGATTAAGCCTTGGGCTTTTCGACTATCTGTACTAAACCAAAGAATGCGATCATATGGCAATAAGATAGAGGCAGCTGCACTCTGGCAACTCTTCTGCTCTGCCATCAATATGTCACTCCCTAATCCCGAAACATTATAGTGGGATCTCTAAAAAGTAGATGCTGAATTTGGGTCTTCAGCCACAAGAAACAGCACCTTGCTGAGAGAATCTGCAGGAAAGTCTCCACGAGCAGCCTTTGCTTCCTTTTCATGCCATTTAGACAATGCAAATAAATTACAATATACCTCTCCTACAGCCTTTGGAAAAATGCAAAATACTTGCGTATTTAAATTTAAGGATGTAAATAGTTTTAGTAAAGACCTGAGGTTTAAAAATGGGACATGTATATGTTATATATATGATGACAAATCTTGAAGATGTTTTAACTGGCCATTATATAGGTAATACAGAATTTTACAGAATTTTAGTGTACACAGATAAAATTACTTTCCTTATATGACTATGAGTTAAAATTAGCACTCATGGAATATTCAGGTTATATAAGGTAACTGATTTCGATCATACATTTAACAGGAATGTCTGTTGCCTATACGCTAATAAAATTAGAACCCTATTATATATTCTAGAATCTCTGTTTTTCTCTAACATCTAGCTATTTGAGTTCTGTCAAATTAATACTTAATGATTATATATAGACTTATTGTATTATCTCTATTTTTTTCCAGATGTACTAATGAAAAGTGTGTTTTTTATTTTAGAAGGAAGGCATTCTTAGGGCGATATCTTTTCCTGGACCAAATATGTAAGTGGGATAAAGTTAGACAAGCTTTTGAATGCAAGACATTCTTCCTCAGTTTTGTTTTTATTTTGGAAGACTTTGCTGTTGTATCTCAGCCACTGTTGGAAAATAACAGTTCCTGGCTAAGTAAAATGCAAAGTTCATAATAAAACGGATCAGAAATTCCACTCCAAACTGAAACAGGAGTCAACATACCAGTTAGGATGGAACAGAAAGTTCTCAACATTTTGGATTTAGAAATATCTACATGTTTTGTTCTGATATTTTTGATTAAATTAAAATGAATCAAACTGTTGCTCTAGGGGGTCTGCAGACTATGCCTAAGGGGTCCACAAAAAGTGACTATGATCAATCATAACTATGTGAACACCCACACTTGCAATCGGAGGGTTCTGCACCTCCATTCAAAAATGTTTAGAGGTCCGCAAATGAAAAAAGGTTGAAAACCATTGCTCTATAGCGTGCATAAAATACTGAATAAACAAGCCAAGGAAGGAAGTAATGAAAATCCAGAGCATACCGTGTTTTGATTTTTCACTTCTGTGACAACATTCTCGTCCCTCCAGTCAAACTTTTTTGGTAAAGGTGTCTCCTTTCTATTCGGCACTTCTGTGTATTTGGGAAGTTTGTCTGGTCTGCTCCTTAAGTAAATAGCTAAACATAAACATATATATGAACACCTAAAAATTCTGTTATTATTGTTGTTATTGCTGTTATTTTAAACAGTTTATAAATACTTATTAAAAAGCCAGAAAATTGAGGGCTAAGTATGATCAGGACTTATGATTATGAAAAAAGTCTATTATACAGAATTTTAAATCATTTTTTGAATCTTTAAATAAAATTCATACAATCCACAACAACCACTCTATTTTAGAACTATTTTAAAATATTCTGTATTGGTAACAAAAAGGAATGTTTGAGTTTGACTTTGAGTGTGGGCTTCTTTATTCTGGTTCTTATCAGAACTAATTCAAAAACACATAAAAATGTTTCACGACATGTCATTGTTTAAATTTTTTCACAAAATACCACGTTTTATTTGGGTAGACTAGATCACAGCCAATTTTAATTTCTCCTTTTATTTTGTCACTAAAAAACGGAAATCATGGAATAAAGAAAAAGAAGAGTCTGAAATATTTTAAACAGGGCAGACCCTACAGTGAGAGACTGCGGGACCTGAACCTATTCAGCCTCAACAAGAGAAGGCTGAGGGGGGACCTGGTGACCGTCTATAGACTCACTAGGGGGGACCAGAAGGGTTTGGGGGAGACGCTGTTTCCCCTAGCGCCCGCTGGCATAACAAGGAGTAATGGGCACAAGTTAATGGAGAGGAGGTATAGATTGGACATCCGCAAGAACTGCTTCACAGTTAGGGTGGCTAGGAGCTGGAACCAACTTCCAAGGGAAGTGGTGCTGGCCCCTACCCTGGGGGTCTTTAAGAAGAGGCTGGATGCCTACCTGGCTGAACTCATTTGAGTCCTGTTTCTTGTTTTGGGGTTTCTGTTGTTCTCCCGCCCTGGCGGGGGGTCGGGCTAGATGATCTACTAGGTCCCTTCCGACCCTTAATCTATGAAACTATGAATCCAAACGTGACTTTTAATGAAAAATGAGAAAAAGGAAATGTAATTAAGATGTTTGTTGTCCATTGTTTTTTTTGGCGTGTGTGTGTGTGTTGAGGGGGGGCGTGGGGTGGTATTATAAGCTCTAAGACCAGTTCTGGAGCTACAAGTTTGTTTTAGGAGATCGGTGTATGGTAAAACCAGGAAGATTCTGGCAGTAACAAGAAGAGCTGGGTGATACGGCTGCGAGAAACAGCACTGTTCCATTTTGACTTCCGTTTCAATGGGACAGTGTTTTGTTTTGAGTTTTGTTTAATGTTGAAACTGCTGTTCCATTTTGTTTCGTTGAAACTGTTTTGTCAAAACTGTTTCACCGAAACTGTTTCTCGAGGAAGGGCTTGAGGACCACCAAGATCTGGGGAAATGATATCCCACTCAGCTCTGTTAAGGGGGCCGCTGATCCAATTTCCCTGAGCAAGACCATTTCATGGATGGCCTTCTGTTGCTCCACCAGCCTCTCGAGCATCAGGTATGTGTAGTTCCACTGATTTTGTGCTGTGGGATAGTTTCATAGTTTCTAGGGTCGGAAGGGACCTGAGAAGATCATCTAGTCCTACCCCCTGCCATGGCAGGAAAGAGTACTGGGATCAAACGACCCCAGCAAGGTGTTCATCTAACCGATGTTCAGCTCTGCTTGTTTGTCCTGCAGCATCTTGCCCCCCTTGATGCTCCAGGGACATGCCACCTTCCTGCATTTGGAAATGAGCTTGCTGGTGGTGCTGGTGCCATCACTAGCAGCCCTGTCCCCCTCCAAGGCGTCTCTGACAATGAGGTGGAATTTGCATACCACACAGTAGATGCCAACAAAGTTGGCATTAGGGATCACATTGACCATATTGGCCCCATTGTCAGTGACTATGAACCCATGGGTAAGCTATCTGTGCCCAATGAGCCACCTCTACACCAAATGGTTCATGGCCCCCATGATCTCTGTTGCTGTGTGGGAATCATTCAGCACCTCAGCTTGAAGGAGATGAAGGTGTGATCTCCACCCTAACTTCTCCAGAAGTCTAAGGTGACGTGTAAGGCCACCTGCGGACCTGCCCTGTGCAGCTCCTCCCTCAAGTTCTCCCTGCATGCCTCATACACGGAAGGCACCACCGTCCTGCTGAAGGTGGTTCATTCGGGCACTTGGTAGGATGTGGCCATGAGCACCATAAGCCACCTGAACCCTGGCCACTCAGGAGAACGGCTGGCCATCCACAGCAAGCATCTCCCCAGTGCTCTGGGTGATCTCACTTGTCCTTGCAATGCACCCCCCTTTCTATCTGCACCCCCCCTGTCACCCTTTTCCCCCACTGTTCCAGGGTAGCCTGCCTCTGCTTTGGGGGGACAGGGGCTTTGGAGCGAGAGGAAGACGTCCCTTTGGGCATGCTCCCACAGGTGCCAGGCTGAGAAGGAGCAAGCGCAAGGGGCTGGTGCCTGCGGACATGCATCAGCATTCCCATGGTGCTCATGTGTTTTGTTCTTTTATCCCAGCTGGTTTTAGCTCAGCAGTGCAGGCTGGTAGCATATGTGGAATCATCTGCCAGCTCAAAATGATCCCAGACACACTACCTGCTTGTGTTTGGGGTATGGGTGCATGTGTGGATGCTGCACTTTCCCTCCCCTCAGCAGGCAGAGGCACAACAACAGGAACAGACTCAGCTGAGCTGCTTGCCTCCATAACCTCTACCTCAGCCTCTTCTGAAGTGTCTTCTAGGGAAGACCTGGCTCTAGGGGAAACTTGAGGGGTGTGGAGCACAAACTCAGATGATTTCCCCTCCTTCCCCAGAATTTCCCTTGCTAGGGCACTCAGATCCAGCTCCAGCTCTTCCTCTGGCACTGGAAGGCTCAGCATGGGAAGTGAAATGGGGGTGGAGGAGACTGTCATGCTGGTGCTGCTGCTTGTTGTCATGGTGGTGGTGGTGGTTATGGCTGGTGCTCTTGGAGGGGATGCAGTCTCGGGCACAGGCAGTGGTACTGGAACTGCTCCCCTCTCCTTTCTGCTTGTGGAAGCCTCATCACTGCTAGTTGTAGGGAAGAGGCTGCATCTCAGTTTTGAGGGGAACTTTATACACCTCTCTCTACCCCCTCTTCTGCCCCTCCATGAAGGCTTGCCAGATGCCTTTCCACCACGCTTCATGGTGTGTTTCATAGTGCCTTGCTTTTATACAAACATATAAATGTATCTGCGTTCCTATATAAATTCCCTAAGGTGTATTCTCTATGCCACAAGATATAACTGTATAGAAATAAAATATAAATGTATCTCCCTTCTTATATAAATTAAATTCTATAGTGTAACATCCAATATAATTATACAATTGAAAAGAATAAATCAATGAACATAATAATAAAATAAAGGTGTCTAGAAGAAAGGAAAAAAGTATTCTGAAATCCCTCTTGTTAGGCTAGGCTTGCAAGTAGGAAATCATTCAGATCAATGCTAGTAGTAGCCTTCATTGTCTAATGCGCCTGAGCTGCTGGAAGAGAGCTCAGTAATTGTCAGACACCAAGGCAGAAAACAGGCCGGTTCAAACAATGCTTCCTTTTATGCTGTTTTTCCATCCCTCCCCAAGAGCACTGGGATTAGAAGGGACCTCACGAAAGGATGACAGTCTCTGGCCAGCTACACAGTCAATACGAGAGCACCCCTTCACCCCTCTTCCCCCTCCCTCTCCTTACTTTCTGTTTCCCAGCAGGTACAAGTCCAGCTTCAGCTTCGAAACTCAAAACATTTCGACTGCCCTCGTTTTGTTTCAAGGTTGTTTCAAAGCCTTTCATTTCATTTTGATTTTGCTGTTTTGAGCTTGAAACAAGTCGAAACATCGTCAAAATGAAACAGCCAGCGAAATTTCGTACAGCCCTACTGGGTGGTATTTTTATTGGTCGTTGTTGTGTACTGTAAAAATCAGATCTGTCCAACTTCTGAGTGGCCACGAACTTTGTTGGCTCTTCCCTCCTCCCCCACCCCTCCATGGTGGCAGCAAAAAGTAGAAACTGGAGAAAGGAGTGAGAGCCCAGAGACCATGGTGGCTTTGGTGGGGAAGTAGTGACAGCAGCAGGACTAGGCAATGGAGGGAAGCAGCAGTGGCCAGGGAGACCAGTATCTGGACCTGTGGGGATAAATGTAGAGTTGGAGGCAGCAAAGGTGGTAGGAGCCATTTATGGGCTGTCAGCTGGACAGCCCTACTCTAAATCATTAGGAAACTGGCAGGTAACATCAGGACAGTTTAAAATGTAGGGGTGGGGGAGTAATCCAATGCCATTAATATTACTCTCTGAACTAAAAAATCTATTAAGATTATCCATATATCTTCTTGAAATGTAAAGGGGATGAAGTATGATCAGATAACAATAAAACTGTCAATTGTGGTGGGACTTGGGTAAATTTAAGTGAAAACAATCTGGAAGCAAAATATTAGACCGAATTACAGTTTGGCTTACATTAATCATGGGTTATAAAACCAGTGATGATTTGGTCTGCCTAGAATGCAACAGCGTAAGTAGTTGAGTAGAAAAGAATAATTCTAACTTGTGGGAGAAGCATAACTGATAAGGGTTGAAGCCCTGGGCAGCATTGGGCTGCATGCTAGTAGCCTGCTTTCCTAGTTAGCTTCACACCCCTAAACTTGTGGGAGACATCACTGTTGTCCAGAGAGGTGTCAGGGGATTAACACAGCAACTGCCAGGTGTTAGGACTCTCTCACACCGACAACTGCAGTTGCCACAGTTGCTCCAATGTGACCAAGGCAGGGGCTGCAGTAGGGGAGGTATTAACTGTCTGGTTGCTGGCCATGCTGACACCTCCCCCTTCAGTACCGGCATCTCTCATAGGAGACTTAAGGCTGATTAGGAAACTGGGGCTAACAGGATGCGACCCCTTCAATAACTGATGTTGTAATTTGAAGATACTCCTTTACTTGGAAGACTACAGAGGTTGGGGGTTAGGAGACAGTCCCTCAAGTCAGTTAATTAAAGATTAAAGAACTGCAGAAGCTTGTTTACTACTCTACAAATAAAACTTGATTTTTAGTTCTTCTAATTAACATGTGCCTGTCTATTGAACCCTGTGCTCAGTATAACCCCACAAGTTTCCAGACGTCCCACTGGATCCAAGCAATTCCTGCTCCCCACTACACCCAGCCCTGCCCCCCCGCCTCTTCCCCAGGTGTCACTGTTTACTATGGAAATTGGTAAATTTGGCAGAATAGAAGGGGGCCTCTGTTCTAGGACCCCCTTTATGTCAGCACCTTGGGCTTGTGTTCCACTCAGCTGCCACTAATATCCTACTGCTTAAAGACAAGAGAAGAGTTTGTGATAGGATGTGGTGAGAAGTCACTGGAAGTGAGCTGCCAAATTTACAGTTTTCAGGTAATGTCATAGTATATATTATATCTGTGAGAAATGCAAGACCTCAGAAACATGGAAACTTGAAAGACTGTTGTACTGAGGTGCATCAGAAGCTATGCACACACTGAATATCCAACAAGATCGGTACATTAAACAAAATTGGTATATTAGCATCATAAGTGTTATGTGTATCTTTGGGTGCCTGGAAACAATAGGGGTTTATGTAAAATTGCAGATTCCTTGGTAGACAAACAAGTCTGAGAGTATTGCCTTCTCAGAAATTGTATACAGCTCTTTTGTTCGGGTTTAAAATGGCTGGGAAAAAAAATAGATGAGAGAATTTAAAGGGAGCCTGATCTGAGTCTGGGAGAGAGAGATCTGGGGACACAAAGAATAAACATCTGATGTACTTGTGTCTGCACCTACCAAGGTAACACACCGTTCATGGGTAATACATGGTAAGACACCTGGCAAGTAGAATGAATTATTACCAAACATAGGCAGCTGTTTGATAATAACATAGTAACTTTTAACCATGACAGAAAGGAGCATGTGCATGCAGCAGCTGCAGAATCACAGAGCAAAGTAATAGGAAGAAGACTGGCATGACTCAAATTCTGTACCTTTAAACTCTTCAGGGAACAAATGAGAAAATTGATTGAATCCATAGAAAGCAGTGGTGTTGTCATTTGATGATAATGAATTCAAGTGGGTAAATCGTTTAACACTTTCCTGAAAAAGAAAAGAAAAATACAAGTTACTAGTTTCTATTTATTGAAATGATGCATCCATCTTTTGCTGCAGCTTGTAAAATTTGCTCTATCTTGATTTTTATTATGGCTTCTTTTGTCATCTTGGAGTCCCTTCATGTTTATTTAACTCTCTAGAATACAGTACACACTTTCTTCTATTGATTTGGTATGTACCAAAGAGAGAGCCAGACGCAACCCGACATCGTCATCACTGACGAAGAGGCCAAGAAGGTTGTGATCGTGGACATCACCATCCCCTTCGAGAAATGGCGCCAAGCCTTCACCAACATTCAGGCTCGCAAACGGGAGAAGTACGCCCCACTGGCCGATACCCTGAGGGGCCGCAGCTACGATGTGACGGTCGATGCGCTCATTGTGGGAACGCTCAGAGCCTGGGCCCCCAGCAACGAGAGCGTCCTGTGTACCTGCTGCGTCTCCCACCGCTACGCCAAGCTGATGCGCTGCCTCATGGTGTCCAACACCATCCATTGGTCCCGCGATATCTATGTGGAACACATTACGGGCCAGCTCCAGTACTCTGACCCCACCAGATGAGCCGCCGCTGGACCAGACCCGGAGGGGACCGAATGAAGTGCCCCCCCTTCACTTCACTCCAAGAGGATTCTTCGACCATGGATGACCCCGGTCCACCCGAAGAGGATCCTCGTGATGAGACTCTATATGGACTGAGGCACTTCCTTCGAACCACTCCCTCCACCATTGCGGACCATTGTAACGGGTTTGTGTGTATCTATCTCCTTTCTCTCTCAGCATCGCGAACCCCCTCCCTCCCCTTCCCCCCATCCCTCACCCCCAGGCTTAGTTGGCCAACATTGTATCTCCTGTACCCTAGTTGTGTTCCCCTCTTCACCCCCATCCCTCTATTGTTAGTCCCTCGCTCAGGCGATTTGTATTTCCCTATCAGCTTTGTCATCTTTTTTCTGGATTCCCAATCCTAAACATTTACTAATAAAAGTCAATCTGTTCGTTCTCTTTTCCCCCACCCCTTGCTAGCCTAGATACTAGAGTCTGTGTTGACCCTTAAGTGGGAAAACTTTTGATTTCCCACACCATTGTCAGGTAGACTTTTCAATCCTGATTATCTCCTTTTGTGGTTTATTGTTAGTTGAACTTTAAAGTAAACTCAGTGATGTAAAAGACACCACTATCAATACAATCCTGGGTCTGAAGAGTTTTTCAGCTAGAAAACAAACAGCAGCAATACAGTTGGAGAACCAGTGGAAAGGCTCATGTTAAATAACTTTTTCAAACTAGCATTTTTCTTTATGTTTTTATTGTGAACTTGCACAAGAAATAGGTCTTTAGAAAAATGGTTATTTCTTAAAGTAAAAATAATAGTTTTATTCTTGGAAGCAAGACTAATAATACATTTTTGGAGTACCTGCAGTAGAACATTCAGTGTGAATAGATTTAAGAATACCCCAGGATTGAACTAGAGCAACACACGAAGCTGTTTTGGTATGGGAAGAAGTAGTGAATGTATTTGTATGGAACTCTGTGTAAAAGCAGGACAAACTGTGTCCTCTGTAGGGGCAGGTGAACCTTCATAAAGACACAACGATAGAGAACTGCCAGCAGGTAGTTACTTAGTTAGATCAAGGTTCCTCAGCTCTGGCTCTCAAAGTTCCTGGTGGTCTTTGGAATTGCATGCTTTGAGGTTAAACAGTGCATAGAGGATGTTATGGGACATGGCTCACGAAGGAGGAAGTAGTCTGAAAATTGAAACAGAACAGCTTTATCTGATGATAAATGTTATCTCTAGGACATGCTCTCTACAACTTGCAAGCTTCCAGACTGCTGACTCAATTCATTATCTGAAAGAATATCAAATTGTTTTGACATATGTTTTCTATTTTTAAAGTTAATCTAACATTCAGATAACTGACACAAGTTGAAACAGCTTAGAAGTCAAAATGAGCAATATTTTGTAAATGTATTCAAATAATATTAAGCAGTGATTTTGCACCATAAAATATTAGGAAAAGTACTTATGCTGACTGATCCAGTGATTATTGCTCAACTCTATATGATATTTCAAAATTGTTTTAAAAGGCTGTGGACCACCTATGCCATTAAATAAGTGCAAGTGAAATGTAATTTTTATACATTTATATCCTCCATCCTAAAACCAGCATGCCTTTCTTGCCTGTGCCCAGCTGTCCATGGCTCTAACTGTTATGGATATTTTACAAAGAATTAAGGACCAGTTTTTAATAGTAATTAGGTGCTTAAATACTTCTAAAATTATGGGCCTACGTTATCCAGATACATGAAATATTTAAAAGCATCTCCTTAAACCAGCAGTTCCCAAACTCTAACAGATTGCACACCATCAGTTTAAAATGATACAACGTTAGGTACCACCACCAAATTTTTGTCATATAAAGTAATTATAATAAATCTATTAACACGTACCACTGACAGGCTGTCTGCATATCACTCGTGATATGTGCATTACAGATTGGGAACTGTTGCCTTAAACTATACAATTTAGTAACACATTATGATTTGTTTTCAACTGGTTTTAGACTTAGAAGTTTTAGGATTGAACATTAGAAAGTTGAAATTCTGTCTCCATAGCATGGCTTTCCATAAGAACAAGAATTCTTCTTGCTGCTGCTTACCAGTGCAAAGCAAACAAAAACATCTCGTAATGACTGCTTCTTTGTTCCCATACCACAAACCTGGTTCAAAGAGCTACCTGAACTGGGGTGCTCTTGGTATAGAACAGATAGGGCCAAGACGGCCTTTGTCTTTGGACCAGTGGGGTCTAAATTCCAAAGCAGCCCACATCTCTTCATGTTCAAGTTGTGCTGGAAAATCCAACTTGTAGCCACAGTTTAAGGAAGGTGGGGTGTAATAAGGGCTGCTGTTAGGGGGCATGTGATGCTTCTGTTGCAATGCTGTTTAATTTCCCTCCCTGCTTAGTTGTCTTCATGTTTTTCCCTGATTGCTGATTTGTTTGTTTGGTGTTAAACACTAGTTTTGTAAGGTACCTTGGAATGAAAAGTATTTGAGTAAACATATAACATTTTTAGCATTACTAAAGAAATAATAGCACTGTTATCTGAACACAGCAGAACTCTGAGTCAGGAATGTCAAGACAATGAGATGGGATCAGAGTATTCAACTGCATACAACCCATTCCCACAGCCTTACAAGATAAGTCTGCTCTACCTCAAAACTGCAAGAGACTATACAAGCCACTGTAACACCACCATCTCCTATAGACAGCAGGGTCAAGTTATTGCTGGGTAAAATCTGTTTTTTTTTTAAATTCAAGGCTGACACCTTGTGCTAGAAATGAAAAGTACAATTCAAAGTTAAGGTTCAGTGGTTCAGGAAAATCATGGCTATATATGCCTACCCCCTTATGTTCAGAACTTAGTTAAGAAAGGACTTTTGATTCTGTAAAATGTCAATAGAATTACGATGTAAAATCTGACTAGCATTATGCTGAATGAGGCCCCAAGAATACAGTGTTCTTAACTAAACATCCTTTTTTTTCTGAACTGCTCTCTCATGCCTATTGCAAGGCTAAAATCCAACTGAAAACCCATTTGTTCATAGGGATCTTGAGGGAGAAAATAGGGTGGACATAGCATAATGGCTTTGATTCTCCACAGCTGGTTATACCATTCAATCAATTTACATTCACAGATAAGCTGATTCTGATCTGCTGACACTTTATACTGCATGACTACACAAGGTACAAATCAGTGATGATGGGGAGAAAGAGAAATTTTAAAGAAAACAAAACTTCCATTTATTCTTCTATATCAGAAAAAAACCCTTTCTATGTCCCCAAGCTAGATTCTACTCCATTTCACCATGGATCATGTTAGTCCTTTCTCCTCTGCCATCTACACCCCACACTGCCTTATGCTTCCTTCCTTCCACCTCTGCAATCTAAGGTATGCAGATGCTCATAATAGGAGGAGTAAAGAAGGCCTATTTTATGAAAGGCAAGGGTTGACCCTCAACACCGGGACATGTGAAAGAGTGTTTCAGCACAGGGATAAGACAGAGCAAGTTTGGGGAATCAGACTAGGGAAAATGGCAAAACTGTTGAGTAGAGCTGATGAAGTGCAGTTTCTGCATGTCCAACACCACCTTGCAGTCTTGGCAGTGAGTAGTGAAAGGTAGTTAGATGTATTAGCTTGAAGTCAGTCAGAAGGCAGGATACCTATGCAGCAACTTCATTCCCCCTTCCTGGAGACATCTACTTGCACCTTTATAAACTAAGATACATTAAGGGTCCTGCCACACATTCAAATTAAGGCTGGATAGAAACCAACTATAAAGTTATTATACATTTTCAAGCAATAGCTTTGTAGCCAGCTAGCTCTTTTTATAGCTGGATGGACATTCTTATGCAAATTACTTTGCATGCTCGGCCTGCCTACATTAACTGCATAATTAACCAGTCAATTGTATAATATATGTAATGTGTAGGAGGGGCCACAGAGCATAAGCTTTCCTGCACCGGATTCCACTTCATCAGCTGTAAAATGGGGGAATGACAGGCAGGGAGGCTGAGGGGCAAAGCAAGGACAGGTGGGTAAGATACAGGGGAAGCATGATGTAAGTAAGAGAAGTGATCAGTGCTGGAGTCATGTTGCAGCCATGGTGATCCAGAAATTTGTGCCAGAGGCATGGGTTGTCAGTGGGTGATATCTTTTCCTGGGCCAACTGGGTTAAACTTTGGACCCTGCCATACATTCAGATTAAAGCTGGAGAGAAGCCACTATTAGAGCTGTTCCACATTTTGAAGCACTAACTTCCTAGTCGGCTGGCTTTTTGATAGCTGGCTCCTCATTTTTTAATCATGTGATCATAACTTTGCACCAGAGGCCAGTCTAAATTTTATTGCGTGATTAACCAGTCAGTTGCAGGATTACTACTTTGCACCCAGGGCTGGTTTTGCTTTGGGCCTTGTTACACAGTAAATCTGGGTGGCTCCTAGAGCTCTTAACCCCTGGATTATTTGCATATTAACACCTTAAAGTGCTTTTAAGCACCCCTTATGCAACTGAAAGATATACCACTCCAAAGCAGGATAATCTCCCATCTGTACTCCCTAGCTCCTGTTCAATTAAGGTATAGCCATTCTCTACTATGTGCTACCCATATTGAAGTCCTCCAGTATCCCAAATCTCCCACACCCTCACCAGCAAAGCAGGGATAGAAGCCTGTCCTGGCTCACCAGCCCTCTAGGAGCAACTCCCAGAGACAGCTCCTGCTCTCCAGGCCTCTGGCAGCAAGTCACAGCTGGGGGTGGGGAGTGCGGTAGAGAAGATTTCTACACTAAGGACGTACCTATACATGAGCAGCAAGGGCTGTAACTACAGCATGCCACAGCAGCCTCAGTTAATCAAGTCTGCTGGAGTGTGGTAGTTCCTGCACTCCAGTTCTCCTGTATAAAAATGGAGCGCTTTAACTAAAGCTCATCAGCCAAGCTTTAGTTTAGGGTGGTTTTTCTTTTTGCAAAAATCTAGTTGGTCTAAGAAAATATATCACTGCTACCATGAGTCCCGATTACTTTTTACAATGCCCCCGCTGCCACTTTGAAGCGTGGGGAGGCTCATAAACAAGACGCTCGGGACACTGTCATTAGACAAGTTGCTTTAATTAAAGCCCCTACCCCAACTCCTGGAGCACATGTATAAACTCCCTAAGGGTGCGACTCCTCCAAACCCCAAGCTAGCACTGACACCCATCAGCATTTGTGCGGCTCACCACCAAACGTATGCCAAGGCCCTAAGCAAAGGGTGCAATTCATCTACATTAGGGCTGGAAGGGACCTTGCAAGATCATCAGGTCCAGCACTGGTGACACACAGGAGGTGCATGGGGGTGCCCCGCTTAGGCGATGGGCAGAGGGGAGGCAGGCAGGAGCACCAGTGCCCCCCCACCAGCGGCCGGGGAGTGGGAGTGCCAGATGTGGCGCTACTGCGGCCGCAGTATGTTTTGCTGCAGGGGGACCCCTCTGCCTGGTTGGTGTGAGTGGCCGTGGGGACTCCCCCTCCCCCGGTGGCCGACTGGTTGCTGGGAACGAATGTGCCCCCCCCCCCCAGGGGGGCCCCGTTGCCCATGGGGTCCAGCCCCCAAAGTGAAGTGCCTGATGGATGGCAGAGGCCTTACCCAAGCTTTGAAAGGGCGGGTCCAACCCAACCCCGAAGGTGGCCCAATAAAAGATACCACCCCCTCCCGCAGAGGTGGCCAACAGCGCAGCACCCCCACATCTGCCCGCAGCGCCCGCTCCTCCCCGCAGAGAGCCCGGGGGAAGCCCCGGCCATTGGGACGTGCCCCGGGGTCCCCCCTCTGCCCGCTGGTGCCCGGGCCGGGGGGGCACGGGGGAGCCGGTACCTACCCACAGCGCCGCGTCCGCGCTGTACCGCCCGCCGCCCCGCGGCGCCCGCGTGCGGTTGC
>NW_017729029.1:61799646-61836151 GCF_001723915.1 Gavialis gangeticus
GTGTTGTGGGGCCGGGACCTGGAGTCTCACACACACACACGCCTCTATGATGCGTGAGCCCTACGCGCACACACATACCGTGATACCTGACACACACGCACACCCATGATGCCTGAACCACACACTTCCACATACCCCATGATGCCTGAGAGGTGCGCGCACACACCCGTGATGCCCGAGTCCTACATTCACACAGAAAGACCCCCCCCCCCCGAGATGCCCGAGCCCCTTGTTCAGCCTCTAGCTAGGAGGAACTAGCACCAAGTTCAACAGGCTTCCCCCAGGACTGATTATCCTGGGGCTTGAACCTTCTGAGGGAGGCACGGTGGCACAGCGCGTAGCCCCCCACCATGGCTTGTGAGCATTTCAGATTCAAGGCTTTCTCTCCACAGCCTCCAGGGACCACCTCACTGGCCTTGAGGGCCTGCTCAGAAAACTCCACTTCTTCATTTTTAGTTGGCGTTTTGATTAGGGGAAAAGTCATAGATCAGTTCTGCTGCTCCCGAGATCTCAGGCTGCAATTTAACTGAGTTGTACATTTCATTTCTAGACTAGCGTACAGGAAATGCATAGCCTGCCAGCAATTGTTCAGGCTTTAAAAGAAGGTATTTGCCATGTCTTTTTTACCTGGAGGTATAAATGGATGTTTTTGTTCTGTTTTTTAAAGTGAAAAAACTGAAGAGAACAAGGTAACTGAGCAAATTAGCAGAAAAATAATTATAAGAAGAAACTAATGATCTGCAGAAAGAATACAGGTTTTGATTCTGTTGTTAATAGCTACAAGGGATGGGAGGTAACAGTTTGGTATATTTGAATGAGACTGGAGTTACAAAAGACGGCAGGGAGTCTCAAGCAAGGTGTCCCAGCACCCTGGAGTGTCTTAAGAGCCTTTCCAGGGTGCCCCATAATGTTAGCACCGTTCAGCAGGCAACTATGATTCACAAGATATACCCAAAGATTTCAAATAGAAAATCACAGTGTTAAAAATATTCTGACCTGCTGTAGTTGGACAGGATCATAGCCCAGGGGCGGCCAGGACATTCCCTGGTGCACATTTGACCCCCCACCAACTCCAGCTTCTTGGGATATCCTGCTTGCCACACCTTGATGTTATTTATAGGATTAGGGAGGCTGCCCTCAGGGCCCCAGAATGAGCTCAGTCCAGTTCCACATTGGCCCTTGGACACTATGCTGTGGCCCTCCTGGCCTTATTGGTGCTTCCAGGCACCAGCTGATTTATGGAATATTTGTGGTCTTCTTCCACCCCTGTAGCCACACCCATGCCAGGTAGATGTTAAGGTGTGAAACAGTCACACCTTAAGGCAGGGGCGGACAATTATTTTGGGTGGAGGGCCGCTTACTGAGTTTTGGCAAGCCATCTAGGGCTGCATGACAGGCAGCCAGGGGCAGATAAATATTAATTTTCTAAATTTTTTAGGGGCCCCGCGGGCCAGATAGAATGGCCTGGCGGGCCACATCCGGCCCCCAGTCCGCATTTTGTCCACCCCTGCCTTAAGGCTAAAAACCTTCTTTGTTTCCCAGCCTACATAGCTTTAGCTTGTCACTAGAGGGCTGGAAAGCAAGAGCCTGGCTAGGAGCTACAGCTGTGAGTTGCCTTTACAGGGCTGGTGCGTTAAGACAGGCTTCTTTTTGCTCTAGGTGGCGGTGTGTGAAAGATGGCTTGGGGGGGCAAGGAACATGAAGTTGGAGCATTAATGGGATGGGGATAGGTAATGAAATGAGAAGTGGAAAGGATATGGGTGTGGGGAAAGGGTGGTGAAGTAAAAAAAAGAAGAACTTAAAAAGAAATAAAGAGGAAGTGGATGAAAGAAGGTCTCATATTTTAATAGACTGGGACTACTGGCAGGGATGGGGTGGGTGGGGTCAAGTTTCCCAGGGTGGCTAGGTGGTGGGAGCAGTGAAGAAGACACTTATGGGGGAGCTACTGCCCCTGCCATAGAAAGGAAGCCCCAGCTCATGGGGACCCAGTCCGGCCCCCTATTTTGTTCCCCCCCAGCTCCCTAGACCCTACTCCTGGACCCATCTATGACCTGGCTGTCTGGCATGTGCTCTGCAGGCTGTTTGCATGGGGTTTCACACCTGGGGGTGAGAAAGTCACACCCCTAGAGGCAGGAGGGGATATGGCATGGTGCCAGAAGCACCCCCTGGGCAGTAGAGTTTAGGGGGTGGAAATTTTATCCATGCAGAACAGAAGGGCTCAAGAAGGGGTACTGCATCCTGGGATGCTGGAGGGTTGCGTAGCTCACATGTTAGTGGAACATGAGCTGGGAAACATAGGCCAGAGAGAAACCTGCCCTGGAGTGGTTTAATTTAAGCTGCCTGAAGTGTGCTTAAAACTAATTTCAGGTGTTACGTGTGGACAGCCCAGGGGATATGAGCTCCAGAAACCACCTAAATTTAATGTAGAAAAAGGCCCAATGTTATCCTCTGGACCCTTTGCCCCATTCGTCGAACAGTCCAGTCAGACTGCTGGGCACCCAGCCATAGCAAGGCTTTTCCCCTGGGCCTCTGACCCTAGTCCTTCCCCGGGCTTTTGGCCTCTTAGTTTAAGCTTGCTTTGGCCTCAGCCTTGAGGCCTCTGAGCCACTGATCCCATCACATCTGCTATAACTAGACCAGCTCACAGCCCTCTGGGTCCTTGACCCCAGGCTAGGCTGCCTACTAAGTGTCCTACCAGGCACCCCTCTGTGGCCTCCACACATAGCCACAGTCCAGTCCTCTGGTTAGAGTAATCCTCCTTGCACTGGGTCATCATTACTTCCCCACAAGCTCTAAATCCTCCTCAGTTCTTTCTTTGCCACTCTCTCTGGACAGCTTGGGATGGGTGCCAGTCAGTCCATCTCCTGCAACCATCTCACTCAGGAGCTCCCTCAGTCTGCAGAGCCAGACCACCTCCTCTCAGATACTCGGCTTAGGTGCCCAAAGTCCTATATCTACCTATCAGGAGGCTGTCCGGCCACACATAAGGGTTTCTATTTTGGCCTGATGACCAGCTTGCCCTTCCCTGCTGTTTCATAGTTTAGCTTAGCTCCTTACAGTTCTTTGCTTCTGGGCTATCTAGATGTCTGTGCCTTGGCTGCTTGCTGCAGAGCAGTTAGCTCCAGGATAGTCATACAGTAGTTGCTACCATGTTGTTTCTGGCCTGTCTGCTTTCTAGCTGCCCAGCTACTAACCCCATGCAGGAAGCTTTTAATTTAGTGTTCTCTCCTCAACCCGTGGTTTAATTTAAGCTGCCTGAAGTGTGCTTAAAACTAGTTTCAGGTGTTATGCATGGACAACCCAGGGGTTATGAGCTCCCTGTTATACATTCTTTTGGAGTTCTTTGCAATAGAAAAGCAGCTGTTATTTTTCCATAGTAAAAAATGAGTAAAAACTAAGAGCTAGAGTTAAGGTTCTACAAAGCTAACTGGCAATGTATATTTCTATATGGGAATGAATAGAAAGTATATCCCCCCATTTCTCTTTCCTGACCTGAGATGAAGATCACAGCCTCCCATGTGCTAATACTGACCTAATTATCCTTTCCCTGCTAAGATAGTTTGCTGAATGCCTGGGGACTGAGGAGAGATCTGGCCTTGTAGCTGAAGTGCCATTAACCTTACATTTGGTTACACATTAGGCAAGCAGAGGGAGTGTCTTTAAACTGCAGCTCCCTGGGGAGTGCAGCTTCACTAATTTAGTCTGCTTCCAACAGATATTGTAATTTATGGAGAGTAAACTGTTCCCTCAGGGCTTAAAAATAATTTACCCAGTAATGCTACACGATCCTCAAATTTAAATATAAATTTTAAAAGCCTCAAATTTAAAAATTAAGGTGGCTTTTCTTTTTGCAAAAATCCAGTTGGTCTAAGAAAAGATATCACTGCTACCATGAGTCCCGATTACTTTTTACAAAAGCCTGAATGCATGCAGAGATTTGCTGGAACTGTTTAATGAAACACACCTTTGTTGTTATGTTCTAGGACTGCTACAGCAGACACATTTTGAATTTGTTCAAGTTTCTCTTGTAATGAGTTATTTGTTTGGACTGCAAGGGTTATTTGAAAATGCTGTGAACAGTTGAATAGTTTCTATGTGAAATAAAAAATAATGGAGTATAGCACAAAAGGGGTGTGTATGTTCATATCTTTTGGTTTTGGTTTTTGTCAGTTTGTTTAGTGACTGTTCTTTCTTGCCTATCTTTATTTTCTGACCCAAGTGATGAGTATCAAACCTATTGAATGTCATGTCATGGTGCCTCAGGTTTTATCAATGTACCCTAGTTAGTCCAAGGTTTGGTTTTGCCTGCTTATCAGATGCTGTCTTTGCTAATTCTTTTGCCTTGAGAGACAAAGAAAAAAAAACTTTTTTTTCAATCAATGGGACTATATGACCAAACCAGGTCAAACAGATCTAACATGGGTCAGAGATCCTTTCAATGTGAAGAAACAGCCACAACTTTACTCTGGAGAGTATTATAATTACCACCTAATTCTGTCAGGCTGAAAAGGAGGAATGTACTCATTTCTTTTTTCCAACTCTTTTTTAAACTATGCTCAAAAAATGCTTTTATTTGTGTGTAGGGTTGGATACGTTCATGTGCATGTCTAGGTGTTCGACTGAAACTCATTTGACAAAACCCACAGCTTTCTCAGTTGAGGATGTTTTGGAGATCACATTAGTATATATTCCACCATGAAAATCATTTTCCATCATGAAAAGAGTTGAGAGGTAACATTGGAAGGGGGGGGATTGCTTTTGCAGGGTTTTTTTTTATCATTCACAGTTTTTCCTTCATTCTTTGGCTGATGAAGAAGAAAAACTTTACTGTTTATTATTGAAAAATGAAGCCTGAGGCAGATAAAAATAACCCTAAGCCCCCTGATGCATGACATTTAAGATGTGATTAACAAGTTAATTGCATGTAAGTAGTATCTGGCCACACATGAATCTCAGTTGAAGATGTGATAATATGGTAAATGAGTCACAATCATGTTTGTATCATGTCTTAAATTGAACATGTGGCTGGGGCCTGTTAAAACTCTGCATGTCCCAGTTGGGCAGCACAGAAGGTTTGACTGTTCCTGGTATATGGGGAACCTGGTATTGAGAAATATGATTGGAAGAAGCTTCAAGAGCTCACTGCATGTTTCTTTGACATCGTTAAGACAATTCAATGTGTTCTGGACTGTCATTAAGTGCATCTGATATTCAAAAGACTTAGGTACTTTCTTTTTTTCTAGTTAATTCAGTTGAGATTTTTGCATTAGGCAGAAAAAATGCCTGAACAATGTGCCCCAGTAGAAATATTTGAATGTAGATAATTATTTATGGCAATTGACTCATAAACAAATGGTTTACTTTCTGGTTAAGCACATAGTTCTCCCTGCCTATACAGACACACATGCAAAAGCTTAAAGAGAATCCATTTTTTTCCAGAACTGATATAATTTAACATTATGTGATTACTGATCTTGCCTAGAGGGCTCCAAAACAAAGTCAATATACTCACAACCTGTAAGATCATTGAAATTATTAGTCAGAGAATCAAAAGACATTTGTTCTGAAAAAATATAATGTTAGGAAATGTACCCTATTAAAAAGTTTATTGCTATTCCTTGAGGGCTTGGCAATGTAGTAAACAAGTAGATACTTTAAAATATGTTTTCAAGCTGATAAAAAGCAACTGTGTTGTGTGTCTAGGCCCTTTAATAGGGAGAAGGAGTTGGAGGAATGTCTGTTGCCCTCAATACAGACAACACAGCTTGTGAACCTTAACCATCAAAGTCTATAAGTATGAAATTAAAATTAAGAGTCTAATGAACCAGCTGTTCTTTCTGAAGGCGTCTATGGTGATCTTGTATTCTTGATGAAATAACCATGAGGAAAACATATACATCAAAGCTCAAGAGATTTCTTGCTTCCTAAATGATTATTTACCTGCACAGGAGAAAATTTCGCTCTCTTTCTGGCTTTGGATACATTGGGCACATCTACACATGCAATTATGGTGACTGAATAAACTCTGGTGCAATTTGAGCCAGAGTAAACTAATCCTAACATCACTGTCTAGGTGCGCATTTAAGCACAGTAATTTACTCTGCTGTCAGATAGTGCCTGTGTCTGATGGGACTATCCAACAGCACTGTAAATTAGTCTACAGCGGCCCAACTCTTGCACATTTGTAGATGGTGACACTTTACTGTGCAGTTGTTTAGTCTACTGTGCAGTAAAGCACACATGGAGACATGCCCATTATATGCCTTCACCAATGTAATTAGCTGTACATGGCTGTAAACAAGGAACAAACATGGAGCCACACACTAGTGTAACAAACCTGATATAAAACTTGTCATGAAAAGTTAAACATAAAATCACACCAGTGCAAGTTATGCTAGTGTAAATGCCATGTGCCTGCAGTTATTGAGGTAGCTATTTGTGCGGGGCAAACACCCCATCACCAAGTGGCAGGGCACTATAATAGCCTTTACAGAAAGAATCTGGTGGCTTCATGCTCTGGCTCCTCCTATGAGTGTACCACCAGAGCCAGTGGAAGAGGGTTTTTTAAGGCCAGAGAATGGAGATCTTCCTGGTAGCTCCATGCTCTTGCCATGCCAACCCCATCCTGGTGGCTGTG
This sequence comes from Gavialis gangeticus, assembly GCF_001723915.1. NCBI lineage: Eukaryota > Metazoa > Chordata > Crocodylia > Gavialidae > Gavialis > Gavialis gangeticus. The sequence continues at coordinate 61,806,284 of NW_017729029.1, forward strand.
GCTGCACACTCATAGGGAAAGCTAGACTTACACGGAGAATGGAGCCACCAGGAGAGGGAGAAGCATGCTCCATACTACTACTGTGCAGTGCCACCTGCCCCGGCTATGGGTAAGTCTGGCTTCCCCATGAGTGTGGAGCTGCAGCTGCCAGGAGGGAAGTTGGTGTAGCAGGACCATGGAGTGTTGCGGCAGCCATGCTGCCATCTACCTGCTCCACTTGGTGCTCTTTCATGCACAGAGGGCCCAGCTGTGGCAGCCCTGGGACTCGCAGGGCCCCACCTGCCCCCAGGCAGTATCACCTCCTAGGCAGTAGTGTTCAGAAGGGTGGATAGATTATCCACAGAGCAGGAATGGGGTGAGGAGGCTGGGAGTAGTGAGTCCTGGAGGCATAGAATCATATCATAAAAGTCGGGTCGGAAGGGACCTTGTAGATCTTCAAGTCTGAACCCCTGCCTGGGCAGGAGAAAAAACTGGGCTCAAATGACTCCAGCCAGGTTGGCATCAAGCCTCTTCTTAAAGACCCCCAGGGTAGGAGCCAGCACCACTTCCCTTGGAAGTTGGTTCCAGATCCTAGCCGCCCTGACTGTGAAGTAGTTCTTAGGGATGTCTAGTCTAAACCTACTGTCCAACAACTTGTGGCCATTATTCCTTGTTATGCCAGGGGGCGCAAGGGGAAACAAGGTCTCCCCCAAACCCTTCTGGTCCCCCCTAGTGAGTTTATAGATGGTCACCAGGTTCCCCCTCAGCCTTCTCTTGTGAAGGCTGAACAGGTTCAGGTCCCACAGTCTCTCATTGTTGGAGGGGACTGCAAATTACTAATTTTATCTCTGTGGAGAAAAAGTGGAGCAGGCAAATGTTATCGCAGCCGGAGATACTCCTCGCCTGAGATGCATACCAAGTGTGCTTAGAGAGTTTTCCTGCTTTAATCCATGGATGTTCATGTTTTAAGTGCATTTAACATATATCAGTGGTAACCTGCAACTCTGTCAGAGAGAAAACTGCTGTGGGAACCTTAACACTTGAATATCCTGACTAGTAGTTTTAAAATCTCAAATATAAGGTAACATTTACATAACTTTGTTTTGCACTGAATAATAGAATTGCATGTGTGATCGGTCACTTCACAGACAGCATGAGGATACTGTCTAGACAGGCATATGGGTGGGTTTAGTCACCCAATAACATCTAATGACCATCTACTCCTGCCCTCCTGGAGCTGAGTGGTCTTTATTCAAGATCAATGACGTAAGAGAACTCTGTACCTTTCAGTAGGTGTATAATACGTCAGAAGATGAAGCAAATGAGATGCCTACTGTTGTTTCCTCTCTGTGGGATATTTATCATTCATTGTAAGCTGTTTGGACCCTTTCTTGATAGGTTGGGATATGTATTATTACTATTACTGTCATTATGATTACTCTTGTGAAAATAATGCAATTATGATCATCATTGTATAATTATCATAATTTTATTACTATTATTCATAATCTTATATTAATACTGATAACCACAGTCACTCTAATTGCTATAGTAGTGATTATTATCATTACTACTACCACTATAACTTTGAAACTACTTTTAATGAAAACAAATGTAGGTGTTAAATATTTTTTGAATACTGAGAGTCAGATTCTCCCCCAGCTAATGGTACTGATTTCAATTAAGTTATATCAGCAGAGAATTTACCTTATGCCAGCGTAGCTTCAAATCTGTTGTTTGTTGACAATGCTTACAAATGCAAACAGGAAAATAGATTTCACATATATAACCCTTGCATACTGACACAGGTCTTTTTCTCTTTATAAAAAGAAAGGGCCTGACTTTTATCATTCAGTGATTATTTTTGTTGACCCTTATACATTACCATCCTTTATATATGCAGTAGTTGTCTTCGTTAAGAAAAATAGCATAACTCATGCAAAGGCAATATCAAGAGAAGTTTTCTTATAAAACACATGAGGGCAGCAAAGGCCCTTTGAAAAGGTAATTGTGGAAGGCAGATAAAAAAACCTCTTCTAAATGAGAAAACTGCATGTATCTCAGGCTGATTTACATTAAAAATTCTGTGAAGCAAACCAGGAAAAAAAATGTGTTTCTACTGGGTTTGCCCTCAGTGTGTTAAATAGGTGCTTCAGTTTATCTTACTCATAGAGACAGAGAGACAGTCTTAATAATAATGCTAGTGCTGTGCTCTGATGCCTCTCAGTTTTATCTGGAAGAATGGAAGAATAAGCAATAACCCAACATATGTGATTGACAGCCACAAAGCAAACTAGTGTTTTGTTGCACTGCTTCAGAATGCTCTCTCTTCCAGTCAGGAGGTTATTTTAATAAGATACAAAGCCTGCATATGTGTGCAGAAACACACACAAGTATCTCTCTCTCTCTCTCTCTCTCTCTCTCTCTCTATATATATATATATATTCCAATTGCACAAAATGAAGACAGAACTGATATTTCTTATCCAGTAAATTGGCTTTAAACAGGTTTTCGATCAATTCTGGCATTACAATGTTAAGGGCCAATAGCTTGCTTTGTGCCAAAAGATGCATTCAGTTACAAAGGAGAGCTTCACAGCGATTTGAAGGCATAAAGTTCCCATTCCTGAACTGATCTGTACTTCAGAACAGCATAATTTAAGGGGAGAAGTTTCATATCACGGTATGGAAAGAGATGGGTAAAAAGAAATTTGGGTACAAAATATTAAATATTGATATTTAAAAGTTGGTCAGAGTTTTAATATGTTTGAAATTAGTTTCAGCTGAAATATATTATGCCCACAGTAGGAAACTAGAGCTGTAAATAATTTACAGTTTAGACTTTATCATAGAAAATGAGGCAAAAATAGTTGTATACAGGTAATACAGTAAATTATTTCTGAGATGAGAAAAGGTCTGATAGAAGGGGTTAAAAGCATCACCCCAGTAATGAGTTGTGTTAATTGGCAATGCTAAATATGCCTGGTGAGATAATCATGCCAGCAATTTGATGGAATTAAATAGCAGCAATTTGTCTATTGCCTTTAAAAACTAAAATGCTATGAAAATAATATGTAAAAATGATATGCAAATGAGCTATGTAGGTTCCCTTTGTGTTCTGCTGTCTGCAACCTTGTAGAAAGAGAAATTTAAAGTCTGCCTGTACTCTTCCAAATGCCATGACTGGAAAAAAACATGCGGGAGTTGAATAGCTCCTGTTCTCCCACTCTTCTCTTCTGTGTGGACAAACTTTCTACTCCCTGAACTCTACTACCCAGAGGGTGGTACTGGCATCAAGCCAACTCCCTTCCTGCCCCTAAGGGTGTGACATTCTCATCCCCAGGCATGAAACGCCATGCAAACAGCTTGCAGAGCACATGCCAGCTAGCCAGCACATGCTAGCTAGCCAGGTCACAGGGCCTAGATAGGTCCGGGAAGGGGGTCTAGATGGGTGCAGGAAGAAGGTAGGAGGCTAGATCCTCATGAGCTGCAGTTTCCTTCCTCAGGGCAGCGGCAGTAGCTCTGCGAAATGGTTTCATCACATCTACTTCCCAGCCACCCTAGGAAGCTTGACCAGTACCTCCCAAACCCCAATCTGAAATCCCAATTTTTTAAAACACAAGACCTTCTTTAATTTGCTTCATTTCTTCTTTTATTATTTATTTTTATTTTATCCTTCAGTGGCTGACTTCCTTCATTTCACCACCCTTCTGCCACACCCATTTCCTTTCCACCTCCTATCCCACTAACTCTCTGCTTTCTAGCTTCATGTTCCTGCTCCTTCTCCCACAACCCATCTCTCCCACACTGCCACCTAGGGTAGGGCTAGGAGCCTGTTCTGGCTCACCACTCCTGTCATGGCAACTCACAGGTGTAGCCCTGAGCCAGGCCCCTGCTTGCCAGCCCACTAGTGGCAAGTCACAGCTGGGCAGGTGAGGACAGTCAGAGAACGTTTTTAGCCTTAAGGGCTAGGACATACATTACACACAAACTATTTTAAGTGATTAGAAACTGGTTTCAACCTGTAACAGAACAGAAGTTCAGTGCACATAAACCAGTTTCAAAATGGATGAAACTGGTTTAAGATAAAGCTGGCTGAATGTAGGTTTAAATCAGACTTAACTGTTTTGGGTCAAACTGGTTTATGAAACTTCTGTTGAAGAACCCTTCCTGGTTCAAGTTAAATCAGAGTCCCACAGCATGCTTTGCAGCCCTGTGCTGGGCTGTCTGCTTCAGCAGAGAAGGGTTGGGAGTCGGGGAGGAGGCAGGGACTGCCCCCTTCCCCCCGCCCCGGCAAACTGCGGCTGAGGTGTGGGGCCAAGGAAAAGGGTTAAACTTCCCTTCCCCTGAGTGGAGAGCTGCCCTGCTCTGCTAAAAACTTACTGCTGGCTGCAAATGTGGACTACAAATCCCAGAGGCATTTGGAAGCAGGAAGAGGAAGTGAGGAGCAACCCTGTAAAGTCCTGCTGCTGTCATTCTGGACTACAAAACCCACAAATTTTGCATGCCAGAGAGTTATGCTTTAGTGCCCCCTGACTTCTGGTCTAAGCCACTGCAGATATGTAGTTGTATTTCATGAATCAGAAATGAATGCCTGTCCTGTTTGTTTCTCCTTTTAAGCTCTGCAGCTTAGACAAACTTGCAAAGACTACATTGATTCAGCCTTGGGCTTTTTGACTGTCTGTACTTTGCCCAGGTGCTTAGAAAAAAAATGCTTGAAGGGCTTCTTCATGATCTTTCCAGGTATCAAGGTTTGATCAGTCTGTAATTCCCTGAATCCTCCTTTTTCCCTTTGTTAAAGATAAACACTGTATTTGCTCTTTTCCAGTCATCTAGGATCTCACCCAACTGCCACAAGTTTTTAAAGATAATAGGTAATGGCTCTGTAGTTACCTCAGCCAATGACATGAGTACTCTGTGAAGCATCCTGTCCAGTTCTGCTGACTTGAAAACATCCAGCTTCTCTAAGTAATCCCTAATCTGTTCTTCTACTGCTCTAGGCTGCTTACCTCCTTTCCTATCCTTGTTGGCAACTGCCCTTGTTTTCTACTAGCTGACCTTATTTGTGAAGACTGAAATTAAAACATATTTCAGTCTTATCCACATCACCATAACTATATTGCACTCTGCATTCAGTAAGGGACCTACACTTTCCTTAGTCTTCCTCATACTTTTGACATATTCACAGAATGCTCTTTTGTTGCTCTTTATGTCCCTTGCTAGTTGCTTCTCAATGTGTGCCTTAGTCTTCCTGATTTTTTTCTCTGCATGCTTGTGTGATACTTATTTTGTTTTCTTCTTTCACTGGAAGATGAATAATATGGCCAACCATCCTGTTGTTTGTAGGATTCATTTTTTACGTTTCAACTCATTGATACATCTATAATATGGAAGTAATAAACATAAAAATATCTATTCAGAAATCTCTTTTGAATACTCTGCTTGTTTCAAAAAATTCATTTATAGTAATGGTATCTGTTGAACAGCAAAGAAATACACTTGTTGACCCATAAGGTCCTTTTAGTCACCTCTTTCTAACAATTCAGTAATTGTGCTTTCAATTGAATCCCATTTTTATTTTGGAACTGTAGCTATTCAACTGTATGAATTGAATATTGCTATTTGGGAAAAAAAGTAATAAAAAATACCCCACATACAAAGAGCTCAGACTTATTACATTGATTAGAATTTTGGAGCCAAAATTAAAGGCAAATATACTTTTCTTATATAGAAAGGCAAAGTACCTAGGGGTTTAAATAGCTTTTCCTTTACTGAAATAAATGTGATCATTCTATGAATCAAAGCTGCGAGTATTTCAATCCACCTATGAATCAAAATTTGGCAGTATTTGGGAATCATGAGGTAGCAAAGAAAATAACTAAGCCTATATGAATTTCAGGATTACTAAAAGAAATTGTAATATTATTGTTGTTTATTTTCTGACATGTCTTTTTGACTTAAAACAGAATTTCAGAGGAAACATGCTATTATGATGATGCATTTTTACAGTCTATAAACAAATATCTGTTTGCACAAATAGTTTATGGGCCTCATTCTTATGTTTATCTTTGTATAAAATAGAAATATCCCTACTGAAGGTAACATTGAATTGTTCTTATGTAAAATCAATGCTCTGGAGAACACAACTGGGCCCTAGGTATTTAGTTTGGCTGTGAGGCTTAAATGTGCAGATACAATTTGTCAGAAGGAAGAGTGAAATATTTAACCTGTAGTCATTCTCTTACAAAGCACCTCTTCAGCGTTCATTGTAATAACCTGCATGGCAGTGTAAGTAGAGTTTCCCAGAAGATTAAGTTACATTGTTTTTAACAGTGTAGATGATGTCATAAACTGCTTTTATAAAGAAACAGAGTTCCATTAATTACTCAGAAATCATTACTGTATTTTTAAGAGCTGATTTCACTCTTCCTATGTTTCTGAGGCTTAAAATCCCAGTTTTAAAGGGGCACTGTTAAGTCAGTCAAGCTTAAGCCCAGACCCACCAGCTTTTGTTTTGGTTCAGAAATGTATTATATTGTCCTTTTTACTTTGTCAGGGGAGTAGGGTCTTACAGACAGCAATGAAATACTTTGACATCTGTAATTCCACTTTTGTTTCCATTGTATTGTAGGGAGTATAGAAATATAATTTGAAAATAAGGTTAAGTTTTTGAGGGAAAATAATCCTCAGCAATATTAGATGTCGTCAGAAATGCTTGAAATTTCAGTAAAGTATAATTAATCCATTTTGGGGGGAGCCCCCCAATAAAGAAAAAATCTGTTAATATATATCCTCATTAGAGTCTAAAGGAGCATATTGCTTATAGATATATATTTGTATGAATTTGTCTTAAGCTGTAGTTAATATGAAAGCCACTTTTTAAGCACTTAAATTTCAGGCCTGTGAACTTCAAACTGTTGGTTGATGTATCATTAGATTGCAAAGAGCTGGTGAAAATGTTCTGTTGTTTCAATTATGAATTTTGCCTTTTTGTGGTAATCTCAAGGGGGTGGGGTCTAGATATGACAGTCATGGACAGCTGCCACTGTTAATGTGCAGTTACTACCAATATACATTTTGGCTTGTCTGGTTAAGCTGAAGCATTATGCTAGTTTTTCTGGGTACGTAGCTGTCTGGCCTGGGCTCAGACATGTCTCTGTCCTTTGAAAGGTTACTATATAAAGATACTAGTTTCTTCTTTTATTTTTGGTATAAGATTTCCCATCTCCATTTTAATTTAAGTTTAAATTATTTTAGTGATAGTTGAAGAGGAGGTTGTTGCAGTTCATTGCTACACAATGATCTCAACAAGGCTGAAGCCAATATCAATAGCACTCCGTGGCTCAGATGTTGGCAGGCAATACAGAAAGAACTTTAATACTTTCTGTCCCTGAAATAGCCCAACATCTTGGGGATGTTCATACTACAACATTTTAAGGCCTTGACAGTCAAGTTCAGTTCTCACTCAGTTTTGGCTAATATAACCTCTTATATATGTTTCTGAAACAGTGGTAATACTTAACAGATGGTTTGGCTGTAACTTCAACATTTGAAGAACTGATATTCCTGAGGCCAAAGAACCTGATTTTTGGATCATCCTTTGCCATGTGTAGGTAACTACCACAAGTAAAGTAATTACAAAGCAGATATAACATTATCAATCTGACTTTTTTTACTGTAATTTACAGCTCTGCAAGGTGGGTATAAGAAGGTAGTAGGGAACTGTGTCCTATGAGCAGTACTAAAACTAGGGCAGAGTGTGCAGCCCACTAGCCCCAGGCATCAATTAGGAGGAGGCTCAAAATAGCTGTCCCCCACCCAGGAGTATTTGGCATGGCAAAGGCAGCCCTGTGCTTCTCCTGCCCAGTCATAGAAGCCAGGAAGGGCAGTGCCACACCAAACAGTGTATCTAGGGGTGGGGTGGGGGTGAATATAGCAAGTGGAATGGAGATTCCCCCAACCCCAGGGGCCTTCATCAGAGCAGACATAGATCTGTGCCCAATATGTGTGTGTATATGTGGGGGGTAGGGGGGCACACAGGGGGGAAGTTAAGAGGGCACCAGGGTCAGCTTCCAGGGTGCCCAGCCATGTGCCTGCTGCTGCTCTAGTGGAGCTGACACTGTTACAGAAGCAACAGTGGCAGTGATTTCTCTTCACCAAAGTTCTCCTCTCCCCACATCCTTCTACAGTGGTCAGCATGTGATCCCCCTCCCTCCACCCTGGGTGCTCAGTGAGCTTGCTGTGTCTCTGCCAGTGAGTGTATTTGAATTAAGCTTCTATGTACTTTGAGTAATTACCATTAATCAAAGGTGTAATAGCAATATGAGTCGCTAATGCATTTGACATCATGCAGCTTAGGCCCCTGGCAGACATTATTTTCATCAAGCAGCAGGTAATGTTGCTCAGTGGAAAATATTACTCCATGTTCACATGGCAAGCTATCCAGAGGACAAAGAAGTGTCCTGGAAACTTGCTCTGCTAGCACTCCACGGCTAGGGAAGCTGGAGAGCTGTTGGCAGGGACTGTCAGCCCCTCTCCTACACCATCAGTTGTGTTGCTAATGAGAAATGAGCTCCGAGAGAGATCCAATGATAGGTAAGCTGTGGGTAAAGAAGCTTTTTCCTGACCTTTGCCTACAACAGGGAGACCTGGGCAAAATGGAGCAGGGGAAGGCAGAAACACTGGGGTTCAAACTCTGCCAGGAGACCTTATGAGTTGCTTTTATGTATGTGCATTTCCTCTCTCCCCATCTTGTCCTGCCTGCGGTTTTCTGAACAAATTCTCTCCACTTCTCTCAGGGTCGTACTGTGTGCAAGTAAAGCATGCTGAGAGCTTGTATACACTCTGGCCCTCACAGGGGAGAAGTGCTAAATGGAAGACTGGTTATGGAAAGGGAGTTATGACATCTCCTGCTGAAACACCCTGCAGCAATAGAGTTCAATATGAGTCACAGAGGTCCCCTTGCAGGAAGGAGGGGGGTGGGTGGGAGAGAGCAGTCCACTCAGGGATGCTGGAGAAAGTGGTCAAACACTGTCATTGTACGGGTAATATGCCACATGTTCAAATTAGAGCATGATACTAATGAAGAGCAAAGATTCTACTTTTTACAAGTAATATCTTGTATTATCTTTGAGGTTGGATTTCCATTTTTGTGGCTTGTTATTGGGTGATAAATAGTCTGAACATCTGGCATGTTAAAATTTACTGCATGATTGACACCTGAGATAAATGTAATGAGCCCTTATTTCTCCTGTTTCGGTCTTTAGCAGGAAGAATAGTTATTTCCTCAAATCCAGCATACATTCTGTTCACTGTTGAAAATGCAGACTGACTGGCTCAACAGTTACTTAACTAAGATATTTGTTGCCTTTTTGTACTCATACCCTGGAGCTGATTCTATTCTGATGTTTGTAGCGTTAACGCAGGAAAAATGCTACTCTTGTAAGAGGTCTTCAGAGTAGAGCTTTCAGAATAGAGAATGTTTTAGGTAAGGTTACCATATTTCCAGTTTAAAAAAAGAGGACAACTGTCTGGGGGGGCAGGGCAGAATAATATGATTGGGAAGGTGGGGGTCAGTGATATGCCTGTGCCCTGCCCTTCACTCCCAACCCACAGTACCCTGCCCCCGAGACCATTCTTGTGCCCTTCACTCCCAACCTGCAACCTCCCACCCCCATCCCTGATGATACCCCTCACTCTTGACCCACAGCTCCCTGGCACTGCCTGTGCCCCACAATCCCGACCCAGATTTCTCTACCCCGTGGTACCCTTCACTCCCAAGCCACAGCTCCTCCAGCCCTGCCAGTGCTCCTTACTCCTGACCTGCAGCCCCTTGCCCACCTTAGCCCTGTCGGTGCCCCTCACAGCCCCCTAATCCTCCCAGCCCTGCTGCCCACACAGCTCCCTGCTGCCCCTGAAGAACTCCTTCCTCTTCCCAACCTCTTTGTTCCACCGCTGGAGGGGCAGGCACCTCCCTGCCTCCTCACCCTGCTGCAGTGCCAGTGCCCAGACAGCTTAGGCACCCACTCCCCTCAACACACATCCCCTCACAGACACTAAGACAGATGCACAGACACACACACACACACACACACATAGCACGCACATCTCTGGACAGTCCCCAGCCCTGTCCCACCAACCCCTACCCCCATAGACTTAGCTTCCTGCAGCTGCTGAGGTGGTGCAGAGACCCACATGATGCCTCTACCTACAATCCTCCTTCCCCCTTCTCCCCCCAGCCCCAAGCAGCTCCTTACTGGCTAAGCCAGGAAGTGCCAGGAAAAAACTTTGATGCTGAACAGAGGCAGAGCAAAGTCCCAGACATTTCTTGATATTTAAAAAAACTGCCCGGACAGAGATGGGAGGATCCAAAAAGAGGACATGTCTGGAAAACTTGGATGTATGGTAACCCTATTTTAAGGTGCATTTTAAGCAGCTTCCACTGATGGGGCTTCTGAATCACAACTCTATCCTCTGTAACTGCAGGTGGGCAACATGCCTTGAATGATGATTTGGTGCCAGGTCTGCATTTGCCAGGGAATTTCTTCTAGCTGTGTGGAGAACCAGATGGGATGGATAAATCAGAAAGGCTCTCTTCCTCTTCCTGTGAATGGATTATTTAAAAGAGGTCCTCAGAGAAAACTGAGCAGGAAATAGGGGCTGCTGAGTTGGTAGTGTGGGGGTTTCTCTCTGAGGCTGCAGGAGCCTAGACACTCTCCTAAGACTGGGAGTGTTGAATGAGATCCTGTAGTAAGGGTCTTATGAACTGTGATTAATTCTCTTCCTTTGATTGGACATTATTAAAGGGAAAGTAGTTTTCATCAGTTTGTTTTCTCTCCAACAATTTACATGTAACCCAGTCTGTAAGAGCCTTTAAGAGCCCCTGCCCTTCATAAAAGATCACAGAAGAGGTCCTTTGGTTACTGCTTCAACAATGGTTGGGGGGGTGGTCACAGAGATTGCCGAATCCACAAAGAGCAGCGAGGCATGCCAGGAAGCACAGCTAGCAGAGCATGAAGAGAACCATCTGTTTCATGTATGCCTGGAAGACTGCAGGAGAGGAGAATGTCCTGGGATTCAGCTGAATCTCAAACTGACCAACCTGAGCAGTGGTGATGAGCAAGAGCCTGAGGGTATATATAAACCCACATATGGGGCAGCAAAGATGTTCTGAGGGCAGCTCCTGTCACAGGTCTCAAGCTCACCAGAGACAGAGCTTGACAGCAGTAGTAGAGACAATATATGCAGCATGGCTGTCCTGCCTCATTGCTGGGTTGTGTACATGCCTAATGGGTATGGTTGGGTAGGGCTGTCACATCAGGTCATGAGTAGTCAGGTCTGGGGGTAAATTGGGATTTGAGGGGTCGACTGGGGTTGGGAGGAGTGAGCAGAATCCAGGTACAGGCCAGATCAGAAATCCAAGAGCTGGGTCTGGGAATACACTGAGTCAGGAATATATATCCTGCATATATATATATTTTATAGTATAATATGCAATATAATTATGAAATTAAAAGAATAAATCAGTGACTAAAATAAAAGGGTCTAGAAAGAAATCAAAAGGTATTGCGGAATCCCACTTGCTAGGCTAGCAAGTAGGAAATCAATGGTAGTAGTCTTTGTTGTTTAATGCGCCTGAGCTTCTGGAACATAGCTCAATAACTGACCCCAAGGCAGAAAACAAGCTAGTTCAAACAATGCTGCTGTTTATGCTGTTTTTCCATCTCTTTCCCAGAGAACTGGGATTGAAAGGGACCTCAGGGAAGAATAACAGTCACTGGCCAGCTACACAGTCAATATGACAGCAGTCCTTCCCTCCCACTCTTCCCTCTTCCTCTCCTTATTTTCTGTTTCCCTGTAGGCAAGCCAAGTTTCACCTTGAGCGCGAAACAAGTCAAAACAGCATTGAAATGAAACAGCTGGTGAAATTTTGCAGAGCCTTAAGTGTACATATGGTGTAAGAAGGCCCTTTCTGAGTTCTTTGAAAGACATGTATTCCTTTATAATGTTTCTGTAGTTAAAAATGAGTGAAAACTAAGAGCTAACATTTTCTGAAGGATGCCTTTAGTCAACAAAGACTGAGGGCCTTGGTGCTAGACCAGTGTTACAGTTCCAAGGTTTAATAATCTGCTGGATTTAAAAAAGTGGTCTCCTGGGCTGATAGGGTTTTTAACCTGATTGGGCCTTTTTTCTGTCTTCAAGATTGAGATCTCTGAACACAGCAAGTATATAAGGACCTTAGGAATTTATTTGAACCCTGTTCCTTTGATAAGACTTAATTAGCAGGAAAATCTTGTTTTGTTTGTTTGTTTGTTTTGACTTTCTCTTCCTTGAATCTTTTACATACTGTTAAAGTAGTTCTTTGTGAAATTCACATGCAGTCTAATATGATTCCTATAGCACTAATTAAAGGGATGTTCTATCACTATATTATGCCTTGTCTGACGTTTTACTAATTTGATTTTTTTGATAGGAGATGATTCTTCAACCAAAGATGTGGGTCAAAATAAGAATCAGATGAATAATTTTTGAGGGACTGATCTATTTGTCATGGATATAACCTAACCTCAGATGTTGGGCTTAATAAGATTGACCACTTTAAACAGACCTGCATATCACTGATCAGTCTTCATATTCTCCATCTTGCCTGTTAAACTTCCTTCATATTCATTATGGTTGCTTAACAGGTTTTGTCCTTCAATTCTTTATTTCTGTAATGAACCCAATGTTATTAAAATGCCACCTTTGGACTCCAGAAAGGGACAGCATATGAGATTATACACTGTTTGTCACATCAGTCAGCATTTATCAATGAATTCTTGTTTTTACAGGCACCACATTATGAAATGGGCTTCAGTAACTATAAGGAAGAAAACAGAATGGTTCAGAAGCATAATTAGCCCCTGTTTCTAGCTGTTTTTCTCAGAGGTGATATTCTTTTGACTTCCTTCTTGAAGTCAAAGTCTCTGTATCCATTCTAGTGAAGCTGGACAATATTGGTAGCACCGCCATTAGTCTAAACACAGTACGGATAATGTCTCTCTTGAATATATTCCTTTCTTGGCTTGTACATTGCTATTAAATACATTATTTTAAGATAATCAGTGATACTTGTGACTGACTGGGAAAGAAATAATTGAAAAGGATAATTAAATTGTGAAGTTTTTGTTTTCTATTTCCTTTTTCAGAAATGACTGGATAGGCAAACTCTTGTTGTATGAATAAGTTAAGTTGATGACTTGTGGTTGCCCAGTAATGGCTCAGGTTTTTTTAAAGAAAACCATTATATTAAAGTTAGTAATGCATTTCTTGACAGCCTTTCAATAAACAATAGAACCACACTGGGACTGGTTTTAGGAAATTTCTTGTTGATTTGTAAGGCACTTACGGTCAGTTCTTCTTTAAATATAAATTTGCACGAGAGTGGAAGACAAACGTTATCTGATACCATTTCAGGAAGCAGAAACTGAACAATGGTTCTAGGTGAGTACATGTGATATAGACTAAGACATTTTTCTATTGGTTAGCTATATCCCAATTATAAGTAATTTAATGACACATTTTAATACTATCCCTATTTTTGTACTATTGCTATTACCAGTTTTTAAAGTACTATCAGCAACTGTGGTTTTTTTCTGAACTACATATAAATTACAGTGAAGTCACATGATACTGTATATTAAATGATACAAAGGGTATAAAATTATAGTTTTATTTGGTTAGACAGTTAATTTAAAGCTCTGAGGGATATGTGTTTTTAACACGTATTTAAGAGGTGTGAGGTTGGTGTTCCAATTTTGTTTCCATGCACAAAAACTAAGTACAGATTTCTTTCAAAATTGTTACTTTAAATTTACTGAACAATAAAACAAGAGTTTGTACAAGAAAGTAAGAACTGCATAACTTAAATGAACTGGTAATTGTTGTTCTTCAGTAATAGAGGGCACATGCACTTCAGTCATCTTGTCCATCTTATCAACATCTGTGAACTCCTTGAATCTCTATTGCTGAAGCCCACATGCTTAAAAATCTCTCAGTGCAGCATAGCTGACTACTGTTCAAAATGGAGTTAAACTATTTACATTTGCAGCTTTATTGTAAATTTGCAACTAACTGCACTGAAATTATCAGGGAAAAAGTCCCGCTGTGAATTGTCAAGACAACTCATCTGGAAGCCACCTTGCAGTCTATCTCACGGCAAGAGCAAAATCAGGGGTTGTTTGTGTGCAATGGGAAACATAAAATTTGTCAAATTTAGGAGTATAAATGATGAATGGCAATGGAATGTATCTATCCATAACTTTTGTCTTTTATGATGAAAGAGTGGGAATGAAAATGTTGTTCTGCTCTCAATGATTGTATATATTACACCTGCAGACACCCACCTGAGGATATATTCAAACATGTACAAATCTGTGCATCTCTTGGATCTGCACAGATATCAATGCATTATTTATATGCAAATACAATTTAATACTAGGAAATAATATTACAGTATCTAAATCATATTTTGCAACATTTTGTCTTTGATGACAAGCCAGCACAGTATGGAGACAACCCCAGAAATAACTAAAGGAATACTTAAATTCTATTTAAAAGAATGTTCAGATGTGTAGCTATGGAAACACATGCAAAAGGTTACACTGTTCTTAAGCTATTATATGTTAGCTTTCCAGAAAACTGTTACATAAGTTGTATTTTACAGAGCCAGAGCATTTGAGTGCTCTATGCATCTTTTCATATTTTACTCAATAGTTATTTTCAAACTAGAATACTTTTTGAGGTCGACATCAGTTAAATCTAGAACTTGCCTATTTGGTGAATTATTAGTACTCTAGTTACTGTATACAGCACTGAAAAACACATTTTTAGCCATTCTTAGCTGGGATGACTCATTGTAGGGTCAAAAGCCTAAAAAATGCTTACGCTAACAGTTGGCCAGGCTGAGCCATCAGGGTTCCATGTGTTTCTTTCCAGTGGTTTGCCTTTGTGAAGTAAACACTTGCATTTGAATGCCCTCCCTATGTTAAAGATCTCATTTGATCAACCAAACAAATAGCTTCTGCTTTCCAATTTTGATTGTGATCTCAGATTTCTTGCTGAGTCTCACGGAAGTTGGCCTTTATAATATACAAATAACTGGTTGATCTGTGTGATCAGCAAGTGACCTTTTTCAAAATGTTTCTAATATTATAACAAGCTTAATGCCTTGGAAATTCAGATATAACTAAATAATACCTTGGAGTAATACCTTGGAAATTCAGATACAACTAAAATTGGCTTCTTTCTTTTCCTTGGGCTATTTTGTACCCTTTTTAGGGAAACTTCATGAAAAGGTGATTTAAAAAGGAACAGGAAACAAGATTTGCCTTGGAAATTTCTTCCCAGAGTCATGAGAAACAGCTTGGGAGGAGAGAATTATAAACCTCCAAGTCTGCCAAGCCTAGGAACTAATCATTTTGATTCTGACCTTTTAGGTCTGTTAGCCTCTCCAGGTAAGGCCTGATTCTGTGGGAAGTTTTCTCAGCCATCTCATTTAGTAGAATGAATCTTTTTCAGATAGAGAGTTGTATACAACAGGCTGATCTTAAATATATATTTGATAAATAATATAAAAAGCAAAGGCAACATCTGCAGTCAGTGTACACATAGACCAGGGACAGACATTACACATAAAACAGTTTCAGTGATCAGAAACTGGTTTAAACCTGTAACAGAACAGATGTTCAGTGCACATAAACCAGTCTGAAAATGGCTGAAACCAGTTTGAGATAAACGTAGTTGAATGTAGTATCAGATTTAACTGATTTGGCTCAAACTGGTTTATGAAATGTCTGTCCAAGACCCCTTGCTGGTTTAAGATAAATGTGACTTCCCCAGCATCCCAGCATGCTGTCTGGCCTGGGCAGTGCTCTCTGCTCCGCAAGAGAGCCAGCCCCTCCTCTCTGCTCCCTGGCTGGAGCTCTGGCAGAGACTGCAATCACAACAGGGTCTGCTGGGCTTCCTCCTGCCCTACCCCCCACCCTTGCTGCTCACTGCTGAAGCAGGGATCCTGCTGCCCTACCTCTCATCTCCCACAGCACAGACCCCAGCCCCACAGACCCTAGGCATGTAGTATGCTAGCAAATGCCAAGAGGTGTCTGTGTGTGTGTGTCTCCAATTTCACTGAGGCAGGCAGACAGAACAGTGACCACTTAGGGCTTTCTGAAGCTAATCAACAAGTCAGCTGGTAAGTTGTTGAAGAGTTTGAACTTGCTTGCCTGTCAGTTTGCTGCAGACAGTATAAAGAAGCAGGGAGGGAAATTGAAAAGCTCTGTATCATCAACAGATGCATACACTGCAAATCCCCCTGTGCCTCAGAATGCTAGCAGGGGGCTGGGGCCTGGCAACACTCCCACCCTGGAGCAGCCAGCAGGGAAAAGTCTGGGCTGATGCAGGCAGACCTCCCTAATAAAAGGCCCTGCTTGGGCCTGGCCACCCACCCCCTTCCCAACCCCCAGCTCAGCACTCTGGAAGGGAACGAAGGCTCTAGCACCCCCCAGCTTCTAGCCTGAGCCACTGCAGGGATGTAAACACAGAAAGAATGTCTGCAGTCCAGACAGAATGTCTGTCCAGTTACAAACCAGTTCAGCCAGCCAGGTTAGACTAACCTGCAAAGATTGAATCAATTTAGGTTCAGGCTTTTTGAATGTCTGTCCCTAGCCATACTGATGATTTTTTTTCTCTTGGTGTCACCACTCTTCTTAAACCCATGTGGTTCTAGTATTCTTAAAGAAGGGGTGTCAAACTCCCCTGGCCCCCCAGGGCCAGATCTGAACAGCAGGGCTCTTCATACTCTGTCCCTGCTCACTCTGCCTCCAAATTCTCAGCCTCTTCAGGAGCCCTATAGACTAGATAACAGGGCTCTGTTGGTTGAATCTAGCTTCCAGGCCATACCTTTGACAGCCCTGCCTTAAACTATTTGACATGCTTAATGCAGAGATGGTCTTGTGAATTGCTTGCCTTCTCATTTGTGATCCCATAATATTCTACGGATACTACATAATAGTCTATGGGATAAGTATTCTGTCCTGTGTACTAAAAATCGTTGGAAGTGAGCTTGTGCTTCAATAGGGCAAAAATAATCCTTTCCTTGTTGCCAGCCTCTGAAGCTAAAAACAGATGTTGGATTTCTTCTGGGGATTATATTTTTTCTGCAGGGATCCTACAGACTTATCAACCCATTGTCCCAGTTAAAGTGCCTATGAAGTATCTGAGGTAACACTTCTTTCCTGGGATAATCAGGGCTAATTCAAGTTAGTTGCCATACAACCTGTGTGTGTAAACCACTGTCCCAGGTCTGACTCGTGTTTTAGTTGAGAGTCAAAGGCCAGAACAAGCACAGCAGGGTTAAATCTGATGCCTGTTTTTACCCTGAATAATTCACTGAGGGTAGAAATGGATACTGCCAAATGGAGTGGAGCAACTGTCAGGATGTGTCCTGGGCAGCTGGTCCACTTTATTGGGCCAAATGCATGTCACCCATTGCCTTTTGATACTATGGGACAACAGCTGATGTTTTCTCTTGGGGTATGAGAGGCCCAGACCCCAGGAATTCCCAAGCAGGTTTAGAGTACTCAAACCCTGGTAGTGCCTGTACCTGTACAACTTTCCCCACTTACTGAAATGCATCCCTGGGATTTCTGGGACACGCCTTGTTAAGGACAGCAATCCAGACTTTGCCCACTAACCAAGCTGTGTCCCAGAGATCCCTTTGAATGGATCTTGGTAAATAGGAAAGGCCAGGAAGGTGCTCTCAGGTCTTGAGGGGCCTGATCCTGTGCATGAATTCCTGGGGTATGCAAGATCGGGCCCCTCAATCCCTCAGAGCACCAGCCTGGGGCAGCTCCAGGCTGCCTGCACTCTCCTGCCATCGAGCAAATAGATGCAATAAAGCAGCACAAATTATTACTACCTTTTGTCATGACCACGCTCTGGTGAGACACAAGGCATGGACAATCTGGCATTTTTATGGCAGTACAAAGGCAACGAAAGGAAGTATCTGTTTTCACCCTGGGTTAGTTCTTCATGCTGACCCATAACTTTTAGACTCAGTTGCTAGAAGAAACCCTGCTCCCTACTGATTTTTGACAAGGGCCCTGGATTATTTGAAGGTCACTCAGTGAGTTTAGCAAAAACTTTTCTGTTAGGGCCATGGTCCCCATCAATATTCTTTTTACAGTTGGAGTTGGGATATATTTGTGATCCCTCTTCAACCAGATAATGTATTTTATTGCTGTTTTTTAGTGTAATGAGGTAGCAATACTGTTTGGGAAGTTTATATGAAAAATCCACTTTCACCCTTTTCTCGATTAGAGATTGAGGTTTGCATTTTAATACTTAGATTATTTGCTCTGTTTGGAACTGGTGAGAACAGCAACCAAAGTCATATTTTTATGTAAGTCAGTTCAGTTATCCTAACAGAGGGAGAGATGCATGACATAAATAGACTTTGGAGCTAGCCTCTGATAGCCATGTGAGAAACAAGAACTGTGAACTTGTCCTTCAACTTCATCTCATCAGACCTTTTCTCTCTCTGTCTCTTTCTGGTTCTCTGTCTCTTCTTCTTTTACCCCCTCTTCCTTTTCTTTTCATAGAACAAATAATAATTTTGGACTGATGGCTCCTTGGCACAGACACTCTGGATGATTGAGTTAAATGAGTTAAAATGTTACTGCATTCTCACTTAATGAAACAAGTTTCCCACACACAAAATTTGTTTGTTCCCTTGAAATACTGATCTTTTAAGAAATAATAGTGCATGTTGATAAAAACAATAGTTATATAAATAATTGCCCACAGTCATAAAGACTGAGTCATTAAATCAGTTAAGTCATTAAATCACTTGTTTGCCAGGCATCTTGTATGTCAGTGAATATAGTTTTTTCACCAGTTTAAAGACTCAGAGTAATCAAAGAAAAAGAAAGAAGACATTTGTTTAATTTTTTTTTGGTTATTAGATATCATGATTTCATAAAGAAGGTGAAAGACAAGGCTGTTTGTACTGAGTGGAAAAGGATGTTCATGTCATTTGTCCTTGCAGTGGGATATATGATAAAGATGAAGGAAACTGAATGAATAAAAAAGGCAAAATTCAACCATTTCTGTCACAGCAAAGCAATTAAAACTATTGCTAGTGAACAGATCATCACTCTGTTACCTGATGTAATGGAGAATCTATCTTGTTACAGAGATAGATACTGATAATGAATTCCTGTCAACACATGCACATGGACAAAGGAAGATAAGAGAAGCTATTGTAATTGTAAGGGGGAACTTCAAACTTTAACAGCTCTGACAGTATCTGATTTGTTTCATGTGAAATGGTTGCCTATGTACCACTATTAAGCAAACATTTTGCTGTTCTGTGGTGTTTTTGTCTTGATATAGGTTGTTGCATTCTCAATGTATACATGTATATTTGTTTTCTGTGTAAGTGGTTTTATTATTTTACATGCTCAATGGCAATAGTTGAAAGAATTCTGTTGATTGGCTTTGAGAAGAAAATCTTTCCTAAATCTTTTTCTTTGTCTGTAAGTCATCTCACAGATAAAAAAAACTTGACTGTTTTGCCTCACTCTTCCCACTTTAGTTAGGATAATTGTTTTGTTAAGCTTTTATTTCTAGTACACTTAAAAGGGAACATTTTGTCTTTGCATTTTATGAGTATCTTATTGAAAATCTATCTTTACATTCTCTATCTTTCTATTCGTGATAGCTTTCATCTCAACAGACTCTTTGGTGGAATTTCAAATGACTTTGTGCTTCTTCTTTTCCTATAAAAGCTCCTATCAACATAGCTTAACTTGGCCATCCTATTGAAATGACCTGAGCAGTCTATTTCTATGTTTAGATTTAAACACTCCTTTTGTAAGGAAACGGCTCCTAACACTACAAGTTTAGTCCTCAGTGTCCATTTTTCTAAACGGCTGAAAAACTGTAACACACTATTTTCTTCACTCACACCATATTTGATGAGATTCTCCAATCCATCAATTGTTCTTTCATCCTCACAGCACTTTGTGCTTTAAGAACCATATGGATCTCAATTCTCCTTTCATAGTTTTAGGTTGTTCCCTTCCTCACAAAAGGGGTAGAAATCACTAGATTTTATGAACATATTCATATAAACGTGAGTCTCAGGGGCCTTGTGAAAAAGAAGTTAATTGACTCTTGGATCATTGCACCTCCTTACATGCTTTCCCCAAATCACTTAAGCATAGACCTTCCACATTGTCTGGGGTGTTGAGCGTACAGTATAGTGAATTAACTATTCTCCTCTTCTCTCAATTTGATTTTTGCTTTACTCTCTAGCGCCTGGTGAGCCAGCTGGAAAAGGAGGAGCATGTGGCCCAGTATTCTTGATTTAAATGCATATTGGCCTTCCAGAGGGCTGCTTCTGCTGTTGTTTGTGTTTGTTATAGCCCAGGAGCTTATTACTTATGTTACTGTTTATACTGGTGATTTGGGTTGGGACTATAGGGCTAGTTTGGCTGAAGGGCACATGATCCCATTTGTGGCTGAAGGGCACGTGATCACCTTGAGTTCTGCCAGGACCAGGCTCAAGGCTGAGCCCAGACAGAGGCAGAATGTAATGCTGCAGAGTCACAAAGGGGTCAGGGGTCCAGCGCCCGAGCCGCGCACAGGCACCCAGGGGTCAGGAGCCTGGTACCTGAGAGGGGTGCAGTCACAAGCGATTGTTGAGCCCAGAGTGAGCACAGTGCTACATTAGGGCCACAGAAGTCTGGCACCCAAGTGGAGTAACAGCGAGATGGGGGCCAGAGGCCTTGCACTGAGGGGCCAGGGGCCTGGTGACTGGAAGGGTCAAACTAGAGCTAGTGCCTCAAAGCCAGGTCTGATGCAGTGGGCCTGGGCTAGAAGGCCTAGCTGAGAGGAAAAGGGTGGTGGCCAAGGAGGCCCAATAAGTGAACAATGATATGATACATCTGTGAGGCTTGTGGCATGGTGTAGGGAAGTAAAATGAGCAATGCAATTTGCCCTTAGGACAATAGGTGCTTTACAATAGGGGCCTAATCAGACTGAGTGGGACCTAGCAGGCCTGAGGACTGGATTGGGACCCAGTGGGAAATTATTAGGATTAAGGCTCACTCGAAGGCCTGTTGGCAACCTCCCATAATCAACCTTTAATATTAAGAACAAGGTATGGCAGGTAAGCAATCTAGAGAGACTGATGTTAGAGTCTGAGTCAGGCAGAAGTTGCAGGGCTCCTAGAGGGCATCAAGGCTGCCCCTGTGGCCACAAGACCTGTCTCACTATTTCTCAGCTTTCTGCTTCCATGGATGTGATGTAGTTTAAGGTTAATTCAGACTGTTCCCAAACAAATTATAGCAAGTTAAACTCAACTAAAAGGTCTCATTTTGTTATTGGTTTTAATGAAGCCTAATTAGTAAGAATGCAGTATTTGTCTAATATCACTGTGTCAGGTAAACCTCCCATCAGTAAAGAAGAGGAAGTTTTCCACAGATAGAATCTAAAGATATAGAGACATATCTATCCTGCCTTAAACTAAAAATATAGCTATTGAAATAACAATTGCCATGCAACAGCATGTCTTTGCACTGAAGTACTAGATTATATCTCTATAGTACAACACAGTGAGGTTAAAGAATATAAAAAAGATGTATTTTTTTATCATTCTAAAAGAAGTAAATTTAAGCACCAGAAAGGAAGATAAAGCAGAGCACAGTCTGGTATTAATTTGGCACAAACAAATGCTGTCTCTGGATGAAGCATTTCCCTGTGCAGATTTGTCCTGATTGAACAACATTTTTACATATGTGTTTAAATTAGGGCTGTCAATTAATTGCAATTAACATGTGCATTAATCATTATTCTCATTAATTTTAATGCATTAATCATGAATGTGGTTTTGGAGCCTTTGCCTGGGCTCTGCTTTGCCGCCATGACTGCCACCTCTGGGCCACCCAGCAGGGCAGTGACAGCAGCGCAGGACTGCAGGGCAGCCTGGGCACGGGGTCCAGGCAACTGCAGCAGGTGGAGAAGGGTGCACACAGACATGCAGCTGCATCCTGCAGGTGGCCAAGAATGCAGCCCCATGGTGTGTGGAGCAGTGCCCAGCAGGCAAGTCTGTGAAGGGGAAGGGCTGTGGAGGAGGAAAGGAGAATGTGTGGGGGCAGATCAAGGCCCCCAGTGTGAGGGAGGGAGTGGGGTGGAGGCAGGGGCAGGGGCTGGAGTGAATGGAGCCCTGGGGCAGCGGCAGATCATGGGATAGAGTGATGGGTGGCTTCTCCAGGGGTGTTGGGGTGGGGGGCTCCTGTTGCTGCATGCACCCCAGGGGAGGTATGTGGGGCACGTTCTCCCCGGATTTGTGTGTATGGTGGAGGGAGGCAGGCTGCTGCTGTGGGCTGGGGCTCTGTGCCCTGCCGCCATTGCCCCAGGAACTGTGTGCTGGCTGCGCCATATCTCCTGCCCGCCTGGTGGTGGGAGTCACAGCATGGCATCACACAGCTCCCAGGGGAATTGCAGGGTACAGAGCCCAATGTGCAGCAGCAGCCTGTCTCTGCTCCACACACAAATCTGGGGGGGCATATGCCCCCCATGCCTCCCCCAGGGGTGCACACAGCAGCAGGAGTGCCCCCCCCGTACCCATAGACAAGCCACCCGCAGATTTGTCCCACCCCAGCCCTGGGGTCCAATTTATTCCTGCCCCTGCCCCTGCCCCTGCTCAACTCCCTCCCTCACCGTAGGGGCCTCAATCTGTCCCCATACCCTTTCTTCCCTCCCCCCCCACAGTTACCTGCTAAGCAGTGTGTGTGTGTGTGTGTGTCTGTCTGCTCCTCACTCCCCCAACCACAGCCCCCCCCAGCCCTGCTGCCACCCCTCACTCCTGACCCACATTACCCCACAGCCTGCCAGGGTATGCAGGAACCCCCATCCCTGAGCTCCAAACCACACCCCTCCCACACACCTTCACAAATCCCCCCACACACCCCACAAACACCCTGACAAAGTACCTGCATAACTTTGCATAACTTTTAGTTTTTCTGTGCATAATTTTGAGTTTTTAGCTGTGTTTCAAATTGCAATTAATTGCGACTAATTTTTTATTGCATAACTAATCACGATCACATTTTTTAATCATTTGACAGCCCTAGTTTAAATCCATGCATCTTCATGCAAGCACTTAAACCTTTCCAGTTTGAAGAATGCCGTAGAATTCACAATGGAACAGAGAAATCTTAAAAACCTATCATATGCCAAATACCTGTGGCAAGTTGTACATATGAGCCAATTTTGCTGGACTTCTCTTCAGAAAACTGCTGTTGACTTTTTGTAGTTGTATTTTGATATTCATTAATATGCAATTTTGCATCCAAAGCTCAGAAATAAGAACAAAACGTATGCATTGAACAATATATATTTTTCTACAAGGTATGAATAGAAAATTTCAACCTAAAAGGTTTAGGCTTTTGAAACGATCAAAGTATGTGGAAAAAAGGAGGTATAAATATGTTTCAAAACACCAATTCCTTCCAGTCACTAGTATAATTTAAGTAAATATTGTTTTGATGTAGAAAAATGGAGAAGCATTAAACACATCTGTATGTGTTGGATAACATAAAAGAGGTAGTTGCTTCAAATCCTTGTTTTGCTTTGCTTTTTGGTTGCATTTTGATATATTGAGCTTTTATGATTACATATGCAATAAAATAGCTAAGTACTAAGGCCACTAATAAAATTCCACAATTTTTGAAAAAACAAAATCCATGATAAAAATCAAGTTTCTTTATCCACACTTAATGTAACTATGAACATTCTACTAACAATAATTAATGAAATAATTTTTTTAAAGTGGAAATGTCTTTGAATATAAGGATGTATACATATCTAATGCTAAGAAGTTAATAAGAACTGGTAAAAGTCTTAGATTTGGCACTGTAATCTGAAGGGTCTAATATTTGCAGTTCAACTCATGGAGTTCTACATACCTGCATCTTAAACATGTAGAACAAAAATATATACTTTTTACATATAGAAAATGTGAGTATGTATGCACACATATAGAAGATGTGGGTATGTATGTACATAGCTACAGGGTGCAATTCATTATATGGCAAAAGGTTATTTTGATTTGTCTCTATAGTGGTATTACATTTGGCATTTTTTTTTCCTTTTTCAGGTGGGTTCAGTTGTGTCTGGTGAAAAGAATATATGGTACGTATTCTATTTTTGCTTCCTGATGGCCATCCTTAAGTGGGCCTCCACTATCTGACAACACATCTTTCATTGCTATGGAACCCATTATTTGTGCATGTTAACAGCCATTAGTTCATGCAGTGGCAATCAGATATCTGTGCTGAATGCACAAATAGCAGCTTGTAAATGTAAACAAGAAGCAGGAAGTTGCAGTTTAGGGAATTATTAAAAATTTTGCTGAAAGGCCAAGTACACACATTAAACTTTTACCATTATAAGTGATTGGAAACTGGTGTATACCCATAACAGAACATATGTTTGGCGCACACAGACTAATTGAAAAATGGCAGAATCCAGTTTAAGACTTGCCACCCCCTACTGGGGTCCATGCTGTGGGAGATGGGAGGGAGGAAGGTGGGGATCCCTGCTTGAGTGGCGAGTGGGGGGTGGGGTAGGAGGAAGCCAGGCAGACCTTGCTGTGACTGCAGTCTTTGCCGGAGCTCTGGCTGGGGAGCAGAGGGTTGGGGCCAGCCCTGTTCTCTGGAGCAGAGAGCCCAGCCCAGGGCTGCAAAGCATCTGGGAAGCTGGGGGAGTCTGGTTTAACTTAAACCAGGAAGGGATCTGGGACAGACATTGCATAAATGGGTTTGACCCAAATCAGTTAAGTCTGATACTACATTCAACCAGCTTTATCTTAAACCAGTTTCAGCCATTGTGAAGCTGGTTTATGTGCACTGAACTTATGTTCTGTTACAGGTTTAAACCAGTTTCTGTTCACTTAAATTGATTTGTGTGTAATGTTTGTCCCTAGCCCAAAGGAGTTACTCCAATTTGCACAGGCTGGGAAATCATTCTACTATTCTTAAACTGTCTTAAATGTGTTGTTTTTTTTTTTAATTCTGGTTTTCCTTTTTTCTTCCTGGAAAGAAAAGGAGAATGTATTTTCAAGATGTAATGCTGATAAACATAAAAATGATTTTTACACATTTGGAACTTCAGTAAAACATGATGAAAAAGTCCTTTAGGTTTTACTTTACTATAGGATAAACCCCTACTGCCTCTTACAAACATATTCTAAATAGAATGAGGAAACTATTTGGCTTTGATTTCATATTGCATTAAATGACAATTTGTGGTAAATTTTCTGTGCTGAACAACAAACCAAGCATTTGCCCTCTTAAAGTTTTCATTAAAAAGTCACTTGTTTTCTGTCCAAGCTCAATTTTAGGTTTTCACAATGCTCATTTGGATTTCATGCCATGAACATGTCTGCTGAAAAGTTCTAAATCATTGAATGAGTGCCCTTGTGAATGCAATACTCCTGTCACCCATGAAAAAGTCTTATATTGTAAAACATGCAAGGTCCCATGCTGTTGGCTAATACAGTGAGTTTTCTTAAAATGTAGAATTTTCAAAAAACTTTAAAAGCTTATTGGGAAAAAAAAACAACACTTCCAAAACAATTAGAATCCCCTCTTCTCCTCCCCAAACACTGATAACTTAAAACTTGATCCTGAGGTGCAGAGCAGTCTTGTCCCAATCCAAAAAGAAAAAAGAAAAGCACTTAAACATGTCCTGAGTTGTAAGCATTTGGCTTTCTTGTGCCAAATATGTGCCTAACAATGCTCAGGATCTGGGAGGTCTGGGACAACATCAATGTTTTGGAGCAAATCCTGCCTTCTCTCTTCTTTTGTGGCATGGAAGGTTCTGAATATAGCAAGTGCCATAGAGATGACGCATTCCTATTCATGGAGACGACAGACATAACAACTTCTATTTTTTTTTCTTTTTACACAATAGAATTTTCTGTCACTTAATTTTGCAGAGTTCTTGAATTACAAGGATATAGACACCCTTCAGATAACAATTCTTCTTATGGCAGGTTGGGAAGAGATTTAGAAGACAGGGTGTTTGAGCAAGGAAATAATGTAGTTTGTGAGTACAAATCTAATGCCAGATTCCTTATAATACCAATACTGAACTTAAATAGGCAAGTGCGCTGACCACATCAGCACTGGAATGGAGATGATCTTTTATATCATGAATAGTGTAACTAGCACACGGAGGCTAAGGCAGCTGCCTGAGCACCAACTTGGGGGGGAGGAAAAACCGCTGCTGCAATAGCTGTGCATTTGCACCAGTGGCAGGGTAACAGCTGGAAGTTACTGCTGCCCGTCTTCATTGTTATGCCTCTGCATGTCAGTAGAACAGATTAATGCAGCCAGTATTTCTACAAACATCTTTATGTTTTCCATGGCTTTGATAGGCACTATGAATTCAAAAGTGTTTTAACTGTATGTGGTAGACTGTACAACTAATTAGTAGCCATGTCACTAATTCTCTTGTTAGGAGGATTAAGGAGCCTGGAGCACAATTGATGTTCTCATCAATTCTTCCCATGGAAAGCAAGGGTCCAGGTATAGACCGTCGTATCCTGGAAGTGAACATGTGGCTGAGATGGTGGTGTCAATGTGAGGGATTTAGCTTTTTCAATAAAGGGTGGATGTTCTTGGGAGAAGGACTGGTATCAAGAGATGGGATCCATCTGACAAGATTGTGGAACAGCATCTTTGGGCATCATCTGGCCAACTAGTAGGAGGGCTTAAAACTGGGTTCTACAGGAGATGGTGATGAAAACTCTCCAGCAACAGAGCGCACAGTCTAGAAGGGAAAAAACTCAAAGAAGCAACTTAACTCTGGAAAAGGTCCAGAGAGCTACAGGACTGCAGCAAGTGGTGCAAATGGGGAGTATGTCAGAATGCAAAATACATTTGAAGCATGCATACTAAAGTATGGGGAATAAATAAGATGAGCTGGAGGAAGAAGACAGCAAAGCAGAACACATTTGGGTGAAGATAAAATATGACGTACTGGTACTGATATAATGGTAGGGATTTATTACAGGCCATTTAATCAGAAAGAGGGTGTGGACGCGGCACTCCTCAAGCAGATGACAAATTTATCCAAAAGCTATGGGATGGTAATGATGGGAGACCAGTTTTCCGGACATCTGTTGGAAGAATCATGCAGTCAAACAAAATGTCAATCCTGTTCCTATGTTGTATGGAGGATAACTTTCTTTTCCAGAGGATACAACTAGGGGGTTATCTGTCTTGGATCTTGTCCTGAACAACAGGGAAGAACTGGTGGAAGATGTAAAGGTGATGGGTAACTTGGGAGGAAGCAATCGCATTACAACAGGATCCTGAGACCGGAACAGCATATAGGACGCTAATTTTCACAAAGGCAGATTTTATCTGACACAAGGAGTTGATAAGCATGGTGTCATAGAAGGATAGATTGAAGGGTAAAGGTACCCAAGAGGTCTAGGAGCTTCTAAAGGGTACCGTGATGACTGTAGGTATTATAGGGCTTGCTAGCACTGCCCTGACCTCGTCTGCCTACAGGTGGTGACAGGGTGGACCTTGGCTCTGGATCATCTGGTCTGCCAGGAAGTGGATACTACATTTTCTTGCATGCCACAACTTTGATGACATGCATATTCCTGGGAGGCACTGCCCACCATGATCCTGCCTGGTCTTAATCCCTGTTTCTTCTGTGGGGCTCCAAAACCTCCCCTTTACCCCAGCCTATCCTCTCCAAATGGTGTTCACAATATTCTTCTGCAGCCAAGTCGCAGTGCTGCCTGTTGTGGCCTTATTTTGGCCCTCTACCCCACGGTGTCCTTGGGCCTTTTGGGTACACCTTTCCAGAGGCCAGTCTTGGCCTGTGCTCAAGAAAATCAAAAGAAACAGCAAAAAAATAACCCCACAGAAAACTCCGGCTGCTTCTCAGCTTTCTTGTCAGGCTCCGGCAATGTCCCTTTTACTCGTGATCAGGTGCTCAACATCCCAAGCACCATAATCCAGACAAAAAATCTCTTAGTCCATTCTTTGCTATGTGCTAGCCTACCCTGCACCCCTGTGTATGTTCACAGTCTCTTCGGGGTCTCCCTCATGTTCAGGAAGGCTCTACCTGTGGCTGGAGGTTTTTTTTTTCCCCTCGGGCCCTCCTCCGGATCCTCTGTTGAAAACTCCACTCCAGAGATTCTCTCAGGCCTGTGGACTCCCTCGCTTGGGATCCTCAGAGATTACCACCCCCTGCCTGTGTGAAGGCCTCTGCCTGCCTCCTGCTTAGGGTCACTCCCCAGCTTTTCTCAGGCATGTTCCACAGTTTCTGCCTGCTGAGAGGCTCAGCCACTCCTCTCTCCCTGCGGCCTGCAAGGAACTGACCCCTCTCTGCCCCTCTCCAGGGCCGGAAATACCTTTGGGCTGTCTCCCTCCTCCAATCCTGAGCAAGAGGCTGCTCCAGAAGTTGGGTGGGTATTTTCTTTCCTTTCCAGTCTCCAGCTGCAGCCCTGCCGGCCCTCCATGTTGTGAGTTTTGTCTCACTCCTTCACAGGTACAGTATTGGAAGCCTAACAAGAAACTGTCCCAATACAATGGAAGCACAAAAAGAATGGCAATGTGGCTGCACAAGGAGCTTCAAAAATGCCTCGAATGTAAAAGGAAAGCATTCAAGTAATGGAAGAATGGCAGGTCACCCAGGAAGTGTACCAGGAAGTAGCAAGAACCTGCAGGGACAAAATCAGAAAGGCAAAGATAAAGAACAGGCTGTACCTGCTGAAGAAGGCTAAGGAAAAGAAGAGGTTCTATAAATATGTTGGCCAGAAAAGAAGGGGCAAGGAAGCTGTGGGTGCTCTGTTAACAATCCACGGGGAACTCCTAAGGGAAGATGCAAAGAAGACATCTACTCAACAGCTACATTACTTCAGTCTTCATCAAAAAAAAAAAAAATTAAGATGTAGCCAGACACCTAATTAGGCTTACCATATTTCCAGTTTCAAAAAAGAGGACACCTGTCAGGGGTGTTGGTGATATAATTGGGGGTGGGGGATGACAGTGATATGCTTGTGCCCTGCCCTCTCACTCCCAAGCCAGAGCCCTAACCCCTGTGAGGATAGGCTGAAGGAGCTAGGCATGTTCAGTTTGCAGAAAAGGCCCTTCAGAGGGGATGTGATAGAAGTCTTTAAATACTTGAAAGTAGCCCTTAAAATAAGAAAGATAGAAAGCCCTTTTTTCCTCTTGCTGCAGAGAGGTGGGTCCTGACCAGTGGTTTGAACTTGCAGCAAACTAGGTTTAGACTGAATATCCAGAAAAACTTCTTCACTGTTAGAATAGCGAGGAAGTGGAATAGACTGCCTAAGGAAGTTGTGGACTCTCCATTACTAGAGGTGTTCAAGAAGAGGCTACATGGCCACTGACTGGGGGTGATCTAGGTGTAGTTATGGCTACATTCTACTATGAATATTTCCCATGCTTCTGGGCTTTGCTGGCTGCTCTTCCCTCTCCCCCCTTCCTGCTACATTTGTCAGGGTATTTTTATGTCTCCCTCAGAGGCACTGGGTGTTGGCTACAGCCAAGACTGAGGACTGCGGTGGGCCGATGCTCCTGCTTGGACCAAAGCTGGAGGTTCCTGGCTTGAGGGTGTTGTCTCTCCTCCCAGGGTCAGACCAATTGCCATATTTGAGGCCAGGAAGGAATTTTACCCCATGGTCAGATTGGTAAGGGTGGTGGGGGTTTTTGCCTTCCTCTGTAGCAGGGGACATGGCCCTCTACTTGGGATCTCTTGAGCAGATAGGTTACAGGAGTGGGCTGACATAAACTGGATGCGT
>NW_017729029.1:61836177-61841085 GCF_001723915.1 Gavialis gangeticus
GGTTAGGGTGTTAGGTTTGTGTTGTGTTAGGGATGATGGTCGTCTTATGTAAAGTTTAAATTATGGATTATATAGGTCGGTTTGGATAGGGTTGATCTTGCCTCTGGTAGGGGAATAGACTAGATGACATCTTCAGGTCCCTTTCAGGCCTACTCCTCTGTGATTCTTTGATTCTGAACTGTGAGGATGTATGCCCTAAATTCTAAGGTCATGTTTTCCTCCATAGCTCTTCAGCGGCTGTTAGCCAACTTATCCTTTGAATATGTTTATTTTCCAGAAGTTTACCCTTTTTAGTATCATAAGTCAAAGGAATGACTTTGTTTACTCGCAGCAGAATTTCCTCTAAAAATAATGCATATTTAGAGTCCTGGTTCCTCAAGGATTCTGACCTCTAACAGAACTCACCTTTGATCGACTCAGACTCTGAAACCTGGTCTATACTCAAAAGTTTTGCTGGCACAGTTATACTGGTTAGAGGTATGTTACTTTTATTGTGCCAATATCTTGGCTATGCTGGAAAAGCCTAGAGTAGACACAGTTATATAAGGAAAAAAATTATACTGCTCTTACAGTTTATTTCATTTAATCTATTGGTATATGCTGTACTGGCAATAGGAATTTTTGCTGTTGTAAAATGTATCTACACTAACAGAGTTTGCCACCATATTTATATGACTAAATCTTTTCTGTCGACAGCTAATCCTGAGTGGTGTCAAAGTGCACCAATTTATACACCCCATGTACATAAGTTGGTAGGGCTCTCCACTGATCTGTTAGTTCTTTTCTTGATTTAAATAAAAGAAAAGGCTAATATTTAAATTCTTTTCATTTTAAATAAGCATAAACTTTTCCAAGCAACATTTCAATCTCTTCATTACTGTTGCATTGTAGTAGGATACTTTGATGTGCAAATTACATTTGTTGTGTTAAACTTTATTTCAAAACATAATTGCACCCCACTGTTAATTAATCTCTGTGTGACATTGCTTCATTACTTCCAGGTTAGTTATCAACCATTTGTAACATGTTATCCCAGGGCCTTTTTCTGTGAAAATGGTAAAATTAATGGGCTTCGATGCTGCTCAATTTACCTGTCCATTAAATGGAGTCATTACTGGAAGGAACCAGCTTGTCAAAATAATGAGTTTTTCTTTCATCAGGATAAACATTTGTGCTAAATAGACATCATTAATAATATATTTAAACTGTTAATTAAAACATTTTTTCTTTGATTTGCCATATTTTACTTAAATACATTAGATTCCAGGCTGTGGCATATGCGACAGAAGAGGCTCAAAGAGGTATATGGCTGTTCTTACAAAGAATGGGATACTGCCTACAACTTGCAATCCTTTTATCCCAGGTCTGGAAATGGTGAATTTCACTTGTGCCCCAGACTAGGCTAAGGCTGGCCTAAGCAACCTTGTCACGTCCCTTCCAGCCTACTTTGCTATGATCCTATGAAACCTTGGGATGGGATTGACCAACATACTTTTTTAGTAGCTTCATTTTTGTTCTGTGACGATATTCAAATTCATTCAGTCTGAGGATGGGAAAAGAGTGTTAACATATGTTGGGAGTGCTTGCATTACTCAGTTCCTTTAAACTGTAATATATGAGCCACAGTGGGGGTGAGAATCTCATTCTAGGCATGAAAGGCGTGATTGAACCATCATTCAGTGCAGAGCTTTATTTCTGGTGACTGATCTAAACCCACACATCCTTAACTTTAGCTTCTTTTAACTGTTGCTGAGGGGAAAAAAATCATAATTCTTACTACTGTTTGTGAGAAACTTAAAAAATCACCGTCTATACTTATATAATAATATATGGCTATAAAATACACAACCTTTACAGCTTTTTTTCTCTTTTCCTTCCTCAAGCAAACCATTTTACCTTCTCTTTGGAAGTTGCATTTAAATTGTAAAGTAGGCAATCCTCCCAATTCAGATGCTAGATGCAAACCAAATGTTTGCAGTCCTGTTGAACTTCATCTTTCCACACTCAAATGTGCCTCGCATATTCCATTTGTAACTAGAGATTTTTTTTTTGCTTTCATTTCGTATGTTTTGTTTCAGAGGAATTGACATTTTTTCCTGAAAATCAAAGAGTTTAATAGCATACCAAATATTTCCTGCAAGAAAATTCACAAAAGATGTTATGAAATAAATTGGAACATTTTTATGTAACTGTAAATAAACTATGTTATTCTTCTACAGCTGAGCTATACTGAAAATATTCAATACTCATTTTTCTCACTTAAGGAGATACCGTTCTTCTTACGGTCTAATATTTCTAACCTGTAATTGCATGTTAAAAATATAAATGTAGTTTCAAACAGGACCCATGTGAAAGAGTCCAACCTGACCATTTTAAAACCTAAATGTACGCTACCATTTCATAGAACTAAATTGTGAAAGGATTTTTTAGTTGTCGTTTTTCTCTGTACACTGCTTTGAAATTTTTAGCTCAAGGTCAAGTAGAAAAGTACTGTACATGATTAGAAGTAAGTAAATCTGAGTTATTCAGCATAAATTTAAAACAGATAGCACTTGCCCAATTAAATGATTTCTGTTTACAGACAAGTTTGCTAATATCATTTTGTAAAAGCTCCCAATAAACTGAATGTGCTAGTCTAAGAGTTCAAGCTAAAAGAACCCAAGGGAGGATAGAGAATTAAAAATTTGGTAGAAAAAGAAAACAGAGCTCTTCACTGTAAAACTGTAGGCACACAGTAACACATTATCAGTCAAAATCTTGCATATGTTAATACTCCATCTTCTACTAGCCTTTGTCTCATGGAACAGAGGGGCCAATTATCAGTGAACACAGGTATTTTAGGAAGAGTGTTGTAGCTGTGAGTTGGGTTTTTTTCTTCCTCATGTATCTTTGGAATATTTTTCTAAATTTTATTAAGTACATTTAACTGTTAGACCTCACATTGATAAATGTGTCTCACCTGGCTTTATATGCATGCCAGGGGCACCAGGCTGAATTATACATTTTTTGTGTCTGGCTAGTAAGATTCAAAGATCAGTAAAATCCCCTCCAGCCCTGACCTAGCCAGGCCCAAAGCTGCCACCACTCCTTCTGCCTGGGTTAGGGCTGAGTCTGGGTTGATGCTGTCTCTGCTGTCCGCCCCAGAGCTGGAGCAGAGCAGAGCAAAGCATCAGGGAGTACGTGGTGTGGGGCCAAGGAAAAGGATGGGGTAATCATGGGGAGACAGGTGGTGGGGAGGCAGGCACAGATATGCAGGGTGGGAGCGTGGGGCAGGGGGTGGAGAGCAGGCACATGGGGGACAGGGGGCATGTGGCAGGGGAGGCAGGTGGCAGAAGGGCAGGCACAGGCATGTGGTTGCAGGGGGTAGGCAGGAGAGGGAGAATATGATGACGGGCAAGTAGGCATGGTGGTGGGTGGGCAGGCATGATGGGGGAAGGAGCAGGGGGGCAACAGACACATCTGACCTTTCTCCCCTGCTGTTGCTTTCCCTGCCACAGTTGTGGTGGGGAGGATGAATTTCAGATGACTTTCAACTAATTAGATTCTATACATGGAACACATTTATAATTTTCCATGTATAGAATCTAATTTTTGGGGTAGTCATCTTAAATTTGAAATTGTCTTGCATTCAAGTAAATAAAATACTTGTTTGGAAAAGTGCTAGTGTTCACATTCATTTTAAACCCTATTATGCAGGGGATGAAGGCAGCATTTGACAATTTGGCAATATTATCTGAAGTTATTTGCATGGCCAGAAAAAAACTGCGAAGTTTGTTTTCTTTTTTGGTTTCTTTTTTTTATTTTTGCAAAGAATTTTCCTCCCCATAATTACAAGTTTTAGAACTAGCCCCATTCTACTCCTCTGGTAGGGTTTTTGAAAGTGGTCAGCCTGGTCTAATTCTGCTCCCTTTCAAATCTGTGGGTAAGACTTTCACCTTTGTTTCTAGGGTAGCCATCATAGAGGACATTCTGGTTTTTTGCTACTCTGTCCTCTGTTCTCTATTGATACGAAACCCGACGCCTTTTCGTCCTCTATTTTTCTCTTCAAGGGAAAAAAGCATCAGGTTTCGTATCAATAGAGGACAACTGGACTGTCCTCTGTGATGGCCACCCTTCTTGTTTCAGCCCTTATCCTGGATAAAATAGCTAGAGCGGGGTAGCCAACTTATACTCTGGAGCCATGTGGCTCTTCAGAAATTAATATGTGTCTTCTTGAATCTTTGCACAAGTACACAGTGACCAGCTTCCAAATGGTCCAGGACTGACTAGCTTCCAAATGGTCCAAATGGATGCTGGTCACCGTGTGCTTGTGTAAAGATTCAAGGAGACACATACTAACTTCTGAAGAGCCACATCTGGCCCTGGAGCCGCAGGTTGACCATCCCTGAGCTACGATCATGTAAAAAGGTCTAAATAGCCCTGATTCTAGGGAATTTCATTAAATGTAAGAGTTAATTACAAGTCAAATTGTATGTGTAAATGACTGTCCTGTGCTTGTTTTGATGCAAGTCAAAGTCCTGGACAATCAGACTTAGGATAAACCCAATGTCTGTTTTAGCCTTAGAAGCTCTAGCATAGACAGCAGGATGCACCTAGAGCAGAAGTGATGTTACAAATTTGCACAACACCAAGCTGGGTGGAGCTGAAGACACTTTCGAGGATAAGATTAGGATGCAGAATCACCTTGATACACTGGAAGAAGTTTCCAACACTAATTAAATTAAATGAGGACCAGGGCAAAGTCCTGGATTTTAAGATTAAACAATCACATACACAACAGATTGAAGAATGACTGGCTAGGTGTCAGTACTACAGAAAAGGAAGCGGGGGGTGTATTGGACTCTTAGCTGAATATATACCAACTCTGTGCCCTTAATTGAAAAAAAAAAAAAAAAAAAAAAAATTTAA
>NW_017729029.1:61846085-61880262 GCF_001723915.1 Gavialis gangeticus
AAAAAAAAAAAAATCTAATAGCATACTGGGTTTTAAAACAGGAGTGTTGATTGTAAGTCAAGGGATGTGATTCTTCCATGCTATTCAGCACCAGTGAGTCCTCGTCTGAAATTCTGTGTCTAGTTTTGGGCACTATGTTTCAAGAAAGATATGGATAAATAATAAATAATCCAAGAGAAAGCAACACAAAATGATTAGAGGTCTTGGAAACATGACTTGAGAAGAAAGGTTGATTGAACTGGGTTGATTTAGTTTGTAGAAGAAAAAACCAAAGGTAGTTTGATAACTAACTTTAAATACGTGAAGTCTGCTTGTAAAAGAGTATTGATAGACTATTATCTGTGGCCACAAGGGATAGGGAAAGGAGTAAGGATATTAAATTGCTGAAAGTGAAATTTATATTGGATATTAGGAAGAACTGCTTTACCATGAAGGTAGTTAAGCATTGTACCAGATTACTCAGTAAGGTTGGGTAATCTCCATTCTTGGAGCCAATTAGAAAAACATTTGTTTGAAATGTCTTGGGTGTGATCCTGCCTGGAGCAGGGGGCTGGACTAGATAGCCTCCTGATGTCCCTTTCAGGTCCTATTTTTCTATGATTCTGTGGGTCCAGGAATAGGGCTGCTGCATATAGCCCTGTTGGCTCAGAGTACTTGGAGCAGCTGCCAGTATTAAAGCCACTGCAGAGGGCCTCAAGACAGCTTCACTTTTTAAGTCAATGCATCACATAATCTTCTGTGCATGTGGGCACGTGTATATGAGATTGGGTGAGCAGAGCTGGGCAACAGTGTATTTGTTTACCTGGATGGCTACACCTGTGTAATAGAAATACCCAGAAACAAAACCTATTTAACTTTACATGCCTAAATGGACAGTATGCAGCCATACTAATACAGTGTTTAAAACTTATACAGCTTTCAGACATGTAAAGCAAAATAGGATATAGTCCCCAAGTGTTTTAAACTGCAAGTTGCAATTCTTCTGTTAATTCAAAAAAGATGGTGGGAAAAATCTCCCCCTTCCAAAAAGGTAAGGGCCTGTATTTCTGTAACCTGCCTTATTCTACTTAGGTGGCTGCTCAAAATACTTCTATATTTTCTCTCTCTTTCTGTGTATTATTTATATGTAGATATATGTATATGTATGTATGTATAAAATGCCTGTCTCTAATGTAGCAAGAGCACCTTTGTTTATAATGTTGGAACCAAATGAAGGCCCCAAGGTCACGGTGGGCTGGGGCTGGCGATTGGAACACGAACAGGTGGGATTTGCGGCGAGGAGTCTGAGTGGCATGAAAGCGTATGGTTTCAAACAGGTGGATTTATTGACTTACGCTTCGAGGCGTAGGCAGAGCTGCTTCTTCAGTTACAGTTAAACAGACAACAAGGGGGTCTGTTGGCCCATGGGGTTCACTAGCGAGCCCTTGCGTTCTACCCCGGGAGGGATAGGTGCGGCTGCCTACTAGCTAGTCCCAGGGCTGGTCAACAGCTTATAGTTGGGATACAAACAAACAAAGCCGTAACTTGTGGAACGATGAACGATATCGTGACGCCAGTCCAGTGATGGACAACAGGTGATCGAAAGACAAAGCCGAGGTCGAAAGCCGAGATGTGGAGAAGCGGAGATGCCGTCAAAGCCAGTAGGGATGATCCGGATCGTGATTGATGATCAGTGCCAAAGGTAAGTCAGAAGTCAGGAGATCGGTACAGCAGAAATAGGAACGGAACGAGATCGAGAACGACACGAAGCGCTAAGCAAGGAAGGAGACCAACAGGCCGAGGAGCCCTACTGAGAAACAGTCCCTGAAACGACAGCCTCTGTTCCCAGTCAAGCAGGTCTCCCCCAGTTGTGAGACAGTCTCTGCTGAGAGCAGTCTCTGTACTCACACTGGGTCCGGTTTTTTCCTGTCTCCCTGTCTCCCTGTCTCTCCCAAGGGAGGAGTCTCACAAGGTTTTATAGTAGCCCCCTTAGCCAATCAGGGTGCTTAGTTGTTAGAATTTTCTGGATCAATGATGTCAGGCTCTTAGACAACTGAGCACGCGTATTTCAAGCCCTGTGTATCAACTGAGCATGGGTCAGCAGAGAAAGTAGGTCATGCTGATTGACAGTTCCTCAGGTCACCCAGGGGACACGTGCTGGGCACACTGTGGAAATTTCCATTCAGTGCCTGGCTGCGCATGTCAGCTTCAATCCTCTGTATTGGCAGCATAAGCTCAAAATTTTGCCCTGACATATAACAGCTTTGTCTCTAGTATGCTATCCCCATAAAAAGTTATGATCCAGAATGATTTTTCTGTCCATTGAAATTTAGAAGATACAGTCACCTGCAGTCCTAAAGTAACCATTTTGCATTTGGTTGCTGTTTGTTGTCCTTTAGTCCCTTCCAGCCAGTAAGTTCTGTTAGTTCCTGTTTTGCCTTTTATACTAATGGAATAATATCTTGTCATAGTATCCTGCCTTAATGTAGAAAAGGTTATTGTCCAAAACTCTGGAGAGGGTCCAGAGGAGGGCCACTCGCATGATCAGGAGCAGCAAGGCAGGCCCTACGAGAGGAGGCTATGGGACCCAAACCTGTTCAGCCTCCACAAGAAAAGACTGAGAGGGGATCTGGTGGCCATCTACAAACTGGCCAAGGGAGTCCAGCAGACACTGGGAGAGTCCCTGTTCCCCAGAGCACTACCGGGAGTAACAAGGAATAATGACCAGAAGTTGACTGAGAGTAGATTCAGGCTAGATATCAGGAGGCACTACTTCACAGTCAGGGCGGCTAGGATCTGGAACCAACTTCCAAGAGAAGTGGTGCTCGCTCCTACCCTGGGGATCTTCAAAAGGAGGCTGGATAATTACCTAGCTGGGGTCATTTGACCCCAGCATTCTTTCCTGCCCATGGCAGGGGGTTAAACTAGATGATCTACTAGGTCCCTTCTGACCCTACCAACTATGAAACTCTTTCCAGATCCTATGAACATACGTGGCAATTGGGCATAGAGCCCTATTCTCCTGACTCTGCCCATGAGTTCCTTACTATAAAGATGTCTCCTATGAAGACAGCACTCTACAGAGAGTACTTATGGCAATGATGATACGAGTTCTTTCTAGACTTGATAATGCTCTTCAACTGTGCTTACTATATCATCCATTGAATCACTGAAATAATCTCCTTTAAATATGTGGGAAATCTATATAGAACTAAGGAACCTATCAACTTCTTTTAGAGAAAGGTGGGGAGGCAGGGCAGTATTTAGCAGATGCTGCCATATTACAACTTACTAAACTGTTACAGGTAAGTGTAAACTCATGGTGGGTTTTTTTTGGAATGAATGCTACAAAGTGTTTCATTAAGGTGCTAAACTCATGGCTTCCATGGAGTAATGTTGCTAGACAGATTATTATTCTAAAACCCATGTGTGATGTTTGGTCTTTTTCAGTATGCCCAAAAGTGAATGTGATAGCTGGATATATTTGCATTTGTAATGGTGTTTATAACTTAGTTCATACATCTAAACTGCTTTACATAATTTGAAAATTGAGTGGATTTAACACATCATTTAACCCTCAGATCCTATTTCAGGCTCTCCCAAATTACCTCACTCCACAGGAAAATATCAAGATTTACTGAGGAGCTATATATAGAGAACACAGGGCCAGATGGGATATATCCTAAGATACTGAAGCTTCTGAAAATTACTGTGGTAATTTCAGAACTACTCATTATACTCTTTGAGGAGTAAGGTCCTAGATCAATATAGTGCCCATTTCTAAAAAGGGAAAGAAAGATGATCTGGGGAATTATGAACCAGTCAGTCTGACCTTGATACTTGGAAAGATCTTGTAGCAGGTCTCAAGGAATCTATTTCATAGCACCTGTAGGAGAACAAGGTGATCAGAAATAGACAGCATGGATTTACCAAGATCAACTCATGCCTGACCCACTTGATCTTCTCTTATAAGTTTACAGGCACTGGGGATGGAAGGGAGAGCAATGGATACGATTATACCTCAAATTTAGTAAAGCTTTCACCTAAAAATATCACCTCCAAGGACATTCTGATTAGCAGGCTAAGAAAAAACAAACTAAATAAAAGTACTGTAGGGAAGATACATAAATTGGTAAGATCATTGTACTTAGTGGGGGCATCTACATGTTCATTAATGTGCAGTAGTTACTGTGCATTTAGCTTAGTACTTGCTTAATGAAGTATTAACTAAATGCACAGTAACTATAGTTACCAAGCAGTAGCACTGGTGCATGGTTTTTTAGTGACACTTACTGCACAGTAGCCTAATACTACAGCACAGTAGTGTATTAGCATGGTTTTTGCCCAGCACACTACTGTGCGGTGTTATTAGGCTACTGCACATTAAGTGTCTCATTTAGACATTCCCAGTGAGTAGTCATCAATTCCTCAATGTTTAGTTGGGAAGAATTATCAAGTAGGGTTCCTCAGGGGGAGTCCTTAATTCAGTTCTGTTTACCATCTTCATTAATGAGCTCATCAACTGATTGGCTAGCTGCAGCCCCTACTTTTATGCAGCTCCAGAACCTGGGGGGTGATGCTGCTGCTGCTTGGCCCTACTTTTCCCCTGCTGCTGAATTTAGTGGGGGGCAGAAAGGGCAGCAAGTGGGGGTTGAGCTCACTCTTTGGGCTCCATAGCTGCATAAAAGCCCATTTCCAGCTGCATAAAGGCTCCATAAAAGCTCCTGCTTCATCCTGAGCTCACACTGAGCAACTGGTGAGCTCATAATGCTCACAGCACACATTGTGCTCCAGAAGCTGTGCTAATATGCCAGATTGCTCAGAGATCTCATTGTGCAGCATGTATCACAGCTGAAGGGGGGATGTGAATGCACACCCTCCATCTTTGTTCTGGATCCACTCTTGCAGTAGATCATAAGGTGAATATGAGAATAGTTTTCAAATACTTGAAGGGTGATTTATAAAGAGGATTGAAGAGAGCCTTTTTTCTTTGGCTATAGGGGACAGGACTAGGAACAATAGTCTTAAATTGCGGTGCGGTGATTATGTGGGCATATTTTTTGTTTTGAGGTTATATGTTGAAAATGTGGGGGTAATTAATTAATTAATTAATTAATTTTTGATGGGTTTTGTTCTGGTGGGGAAAGGACAAATGGCCAGATTACAGAAGGGCTGGGCATGGCTTGGTTTGTTGCATCTGCCCTCTGGATGGTGCTGGAAGGGCCCTTTCCTGGGGAACTCTGGTAGGGGAGCCAGGGAGTGCATGTGTCCGTGCCTATATGAGTGCCTGTCTATTGGTAGCCTGCTGGAGTCCACAGAAGCCTGCTGGTTTGAAGCCCCAGACAGTGGGGATGGAGGAAGTCTGGCATGTGGGGATTGCAGCTGAAAAGACTGGAGAGGTGGGACAGAGGCAACCTGCTGAGGACCAGCCGAGAAGCAGAGACCTCTGGGGACAAGGAGGGAGTTTGCTGTAGGGACAGTGATGATTCCTGCCTGCTACTGGAACCAGCCAGGGGCTGAGAAGTAAGCAGTGACCAAGTGCGAGGGTAAAAAGTGTTAGGCGGTAGTGTGTTTTAAATTTTAATTTTGTGTTCTGTTTTCCCTAGTTATGTTGTAGAGTTTTGCCCTGTTTATTAAAATTGGGATTTTTTATCCTTAGATTTAGCTATCTTTTAATTTGGTTTCTTGCTTCGTGTGGAGTTTGTATTCTCACAGCCGTGGCTGATTCTGGGTTCTGTCGCATGCGGTAATGGCAATTTAAGTTGAAGACTCAAACAAACTTCCTATGAGGGTGGTCAAGCATTGGAACAGCATTGGTTACCTAGAGAGGCTGTGGTTAGAAGGACGGGTTAGATGAACATTTGACTGGAATGGTTTAGTTGGGGTGGTTCTGTCTTGGGCAGAAGGTAGATTAGATAACCTCATGGGGTCCCTTCCAGTCCTATTGTCTTATGATCCTATGTTCTGAGGCCCTTCCTCTCTGTTCACATTGCCATTGGATCTGGAAGGTTTTCACCTCTTCTCAAGGATGTTAAAGACAACAATATGGCTCTATGGCTTGTCAGGATCAAACAGGAGAAATAAATAGGCTGTGAAGGAGAAAGATGCAGTTTTCATTTTCACTTCTTTTTTCAAGTGAAAATTTCCTTTCTTTAGAGAAAATGTTTCACCAATAGCTATTTCATGTCAATCAGGAAAATATACTCATCCAAGAATAATATTTTATCCAGAAGTATATATTTTCCTTGGAAATACCATAGGAAAAGTGAGAATTCTGCCTGCATTTTGAAAGGACAGGATTTTCCAAAATGTTCAAGAGTTTCCCTGCTGTCATTACCGTGCAGCTCATTATATATCAGCTGTTTATTTAATTGCCAACTCTAGGGGGCTACAGTTCAGGACTATTGTCTACATTTGGGGATACAGTTAAAATATACTTCTAACTCTGCTATTAGGTATGCTACTACAGGCTTGAACATTTTCTTTGTATGTATGAGGGGTATAGGTTGTAGCTGTGTTGGTCTAAGTACATAGGCAAACAAACTTCTTTGGGTAAATCTGATATCTTTTATTAGACCAACTCAAATAGTTAGAAAAATTATTCTTTGCAAGCTTTTGGGTAGAGATACCCCTTGTCAGGCTGAGGAAGCATCTGCAGTTGGTGTGTACCCTTCCTGGATGGAACGAAACCAGAGGCTGGTATGCATACAAGAAAGTCAGTGAAGATGTAAATTGAGGAGGCAGTGGGTGAGAGACAGGCTGGTGTGGGTGGGGTGACGAATGTAGCTGGTAAGTAGTGGAGAGGTATCTGGAGAGTCCTTATCTGTCAGATGTTAGGCAGTTTATAATGTGTTATAAATCCAATTTCTATATTTAGTCCATGATTTTTTGTATCCAGTATGTTGATGAAGTGAAGTTCATAGGCTTGCCTATGAAAGGGATTTTATAAATTCCCTTTGAGGATTAGACCTGAGAGATTGGAAAGAGAGTGGTTTACTTGTGAGAAACATGCCCCCACAGGTCATTGGCTATTCTTGTCTTGGATAGATTTCCAGTGTGTATTCATTCTGGTGTGCAGTTGTTGTTTGGTCTCTCCTGCATATTTTCCATCAGGGTATTTGGTACATTGGATGAGATATATTACATTTTTGGAGGTGCAGCTGTAAGATCCAGGAATGCTGATGATTCTGCTGTGGGGTGTAGTGATTGTGGGGGTGGTGGAGATACGTTGGCAGGTTTTACGTTTCTTGTCATGGCCTGGTCTGGATCCATTCGGTGTATTTTGGGCCATAGGCAGTTTGCTTCTGGTGATGAGGTTAGCAAGGTTCAATGCTTGTTTGAAGGCTTGAATACCTCTCCAGTATTTATCAGCTACATTCAATCCCTCCCGCCCACACCCCCCAACCTGTCTCTCACCCACTGACTCCTCAATTTACAAGAACCTTGTTTGCACTTATGAGGAATTCTTCTGGAACCAGTAGTATTTTAACTACTGGTGCGAAAGGGAAAGGAAAATTCTGAAATGAATATAGTGTATATAACATAGGAGGAAACTGGCTGATGGTTATGTCTACAAACATGCCAAGGATGCTGGATAGAAGACTATAAAGGAAAAGTTGTTCTGTTTGTTTCTTAAATTCCTTTACTCTGCTTCTGCAATAAAACTTATAGACAGACAACTCCAGAAGTTTTTTGCAACAGGCATCATTGATGATCAAGGTTAAAGAGTCAGCTGACATGAATCACATGTTTATGTGACTTCAGTCCTTACCTGTCAGTTGAAATCACTCATTACTAATATATTGGGAGCAGCTGGTCTGATAAATCTGGTTGTCTGGAATGTAGAAGTAATGACAATCATAGTACAAACTCATAATCATAATGCATGATATATGCTCTCCCCACCTGCCCTTCAGTATCAAGTTCTATACTAAGTCAAAATTTGTCCCAGAAGCCAAGGAGTGTTGCCGTAGCCATGATGATCCAGCAAAAGATCCTAGATTGATCTAAAAATGTTTGGTTTTTAGATCAATCTAAAATTGATCTAAAAGGAAGGCAATGATTTTTTAAAATATTTTCTATTGTACCAACTGTATAGATGAGGGAGAAATTAGACAAGCTTTCAAGTACAAAGAGTTGAGGAAAGACAGTTTTGTGTCTGGAAACTTGTCTGACCTCTCTCCCAACTGTACACTTGGTCTAATAAAAGATAAAAAAAATATCCTTACCTTCCATAAGTCAAGTATTTTCAGATCCATTTAGGGAAAGATACTGAGTAACATATTGCTACTAATATAACTATATTTTTGTGGTTCATAGGCTATATGCTATATTGTGACAATGGTTAAAAATAGCCAGATTTTTCTGTGACTTGAGTGCAGCCATTACCTGAGCGACAGACTACAGATGTAGGACTTGTTTAGAATTTATGTACTTAATTTAAAAAGTGTTTTTGCTTAGGATACCTTTGTTTAGAATGTGATGCTCAGCAGTTTCTGTGAAACTTGAAATATGTTTTTGCCTAAATACAGAAAGTTATATTTCCTAATTACAGCAGTCTG
Organism: Gavialis gangeticus; assembly: GCF_001723915.1. NCBI lineage: Eukaryota > Metazoa > Chordata > Crocodylia > Gavialidae > Gavialis > Gavialis gangeticus. The sequence goes on from NW_017729029.1 coordinate 61,854,626, forward strand.
TGAGTTAAAAGTTTATTCTAAATGTGATGAACCAAAGCAGAGGGATGGCCTGAGACTATTTCAATAAAAATGCAATGCATTTTACTTAATGTGCAAATATTAAAAAAAAAAGTGTATTTCTCCCTGCTGGGAGCTCTATTATAATTTAGGAAACTGCCGTGACTTAATGTGAAAGCATTTTTGCTGAAGAACAATTTTGGAAAATTAGCATAGTCTGTATGGAAAAAAAAGTTCCACGGTTGTGCTGGAGAAGCTAAGTCAGGTTAGTATTACCTGCAAGTGGTTTGAGTAGGAGGCTTTTCCTTTAACAATATGCAGTAACTATTCTTTTTATTTCAAGGCCTGATTTCTACACAACATCTTCATTATATCTTATTTTTTAAAACATATACATGTGTACTCATGCAATTGCCAATTCATTGTATAATTATTAGTGTTTAAGAAGAAACCAGCTGATGAGGACAAGCGTAGTGTTGGTTTCCGGCCAAGGAAGAGCTGGAAAAATACAGAGGTATGATCAGATGCTAGGTGTCAAATTGTGCAATTCTTAATCTAAGATAGTCTTCCGTGGCAAGGAAGTGAACATTCAGTTTCCTTTGCATTACTCGGAGAGTGTCATTCAGTGTTCCCCACCACCTGCCCATTGCCCTTCATGGATCTGCATAGAAGATTGATTCCCTAAACTCAGCTTTTGTGAAGGCCAATATTTGATCCATTAGATTCAGTCTCTAGTATTAAGTTCTATTTCCCACCTGATAGTTTGTGTTGTTCTGAAATAATTACAGCCTTGCTATGCTAATTTAAAGGGGCCTCTTGGGCTGTACCTATCAGTCCTCTTTCATATAGAGAGAATTCAATGCATCCTAAACCAATTTTCACACTAAAATGAGACCAAATAATAGATAAGTGCCATTTGTACCACGTGTAAGTGTGGTGTCACATGTTCAACTTAATGCTACTAAGTGCAGTTAAAATGAGGGCTGATGCATGCTCAAGCAGTTTAGTCTGTGTGAAATGCCCTTGTGGCATTACAGAGTTGTTCTCTTTCAGGTGAGGGTTATCTCCTAACATGTACAAACTTTAATATGTCACTACATCCCAATGGTTTACAACTGTTGGAAATGAGTGTGTGACATTACCCTCAATAGAAAGTGGTACTGTTCTTAGGTTTTATTTCTTTGTTTTAGTTTACATACTGTGGTTGCTTCACATGAACATCCCGAAGTAACTAAAGGTTTCTTCTCTTCATGCCTGCTCCTTCAGGCCTCACAGTCTATCAGTACTTAATGTATATCTGATCCCAGGGATCCCATTACTATATTTCTTAGACATTACCACTTTGTTCTGTATAACTTTCTTCTTTTGGCAATTATATCAGCCATTCCCCTTTCATCCCTCTCATAACCTTGGTCTCCAACCTTTCCACCTGCTTGATGTCAGGCTTCAGCAAAATTGCAATGTATTGCAATATCCCATCTGGACACAATGTAGTTTGGAGAGAAGGAGAAAGCACTACCTATTTTAGGCTAAGCATAGTGCTACTTCTCCCTGTTTAATGGGAGACATGACATTGAGAAGCTTCAGAACAGCATAAGGATGCTTGAGCAGGCTAACTACAGGACTGCAGCTAAAAACAAATGATAGATTAGATTGCAGGAGAGAGAATTGTTATCTTTTGTGCCTCTTGTTATAACAATGGTTGGGTTTCTGGGGTACTGGTCTCTTTGCCTACCATTTGTTGACAAACATTATCTCATTGTTTATTTGTAATGCCATATTTATTGGTCTGAATCCATCTGTTGTCTTTGTTTTTATAATGAAATTATAAACTCTTTGGAGTAAAATCTGCCTTTATGCTCTTAAATTAGCACAAATGTCCTCATCCATGATTGTGGTAGCAATGTCGATATGAACTAATACTGGCTAAATAACATTTACATATGAAATACTGAAAGGATAGAAACTATCAAATTCCTTTTGGAAAAGCTACAAAGAAAACTCAATATAACTTTTAAAATTGGGGGCAATGTGCATTGTATAAATATTGATTCTTTAAATCTGTGTCCTCATTCTGTTTGGCATAATGCATTATGAATATGCTAAATAATAGTTCTTTAACTTTAATATCCACAATGAAACTCAACTATTAGTAGAAAGGTGAATATTACTAATGGAACACTGTTCAGCTTGCTCATATTAGGAGCAGTCAAGAGTCATGAATAGTTTAAATCTGCAACAGCTAGGAACAGGTTCACACAAGCTCATTTATTTTAGACACATAAGGAATTGATTTTTTGAAGCAATCTCTTGGGAGATTAGGCTCGGCCACAACGGTAGCCTGAGAGTGTTTCTGTGTTTTTCCTTGCAACTGGCATGTATTAATGTGGATCAGAATAAAGTCTTGTTTACATGGTCCTTGTAGGTTTGTATTTTACCTTCAAAGTGAAAGTATTTCACTTACACTACCCATGGCTATAAAAGCATTGTAGAATGCATACTTACCTAATCCTTGCCTACAATAAGTGTTCTTATTTACCCATTCATTTTACATGTTACAAAAGTATCTGTGAAAGTACATATGCCCCCAACCAGATGCAAAGAAAGGACTTATGAGCTAACAATGCAGAAGCTTGGAATGAGGTTATAAAAAGCCATTGTAAAATGCCACCTTTAATGTGAAGGATGTTATAAACCAGGTAATGCTAATAATTTCTTTATCCAAACTGGTTTGGTAGAACCGTGTATTTCTGTTGCAGGGTGTTACATATGTATTGATATTTTTCACTATATTCAGGTGACCCTGCCAAACTTGTCAGTTCCCTAGAGATGGTAAAGCTACCTAAGTTCTTGCTGAATTCCCATAATATTAGCTATGCTATGTATAGCGCACATGAGAAATACAAGTATAAAGCAAAGTTGTCTATGTTTAAAAATAGGACCATATAGTATGACTACAAGTTATATGAGAAAAAGCAATGTAATCATTGCTGTTCATCATTTGTAGGAGAAAAGTGATCCTTGTCCAAGATGTTCACAGTCAATGGCTCCAACTCTGGAAAGTACAAACACATGCATTAATTTTCAGCATATGCCTAACGGCCTTTTCTGAGGAAGAATCGAAGCCCTGATTACTGAAGCACTCCAGTGTGTATTTGAGTTTAAGCATGCCTCATCCTTCCCAACAGGACTTTTATCACATGCTTAAAGTTAAGCATATTCATAAATGTTTTACTGAACAGGAGCCTAAACATGTCTGCACCATTCTGACACACAATGCTTCTTGTAATACAATGATCAATTTATCACAAAGCAACATGTTTTCTTTAAATCTATGTAAATAAGGCTGATAATATGGTTTGGCTTATTAGCGCTACTAGGCTTCAAGAAAGACATGTTTTAAGAAGGCATAGACTTGTTTCCCATTCAGTTTACATTTAAGATGACTGAAGTTTTTATGCTATTTTGCATATGTAAGGATTGCAGTTAGGGGACAAATTGCATTCATTAGAGTGGCAGGGAGGGAAGCTATTATACCTTTTACACTTTAAAAAACAAATGTGAGGATTTTAAGCATTGTTTTCTGTAGCCAATAAAATCAAGTATTGCAAGCTGTAAAACAACGCTGTCTCAGATTGGTCCACAGTTCCATATGTACATGCCTCACTGTAATTATAGATTAAAGGCAAAGGTTTTTACCCTCTTTGTTTTCTAAAACATTTCCTTACATTACCTATAATTTTGAATGGAAATAGGTCTGTTTTTAGACTGAAGGGAATGATTTAAGGAGGTAGGTAGTGAATGGTAATGAGCTGAGAGGTCCAGCAAACATAAAGTAAGTGAGAACACATGCATTTACTTCCAGTAACAAGAGCCTTTATTAAAACAAAATGCTGCAACAGTAATATCATGAGCAATGTACCTTGAAAGTCTGTTAACTGTTTAAGGTACAGAATGTCAATAAATATACTCTGAGCCTGTTTTCAAGGGGGGAAGATTTATTATTCATTCTAATTGACAACAAAAGTCATTAAAAACCACAGAGGACAGCAGCACTTCTGGAGCAACTAAAGCTTTTGTTTTGAAAAAAGTGATTTGCTACACTTCTAGTAACATAACGAGGAAATGTTCCCCATCTCATTTATAGTCAGTCAGATAAGGTTTTATATATGCTTTGGATCTTTTTGGATACATGTGCCCAAACATTTGAAGAGCTCCAGGTCACTCCTGATTGCTTCTTTGATGTGAATGAAGTGCTTGGACTCAATGCCACTTCACAAAAAACAAAGACACTTTACTGGCACACCCCAAACCAACAAGCTGCTCCTTTACATATTACAATTAGAAGGCAGTCTTTGGAAAACGTTGTGGATTTCTCTGAACTATGTAACCATCTTTTCCAAAAAGTCAACATAGATTATAATATTCAACACAGGATAAAATCTACCAGTGCTACTTCACAGTCAGGGCGGCTAGGGTCTGGAACCAACTTCCAAGAGAAGTGGTGCTGGCTCCTACCCTGGGGGTTTTTAAGAGGAGGTTAGATGAACACCTTGCTGCAGTTGTTTGACCCCAGTACTCTTTCCTGCCATGACAGGGGGTCGGACTAGATGATCTGCTCAGGTCCCTTCTGACCCTAGAAACTATGAAACTATGAAACTATAGATGTCTCTGAAATTGTGTATTTGATGATAATGATGTTAGGACCCAAACGGAACATTTTTGCCTATCAGGCTGTTGTCATTCCTATTGAGTTCTTTAGGTCTGAAATTTGGCTGACATATCAGAAACACCTGAAAGCTTTATCAATTGATACTTAAAATACCTGGAAGCATATCAGTTGGAAGGGCTCAGGGAACTGAGCTTATTTAGTTAGCAGAAGAGAAGACTAAGCAGGGATTTGATAATAGCCTTTAAATACCTGAAGGCTGGTTTCAAAGAGGATGAAGCTGGACTGTTCTCAGTGCTGGCAAATGACAGAACAAGGAGCAAGGGTCCCAAGTTGCAGCAAGGGAAGTTTAGGTTGGATATTATGAAAAACTTTTTCACTAGGAGGGTGGTGAAGCACTAGAACAGGTTACTTAGAGAGGTGGTAGAATCGTCATCCTTGGAGGTTTTTAAGGTCCAGCTCAACAAAGCTTTGGCTGGGATGATCTAGTTGGTGATGACCCTGCTTTGAGCAGGATGGGTTAGATGACTTCCTGAGGTCCCTTCCAACCCTAATTTCCTATGATTCTATGACAGGCGAACAAATGCCAGCATTCATGCTCAAGCAAATGTTGACAGTATTGAGGCCATATTTATACTGCACCACCACATTTGGACAGAACATGTCATAAGGATGCCTAACAGCCAGCTCTGAAAACAGGTCCTGTATACTCCCAGCTCACTAATGCTTGCTGCTCTAGAGGCAGCTAAAAGAAGAGATTCAAATACACCTGGAAGGCTAATCTGAAGAAATGTGTTATTAAATCAATACCTGGAAGACTCCAGGACTGACTTGTCCCTAATGGCACCATGATGTATGACAAGAGCCAATCATTTTGAGCAAACTCACCTTACTATAGAGGTAGATAGATGAGAGAGACAAAGGGAAAGAGCAGTGACCCGATATCACCAGAATCTACTCCTTTCCTCTGGAACTATTTACCATGCCTGTAGTTGAACATATGAATCTCAAATCAGCCTCCTTAGTCATCGACAGACTTGCTGACTGGATGACTGTCATCCTCAGATCAAGCCACCATCACTGCTGCCACTGGCTTTTTTGATAGAAATCAATCTTGACATTCTTCATCCAGATGTCATTTTGTATCACCTTGTGTTTGAATTATAAATTGTTCATTGTTTTTATTTAAATACATTTTTGAGAGCACTATTCCCAAATGCCCAATAATGAAAGTTCTATTTCAACAGCTGTTTATGATGTTATTGCATCCAATAGTGCTCTTTTCTTGGGGAATCCTCTTTAATCTTCCTTTGGGTTCTGTGCTTTACAAGGACACAATAAATGTTTAATTATGGGGTGCAGGCAGAAGTGCAGCTCCTGGATCTAACTCATGGTGATTCATAGAAATTGCCATGAGTTAGACCCATCTCTTCAATCCAACAGACTTTAGCTGTTGTATCTTGAGGGTGGAAAATCGGCTCTAATTTGGAGCCGATCCAGGGAGAGAGGTTGTGTCTTCTCCTGGTTCCATCCCCCCATCCTAGCTTCATTGCTGTCTCTGAATGGGAGGGGGGAAAAGGAAGGAGAGGGAAGTTTTCTCAGCCTTCCTGGTTTGGGGGGATGTGTAGATTAGAGTCCCCCTAGGTGAGAGGCTCCAATCCACTGGCCTGCACACTTTAGCAGGGCTGAGAAAACCCCAGAAGGGACCTTCCTCCCCTGCCTTCTCCCCTTCCTATTCAGAAACAGCAGTTGCAGCTCACAGTGCTGCAGCTGGAGCACACAGAAATTAAGTTGCTCCACTTAAGTGGGAGGAAAAACCTGCACCATGCTTATAGGCTCAGTAGTGCTACGCTGGTTAGCTCTACAGATAAAGGGACTTGGGGGTCACGGTTGAGCACAAGATGAACATGAGCCTTCAGTGTGATGATGGGGCTAGTAAAGCTAGCAAAACGCTGGCTTGCATCCATAGATACTTCTCAAGCAGATCCTGGGATGTCATTTTCCCATTGTACTCGGCCTTGGTGAGGCTGCAGCTGGAGTATTGCATCCAGTTTTGGGCTCTGCGGTTCAAAAAGGATGTGGAGAAGCTTGAGAGGGTGCAGAGGAGAGCCACGCGCATGATCAGAGGGCAGGAAAACTGACCTTATGATGAGAGGCTCAGAGCAATGGGGCTATTCAGCCTGGAAAAGCACAGGCTCAGGGGTGATCTGGTGGCCACCTATAAACTTATTGGGGTGCTCATCAGGATCTGGGGGAATGACTGTTCACCAGTGTGCCCTAAGGGATGACAAGATCGAACGGTCACAAACTCCACTGTGACCGGTTCAGGCTGGACATAAGAAAGAAATTCTTCACTGTCCAAACCCCCAAGGTTTGGAACAGACTGCCACCTGAGGTGGTTCAAGCGCCCGCTTTGAACACCTTCAAAACACATTTGGATGCTTATCTTGCTGGGATCCTATGATTCCTGCTGACTTCCTGCCCCTGGGGCAGGGGGCTGGACTTGATCCTCTGGGGTCCCTTCCAGCCCAAATGTCTATGAAATCTATGAAACTTAAGAGTGAATTCATTTGAACCCTCATACAATAAGGATTAATTTTTCAAGCATTCAGAGGGCTCTGCAGCCATGCTCTTTTATTTGGGCACAGCGTTAGAGTGATTTCAAGGGGCCAATAGTGCAACAATTGTCATTTCTGTCTGCTCCCTATATGATGCACTTATTTTGCTTTGTTCTACCTCACTGTAGAGCTTATCTGTTTAGTCCTACTGTTTTTCAGGAATTGATATATAGAATAGACTCCATGAACCCATTTTATCTTGATATATATCTTGACATAAAAACTAAACTGTGAAAAATGTTGCTAATTTTGACAAATATAAAGTCTCATTTGCATTCAGTAAGACCAAATGCTTACCAATGAAGTGTTTACCGATGTGACTAAGGATTGTATAGATGGATCCTGAATTTCTTTTAATTTTTACCTTATATATTATTGAACTTTCTCCTGTTCCCATTAATTTTTGTGTGTGTATTTTCTAGGGTTACCATTCCTATTATTTGCCAGTTGCACTTTTTATCACTTTGATAAGAAGAAAGATACTGAAAAAAACAGAAATATAGCTTAGTTATTCTATGATGAAAAATTTTTCTATTTCAGAGCTAAATATACATTAAGCTAAAATCTTGCCTTTTCTAATTGAATTCTTTAATTCCCTCAGTATTCATGAGGAGGAAACTAAAATTTTATTTATATCATACCTTTGCTATTTTTCTCTCAATTTACTTTACTTGTTTGTTTTTGCTCACTTTGTTTTTTATCCAATTCTACATCCCATGCATAGCATATTATGTCATAATGTTCATTATTAATCTGAAACTATACACTGCTGTGCAGAAGAGTAAAACAATGATACAAATAAATTAAACATTTTAATTATTTTCTTATGACCTCACATGTATAACATAGTGCTTTACTTTTTAACAGTCAATCTTGTTTTTCATTTCATTTCACTTGAGGGGATGATAATGATGTTACTAACTTGATTCTGCCTCCTCTTGGCCTCCAATTTGGATTGGTGTTTGTTTTGCTAAGGTTTTTCAAGGATGAAAGCACTTTAAAACAATTTCTACTTTCTAGCCATTAACCTGATTCTATCACTTGTTAAGGCTTTCTTTAAATTTAAGGCATGTTTTTCTCAAAGGTTTTGAGAGAGCAGCTTTGTGGAAAAAAAAATCCCATGAAAGGATCCCTGCTGTGCACTGTCACTCCACACCTGAAAGGTTGTTTGTGTGAGAATATTCATGCATTAATAAGAATTCAGAACATTAAGCATCCAGGAGCTTATTTTCCTTAAATTCATGGTGAGTGAGCCCTGATAATGAGTAAACAGGTAGACTATAAAGTTCAATAGCCTTATTCAAAGACCATTGGAGTTGATGGGAAGGTTTCCATCTGTTTTCCCCCCATTAATTTTAATGGCAACTCAGCACCTAATACCTTCAGCAGTTTTGACATCCTGACCTACGTATGAAAAAACACACAAGACTGTGCTAAAAAAACATTAAGATTGCAAAGTCAAGCACTCAAAAGTTTGGAAATGCTAGAGGTAAGGTTGTCTTTAAGTTGATTTTAAATTGGTCCCTGTGTGTGTATGCATTACAATATAGTTCTGAATACATAGTTCATACTACTTATTCCACAGGACCCCAGCCTGATTCAGTCAATGGGATGGGTATTGCTCACCAAATAAGTAGTTATCCAGTAGTTCAATATTTTTCTATCTACCCTGCTCAAATTATGATGAAATGTATTATTTGATGTGCAGTATTCAAACCCTACTTTGAATGCAGAATTATTTATTTCCTAGTGGGCTTTTCTATGATGTTCTGTCATGGTATCTGAATGATCCATGAACTGTATTAATTGAGCTTAATGCCCTTCTATAAAATGAGGCAGTATTGGTATTTCTTTTTCAGAGATTGAAGCACAGAGATTAAATACAAAACTGCCAGTGCTTACTAATTTTGTGAGATCAATTTCAGACACCTGAAACCTAGCATTGGTTATCATTTTTGCAGCACTTCATATGTTTAAAATCTTGTTCCAGTTGACTTATTTATAGAGTGCTTTGGGTCCCATGTGTGTACATTCTGATTGGAGCTGGGTGGGATTGATTTTTCACATCCATCAAAAATGTACCCGTTTTACACAAGAACACAATTACAAACTGCTGAAGTTCTGCAGAATTAGGATTCAGTTGTTTCAAACTGGGGACCAGAAGTCAGAAGGTGTACTTAAAGCCACCTGGGAAAAGTTTAGTTGAAGTGATTTGCCAAACATCACACAAGAACTCCACCAGTGTCAGGAACAAAATTCAGCTACCCAGGACAGCATTCAGCTACTATAACCATGCAACTCTCCTGTTTATTCCTGTGATCTGGTGCCTCATTCACTGTGTATTTTCCCTCATTTATGCGATGAAATGAGTCAGAAGTTATACAGGCAAGAGCCTCATTCCTGACTCATCCCTTGAACATGCTCTATCTTGTGCATTGAATGAAAAATGAGTCCAGTGGGAAAAATACCATGTTTATTAAAGACTGTATTATAATTAGGGCTGTCTGGGAATAGTCTGCAGTTTAGATTTTCATTGGAAAATGCATATTTGTTTTTGCAGCAACATGCCAGTTTTGATAAAATTCCCTTCTGGTTACTGTTTCTCAGCTTCACAGTGCAATTTTGAGAGGGATATAAAAAAATTCCCACCCAGCTCCTATCTTAAATGCACAGAGGGAAGGGGGTGTCAATTAAGTTTGAATTTCCTAACTTTTATGTGGTTGGCTTAATATCTAAAACTGAAAATTTCCAAACAAAATGGAGAGTGTGTAGAATCATGTTGATGCCCAACATGGGTTATCAAAAAGGTGGGAACTTTGAGTTCCATAGCATAGACTTCGATTGAATGAGTACATTATGTTGCTGATTGCAATACTGTGTATCAGTAACTAGGAGGAAATGAAAAAGACACTTCGGGCTAATTCCTATTTCACCTTATTCACTTAGGTGGCACTTATGCAGTGGTGCATGCTTGCTCTGTACACCCAGCAAGTGGAAGCCATCCAGTTGGGGTGGACACTGCAGGTCCCGATCCAGCAATGCGGGGGTGGGGTGTACAGCCTGTCCCAAGCCAGGTGTGTGAGGGAGGGTGGTTTGGCCCAGCCCCAATCCAACCCCACAGGTGAGGGGAAAGGGGGCTTGGCCTGGCATTGATCCAGCCCCATGGGAGGAAGGGGGCATCATCTGGCCTCAACTTGCCTGGGTGAAAAGGGAGGGGGAATGGAAAGGGAGGGGGCTGGCCACTAAGCAGCTGCATAGGGGGAGGGGGTGACATCTGACCACAAAGTGAGAAGGGGGTATAGCTCTGTCCTTCTTGGCTGTGTGGGGAGAAAGGCATGGCCCAGTTCCAATCAACTGCACAAACCTTGGGACTTTAGTAGCAGGGACGGGCAGCAATATTAACTGTTACTGTTCCCCCCTGTCAAATTTCCCGACCCATGGAGAGTTCATGCAGGCTGAATTCCAAGGCTCTGCAGGCCAGATTTGTCCTGCAGGCTAGTTACCAAGGCCCTGTGGACTGAATTTGGTCTGTGGGCTGGAGGTTGAGTGCCCCTGGCTTAGTGGGTCTCTGCCAGGAGCATCCTACAGGAATGGGGCATGTGGGGGGGTGAGTTTGCAGCTGGCCGGGCACTCTGGTTGGGATTGGGGAGGCTGCAAACCTGTCCACTCCTAGCTGGCTGCAAACCCTTCCTCCCCCCAACCCCGCTCCTGTGGGATGCTCTGCCTGTCCCACCAGTCTGAGTTCACCAGCCACACCTCGTCTCTGCTTTGTTTTGTTTTACATGATTTTGCTTTATTTCTTTTAGTTTCCTTTCTAAGTTGATCTATTTCTCTTACCATAAGCCATCCTGAGCTTTTATTGCTATGGCAGGCTGGCAAGTGCCAGCCTGGCTTGATGGCTTAAGTCAGATGGGTAAGGCTGATTGGTGGGTGCATTTCCCTTCACCACCAGTCAGGAGAAGGGAGGAGGAAGGCTTATCCCACCCTGACCTAAGGGTGAGGTGAAAAAGAGGACCTGAGGGAGAACTAACCCTTCAGAGTTTCCCATTGGTCCATTTCCAATCTGGGGGTGAAGCCTCCAGAAAGGATAAAAGCCCACATGCCCAGCACATGAATGACTTCGACAAGGGACTATGAAGGTGGGGTTGTAGAAGAGTTGACCAGCAGCGTGGACCAGTTGCCCCAGAAGTGCCCTGAAGATATCTTCACTGAGTGGGAAGTAGCAGGCAGTTGCAGCCCAGCCTCCACCATGGAAAGAACAGCGGTGATATTGCACAGATCAGTACATAGCGGGTTTGGAGAGTGGATAGGACCTTAGTGGGTGCATGAGGTAGCACAGGTCCCCAACCAAGCATGAGGCAGGAGCCTTCAATGCACAGAGTGGTGCCCAGGGCTGGTAGAGCTGAAGGGATTGCTGCAGCTTCATGAAGCAGTGCAGGTCTCCAACCCTGCTCAAGGCAGGCATTCCCTTCGGTGCACAGGGCAGTGCATGGGGCTGAGAGAACCAAGTGGAGCTGATGGAACATTGTGGCTGCACGAGGTAGCGCAGGTCCCCATCCCTGCATGAGGCAGACATCCCTTTGGTGCACAGAGCAGTGCACAGGGCTGAGAGAGGGCTGATAGGCTCTGTGGCTGCATGAGGCAGTTCAGGCCCTCCTGCATCAAGTGGCTACCAGATGGGTTGACCATCCTAGTGAGGAAGGAAGTCCCTGCAGCCAATCCACAGAGAGATGAGACTAGACCACCAAAACTGATGGGAGTTGTGAGTCACCTGGGAAGCAGATTGCAGTTCCTAAGAGGGGAAGAGAAGGGGATTTCCACGGGGGAGGAGAGGCCTTCCCCCATTTGGGTGATTAAAGGGAAGCCCCATGATAGGGAGGGGGAATGACCCCTTTTGTGTGGAGAGAGGAGCTAAGGGCCCCATTTACTAAGGGTGGCTTTGCGCTTATGGGGTTCCCCTCCTAGTCGTGTGACCTAGGGGAGGGTGATGGTGTTTCCTTAAGGTAATGAGTTCTTTCCCCTGGTATCATTTCTTCTTGGGCACAGTTGCTGTGCCATTGTTGTGTTCTGGTTCCTTGTGTTTTTGGGATTTTCATTGTAAACTTGTGTCCTTATTGTTGTATTTATGAGAGGATTGTAAGCTGCTTTATTTAGCCTGCTAGTACAGCCTGCTAGCACAACCGTGACTCAATACCTGAATTTATTATATTGGTTATCTTTATGCATTGTATCTTATTTGATGTAATCTCACTTAAGTATGTTCAGTTTTTGTTCCCTCAGTGCCAGGTCTTCATTTGTTGATTTACTGTCTAACCTGTGTTTTATCAAGTGTTCCCTTGCCTGCTGCCTGGAGACCTCTGCTAAGGGCAAGGGCTGCACACTAACAGGAAGGTCAAAGAGGGTCAAGGTCTGTGCTAATATAATGCCTTTGTCTGCCATATCTGGCCAAGATTGCCTGGGTTTAGGGTTAATAAGAGTTATTGTCTAAGCATCACGGGGTGTCCCTGGTCTCTGCTCTGCTCTGCTCAGCTCTGCTCTGTATAGAAAGGAAGTGAGTTTGCCTGAAGCTAGGCAGTCATGCTCCCACAGCATACATACACCTACTAACATCTCTTCAATTGAAGAGCGGGTACCAGCCATGTACCACCTGGGCTACTTTGGGAAGGGTGGCATAAAAATCAATAAATAAAATAAGATTACTAGTCTAGCTGAATGGATTCACAAAAGCCTGGGAGTGGCTAGGTAAAAAGGGCAAAATCTTTCAAGGTCCAGTGGTGACACGTAGGGGGTGCACAGGGATGCACATGCATACCCTGAGAGCACAGGTGTACACCCTGACAGCCAGTGTTCCCTGCTTAGGTGATGGGTAGGAGGGGCAGGCAGGAGCGCTGGTGCCCCCCCAAGAGTCCCATCAGGGGAGTGGGGGTGCCAGGAGAAGCGCCGCTGGCATTTCAATGCAATTGGCTGAGCCCCCAGTCAATGTGATTGGCTGCAGGGGGACCCCCCCCCAGTTGCTGACTGGCTGTTGGGGGCGGGGAGGCAAGTGCCCCCCTGACTCAGGAGGCACCAGGTACCCATGTCAAGGTCCTTTCTTCTAATACTGCAATGTCAGTGATGTTGAAAACTTGCAACAAACCAGCTGAAAAAGATCTATCTAACTGGTAGTTTTGGAGCCTGCTGAACCACTGTGTAGTTCACGGAGCTTCTTCTGTATTTCCCTGAAGCATGGATTTGTCCCCCAGTTGAACAAAGATTATTAACTGACAAATTTCTTTGGTCCCTGAAATAAATGGTTTATGCACATGGGAGCTCTGTGCCCCCTTACCACCTGGGTACATAACCATTAGGCTTTTAACACCATGCTCAGATTTTGGGACATGGACCAGAAGCCTGCTGGAAATTTAGCTGTTGACTGTTGATAGATTATATTGCTTGAAAGAGAAAAGGCTGATTCAGAGGACCCTTTATCTACAAATGTATAGAGTATTAAAGGGATCAAAATTAGTTTTCAGTTATTTTGGTCCATTGTAGAGCCTTGTACATCTGGTTTAGTATGTTGTAATTAAAGTTATGTTAGAGGGGTCAGTTTTTACAGTAGCTGTAAACTTTTTTTAAATGAAAATATTACTGCAATGTTACAAAACAGGACTTGGAATATAAAACCTGAGCTCAATTTGAATTTCTTATGGTGTTTGAAGAAAAAGTAATTAACACAGAGCTTAAAAATCACCCATTTAGCAAATTTTCACTGGATTCTCTCCCTCTTTAACTCTACTGTTACTTCTCATGTGCTGACTTTTGGAAAGTCACTTACATATCAGTAATATTGGTCTATAGAGTATTGTATAAGTTGTTATAAAATATGTACACAGGGAGCTCATCAAATTTAAATTTGACAAATCGGCCATGTGATTAGCAGCATGAAGATTATTGATATAACTGAAGATAATTGATATTTTTATGATGTCAGAACTAAGGTTGTATTACAGAGCAAGTTTTAAGCTGGGCATTTCTATTATTTTGGGGTATTGATTAGAACAGTGGCTTTTAGCCTTTTTTCATTTGTGGACCTTTAGAAAAATGAATGAAGAATATTTGAATTTGGAAATTTCAAATGGAGGTGTGTATCCCTTTGGAAATTTTGAATGGAGGTGGACCCATTTGAATTGTAAGTGTGGGCATTCACATACTTTTGGGCATAACAATATTTTCTGGACCCCTTAGACATAGTTGAAAACCACTGGATTAGAGAGAAGATGGTAGGAGTGAATGCTCAGGTAGTTTGCAGCAAATATGAATACAGGTAGGAATGTACAAATCTTTCCATTTAATTTATTTCTGTTTTAAGATCTTGGAAGAATAGGCCATTGTGCTAGACCTAAAAATAGTCCATTTCTGAACTCTCTTATAGATAAATTGCCTTATCACGACTTCATAAAATACCTCTTCAATCCTGTACAATAAAGTTGAACAAGTTCTGAAATATGTTCCTGTCCCAGAAAGAACTGCTGTCTCTGGCATTCTGCTGCAGAAATAATGGGTAATTCATATAGTCCATAACAAGAATGCAAACTTCAATAATTAAGCATTTTTAATAAGCAAGAATGATTTGCCTTTAAAACAACTAGTGGGGTGTGTTCTCAGGACTTCATTAGCCTGTCTGCCCTGGTTAATTAGCAGGCTTGGGGATATATAGAATAGGAGCAAGTAGGTGGAACCATGCTTCTTACCTTACTACAGATGGCCTTAACCTATGACTGCCATTTTGTGATCTCATATGGCAGAAATTACATACAGCTGATAGCTGTTTAATTTCCTTCTTGTTGCTGTATTTTGTATACTAGTTCTTAAGGTGCATTTGAGTATATTTGAATTCAAGCAAAACTGCGGGCAATAACAACCTGTACACATTCAGAAGGAACTGAGAGTAGGTGAAATTCTGTACTGATAATTGAACTAGGAGAAAAATATTGTTCACATGGATTGTTCCATGATCAATTATCCAGACCTTGCTTTATTTATTCAGATTAGTACCAGCATTTGATTATGCCTGCACATATAAAAACCCCAGACTGGTGCGTGAAGTGGATCTTTCTCTTTTAATTTCTGTGTTTTAATACATAGGCTGTCTGGTGAGATTGTCTCCATATAGCATATGTTTCATGAGACTTTATTGGAAAAGAAGTAGAATATCTTAATAGCATAGCTCTTGCTTTGACGTTTTTGCCAATGTGTCATGTTCCCTTATATTCCTTTTAGCTTTATGATATGACCTGTATCATATATGACCAAACCAGAGCTCCAAAAAAAGGAACTCTTGTACGTTGTAGACATGTGGTACCTAAACCTTTATGTCTCAAATGAAAAAGGAAACAGCAGATTGTATGGAAATGCACTTTAAAGCCAAGCTGTCGGATATGTGGCCCTTAGGCTGATCTGTTGCATGAGGTAATTTTATATGGCCGAGGAAAGATTTAATAAAACCACTTACTTATTCTCTTACAGTGCCAATTTGGCAATGGGTTTTCTTAGATATGGAAAATAATTAAGATGGAGGAATAGCTTGTGAGGGCTGAGGACTGGCCCCTCTGTGAATTTGTTTGAAGTGCCACTTCAGTTTGGCCAGAAAAAAAGACATTTTGCTACTTTATTTTTATTCGTTTCTCTTGCAATCTCCAGTATAAATAACAAGAGACAAATGAAGCTAAATGACAAGACTTTCAGCTCAGTAGTATATGGACATGGATGTGTGGCCACAGTGCATGTTAGAGATACCTGAACTAGCTATATACGAGCTAGTTCAGGTACCAGAAGCAGTCAACTTGTAGTAAGATGGAGCCCTGTAAAATCTCAAGATCTCTGTATGGCATGTTGGTGGGTGGCAGGGGGGCAGGGTATTCCCAGAGTGTCTGTACTGCAGGGGTGGGCAAAATGTGGCCTGCCAGGCCATTCTATCAGGCCTGTGGGGCCCCTAAAACATTTAGAAAATTAATATTTATCTGCCCCTGGCTACCTATCATGTGGCCCTCGATGGCTTGCCAAAACTCAGTAAGCGTCCCTCCGCCCAAAATAATTGCATGCCCCTGCTATACTGCCTCAGTTCTAGATTTGGAGCATGTGGAGCAAAAGCAGGTGAGTTTTTGGCGGCAGTATGGACTTCCCCTAAAGGAACCCAAAGGGCACCCCTCCCTTACCAAGCCAAAAGCTGCTTGTTTCAATCAGAAGCCACTTTTTGCCTCATGCAGAGATGTTGAGGCCATAGTATTTTGCTAATGTATTTGTTTATTGGAAGCAACTTTACTTACAAGTCTTTATTGGCAAATGATCACTCTGCCTTGAATGTTAAATTCTGTTTATTATTAAAATTCAAATGATTTCTACTTTCCTTCTTTAGTTTAAAACCTAGATCATCCCTGGTAAGTGTTTCCATGTTTTGAAATAATGTAACCCAGATTGCTCCCTTTATGAGAGAGACTGCCCCATTTAAATAAACTCTCTTTTTGCTAGTCAGCCAGCATTAAGCATTAGGACACCACGACACTAAGCATTCACCGGTAAGCAGCTAGCTTTGTACTAGATTTAACAACATCCAAGTTTGGTGCCTAGTCTTTCTATACAATACATGGAGTGATGGATTCGCATCATCTAAGAAGAGATCCACAAGAGCAACACACAGAGCAGGGACCTGCCTCAGGTAGTTAATACAAAATGGTGAGGACATGGTTGTGTTTTAAATAGTGTTGTCCTCTGGGTCTTGGAGGCCTTATCCTAAGCTGACTTCATAGGCCCAAACCCTTTACGTAGGATGTTCAGGTTTTTTGGAAGAAAGATCTTATTTGTATGTTTTTTGAAAGATGACTGCAAGAATACTCCCTTTTCACCCAATAACGTTTTGGTTGAAACACTCAGCCTGGATGCAGGAGACTTGGCTTCAAGTCCCTTCTCAGCCTGAAGGGATTTGAACATACATCTCCTGTCTCTCAGGAGTGTAGATATCCTTATTGCTAAGCTGTATGGTATCTTTGGGGAAGGGGTTGCTTCAATCCATTCTATTAGAGCTGCTCCATTATTAGAGCCTGAAATAGTCCAATATATATTGGGCCATAGGAAGAAAGAGCATAGCAGTATAAAAATAGTGAAATATTCAATGAAAGAGGGACTAGAATGCAGGTTTACTCCGATGTGTCTACTAGGGGTGTAAATAGCATGTTAACAATATTCATTTAACCACCTCTAATTATATTGGTTAAATGTGTAACCAATAATATAGCAGCTTGGACACAGCTGCTTCTGGCAGTGGCTCCCAGCTCCTGGAGGGGGAAAGAGGTAAGCCCAGCTAGGCAACATGGCCCATGTGAAATCCTGCACTGGGAAAAAGGAAGCACCTGTGAAGGAGCAGATAACTGATCTGATGAGTCATTAGGCTGCTGGCTGTTTTCCTTTTAGGCATATTAGTCCCTCTCACCCCTTCCCCCTTGTCCTGTCCTCCTCTTCTCACTTCTCCCTCCCTCCCTGCTGCCTACCCTGATGCCTTCTGGCTCCTGCTGGGACACTGTGGGCTTCCCTTCCCCACGTTTCCTTGCCAGACTGCACCTGCCCTGAGCTAAAGGATAACCAGTCAGCTAACCAGTTATCACTATACTTAGTGGTTAAATGTTTAATCATTTCACCTTTCATGTCCCTAGAGAATACCCTAACCACTGGAATAAGCTAATTATTCAGTGGATCCACTTTCAGGGGAGAGCTGTAACCACTAGGATACAATAATACTATCCTACCCTATCCAAAGAGGCTCATAGGAGTTGCTTACTCTGGCCCATGCTGTCATAGGCTAAATGAGCATATTTATCTTGTACAACATGGGAAACAGCTTCAACAGGAGGGACTTTGAATGCCCTAACCTCAAAATACCCTATGGCTTGAGGGTTAGAGCACTCTCCCTAGGTTGGGAGATAAGTGCTTGGCTCCTACATGAGTGCTCTAACCACTGAGCGATTGGATAACAGGGGACAGTATCTGCTTCTCCAGCTGTTTTGTGTGGAGTTTGATGGATTGCTTTCATAATGGTTACTTGAATGCTTCTGTTGGCACAGCCCAGTGGCTAAGAGGCATGACAGGCTGACCTTCTCAGCACTATCAAGACAGAGTCACTTCTGTGAATGCTCAGATGGAGAACTTCAGGTGCCTGCAGCTGCAAACAACTATTCTTAGAATCAAAGAAATTTGAATAAACATGTTTCAGATGCTGATTCTAACCAAAGTTCTGAAAATGTAAGGGGCCTCCTGACTTTCCTCTGCTTCTTTAGGATTAAGAGATTCTTAGTACCTTGAAGGAGCCACAAAGCATCTTTCAGGATTAGATTAAAATCATAGAATCGTAGAATAGAAGGACCAGAAGGGACCTGTAAGATCATCAAATCTGGTCCCCTGCCATGGGCAGGAGGTAATTGGGCTCAGACAAGCTCAATGAGGTGGTTGTTTAGCTTCCTCTTGAACACTGCCAGGGATGGTGACTGCACCACCTCTGCTGGGAGTGTGTTCCAGATTCTAGTTACCCAGATGGAATAAAAGTTTTTCCTTATGTCTAGCCTAAACTTTTCCTTGACTAGCTTGTGCTCATTGGACCTCATCCTCCCAAGAGCTGCCTTTCTGAAGAATTGCTCCCTTTGATCCTGGTGTTCACCCTGACATACTTGTAGGCAGCTATCAAGGCACCCTCTAGTCTTCTTTTACTCGGACTGAACAAATCCAGATCCCACAGTCTCTCCTCATAGGGCCTATCCCCCAGGCCCTTCATCATGCGGGTGCCTCTTCTCTGCACCCATTTGAGCTTATCCACATCATTCTTGGGGTGTGTTGCCCAGAACTGGACACAGTACTTCAGCTGTGGTCTTATCAGTGCTGAGTAGAGGGGGAGGAGCATCTCTCTGGATCTATTGGCAACACATGGGCTGATGCACGCCGGAGTTCTATTTGCTCTGTTGGTGATTTCACCATACTGTTGGTTCATATTCATTCTCTGGTCAAATGTCTCTCCCAGGTCCCTTTCAGATGCAGTGCCAGCCAGTGGACCACCACCCATCATATAGATATGGTGAAGGTTCTTCCTACCAGATGAAGGACCCAGCACTTGTCCCTGTTGAACCTCATCTGATTGCACTCAGTCCATAGGACCAGCGTAAGGTTGTCCTGGATCCTTGCCCTCTCCCCAGATGTGCCTGCACATCCCCACAGCTTGGTGTCATCCACATACATAATCATTGCACTTTCCACTCCTTCATCCAGGTCATAGCTAAAGATGTTAAAGAGCATGGACCCAAGCACTGATCTCTAGGGGACACCACTGGGGACAGCCTTCCAGGATGAGGCCATCCCATCAATTACAACTCGTTGGGATTGGCTGCTGAGTCAGTTGCCAACCCACCTCACTGTAGCCTGGTTTAGGCTAGTATCCTTCAACTTGGTTGAGAGAATTTCATGAGAAACAGTATCAAAGGCCTTGCTGAAGTCCAGGTAGATGATGTCTACCTCCTGTCCCACATCCAGCTGGTGAGTTACCTGGTCATAAAAGGACACCAGGTTTGTTAGGCATGACCTTCCCATGACAAAGCCATGCTGGTTGTTTCCAGTATCCCACCAGTTGTGAGCTTGTGGTTGATGTCCTCCTTGATAATTTTTTCAAACATTTTTCCCAGGACCGAAGTCAGATTGACTGGTCTATAGTTAGTAGGGTTGTCCCTCTTCCCTTTCATAAAGATGGGTACCTCATTAGCCTTCTTCCAGTCATTAGGGACCACTCCTGAGTTCCATGACTCTTCAAGCAACCTTACCAGAGGCACCACTATGAGTTCGGCCAGTTCTTTCAGCACTCTTGGATGCAAGCCATTTGGCTCAGCTGACTTGAAAACATCTAAACGTTCTAAGAGTATCTTCACCTGTTTGGGACTGATTTAATGTGGATTGCTGTCATCACCGTATTCTGTGGGCCTCTGGACAGGTGATGAGTTCTCACCTGGTTTCAGGAATACTGATGTGAAGTAAGTATTAAGGAGCTTTGCCTTTTCATGGGGATGAACTGTGGGCTTCCCCTCCATATTCAGTAGGGGCGCCAGAGTGAAGCCTGATTTTTTTCTTGCTCCCTATGTACCTATAGAAGGACTTTTTATTATCTCTAATTTTGGTTGCCAGTTTGATTTCCATGCATGCCTTGGCTTTCCTTGTCTCATGTCTGCAGACCCTGGCCATATGGGTGTACTCTTCTCTGGATGCTGAAGCATTTTTCCATTGCATGTACACTTCTTTTTTCTTTTTGAGAAGTTCCCTAATGTACCTGTTGAGCCAGGTGGGTCTCCTGGCCCCTTTCCCTCTTTTTAACCACGTGGGTATGGCCTCTTTTTCAGCAGTGAGAATTGCCTCCTGAGCTCCCAAACTGTCCAGTCACTGGTTGTGTAGGGCCTTTCTGACTAGACTCCTGAGTTTACCAAAGTCTGCCCTTCTGAAGTCTAGGACTTCTGTTCTGCTGGTAGAATCCCCAGCCTTTTGGTGGATGGTGAATCTAATCAAATTGTGATCACTGTCACCCAGAGTACCTCCGATCTTCAGGTCACCTACCACATCCTCCTCTTTGGTCAGCACCAAGTCCAGAGTTGCTTTACTCCTAGTTGGCCTCTCCACAGCCTGTGTCAAGAACAGGTCATCTATAGTTGCCAAAAAGTTGGTTGACCTGCTGGAGCTGGCTGAATGGTTTCCCCAACAGATGTTAAGGTAGTTGAAATCACCCATGACAATCAAGTCCTTAGTGCTAGCTGCTTCAGCCAGTTCCCTGTAGAATGCCTGGTTGCTCTCCTCTTCTTGGTAGGAAGGTGCATCCATCATTAACGATCAGAATTCTACAAGGAATATAACCTGTATGTTTTATTTTAAATTGAAGTGAGCCTAATTTCTCATCTACTGCAAGAAAAATATCACTCAGGTTTATCAAATAAGTGATTGGAAACAGGCCTACACCTGTAGCTGAACAGAAGTCCACTGCGTATGAACTGGTTTTAAAATGGCGGAACCCACCCTAAGACAGACCTGGATTGATGTGGTCTCAGATTTAATGGATTTAAGTTAGATTGGTATATTGAACTTCTATATCAGATCCCCTACTGAATCAAGTTAGGTTGCTGTCTGGCTGCATCCCAGGCTGCTTTGCAGCCCTCCACTAGTTCTCCCCTCACAGGGAGGTATTCTTGCAGCTGGCCTGCGCTTCACTGCTTTGGCTGAGTGCCTAGCTGGCTCTGCCCCATGGTGCTCATGGATCCAAGTGAGCACAGCCTCTCTGCCAAGCCCTGCCTTCTGTCTGTGGTCAGCTGTCAGTCACAGGCAGGGGAGGAAACAGAAGGGGGTGTCTGTAGCTCAGTATTTTTCTACCATGTCCTTAGGCAGGTGGAGGGGAAGGCTCTCTGCAGAAGGAAGTATCAGGCTCCTGGGAGCTCTGGCAAACTGCAGGTGGTGGTAGCAGGTGTCCCACAGCTCCATGTCATGCAATAGGAAAGGGACACTGCAGAAGGAAGGATTGGGCCCTTTGGAGCTCTGGCAAATGGTAGGCAGCAGCAGCAGGCACCCGGCCCGATTGTAGGAATCATGATTAACCATGATTAATCATGAAACATGCCTTCTGCCACCGCCTGCCATTTGCTGGAGCTCCAAGGGGCTTGATCCTTCCTTCTGCGGTGTGCCCCTTTCCTCATCACATGGTGTGGGGCTGCTAGGCACCTGCAGCCCCTGCCTGCCATTTACTGGAGCTCCAAGTGGCCCAATTCTTCCTTCTGCAGAGTGCCCCCTGCTGCTGCCACTGGCTAGGGCCACCAGGTGTGTCATGGAGACTCACTCTGGGACTTTCCTGGAAGCCTAGGGCTGGGCATGGGGGAAGGCCCATGGTAACAGGCACTGGGGGTATGCTCGCCTGTGTCTGGCAGCCAGTTAGGGGTGGCCCAGCAGCTCAGCATTCTCCAGCAGTCTGGGGAGCCCAGGGGGAATGGTGGGAGGTGTGTGGAAGCACCCCCAACCTACTGGCCTTGGCTGTTGCAGACAGTTTCCATGCCCCACACAACAAAGGGCAAATGTGTTCTGTTTGCTCCAGATCTAACTGTTGCTTACAAAAACCTGCATAAGTTTGATCAATTCTGCCTTGGGCTTTTTGATCATCTGTGTGTAGCACAGGCAACTGGTAGGGGGCCCTGAAAGGTGCTGGGAAGCCCATTGATGCACCCCAACTCGGCACCGCTCAGGATGGGGCCAGGCATGGAGTGGATCCCTGACGGCCCAATTGTATGGCCAGGAACCATGCTCTGCTTCTCTATCCAGCCCTGACCTCCCTGACAGCATTCTGGAGCCCAGAGCATCAGAGTGCTGCCCCGCCTCCCTCCCCCAGATGGCTGTTCCTGCTTCTGGGAAAAAGGTGAGCCTGGGCCTCTTGCAAGGGAGGAGGGCATCTTAGGGAGGTGTGGGGAGGGGGAGGTTAGTTGTGTGCTGTACTCCCCCACCTAGTGCTGAAACAGTTTTTTTGCCATACGAGCTGGCAGTGTGTTGTATAGGAGTGGATATGGGGCTTTTGGCCCGCCTCTGCATCTGCCCACAAATTGTCCCCCCCCCAGACTCAGGAGGAATCTGTCACCCATGGTGCATAGCCAATGAGTCACAAAAAGAAAGTCATAGGGGATGGGGCTGTGGCAGCTGTACACTGAGCCTGGCCCTGTCCCAGATCCCATCTGCTGTGAGTGGTACAGCCAAGCACTGAGCCAGTTCCATCCCCTGAGAGCAGCATCGGTCTTGATGCTCAGTAGCCCCACTTGCAGCCAACAGGGCCAGGCTTTTTTGAAATGGTAAAGTGTATAAGTTGGGTTTTATTTTTAGGACACCAAAATTGGGCTTCAAACCCCAACTTATACGCCATGAAATATTACTGGAAATATGGTATGGTGACATTAGGAAAAACTTTGTCACTAGGAGGGTCGTAAAGCACAGGAACAGGTTACCCAGAAAGGTTGTGGACTCTCCATCCTTGGAGGTTTTTAAGACCTAGCTAGACAAAACCTTGGGCTGGATGATCTAGTTGGGGAAAGTCCTCCTTTGAGCAGAAGGTTGGACTAGATGACATTCTGACATCCCTTCCAACCCTACTTTTCTGTGATTCTATGTTGTTATAATGTTGCACACCTCCGATTATCTATGAAGCTAGTACACAGGGAAAGAAGGGTAGTAGGGTCCCTGCTAAGAGCCAGAACTGCCTTCTTGCAAGACAAGAGGGATCCCGAATCACCTTGTTGATGCTTTGGATGAGCTTGGTACTCATCTGTTGGAGGACATGCTCAGGAAGTATAAAAGGAGACTGAGACAGGACAATGGATGGAACAGCAAAGAAACAGGGTGGGGACTTGAGAGCAAAAAGGTATCTGAAGAAGGAGGTTACCTAAATAGATTTGGAGGCACATAGCTCTGCAGATTGGGAAGGGAACAACTAAATAACTTTAGGGTACTCAGTGCTGTGTAGGCCAGACTGGTGACAGAAGGAATTTTTAGCCCTTTGGAGGTAGGGCAGTGAATCTCTGTTCCAGTGGTGTTTACTCCCAGTAAACACCTCTACTGTGGAGCTGTTTGGCTACTTGGAGCTGGGGGTTGTACTTGTTCTCCCCAACATGAGACAAAGTCTCTCTCTCAAGAGATGAACTTGAGTCATGGTCAGGGAACAACCAAGGAAGGTTGGGGAGTGGGAAGGAGCCAGTTTCTCCCCTGCTCTAGAAGCCACATCTATGCTGGTTTTGGGGCACTCCTGATACTAGACAAGGCTGCAGTTGTCCCAAGCAAGCACTTCCCTGAGGGGACTCCATGACTTCATGCCAGTGCAGACAACCACAGCACAGCTCTTTCTCTCTTTTTTTAAATGTGTCTCTCACAGAAAATGACAAATTTAGATTCAGAAAAGAGCAATGATGGACAAGTGGCATAATGTGGAAGAAGATTGAAAGTATCCATGACGCTGAGGAAGAATACATTAATCTTGTCAACTTACTGTTTTTAAAAATAGATGAATGTTGACTTATAAGGGACACTTAAATTGAGTGCATATATACTTTACACCGAAGTGATTAAAGCCAAATATGGTATTACTGCTGCAAATCTGAGCTTTCTGGACTAAGTTATAGCTGAGAGCAGTATTTTTATGACAGAGTGAAACTCTTGAGAATAAGAGTTAATGATGGAAACTTTGACAGACCATCAACTATAGAATTGCTAGCACTAGAATGGAAATTTTATTCACATTAAT
This sequence comes from Gavialis gangeticus, assembly GCF_001723915.1. Taxonomy (NCBI): domain Eukaryota; kingdom Metazoa; phylum Chordata; order Crocodylia; family Gavialidae; genus Gavialis; species Gavialis gangeticus. Next base: position 61,879,221 of record NW_017729029.1, read on the forward strand.
AAGAATGTTCAGCCAGATCAAGACACAGGTTTGCTCGTGGGAATTAATCCTACAAGTAGTTGAACCTATCCTTCATTTATAAAGGTCATTCCTGTTTTCATTTTATTTTATTTCTCAGTGTTCTCTCTTGCTCTGAGTAAAAGGAGAGTTATTATTGTCCATTTTGTGGAGGGCTTCACTGAGTTTCAAGTATCTTGCCCCAATTTGGGGCAACATCAATTAGGATTTTTGCTCCTACCACAAAATGTAACCTTATATCTGCTTTGGATTAAAGTTTTTGATAACAGAAAAAAAATTACAGATTAAGGAACAGTATGCAATATGTCACACCAAGGACAAAGTTGTTTCCTTGAAGAGCTTTTATTATGCATTTTTACAGTGCTCTTTGACATACTCCTACTGTCTGCCAGCAACCTCTAAAAAGCAATGCATCTTGCTGCTCTTGAAATAACAAAAGTATTTAAGTAATGAAAGACTATTAGGGGGATCAAAGATCTCTTTAAAAGACAATACCAATATGCACTTATAGATAATTTGGATAAATATATGTATGTGTGAGATAAAATAGTTGCTATAGTTAGGATTTTATCATAAAAACAGCTTGAAACAGGCTAGAAGTCAGATGGTCTCATGGAAGTTAGATGTCATATGATGTCATATAGACTGTTTCCTCATCTGCTTTTTATGCATTCTGAATTTACATCCCAAAGCTCTAGTTTGAACTCCAAGTACATAGTTCTACTTTGAAGTCAAAGCACCATGGTGGCAGTAGTCCATCTGGTCCCAGGGCTGGGGCTAGGTCTGGGGCTAGGTCTGGTACTGCCACCACTGTAACTACAGCTCAGGGTCTGGAGTGGAGTGGAGCTTTGACTGAAGGTAAGGGAGGGGCAGGTAGCAGAGAAGGCAAGTGGTAAGGAGGGTTCAGACACCACAAGGGGCAGAAATAGGGTAGGGAAGATATGGGGGGAACAGGCACTGTGGGGGTGGTGCTGGGAGGTGCAGGCAGCAGGGTGGGTAAGTGGCAGGGGGGATAGTCAGCAGG
>NW_017729029.1:61885262-61896184 GCF_001723915.1 Gavialis gangeticus
AAGGCAAGTGGTAAGGAGGGTTCAGACACCACAAGGGGCAGAAATAGGGTAGGGAAGATATGGGGGGAACAGGCACTGTGGGGGTGGTGCTGGGAGGTGCAGGCAGCAGGGTGGGTAAGTGGCAGGGGGGATAGTCAGCAGGAGGGCAAGATATGGGGGGAAAGTGGAGGGAATCAGGTTGCCTGCCCTCCTTCTGCCTGCTCCCCCAGCTGCTGCTTACTCACTTACCACTGGTTGCAATAGTTGGAGGGAGGATGGGTGGGGGGGAATTTAAGATGACCCTCCAGTAACTAACTTCTATACATGGAGAATTGTAACTAATCCATACATTTTCCATGTATAAAGTCTAATTATTGGGGGGGTAAATGTGGTATTATGTTACTAATAGAGATAAAAAGCAACATTATTTGTTGATTCCATTCATTTTAAATAATTAATAGGTTTTTTTAGTTCCTTGACAGTTTTATGCATGTTCTGTAGATACTTTCTGAAATTCAGAAAGCCGGTAGATAATAAGTGGGGTGTGGTCTCTGTGGTAGATAAAGTTTAGAATCTGGTGTAGAAACAAAAACTGAACAAAATAAACCTATTTCTTCACTTCACTTTTGTTAGTGGTTGGTCTGATAATGTGAAGTCCCTGTTCAATGTTTGTCTGTCTATCTGCATAGGTTTAAACTTGAGATAAGTGCCAGTTTTGTTTCAGATAACTGGCAATCTCTCTAACTTGTGCTTTTCCCAAATGACCATAGAATCTACAATACATCTCATGTCTTTTAAGCTATTACGATAGTGTATGAATCTTATGTCCTTGATTATGCTTTTCTTAAGTGTGCTGTAATTGCTTATCTTTTTACTCAGAAAAGTTTATAATCTATACTAGACGCTTGACTTCTTAGGACATTTGGGCTTATCCTAAAACACATAAGAAGAAAGTATAAACTTTATACTTTAGGAAATTATTTTATAATAAAAATAAAACTCCCTTAAGGTGTGTATTAATTGAGCTGTGTTACTTGAAAACTGCGTGTCCTCAGATGAATAATAGTTATATCTAAAAAAGCCTATATAAAGCTACAGTGCACCACGTTGTTCTCTATAACTTATCTCAGCTCACAAAAGCAATTAAACTGTTTAACAATGAAGATACCATAGGCTTTCTCTATGCTTATAAAGTTGTCAAAGCCTAAAAGGAACATATAGTTTCAATTTTCAGTGAAGCATAAGTTTCGGTAAATTTAAATAAATTTTGTAGTGGCTTGAACGGAACTGATACAGAAACAAGTTATAAAGGGACCTGGGCCAAGTGGCCCCATGTGGGTAGGTTCTGGTTGCCACACACTAAACAGGTGTCTTATACCCTTATTTTTGTATCTAGCCTGCCACAATTTGGTGTGACTATAAAGGATATCAGGAGGTGGTACCTGATCATATAGCATTTGTTGAGACTGGTGCAAATCATGATGCCCAAGAGTCTTCTGTGGGGCTCCACCTCCCCATACACCCCACCCCTTTCCACTCGGGTGTTCTGTTGGTGATCAGAGTAGGTGCCTGGTCTTCTTAGGTGCCTAGCTTCATGTGCTAGGTAGACGGGTATGTGTAGGAAGAAAACCAAGTGGTCCAGGGTCAGCATAAGTTGGCTGAGCCCAGGAGTCTTTTTAAAGGTCTGTGGTCAAAGATGTTCAGGCCATGTAAGAAAGAGAATAAACCAATACAACTTAATAGTGTCCATGTTTGCTTCAGGCCTCACCTTGGCCCAGTAGTATAACATGACCACCTTTCTTCAGGCAGTCAGGGCTCTTCAGGGTTCACTCCCTGTTATGAGAACAATCCGAGCAGGCTGGCCTATCTCAAGCCATACCCTTTGGGTGGCCCAGGGCCATAGGTATCGTGAACCCCCATGGAGGCTCTAAAGGTACCTGACATCCAGTGGCTGCGTGATGATCAGGATTCTGTGGGAAGAGCCGGTGTCAAGCTGGTCTTCAACCATAGGTCCTGGGCTCTGCTGGTGGAGGGACATGACATGGAACAGTGCCTACGCTGGTGTTTCCCCTTTATGAGGCCAGTGCTTCCTTATGCAGGAATTTCTGGGTTGTCCTGGGCCAATCTGGACCCTTGCCTGCCCCCATGTGCCCTGCAGCCACTGCCAGGGACTGAGAATCCCCAGAGGGGGTCATCAGTTCCTGCAATTGCGACTTTCAGGGTTGTAGGTGGTGCTGGCTGTGCTGGCTGCCTGCCTTCTTCTTGGGATGAGGCCTGGCCCTCTGTAGAGCTTGACTTCCAGCTCTCACTCTGGCCTAGGGAATGGGCTCATAGAGAGCGCGTTGCCCACTGGCTGCCATTCCCTCCCAGGGAGCGGGGGTGTGGAGGAGTGTGCTGTTGGCCCATGGGCTCACCACTCTTCTTCAGAGCTGACCAGGAATATGTCATCTGTGGAACACTCTGGCAGTTGTTGCCCAGGTAAGCACGGGGTCAGCCAGATTCCTGCTACACAAATGTAACCAGAATTTCACCTTGTAAATAAAGTATGCTTAAACCCAGTTACATTTTAAGTATATCACCTCGCAAAAAAATGAAAACAAAAACTCCACATACATTTGTTTCTCCTTAGGGGGAAAGGAAATTTCTTTGCTAAAAGTCTTGCTGTATTCAGAAAATGCTAAATAAAATTGTACGTGGCACATTTTCTATATTTGTGTAGTCAGCTTTATGTAAGAATACTGGATTGAACAAAACTTTCTCAAAGAAGCACTGGACCTTCCTTTCATCCTTCAGTGTTGTGGTTTCACACAGAGGACTTTCCTTTGAATAACACACAGAAGAAACAAGGAAAGGCCACGTTTCTTCATAAGAATGTAAGAAGTGCCATACTGTATTGGACCAACAGTCTGTCTTTCCCAGTATCTCATCTGCCACAGTGGCAGGAGCAGATGCTTCGGAAAGCATCCAACCAGGTACATCTAATATGATCCATCCTCTGTTTATTACCTTCCCTAGATTTCACCATCCTTGGTTTAGAGATACCAGAGGAAACACCTCAGATTGTTCTGTTTAATAGTTATTAATAGATCCATTAATTTGTCCAGTCCATTTTTGAACCCATCTCTCTTACTTGCTTCCACAACCTCATGTGGCAATGAGTTCCACAAGCTATTTATGCATTGCGTAAAAAGTACTTTCTCTTCTTAGTTTTAAACCTGTCTCCCACTAATTTCAGTGGATGCTTCCTAGTTCTCATATTTTGGGGTCTGGTAAACAGCAGTTCCTTATTCACTTTGTTCATGCCCTTCATGATTTTATTGACCTCTGTCATATCCCCCTCAGCATTTTCCTTCCCAAACTGAAGAATCCTAGGCTTTTTAGGCTCTCCTGATATCTTCTCCTCCTCAGGGAGAACTAAGGTACAGATTATGTGGCTGCTGAAAATCGTGCTGGAAGGCTTAGCAGAGGTGATGCCTCAGTCCAATTATGTCATCTTTCATTATCCTTCTTGTTGTCATGGCTTTGTCAAGGTAAAGATGCCTCATCTCAAAATGTGTCAGGTCTCCAGGTTATAACCATACTGGTCTAGAGGCAAAAGGAATCAGAACTCGTGGTAGAGATGATGTCTTTTATTAGACCAGCTAGATTTTTTTGCAAAGATCCAATTGGTCTAATGAAAGATATAATCTCAAAATGAGACTGATCAGTGTTGTTATTCCAGGTCTTGTATGCATATAGCAAAATAGCAGTACCTATAAATTTCACTTCTCAGAGTTAGTAACTATTCTATTGTAATTGTAGCCGCAGGGATACTGTACTGGAGATAAAGGTTTACACGCATACAAACACACACACACACACACACACACACACACATATTCATGTTTCGTATGATGCAGTTAAGCTTTTCCGTTGGGAATACCATATTTCCCAAGCCATATTTTAAACCAATGGAAGTTTATTTCCTGATCAAATTAGATGAATTCTGACTAATGGGTAGAGATGGCTGGAAAAAAAGGTTTTGCTTCCACATACTTTCAAGAGAACAAGATGTTTACTTATTTATCAGCATTTTCTATGGGAAAAGTTATTTTGGGATAAATTCAGAAACCAAAATATTTTAGCCAAACAGAATTGTTGGCAGTGGTCCCTCAAAATTGAGGATGATGTCTGTCAGGCTTGATGGGTCCTCAGGTGACTGAGAAGCCTGATATTAGCTGCACATGTTCTTTGGCAATGGGGGTATGTTGTTGCTCAGGGGCCTGGGATTTGCAGCCTTGGGTTGGTTTCCTTCTCCTTCCTCTGCCGCCACTGTTCCACCTCAGTATTGAGTCATTGGGACTTGAAGTAACATGCACCTTGGTGGACCAGGTGGTGCCCCACTGAATGGTCAGCAGCTTACTCCTCCCAGCCATTGGAGTCCATGCCTCCATGCTTGAGGGTGACCTTGAGCATGTCTCTGTGCTGTTTCCTTTGGCTGCCTTTAAGCGTTGGCCAATGAAGAGCTGGGAGAAGAGAATCTGGTGAGGGAGGCAGTTCTTGGACATCTAAACATGGTGGCCCATCCATCAGAGTTGATTTCTCAAGAACAAGGCTTTGATGCTGGTGGGCATGGCTTCATGGAGGACACTTGCGCTGGTCCGGTGGGCCTCCCATTTGATCCCCAGGATTTAGCGTAACCACCACTGGTGAAAACTCTCAAGGGTCTTAATGTGGCATTGGTAGATGGTCCAGGCTTCACTGCGGTAGAGGAGGGTGATCAGCATAACAGCCTTATAAACCAGGACCTTTGTTGACTTCTAAAGATCTCTAATTTTAAAGACACATTGCTGCAGCGTGAAGAAGGCAGCACTGGTGCAGTTGACCCTGTGCTGGACTTCTTCATCCATGGTAGCCCTTTGAGAGAGGTGGCTGCTGAGATACGGAAAGTACTCCTGAGTCTCCTCATTTATGTAGATAGTATGAGGGATGTTTAGCTGGCCTGGGGCTGGTTGGTGGAGAATCTTCATCTTGGCAATGTTTAAGGACAGGCCAAGTTTCTTATATGATGTATTGCAGAGAACTAGGGTTGCTTAAACATCTTGTGCAGAATGAGCCATCATGCAGCAATTGTTTGCAAACTGAAGGTTGTGGATTAAATGGATGAAGATTTTGATTTTTGCTTTGATATTCTATCCTTGATTGTTTCAACTTTTGTGTAAGGCTTTTACTGTTTAAAACTGTTCCATTAACAAATTCTGTTTTCTCATAAAATGTGATCTGGTTTCACTAAAGAGAGAAAATATCCTATTTAGTTTTGGCAGCATAAAGTTGATCTTGGAAGGTCATGCACATCAGGAGGCACTTTTGGAAAACCAGTAAGAGATATTCTTATATCTTAGAGAAAATAGAAATTGGCATCATTCACATCAAGAACAGCAGCAGCAAATGAGAGAACAATATGTATAGGAGAACACACAAATAGCCTGTCCTCAGCCCTGCTTGCATTTTTGTCATTTTCTTTTTTGTTTATGTAAAAAAAAAAAGATGAACCCCTCCCCCCCACCATCCTTTTCAACCTGAGTACATAGGCTAGGCTTATGTAGAGAGTAAAGCATCAATTGTATTGATAAAGCCTAATTAAAAAAGAAAACAGACTGACCTGTTAAGATTCAGGGGAAAATGTCTTCTGATGAGACAGGGGTGAAAGCAAAACATTGCTGCTACCTTCAGTACAAGAAAGGCGTAAGAAACTGGGGAAAACAGCCTTACAAATGAAAGTTCCTGTTTGTATTTCCAGTCTGATTTATTATTTGTTTGCTTTGGGGCTCTTTTTCTCTGATTCAGATTTTGTCACTTTATTTGGACTAACTCAATTTCATGTTGTTATCTCTTGGCTGCCCTTCATTTGCTCAGCTGAAACTCCCTTGAAGTCTTCTGGAGGAGCTTTAAATAGAATTGGACAGAAAATGTTCATGTGTTTTAGCAAATGATTTTCATTACTTCTCAAACACAGGCCCCCAGATTCTTGGTCAAAACACATACTTTGTCTTATTCTGTATCCCACATCACGTGTGTGTTTACAACAGTTCATGCTGGGTGTAAAAGACTACCCATTTCATCTGGTAGACTCCTATGTTCACTCTGGATCAAGGTAAGTTATCATGGTGCAAGAGAGTGGAAAAAGCAGACTCTTTATCTGGGTAACACAATCTGCTAGTACTTCAGTGACTATAAGTTTACTGCATTAGTGTATATTTTAGCTATGTTATTACAGCAGTTCATTGGTATTAATAAACTAAGGATAACTGCACTGGAACTTTAAAAACATCTGTAGCTGTTTAAAAAAAAATAAAGTTTGCCTGAGAAATGATTCAAGCATGTAAATTTGGAGCTCATCATTTTTAACACTGATCCTCCATTACCGTTCTACAGCTGCAAGTCATAAAGTCCTCACGCTTTTCCTCAATCTGTACTGATATGCATTTTGATAATAAACTTAATCTTTGATCAGCCATTTTTAAAAACTATTAGGCCAGGCATCTACACATTGGAATTACTAACTATGCAGTATTTACAGGAGTAAATTAGATTTTTAGCTGCCTTGAGAATCAGTTGCTTTTTCAAACTGAGATAAAGAGGTTGGGGCAGACCCCCTGAAGATTTCAGTGGGGCTATGACAATTTACAACATGACTTTACATCTGCCCCATTGTTTAGACATCAATGGGGTATATCTGAAGCAGGATATAAAAGAGTTTATGCACTTCATGGAGTGGCAACCTGGAAAGGGTTAATAGAGAGTCTAATTATTTCTCCAGCTGTGACCAAGAAGGCAATTAGAAGCAGCTGCTTTAACAGCCTGCAGCCCAGGCAGACTAATAAGGGTGTAGGAAAGCAGTTAGGGATAGGGTTGCTCGGACATCAGTGAGAGGGGGCTGAGATAAACTTGGAGGAATAATATGTGGAAAAAGACTTGCTTTCAGAGAAGGTAGGAAGCAACAAGTAATTGGAAAGAATTATCCCGAGCTGCTTAGCACTTAGTCTTTATGATGAAACACAGAATAAGGAGCAAGCCTGCCCTTCTGTTCACTGCAGAAGGGGGAGGTGATATCCCTGGAGAAAAGGGGCCCGTGGTTGGCAATCCCTTGATTAGGGAGGTGTCTAAAGTTGGGCCTGTGGAGCTCTGGACTTTAGGTCATGATTTAAGATTTTCTGCTGTGCTGAGTGGGCTGGGCAAGCCTATCCCTTATACAGGTGGAATGGGTCATAGGTGTTGAAAAAAATATGGCTAGGTAGTGTCTGTATTTTATGTTTATTGCTCCTCATAACTTCTGTGTGGCAGTCACCCTTGTGCCCCACAAATGATGTGGAGGGATAGTCCTTTTGCTCAGAAAGCAAAATGCCACCTTATTAAAACCACTCTGTTGTATAAGATTCTCCCCCTGGGGAAGGAATAAAAGGACAAACCACATGTGACACATTTTAATAGACTAGTAAAATGCTCACGCAATGTAGTAAGTAAGATAAAAGAACTGGTATAGAATTCTGGTGCTATGCTCTCAAAAAAAAGGTGAGAACCATAGTGCAGTCTCTTCCTGTTTTTCTGGGCTAAGTACAGACAGTCAAAAAGCCCAAGGCCGAATCAATTCAATCTTTGCAGGTGTTTTTAAAGCTGTATAGATTGAACCAATAAGCAAGTGAACAAACATTTACTTTTGACTCCAGAAAGGCAGCCACATGCTTGCAGCGCCCCAGGCAAGAAGCTGGGGAGCACTAGAGCACACCTCCCTGCTCAGCTGGAACAGACAGCTTGAACCAAGGCTAGCCCACTCACCCTGCAAGGGAGAGGGGTGGGTTGTTGGAGAGGTGCAAAGCATCCTGGGATGCTGAGGGACTGTGAGTTAACTTGAATCTGGAGGAACAGAAGTTCAGGAAACCAATTTAACCTAAATCAGTTAAGTCTGATACTGCATCTATCCAGGTGTATCTTAAACCAGTTTCAGCCATTTTGAAAGCGGTTTAGATGTACTGAATTTCTGTTGTGTTACAGATTTGAACTGGTTTCTGATCACTTGTATCAGTTTGTGTAATTTCTGTTCCTAGCCCTAGAGTTCCACGAGACAATGTACCTGTCAGACCACCTAATATTTCAGTGTGACTCTATCACAGCAAAGGACAAGCTGTTACCACAGTTGTCATAATTGAAATGGTTGGTAGGAGATGGTATAAATATTGTAAAGAGTGTTGGAAATCACTTTAATGGCAGGTTATAAAGTGAAGAGAATTGTGGTAGAAAGTGTGACTTTCTGTTAAGAAGTGTGCAAAAAGCCCTGACTTCTCTAGGTAAAACATGTTTGCGTTTTTGCATGTCAAAATGAAGTTTAGTATTGGTATTATAAGTGAAAAGCTTGGCCATGGGAAGATCTGTGTCAGCTCTTACCCACTTCTAAAAATAAAAAAAACAACATATGATGCTGGATCTTATCAGTTAGATCTGTAGGTTTTAGATGGCTGCATATTTATTTCAGTATAGGTCCCAGCTACTCTTTAATTGGATTGATTCTGATGTAGATGTGGATTGTTGGATTACAAGAACTTTATAGTTGTCATCTTTTTCACTACTTGTGGTGCATTTCAGGTCCCCTCTTTGGTATTTTGTTGTTTCATATCAATCACCTTTAATATACAATGCTGATAACAGTATTTGAGTCCTGAGGCACGGGGCCCATTCTTTTTTGGTGACAAAGGCCTTGCTTTTAACAGTTTTCTGCCTCTGGCTGGAAAAAAGGTGTTTCATTAATTGTTTTATTTTTGTTAATTAAAGTGGGGTCACAAAAGGAGAATCGGATACAAGCACATGTTGCCATTGACTCCAACCAGAGTCAGGGCTTGCTTTAGTTAACCACTATATGAACTCAGCTAGTCTTTTACATAAGTGCTTACTTATAGACTACTCATTGTATTTTGAAGATATTATAGTTTACTTGTTAGCATAACATACTTTCTGCTCTATGGAGAGTGTAATGTTGTCTTAGTCTTAAGTGCAAGATGCTGAGAAAATATATACTATAGTTCTTCATGGCATGCTACTCCAAGGTTCAAAGAACAAACTGAATTTTATTAGTGGATGTTAAGAGTCATGAACCAAAAAGATGACAAAGCCAGTAGGGAAATTCAGAGTGCCCGAGTGAGGGACTAACATAAGAGGGATGGGGGTGAGGAAGGGTAGGCAACTACGTTACAGAAAATACAATGTTAGCCAACTAAGCTACTACTTTTAAGGCCAGATCTGTAAAAGTGCTATTTCAGTGATTTACTGGAAAAAATGTGGTCATCAGAAACCCTGCCTAAGTGCGTAGGCACCTGACTTTTCATCAGTTATGTTCCCTGGGATTCTGAAATTCTGTACTGAGTGGCCTAAATCTGTGTGTGGGGTCTAAGCATACAAATACAAGACTACACTACACAAAACAAAGCAGCAGTTGAAATTTGTAGTCAAAAAGACAATTGCAGGAGTTGGCAACTTTTAGCAATGGTGGACTGAATTAACAGAGCTCAATCTGAAGGCAGGCTGTTGCTTGTGATCCAGCTGCTGCTACCATTTCCCCTTGTCAGCATCCTTGCTTGGTGAGCCCCTAGTTTAAGGGTTGCTGGTCTTTGTGTTAGAGTACTTCTTCAGGAAACAGGAGAGACAGGTTCCATTCCTTCCGCAGTCCATATCTCCCAGATCCAAGGAGATTGTAGTAATCATCAATGTATAGTTCAGTCTGGATGAGTGTATCCTTCATCCCATCTATTGAAGCTATGTTGATGTACAAGAAAGAATTACTGGATCAGCAAGAGAGGAATCCATAGAATCCCAGAATAGGGCTGGAAGAGACCTCCAGAGATCAAGTCCAACCCCCTACCTGAGGCAGGCTCACCCCTATCAAAATCACTGCATACAAACCTACTTTTCTGCAATTTCAAGCCATTGGTCTACATCCTGCTCTCTGCAGCAAGAAGAAAAAAGCTTTTCCCCCTCATCTTTATGCCAGCCCTTCAGACATCTGAAGTCTGCTGTCATGTCACTTCTTAAGTTCCTTTTCTGCAAGCTCAAGAAAATAGGATGTTCAGTCTTCCTTCATACAACTTGTTTCCAAAACCCTCTTATCATTTTTGTTGCCTGCCTCTGGACCCTTTGACTTTTTTTTTCATGTCCTTTTTAAAATGTGGAGACCAAAACTACACATGATATTTTAGATGAGGCCTAATTGATGCTAAGTAAAAAGGCACTATCACCTACCATGTCTTGCACCTAATGGTTCTATTGATGCAGTGCAAAACTTAATTTACCTTTTGTGCAGCTACAACACACTGCAGACTTGCATTGAGTCTGTAATCTACCAAGTACCAAGAGTGGAAATTAACTCTATAGCCTAGTGACTAGGCCACTGTCTTGGAAGAAGTATGTTGTGTGTTTCAATCTAAGGACTATTGTATATAGATGACATTCTGGGTGTGTTCACATAAAACATGGATACCTTTGTGATGTTTGCCCTTAGTTTCTCAAACTACAGCATGTTCCAGTGTTTAGTAGGCTTTGGGCAGATACAACATTTATTATTTTTTCTAGGCACTTTGCAGATATTAAATATCGGCCTTTAGGCTAGGGACAGATATTCAAATATCCTGTGCCTGAATTGATTCAGTCTTTGCAGGTTAGTCTAACCTAGCTAGGCTGAACTGGTTTGTAACCAGACAGACATTCTCTCTGGACTGAAGAAATTCGTGCACATGTCTGCAGTGGCTCAGGCTAGAAGCCAGGGAGTGCTAGAGCAGTCCTCCCTTCTGTGCACAGTGCTGAGCTGACGGGGGGTGGGGGAAGACATGGCCAGGCCCTGGCAGGATGCTCTGATTAGGGAGGTCTGCCTGCACCATCCCAGGCTTTTCCCTGCTGGCTACTCAAGTGGTGGAAGTAGA
>NW_017729029.1:61901184-61907865 GCF_001723915.1 Gavialis gangeticus
ACATGTCTGCAGTGGCTCAGGCTAGAAGCCAGGGAGTGCTAGAGCAGTCCTCCCTTCTGTGCACAGTGCTGAGCTGACGGGGGGTGGGGGAAGACATGGCCAGGCCCTGGCAGGATGCTCTGATTAGGGAGGTCTGCCTGCACCATCCCAGGCTTTTCCCTGCTGGCTACTCAAGTGGTGGGAGTGTTGCCAGCTGCCAGCCCCCTGCTAGCACTCTGAGGCAAGGGGCAGGGGTACAGTGCATGCATCTATTGATGATATGGAGCTTTTCAGTCTCCCACCCTGCTTCTTTATATTGTCTGCAGCAAACTGAGAGGCAAGCAAGCCAGAAGGGGGATGATAACAGTGTTTATCACCCCATTAGCAAAACAATAGCTTCACTTCATTAGTTCAAACTCTTCTTAAGCAGCTTACCAGATGACCTGTTGATTAGCTCCAAAAACCCCTAAGCAGTCACTGTTCTGTCTGCCTGTCCCAGTGAAATTGGAGACAGACACAGAAACCTCTTGGCATTAGTTACCATACCACATTCCTAGGGTCCATGGGGTTGGGGTCTGTGCCATGGGAGATGGGAAGGAGAGGGGGGGATTTCTTCTGGAGCAGCAGGGGGAGGGGGATAGGGCAGGGGGAAACCAGACAGACCCTGTTGTGCCTGCAGTCTCTGCCAGAGCTCCAGCCAGGGAGCAGCGGGGAGGGGCCAGCTCCGCTGTGGAGCAGAGAGCCCTGCCCAGCCCAGAGAGCATGCCAGGATGTTGGGGTAATCTGGTTTATCTTAAACCAGTAAGGGGGCTGGGACAGACATTGCATAAACCGGTTTGAGCCAAATCAGTTAAGTCTGATAAACCTGGCTAAATGCAGTATCTCAAACCAGTTTCAGTCATTTTCATATTGGTTTATGTGCACTGAACATCTCTTCTGGGTTAAACCAGTTTCTGATCACATAAACCAGTTTATGTATAATGTCTGTCTCTAGCACTAATGAAGGCTAACTTCTTTGGGAACAGTTTACATACATTTTATTTTCCTACCCTATCTACATAGTTCTATGCTAAGAGGTTTTCAGTTTCTTGAACTCTTCATTGAGCTGACCAAATGTAGTAGCATCTTTGGTTAGTAGCCTCTGTCCTTTGGCAATTGGACTGATACTATAAGGTCATTTCAGGCAAAACATTGTATTAGTATTTTGTTTACTATTTACAATTCTGAATAGTGACCACTAAGATTCTTTGGATTCTGTTACCCAATAACTACTAATGGCACACAACTGGTTCATGACAGAGTGGCAGAACTGAGGAACCTCCACAAAGTCCACCCTGGGGTTGCCTGGATCATGGTGATCTCCAGTCCAAAGAGGTACAGCACCAGGATTACTGCTCCCTTGGAGCTGCACAACCACTTTGCACCTCTTGCATCAATGGAGCCAGCAATAATGCTGTCTCTAGCATGTGAGGATGCAGAGCCACCAACATCCGTGCCTAGAAGAAGGCTCAGAGTTATTGTGGTGGGTGACTCCCTCCTTAGGGGGACTGAGGGACCAATCTGTTGCCCTGTCCTCTTTAGGTCTGCTGCCTGCCTGGAGCTTGTGTCTGGGATGTGACACAGAGTATTCCCAAACTCGTCCAGCTCTCTGACCTCCATCCCATGCTACTCATTCATGTGGGTACCAATGATACAGCACGGAGAAGTCTGTCTGGGGTCATGCATGACTACAAGATTCTGGGATTGGGGCTTAAGGGTCTGGGGGCACACACAGTTTTCTCTTCAACCCTTCCTGTTACAGGACATGGGCTCCAGAGGGATAGGTGCATTGGCAAGGTGAATAGAAGACTCTAGAGATGGTGCCATTGCGAGGGGTTTGGCTTCCTTGACCAATGTCTTCACTTCAGAGGGAGGAGATTGTTGGGAATGGATGGCCTCTACCTCACCTGGAAAGGGAAAAAGCTCTTCTCAGCCAGAATGGTTGACCTTCTTGACAGGGCTTTAAACTGAGACCACTGGGGGATGGGCGGTCTACTAACAGTTCTAACCCAGTTCATGTCAGCTGCACTACCAATAATTTGGGCAGCGCAAGGGAGACAGCCCAAGGAAAGGTCCTGCTAAACCCCTCAGGGAAGCGTTGGGCTTCTCATGGCAGACTTAAGTGCCTGTACACAAATACCAGGAGCTTGGGAAATGGGCATGAGGGAACTGGCCCTTCTCCTATGTGAAAATGATTATGACCTGGTAGGAATTATGGATACCTGGTATGACTTCACCTATGATTGGTTGGTGGCAAGAGAGGGCTATAACTTGTATAGGAGAGACCATGTCACAAAGAGGGGTAGGGGGTGTAGCTCTCTACATCAAGGATCAGCTCGCTTCTCTGCAGATTGAGTTTCCAAACCAGGAAGGGCATCTTGAGACCCTTTGTGTCAAGATACGAGGAGAACATGAGGCGGGTGACTTACTTGTAGGAGTCTACTATAGACCTCCTCACCAAGAGGAAGACCTATATGAGGAATTCAATAGGGAACTGGTCGAAGCCATGCACTCCTGATCCATGATCGTCATGGGGGACTTCAGCTTCTCTAACATTTCTTGGGGTGAGCTCGTGGCCAAATCTGACAGGTCGCATAGCTTTCTCATATGCATCAATGACCTCTACCTAACCCAGGAGGTCTACGGCCAACTAGGGGAGAGATATTTCTTGATCTGGTCCTGGCTAATGGGGCTGACCCTAGTGAGTGATCTGCAGATTAAGGGGAAACTAGGTGACAGCAACCATGTATTGGTCACCTTCTTAGTTCACTGAAGGTCAGACAAACCCAGAAGTAAAGCAGAAGCCCTTAACTTTGGGAAGGCTTATTTTTACAAACTGAGAGAATTGGTCAGTCCATACCAATTAGAGGCCATACCCACCCCCAAGAAAAGGGAGTACATGAGGATTGGTCATTTCTTAAAAACATTATCTTTGAAGCACAGGGAAAACCATACCATATCACAAGAAATGCAGTCAATGGGCAAGAAAGCCCCTATGGCTGAATAAGGAGCACTTGGACCTTAATAAACTCAAAAGAGTAGCCTACACCAGCTGGCAAACAGGAAGCATTACCAAAGAGGATTACTTTGTACTCACCTGCACCTGTAGAGAATGGTTGAAAATAGCCAAGGTAAAAACTGAACTTAGGCTAGCTATGGGAATCAAGGACAGCAAAACTCCTTCAGTTATGTGGAAAGTTGGAAAAAAAGCAAGATTAGCATTGGGCCCCTGAGAAATCCAATGGGGCAACTGACTTCTGATGCCCAAGAAAGGGCCAATCTCCCAAATGATTTTCTTGCATCAGTTTTTCACCCTCCCAGGAGGATCACACTGTCAGGAATAGCACAAACCAATCTGGGAGTGGGCAACAGGCCTAAAATCAATGTGGATCAGGTGAGGGAACACCTTGAGGGACTGGACGTTCACAAGTCTGCAGGCCCAGATGGAATGCACCTGAGAGTCTTGAAGGAGCTGGCAGACATCATTGCATCCCCCTTGGCAGAGATATTTGAAAAATCATGGTGCTCGGGCAAGGTCCTGGATGACTTCGAAAAGAGCCAACATGGTCCCTATCTACAAGAAAGGGAGGAGGGATGACCCAGAGAACTATAGACCAATCAGTCCTACATCTGTCCCTGGAAAAATCCTTGATAAAATTGTCAAGGGATCCATCAACACCAGACTGATGGAAGACAAGCTTCTGAATGCCAGCCAACAGGGCTTTGTGACTGGTAGGTCATGCCTGACCTACTTCATCACTTTCTATGATCCAGTAACATATGCCCTGGACAAGGGAGATGATGTGGACTTCATATACCTGGACTTCAAGAAAGCCTTTGACCTAGTTCCCCATGATGTCCTCATGGTTAAGCTGGGAAACTGTGGCTTTGATGATCATATGGTCCGATAGCTAGGCAACTGGCTATGGGGTCGGACCCAAAGGGTACTAGTTGAAAGGAGCAAATCACCCAAATCATTCCTTCAAAAAACAGGTGGATATATTGCTTGCTGGGGTCACTTGATCCAAGCTGACTTCCCGCCTATGGTGGGGGAACTGGACCTGATGGTCTCTCGAGGTCCCTTCCAGCCCCTAATGTCTATGAAATCTATGAAAACTTTGTTTTCATAACTGTATCACCTGAGGCATCTCAAAGTTTGTTTTTTTTTCAGTCTTCCATTTGCTATAATAATGACTTGCTTAATATGTAGTTGTATATAAGGAAGCACTGAAAAACTAGCACAAATACTTATTGCTAGTCAGAGAGATTGAGTTAAATCATAATTTAGGTTTAGAATAGCTTCCATCTTCTTTTAATTTTTTTTTTACTATCAAAGCTCACTTGGAGGGTACATCTCTAGGGATTGGGTTCATCTGAAGTTGTTAGTTTACTTTTTATATACTACATTCATTTTTCAGTGAGCCTTAAAAAAATCATTTTTTTATAATGCGTTGCCCCTTGAAAGCCATAGCTAGTTTTGTTCATTCATGACACGTTTAGCAAGTTGTTCAGTTTCAGTTAACTACATTTGAAAAAAATTCCAAAGGCAACTTTATCCTTTCAGGTGATAAAAATGTACTAACAGAATATATACCACCTACTTAGACTTAAATGCTAAGAGAGCAGATGGATTCTACCTACATCCCTTTAAAAATAAGCAGTGAGTGCCATACTGACTGCAAATATATTTTTAAGTAGCTTCTTCAAAAGACATGAGTAATGTGTAAACACATTCTTGTAGAGTCCTGAATTAAGGCTATTTTCTTTGAATTGTTTAAATTGCCTTGCTTTTTTGCATTACCTACATGCACAACTCCAAATCAGTTGTTTATTAAAATATTTATTTTTAATTTTTTTTTAACTATTTCATAATGCCCTTGTGATAGGTTCTGTGTAGTCCATAGAGGTTCACTAAAAGATTTGAAAATTGTAGTATCTAGCTTAAATGCTCCTCTGTAGTGGGCTGGGGATAGCTCATTCAAACAGTCTTTGTTTCCCTCCTGGTAAACTTGTTCCACATAGGAATCAATATAAACAATATGGGTTATCCCACTCCCTGTGGTCTTTTCCCAGACCCAAAGAGAATACCTAAGCTTGGTGTTGCAGTTGTTAGCCTTGCAGTCTTCACTCTCTGTGGGCATGTCCAGATGAGCACACATGTGTAGTCTGCAGCACTGCAGATCTGTCTGCAATGCCACAAACTACATAGGCCACATGTAGGCATTTACTGTGCTGCTAATTTTCAGTGTAGTAGGTTTTTTTGATACTGGAACATCCCAGTGTAAGAAAACAAAAAAACACCAGAAAAAAGCAGGGTGGTGCGTGCACTGCCTGAAACCAGAACCTGGTTGGTCGGAGCTGTGCTTTGGCTGCTTGCCATGCTGGGGCCAGCTCAGGTGCTGGTACCAGCCTCCCCTACCCCACCCGGGGCAACTTGCCACATGCTAGAGGGTGTGTGCACAGGCATTTCCCAGGGACACGTAGCAGCAGCACAACTATTTATCCCTGGGAAAATGCACGTGTGCAGTCATCTGGACTCAACTCCCTCTCAGTTTCACTCCAGCAAACTCATGGTGTCTCAACTTTGGTCCTTGCTGCAAACCCTGGGAGAGGCAATACTGAGGTGTTCAGGGCTTGTCTGGTTGCTAACATGCCTGCTCTCCCTCTCAGCTACTCTTCTTCTTTTATAGGGACCCTGGGAGCCTTTTTAACTCCCAGAGGGCAAGCTAGTTATCTTTATCAGGGGTGCCCAGGCCTTTGAGGCAAGTTTGGAAGCACTCTCTGCTTGTTTGCAGCTGTCTGCAGCCTGAGATGTATAACCTACTACACACTGGCAGAATTGGAAAGCCTCAATTGGTGATTTAGATTTCCTTATCTGGTGCATGGGGGAAAGTTTTGGCACTTCAACAGTCAGCAGATGAGCAGAAGACTAAGTTGGTGTTGATGGAATACCTGCAGAGATTTTCAGAGGAGGAGGAGAACAACTTGCATGTCAGCTTCATGTCCTCACCCTTAAAACCCTTAACATCCCTTAAAAAAAAAAAAAAAAAAAAAACCAAGGAAGAAATCCCAGCTGACCTAAGGGATGCCTGGATTGTTACTATCTTCAAGATGGGGGACAGAGCTGATTGTGAAGACTCCCAAGGTGTCTTATTGTTGACCAGTGATGGGAAAGTCGTTGCCCGTATCCTCGCTAACCGCCTGCTCCCACCTGCAGAACATTCTTCTAGAATCTCAAAGCAGCTTCAGACCATCTCAAGGAACTGTGGATATGATCTTTACAGCACATCAAATACAGGAGAAGCGTCGTGAGCAAAATCGACCTCTCTATTTGGCCTTCATTGACCTCTCTAAAGCCTTTGATTCTGTAAACTGCGACACCCTATGGAAAATCCTGTCCAAAATTGGCTGCCCAAACAAGTTCATCAGTATTCTGAGACTTCTCCACAACAACATGTCAGCAAGGGTTCTCAGCAGTGGGAATCAAACAAAGCCATACGAGGGGAAAATTTGAGTGATGCAAGGTTGGATCATTGCTTTAATTTTGTTTTCCATCCTCATCTTCACCATAATGCACCTCATTGATAGAAAGCTTCCACCTGGAATTTAAATTGTGTACAGGATGGATGGAAGACTTTTCAACCTCAACAGACTCAAGTCCAA
>NW_017729029.1:61912865-61913083 GCF_001723915.1 Gavialis gangeticus
AACCCCATGTCTTTTTCTTCCATAGTGCTAGCCAGCGTAGCACTGCTGAACCTATGGGGATGCTGCAGGTTTTTCTTCCCAAGGTGGAGAATGTTGCATTTTTTGGTGTTAAACATCATCAGCTTCTTGCCCACCCATTGCTGAGCCTGTTCAGGTCAGCCTGGATAACCCATCTGCCTTCTGGTGTGGATGCTTTGCCCCAAAGTTTGGTGCCATTG
>NW_017729029.1:61918083-61918802 GCF_001723915.1 Gavialis gangeticus
AATGTATTTGCAGAAGTCTATGAGAGTATTGGCCTAACTCTAAACATCAGGAAAACACAAGTCCTTTCATAGATTTCATAGACATTGGGGCTGGAAGGGACCTTGGAAGATCATTGAGTCCAGTCCCCTGCCCAAAGGGCAGGAAGTCAGCTGGGATCATAGGATCCCAGCAAGATAAGCATCCAATTTGCTCCTGAAGGTGTTCAATGTAGGTGCTTGAACCACCTCCATGGCAGGCTGTTCCAGACCTTGGGGGCTCACACAGTAAAGAAATTCTTCCTTATGTCCAGCCTGAAACAGTCAGGTGGTAGTTTATGACTGTTCGACCTCATCATCCCTTGGGACGCTCTGGTGAACAAATGTTCCCCCAGATACTGGTGGTTACCCCTGATAAACTTATAGGTGGCCATCAAATCACCCCTGAGCCTGTGCTTTTCCAGGCTAAAGAGCCCCATGGCTCTTAGCCTGTCATCGTCAGGTCTGTTTTCCTGACCTCTGATCATGTGCGTGGCTCTTCTCTGGATTCTCTCAAGCTTCTCCACATTGTTTTTGAATTGTGGAGCCCAAAACTGGATGCAGTACTCCAGCTGTGGCCTCAGCAAGGCCGAGTACAAGGAGAGAATGACATCCCAGGATTTGCTTGAGAAGCACCTATGGATGCAAGCCAGCATTTTGATCGCTTTACTAGCTGCAGCATTCCATTGCAGGCTCATGTTCAT
>NW_017729029.1:61923802-61948785 GCF_001723915.1 Gavialis gangeticus
CAACCTTTGTAGGCCTTTCTTTTTAACCTCAGGAGGTCTGCTAGATCCATGGAGAGCCAGGGGAGCTGCTGTGCCCTCTTGCTGCCTTTCCTCTGAGATGGAATCGAATTAGCTTGCGCATTGAGGATCGCTCCCTTGAGGAGCAACCACTCTTCTTGAACTCCCCTCTCCCTGGGGTGGTGGTCCCTTAGGGCCTCACTGACAAGCCTCTTGAGCTTGTCAAAGTCCTGAGCTTTACCAACCTACTCCAAATGGAGAAACAACCCCCCCTCCATTCAAATAAATGGAGAATTGCTGGAGAACTTGGATCACTTTGCCTATCTTGGAAGCCATCTTTCATCAAAGGCAGACATCAATGTGGAAATACAACATCGCTTGAAATATGCAAGTGCAGCCTTTGGATGTCTGAGTAAGAGTCTTCCTAAATCATTACACTGTTGCTGAAACGAAGCTCTTGGTTTATCGAGTCATTGTCATCCCAACTCTGCTGTGTGGCTTGGAAACTTGGACCACATACAAAAGATATCTCAAGATCTTGGAAAAGTACCACCAACAGTGCCTTCTCATGATCCTTCAGATTATCTAGGAGGATAGACACACAGACTTCAGTGTCTTGGCCGTAGCAAATTCCAACAGCACTGAGGCGATGATAATCCAAAACCAACTTTGCTGGACAGGTCATGTTGTTCGCATGCCTGACTCCCACCTTCCAAAGACAATCTTTTTCTCATAGCTGAAAGGTCAGTGAAGTAGCAGACAGCAAAGAAAGTGCTTCAAAGACACCCTGAAGGCAAATATGAAGAGGTGTAACATTGACATCAATACTTGGGAGGCCCTTGCTCAGGACCAACCAAAATGGAGGAAGACTCTTTGGGAGGGACCTCAACACTTTGAAACAGCTCATTGACAGGCAGAAGAGGAAAAGAGGAACAGGCAAAAAGAACATCCAACACAGCAACACAGTGCCCATCCCTCCTGGAAACACCTGTCCTTACTGCAACAAGACAAGTGGATCTAGAATTGGGCTATGGAACCACTTGCAGGCTCACTATTAAGATCCTTGGAAGACAGTCTTACTCATTTGTGAGTGATAGCCCATCATCGTCATCTAAGCTTACCAGTAAGCAATGTGAAAGAGGTCAGTTTAGGTGCCTGCCTGGCTTACAGAGTGGTATGAGTGTCAAATTGGAAATCACAGTCCAGCATCTGCTCCTGGATTTCAATCTCTCAAGTTATTTGAAGTGTGGGGGGGAGAGGAGTGACTTTTGAAGTTCATCCTTGTAAAATAAGGCCAGGTATGGAGCAAATGCCTCCTCTAACATGTACTAGGGCATTTATAGTCATGCCCTGGGAGTGTGGGTGGTGGTATTTTAATTAGAGTGGCGCAGAGTGCTGTTCTAATGAAGGAATCCAGAAAGTCATATGTATCGTGTCCCTGCATTAAAAAATGGAGATGGGGGTGCTTTAACTAAAGCTTGTTTAATGAGCTTTAGTTAAAGTGCCCTTGCCACCATTTTTTAGCACAGGGACACTGATACATGTGTCACTGGAGTCCTCTGGAGCACGGTAATTACTATGCTCCAGCAGACTCAATTAATCCAGTCTGCCCTATGCTATAATTACAGCATGTCAGAGCAGCCTCCCTGAACGTGTATAGGTGCTCATAGTCCAGTGCTTTGGTTGGAGGATGCAACACCTGACCCCAGTGCCCTCCATCAGTGTTGTTTCCCATAAAAAAGGACAGTATTTTGCAAAGCTTCCTATCATGGAGCTGTATGTGAGGTGAGCTCTAAGTATTCAACTCTATTAGGACTCTAAGGGTAAAAAGGTGAATGAATACCTAGTTTCAGGATTGTGAATAGGCAGTTAAACACAAAGCTGCTCAGTCCCAGTAAGTTGGCAGTGGTTCTGAGCACATACAGAACTTGAACAAGTTCTGTAGGCACTTGGCAGATAACAATGTCTGACTAGAAACTGTCATGTTCTGGGGTGTGTTTTGTGGGGAGTATGAGGGAAGACTGGTGTGCGGAGGAAGACTACTTGTAGATCATAATCCTGGATTTAGAATTCTGCTTCACTTCCAGGTGTTTAAATCCTTTCTTAAATCTAGGTTATAATCATTTTCAGTTTACTGTTGTGTTGTGTTGTGTTGTGTTGTGTTGTTTGTTTTTCCTGAGCCACTCACTGTCTAATTTTCCATCTTCCCTCTCTTGGCTGTCCTGGGATCCAGCGTCAAAGGCTAGGGATGGACATTCAAAAAGCCTGAGCCTCAGTTGATTCAATTTTTGCAGTTTACTCTAAACTGGCTAGGCTAAATCAGTTTTAATACCAGACAGACATCCCAGAAATGCAGGCATGTGCCTGCAGTGGCTCAGGCTAGAAGTTGGAGGGAGTGGGCACTAGAGCAGCCTTCTTTTCTTTCCACAGCATGGAGTGGAGGGGGCATGGCCAGGCTCTGGCAGGAGTTCTGATTAGCCAAGCAGGGAATTGACAACAGGTTTTCTTCCCCAATTAAGAAAATAACAGAGGGACATTACCAGCTACTTGTTGATTCTTCCTGTTGATTCAGCACCTACCGTAGCTAGCATGTGGTCTGCTAGTTAATACACAGACACTTCTTGGCAAGGCAGAGGGGAGGGGGGGAATTTCTGCTTAGCAGGGAATAGGGATGCAACCCTGGGAGTCTCTGGACCTCCAACCAGGGAGCAGAGGGGAGGGGCCAGCCTTGCTGTGTAGCAGAGAGCTCCGCCCAGCCCAGAGAGCATGCCGGGATGCTGGGGGTGTCTGGCTTATCTTAAACCAGCAAGGGGGCTGGAACAGACATTGCATAAACCAGTTTGAGCCAAATCAGTTAATATTACATTCAGCTAGACTTATCTCTAACCATTTTCATTCATTTTCAAACTGGTTGATGCGCACTGAGCATCTGTTCTGTTAAAGGTTTAAACCAGTTTCTGATCACTTAGACTGCTTAATATGTAATGTCTGTCCCTAGCCAAAAGGTGTCTGAATAATGCTTTATCTTTGGCATGGCAGTTAGTGGATTATGCTAGGAAGTAGAAGAAATACTTGTTCAGAACCCTGCTGAGGTGAGAAGGGTTTGGAACTGGAGTTTCCTGTTTCCTGGGCAAGTGCCCCAATCACTGTACTTTTGGGGCTCTAACCATGCGAGGATCCTCCTTCTCCCCTGCCATTTTCCTGGGACATGCTCAGATATGTGCTTGCATAATTATGTATGATGCCCTACTGCCTGTGTTCACTCTACATGGACAGGCACTTCATAAAACCACGGCTAAAAACAGCCAGGTAGATGGCTTAAATTTACAAAAATAAATAGAATTCTATCCTCAAGTCTTTATACATGGTATGGACTGAGAGTCATTATTGATATCGATATCTGAAAAGAGCAGATTTCTCTACATAGTTTTTTGGGTTCATTTGTTTACTTACAAGACTTTCTGTTTTTGACTCTCTATCACTAAAGCTAAATTAAAAGAAAAAACTGCTCTATTCTGTATCATGATGATTTGGAACACCTTACAGCCAATAGTGGAAGGAAATTTTAAGCAGTGCTTCTGTTTCAGAAGTCAGTAACAAAAGTTAATTAAATATGTATAGCTACTATGTCTTGTTTTTTTCTCCTTTGATGGTATACATTTTTTTTCCTTTTTTTTATAAAGTTAATACAAGCGAAATTTCAGAAAAAAGTATGGTCAATATGAGTCGGAAATGCTGGTAAGTCTTCTAATATGTTCTTCCAGAGACTCTTTTGAGTAACTGTAGGTAAAATAACTCTCTGATAATGTGAAGTAAAGCATAAATGACTGGTGCCTCCTAGGATTGTGGGGGGGCACCATTTGTAGACATTGGTGGCAAGCAGGGACCAGCCGCAGATGCCAGCAGCAATGTCGGTGGCAACTGTGGGACTTACAGCTATGTATTGAAACTTCTAGAAATTTATTTTTGGTCCCTTTTATGTAAGCTAATGAAGGGACTGACTACTTATTTCTGTCTATTATGGAAATAACAGAAATAAGCAAATAAAAATGGGCCTATAAATGTTTGAATTAGCTTTTTTATTTCACACCTATCTCTTACTTGTTATATCTGGCTATTGTGGAAATCATTGGTGTTGTAAACAAGACTCTTAGTGTTGAATAAACAGGAAGAGTTGTCTAACACATGAGCAGACAAGCTTTTAATTTTGCATACATTCTTGGTAATAAAAATAATCACAAATTATTTTTAAATTCTGGAAGAATGATTAAGTTTAGAGGAATCTTATCAGTTTCTGTGAAAAAAAGTTCATATATACTCACTGCAGTCTTAAGCAGAATGGATGCTGGAGAACTAAATTTTGGGGGCAAAGAAACATTGGTTTATTTTGGAACAAGTGGCAACATTGTAAAGGAGTTGCAAAATAATTTGAAAATAAGAAATGCTGACTTTAATCACTAAAATCAAAAAAGAAGCTGCAATTGTATGTTTGATTTTAGAAAAGGTCCATTTTTTGGCTTTAGAGCAAAGCTTTAAACTTCATTCTTGGAATGAAACTCTAACATCATGAAATGGCCATCTCCAGCCTCTACAGGAAAAACTGGTGGAATTACAATACTGCAGAACTGCTTGATATTTAAAACTCTATTTTAGTTAAGCTCATAACCTTCTGGGGAAAAAAAATACCCATTTTGATCTTCAAGAAGAAAACAGATGTAATTCTCAAACCCTAGAACTACCTAGCCCAGGTTGTTTTCATGCCTCCTACTTAAGCCAAGGGTTCAGCTTAATGTAAGGAACTAGCACAGGGGTGGGCTAAATAAGCCATGGGCCAAATCTGGCCTGAAGAGGGGCTTTGTCTGGCCCATGATGGGTCCCTCAGTCCCGCCTGCTCCAAGGACTGTCCCATCATGGTGCGTCCTGCTGCCCCCTGGACATGCAGCAGGGCTGGGGTGACTCCGTGGCAGGACTGCCTTGCTAGCTGACCAGGTGGCAGCAGCTGCTTGCTTGTGTTGCTGGTGCTGGTCCCAGCCCCATGGTACCAGTGGGGACTTGTGCCACAGCCCTGACCCAGTGTGCCCCGTGCCTCCTCTGGACTCATCTGCTCATGCTAAACAATGGCAGCAGCAGTGCTGGCCAGGTAGAAACTGTTGTTCAGCACAGTGAAAAAGTGGCCCTTCCTCCCCGTGGTTGCCTAGCGCTCACTGCTACAGCTGTTTGGAGCCTGTGCTGAGCTGCCCTGTGGCTCCTCCGTGCTGCCACTGCTGCCCCATGGTCACTTTTCCCTTGTGCTGAGAAAGTTTGTGCCCAGCCAGCACTGTTGCTACCACTGTTCAGTGTGAGCGGGCAAGACCAGAGTAGGTGCAGGGCATGCTGAGTCAGGGCTGTGGTGTGGGTTCCCAATGATCTACTCCTGCATGGGTGAGTCCTGAGTGGGCACAGGATGGGGCTGGGGCTGTGTGCTGCTGGCAGTGATGGGGAGATGCTGCAGGGTGTGTGGGCTCCGGCTGTTGTGGGTCAGGTGCTGACCAGCTTGGGAGGGTGCTGAGGGGCGCTCCCATGCACACCCTCCCCCATACAATCTCACACTGCACCCAGCCACACCACCCACACCCCTCCCCGCACACACAACACCCCCCACACACATCTGGGTGACACACTATATCTCTATATATGAGTAAGACTTCATTTTGAGCTATTATGCAATCATGTCTATATACACCACACAAGCGTACACAAATCAGGACAAAAATATTTTTTTTAAATAGAATTAAAATGTGTTATTGTGGATGCTTGATGTTTAGTATATAATTTGTTTATTTTTCCAGCCCAAAGATGAGAAACCCCCATCACAAAAGGTTTGTTTCTGGGATGAGGGGAAGGACTTCTGGTGGCAATGGTCAGGGGCTATGGGGCAGGACTTCCAGCCCCAAGATGGTGACTAGGGGGCAGGGTACCTGTCAAGGTTTGGGGCTACCCTTACAGCCCTCAACAGCTCACCAAAACTCATTAAGTGGCCCTGCAGCTGAAATAATTGCCCACCCCTGAACTAGGAGAAACTGAGCCACAGGCAAATATTTCTAACAATCAAATTCAAAAAGCATGCTTTTGTCCTTGAGTTAAGAAGCAGCCATAAACAGAGAGGCTTTTGGAAGGTTTTAGGTAGTCTGCCTTATGTCTAGATTAGTGATACTCATCCAGAATATTGTGGCACCCTGGGTTGCCACAAGATTCTTTGAAGGGTGCTACAAGCTGTGGGGTGATAAGCAAATGAATTCAGGCTCAGGCTTGTCCCTGCCTGGCTGATCCTCCCAGCCCCTTTGCCATACCCACCTGCAAGGAAGTAAGTACTGTAGAGTGTGTGTGTGTGTGTGTGTGTGTGTGTGTGTGTGTGTGTATAATATATAATTGGGTGCTACCCAAATCACATAAGATATGGAAAGGTGCCTCAAGTCCACTGTGGGGTGCTTTGGGTCCAAAACATTTGAAAACCACTGCTCAAGAAGAATTCCATCTGGAAATTTTAAACTTTTATGTGATTTGGTGAGACTATATGGCACTTCTGTAATAGTACATGCAGATTGCTGGTAACTGAAATATGCTGACTTGTGAGGTAAGGATGTCGGGGGGCTAGAGGGGAGTTGTATCACTATTGTGAAACTAATGATACAGTAGACTTATAAAATGAGGTAAGTTGGGAGAAAACATTTTAGACTCAAATGATACCAAGAACTGAGGAGGTCTCTTGACCCAGAGAAGCATTTTACTATAAGAAACATAGCTGGAAAAAGTTCAGGCAAAGTTGGTGACATATATTTGGCCACCTGTAACAACTTCAAAAATGAAGGCCATTGGATTAGAGACTTTTATTTACAGAAAAAGTCCTTAAGTGGTAGTTCTTATTAAAACATTGTTTTTGAAGTGCCACATTAAATCACAGTCTGTGGCTAACTTGATAAAGGGAGATGCACTTTGTTTTTCCATTATATGTGTTGCTCTTTGACAAAGTACTTGCAAAACTTCCTGTAAAACTTCAAGATGTATTCCTTTAGGTAACATGCCACCCCTGCCAGCAATTGCTCCATGCTCTACCGATTTATAGCACTTCATCTTATTTTTGAACGCTGCTAGGGATTCTGTGTATACTTAATCACGCATTTTCAGCCTCCTACACTTGATTTTAGCCTGTTTCATGAATTATTAGTGTCTACTTCTTAAATCTGTAATCTTGTAATTCACAGCTCCAAGAAATTTAGTTTAACTCTCTTGCTACCATAGGCATCCATAGAGCTACCATATTGCATTAACATAGCAGCAGTCTGAGATAAATTAAAGCCTAACTTTTCACATTTGCTGGAGCCAGGAGGCACATGAGTATGAACTGCAAATGTTTAGCTATCTTTACTTTGGGGAGGTCAAAACCGATAACTATTTTTAGATTAGCCTACATTTCTAAATCTATTTAAACTGGAATCTCCATTTTTAAGTGA
This sequence comes from Gavialis gangeticus, assembly GCF_001723915.1. Taxonomy (NCBI): domain Eukaryota; kingdom Metazoa; phylum Chordata; order Crocodylia; family Gavialidae; genus Gavialis; species Gavialis gangeticus. Next base: position 61,931,290 of record NW_017729029.1, read on the forward strand.
TAAAAATACAGGATTTGCCAAAAGTTCTTAAAGGTTCCATATAACAAAATCAGAAAACCCAATACTGATCTAGTACTGTGTTCAGCAGTATCACTTTTAGATGCTGGTAATAGGCTGGATTGTGAACCCCTGTTGCCCTGTGGGGTGAGGCCAATGCCCAGGATCCCAATATTGTGCTGTTAGACAGGAAGGCGTGGTGTACAATTGCACATGCAGACACTCAAAAATCAATTAGGCCCATGCACCTCCACCAGGTGTGCACACACACTACCAACTCAGGCACATACATGTCCAAAATTACCAGCCTAGGCACATACAGACCTATCACCAATTCAAGCACCTATACACTATACACACCAAAAGTTAGAAAAAAATCAATTGTCAATGTCTGCACACCCAGTACACATACACAGAGCACTAATTTGTATATCATACACACGATGACCTATATATATATTCACCAGTTCACACACAAACCACCCACCTACACATACACACAGGTGAGTTCCTAATTTGGATGGTATGGTGTGGGTACGTGTGTGCTTGGGGGTACTTGAGATACCTGGGTGGGGGGAAGGTTAAGGTGAGAGAGAGAGTTAAAGTAAAGGGAGTGAAAGTTGCCAGAACTGGGATTAGAACGAGTAGACTGGAGAGAAGCTGACTAAGGAACTGAGGCTTGGGGTGACTTTAGTTTAATTGAACTTAATTGATTAAAGGACAATGCCCAAAGCCTGCAGAACAGGGGATTGATGCCAGAGCGAATCCAGCACAGAGGCTGAGACAGAAGCCAGAGCTACAGGGGAGCTGAAAGTTAAGTGGGGAGAGAGAAACTGGAACTGGGGCTGCAGGGGAGCTAGAGAGGGTGTGGAGGGAACTGGGAGCTGGCTCAGGGAACCAGTGGTGCTGGAGAGGGACTACTGGGGAGCTTGGAAAGCTATGGGAGGAGGGGCTGCCAGTGCCAGGAGCTGAAGAAGGGCTCCAGCTGCTGGGAAAACTGCAGCTGGACTTAGCTCAGAGGAGCTGCGGGGAAGTTGGTGGCAGGCCAGAGGACTGTCGGGGAGGGGACAACTAGGGAGGTGTGAGGAAAGCCACAGAACAGAGAGAGGGGGTGCAGAAAAGGCTGAAAAGAGAAGGCAGAGAAACATAGGGAGCAGGGCCAGGAGGCTGAAAGCAGCAGAAATGGTGGAAAGGGCTGCAGAAAGACACAGGGAGGAGGTGGTGGATGGCGGAGTGGAGCTGGGAACCTAAAAAGTGGCAGAAATGACAGGAAGGTGGCAGTGGACAGTGGGATTGGGGCCGGGAAGCTAAAAGCAGCAGAAATGGTGGGAAGAAGGCAGTGAACAGCAGGAGTGGGGGTGGGAGGCTAAAAAGTGGCAGAAATGACAGGAAGGAGGTGGTGGATGGCAGGAGTGGGGCCAGGAGGCTAAAGGTGGCAGAAAAGGGGAGATGGAAGTGAGAGGAGATCAGGAAATGAAGGTGGGGCAGGGCTAGAGCCAAGAGAGAGACACTGGAATTTAAAGTGGGGAATGGAACGGAGTTCAGTAAAACACAATCCATCTCAGGGTTGCAAATGACAGTGGTTTTATTGAACAGGGGAGATAGTGACACAATATCTTATTGGTTCCTTTGTGCACACACAGATGTGTGCGCACACACGCACACACATGAGCGCACACAATCGCAGTAGGGGTTAAAGAGGCTTGGTGCTGGGGCTGAAGTCCAGGAGGAGAGAGGGAGAGTCCAAGTTGTAGGAGGAAGTGTGTGGGTGATATCTACCTATCCCAGGCTGAAGGTTGATCCTTGATGGCCAGTCCGGGTCTCCTTCAGCTTGGTGTTGTCCAGAGGGAGTTGCCAGCAGGGCCTCTGAGGTGGATAGGAGGTGTGACATAGAGCTGGTCTGGTCTGGATGGAAAATGGCGTTCCCAAGGCGTCAGTCTTCACTACCCCTTTTTATGGGGCAGACTACGTATGATCTCCTATGGGGAGGGCCTGTCCAGGCAATGTCAGTCCTATTCCAGAGGGCTCCAGGTGTTCTTACTGAGCATGTACAGCCTTGGCACAATGGTGGGTTGCCTCATCTTTTGTTTCTTGATTGCTGAGGATCGTTCCAATGGCTGAGTCACTGGTCTAGGTATTGGTTTTGATGGTTCGGTCATTCATAAGGAGCTATTTTTAGACCCACTGACATTGTCTCTCAAGCACCCTCATTCATCCGCATTCATTCAGGAATCAAGTTACATAGGAGGGGTAGGTATGAGTCATAGGTTACACAACAAGGAATGGGGACAAGATGGAGACTTGACAAACAAAATGGAAACTTGACATGACTTATGCTAACTTACATATGTAGGCCTAAATCAAGTAGTATCATTAAAAAGTAATATAGAACAGTAAAAATCAATATAAACATACTAATTATACAATATAAAGAAGGTGAAAAAACCAAACAAATACAACTTGCTACCAATATAAAATGCTGAAGCTTATCCTATGTCTTAGCTCACTTATACTTATCTATAGGGGATAGAGAGGGAGAGAAAAAGTCAGAAATAGTTGGGGAAGGGAAGGGAATGTGTATGTGTATATATAATGAAAAAAAAAGAAAAAAGAAAAACTGGGGGTTATGTTACACTCCTATTGTGTGTAACATAACTGGGGGTTATGTTACACACCTATTCATATTGGTGAATGGTTAATTGGATGACCATACCTTTTGGTGTAGCATCATGGTGTAATAGAACACTCAAAAATGAGGAATTGGTTGAGAATATAATGGTGACAGTGACCACAAAATGACAGGGTTGAAGATCTTAAGGGGAGGAAAGAAGGAGAACAGCAGAATAAAGATACTGGACTTCAGACAAGCAGACACCTGGGATCCTGCCTACCAGTTTCCCTCTAGGAGGCAAGTCTGATGGGGAAAGCAGTTTAGGAGACATGACTTCACTTTTTTTAAGGAGGTCCTTATAAAGGTGAAGGAGCAAGACATCCAACTGCAATGGAAGAATTGGAAGTGCAACAGGAGATCAGCCTGGCTAAACAGCAATCTCTTTAGCCTGGTCAAAATGATAGTAACTTATATGTTGGAACATTCAGACTCTGACCCTTGGGTTTGATTTGGACTTAGAATTATGGAAAATGACACTACTAAACTATGAATTAATTAGACTTGGACTTTACATTGCTGCATTATCAGCAACTTGGCTCTCAGATACAGGTTCTGCCCAAAAGAATGATTACACTATATTCTAGCATAGGAAATCAGCAGGAGAAAGGGGGAGCAAAGAATAGTCTTTGCTTTGTAGCAGACTTACCTCTTGAGCTCTGGATGAGTCCTGGGCTTGATCCTGCAATTCTGATTGGTGAAGCCCATCTGCCAATCAGAAGCAAACCAGGGAAAGCAAGGCCACATCCTTTCCCAAAGGGAGTGGACAAGGAGCAGTTTGGACCTGGTTCAAGACTGTGCCCAGCCAGGTCTGGAGAACTTTGGGGGTGGAGCCCCTGAAGCATATAAAAGGGAAGTGTGCTCAGCATGCTGGGGGAGAGATGCAGTGAGGAACGACAAGGAGAGAGGAGCTCCAGAGACAACTGTCCTCAGGACCCAGCCTGAGCCTCAGTGGTGCATGGATCAGTGCACAGTAATCAGGTTCTAGGAGCTTCTCAAGGCGGCTTGAGCCTGCAAACCTGGCAAGTGGCTGGGTAGTCAGTGTGTGGATCGGTGCACAGAGAGCTGGTTGTGGGAGCAGCTCATGGCTGCTTGGGCCCCACAAGTTGTGCAGTTTGGCACATAGAGAGCTGGCCCTGAGAGCAGCTTGAGGCTGTTCAAGTTAGCCGTGGCTGTAGGCCAAGTAACTGGAGGTCTGCAGTGCAGCTCTGCATTAAAATAAAAGAGTCTCAGTGCCGGGCCCGGGAAAGAGAGGAACACCCAATGTGAGGCCTGAGAACCAGAGCCAGTAAGGGCTTGGCTCCCAAGGGAGCACTCTGGGAGCCCAGTGCAGAGCACCAGGCCATCGAGTGGAGCCAGACACGCTGCTGGAGAGAGGCTCTCATGAGACTGGCCTCCAGGGGATGAGTCTTGCCTGCTTCAGAGTGGGAGTGGGAGTTGCTGGGGAAGTGGGTCCTGCAGAGGAGGTGGGCTTGGAGAGGAGGGTCTGCCACCTCCACCCTCGTCCATTGCAGGAGGGGGCATGTCTACGTCCCAGGGCCCTAAAGGGGGGGGCTCCAGGGACCACCCAAGAAAGTGCTGAGTGCACTCCTTATTTTGTGATTGTTGTTGTTATTATTGAAAAGGTTAATATAGGTATGGGCACTCCTTAAGGGAGTTTATATGAGTTTATCTGTCTTTATTGTCTTTATGTGTTTATTGCCTATTATCCGAATATACCTGTATTGTTGCCTGTGTATGTTTATGGTATTATTATCTCAAGTTACTTGGGTTTAAGTTGATCCCCATATTTGTTTATTGTGTTGATGTCATGACTTACTTGTTCTAATGTGTTAATGTCTGTTTGTGCGAGGGGTGGGGGCAGTTAATTATTGTATATGCTGTAAGTCACCCGGTTTATGTTTTTGTAGTCTCTAGAAGTGGTATTATATGTTGATTTTAGGGTATTATATGTGGTGTCGCATATTAATTTTACTGTAAATATTTAATGTTCCTCATTTATACGTATTTATTGTAGCAATGAATTTGTATATAGTTAAGTGCTTGGTCTCAGCTTGGCTCTGTAGAAAGGAGAGCAAACTGCTTCCAGCTCTTTCAGCACCCTGCCTGACCACTACCCCTTGCATTGAAGGACAGGGCAGACCCCCTGGGTGTACCCAAGCTACAGCTGTTAGAAACTGCTTACTATCTTTCCGTGAAAGCCCTATTGCTGTATCTAGTCAACTCACGATGTTCAACAGTGCATACACAGAATAGCTTTGGCACATGTTTATGCACCTTCCTGTCAAGCGAGTGATGAAGAAAAGAATGTTTTCTACCTACAACTTGAAGAGATTGAGAGAAAAGAAATGAGACCATTATACTTGGTGACTTCAATGCAAGAGTTGGCTGTAGTTTTAAGATTTGGCCTGGTGTTCTGGGCAAACAGAATTGGTAATATGAATAAAATGGCCATCAGTTGTTAGGGCTTTGTGCAAGTCAAAACCTATGTATTACCAACACCTACTTCACTGGGAAAATCACAAGAAAGGCATCCTGGAAAAATCTAAGATTAGGACACTGGCACCAATTAGATTTAGTACTGTCTAGGTATAACCACCTGAAAGAAATCCTATATATAAGGTCTTATTATAGTGCTGACTGTGACACTGACTGTGCCGTAGTCTGATGCAAAGTCCAAATCAATGTAAAAAAGATCCACTGTAGCAAAAGTACCAGTTGTCTTCATATAGACATCAGCCAAACTGAAGAAATGGAAAAATACAAAATATTCAATAGAGAAATTGTGAAAGCAAGTTAACTGAACAACTAGGCCACTGAGGCTCGGGAAAGCTTAAAAACTAACACGTACAATGCTGCTATAACAGCATTTGGCAAAAGATGCAAGAAAAATGCAGACCGGTTTGAAGAGCACTCTGAAACCCTTCTACCAGTGGTTGAAAACAAAAGGACAGAACAAATAAATTATAAGAAATCTCCCAACACCATAACCCTAGAAAATCTGACAAAGGGTCAAAGAGATGCCAAAGGAGACTAAGAGCTGTGCCCAAGAATTTTGGCTGAAACTCTATGGTGATATTCCGAAAGTAGCTGACACGGGCGATAGTCATGAAATGAAGGCATCAAATGAGGAAGTGGTGCAGTCAAGAAGTAAACAGCTCTGCTGAAGGACTTAAATGGAAATGTTATTACTGATACACAAAAGCAACTTGAACACTATGGAATTATATATTCAGTTGAGACTGAATTCAAACACTAAGAGCTTGAAAGATTACTACAGTTTGAAGTTATAATGGATTTAGACAATGAGTCTACAATTAGAAGATTTGTAGAAAGCCATTAAATTGATTCATGGGAACTCAGCATCCAGCAACAACTGTTTGTCTGCTGAAATCTACAAACATCTCAACAACAAATTACTTCAAAAGATTCATGAAGTTATCCTTTTCTGTTGGAAGAAAGAAGCGGTGCTGCAAAATTTCAAAGATGCTTGGTTGGTACAATTACATGAAAACAAAAGGGATTGTGACAATTATATAAAAACAAAAGTGACTGTGACAACAATAGAGGTACCTCCCTGTTGAACATAGTCAGAAAAATGGTCACTTGCATCATGCTCCCTAAGCTGCAATCTCTAGGTAAAAAACTATATCCTGGAAGTCAATGTGGTTTTCACTTAGGATGCTCCACCATTGATACAATATTTTTGGTCAAACAACTGTTCTGAAGAAACTGGGTTGTCCCCCACCCAAACTGTTGAACATCATTCACTCATGACATCAAAGTATTAAGGCAACTATAGTGTGTTAAAACAAAGACTCAAATGCCATTGACATGAACAATGGAGTGAAAAGGGTGGGGTGGGGATTAGGCCCTGTGCTTTTTAACATCTACTTTTCAATCCTGCTTCTTCATGCATTCTAGGACAGCAGTGTTGGCACTTATCTTTGAACCAGACTAGGTGGAGACTTGTTCAACAACACAAGGTTTTGAGCAAAACCAAGGTGAAAACTGGTTCTGAGAGATTTCCTGTTTGCAGATGACATGGCTTTGGTTGCCTGCAGTTGATCTTCCATGCAAAAGCTCTTGGGCAGATTTTCTGAATCATGCAGGAGCTTCAAAGTGGCAATTAGTTTCAAGAAGACTACATGTAATCATGTACAAAGGGGTGAAAGGACCAATGCCTGACATCACTCTGGAGGATAAATCTCTGGAGGATAAATCTGATGGTGTCATCAACAGTTTTTGCTGCTTGGGTTTTATGATTGGCAGGAATTTTGACATTTAGACTGAACTGACTAACAGAATTAGAAAAGCAGCTAAGAATTTCAGGCTATTATAGAAATGTGCATGACATAACTATCAACAAAGGTGAAGATACAAATCTTTGAGACTTGTGTACCATCTTCCGTGCTTTTATGATTCAGAAACGTGGACTATGTATACTTGGCACATCAAGAGTCTGAACAATTTCCACATGGGATGTCTGCATAAGATTCTGAAAATAAAGTGGGGAGACAGAATGCCAAACAGAAGGACTGGAAAGCATGGGACTCACAGTTAGAAACCACCATCGAGAAGAGGCTGCAATGGATCAGCCCTGTGCCCCTGGATGAGCCACCCAGTCTCTGCCTGTCCCACCACCCACCCTGGGGCCCCATTTGCTGCAGCCCCTGCCTCTGTGTCTGCCCCACTCCTTCCATTACTGTGCCCCTCCTGCCTGACCATTCCCTCTTGTCTGCTCCTTCCCCCTCCAGAGACTTATCTGCTGGAGCAGTGTATGTGTGCATGTACTCAGCCCCCACCCCAGTAATATTTTCTCCCTCTGCCTATGCCATTACTGTACTGCTATAAACTGTTAGTGTCAGCTGGACGTTGACAAATTGGAAAGAGTTCCTAAAATTGCCAAAATGATCTCTAAAAACTGAATGTCTTATATCTCTCAATCTGTTTAGCTAAGAAAAAGTTGAACGGTAGATTGATTGCACTTTATAACCCCAGTGGCTTCAGATAGCAAATGTCACCTGTTGTCTGAAATGCATAATAAAATGAGAAGGCTGGAAGCTGATGTTGACTCAGGATAAGTCTTTAACAGTGAAGAAACTAATTGTGGGAACAACTTGCCTAGGGATATGCTGATTTTTCATGATCTGAAGTGCAGAAACCAGACTCACCATCTTTCTGAAAGAGATGGGATGGCTCAAGAAGAATTTTAAGCTTAAAGCAATAAATATGAGGAGATTCTTTGGGATTGATTATGCAGAAGGCCAGAAAACATGATCACCATGTCCTTTTGTGATCATAGTATCTATTAATCTACAGGCTTTCTGAGAAACCCTAGGAAGTCTGAATGGATCTACAACTCTGTATTCCATGCAGTCTAGAGGAGAGATGACAACCCGTATAGCAGAGTAACATTTTCTCTTTACAAAAATTAGGGATGAACAGAGGGGAAGAAAATCTCTTCCTCCCCCCCTCCAAAGCAAAAATTTGGGTTCAAGGCCAAAATGAGGCTTCGGCTTGGATTCAAATTTCTACTGTGCAAAATCAGTCAACTAAATTCAAGACAGAAAATAGCCACTTTTCTTGTGGAACCCTTATCAAATCCATAGAGAGTAAGTCTGAACTTATAAATTCAATTAAATTAGCATTCCCTGTTACATTTAGACAGCTTTGGATTTAAGGTCTATGTTTTGACTTGTGTCTCATGCGTATTTATCTACGTGTAAATTAAAGATTGTAGGCTGAGCACTTAGAATGATGCTTCCTCCATCACAAACAGCATATTGCAGTGCTAAAATACCATGGTGTTAATAATGATCTTGGCAGAATTTATTTTGCAATAAATTTGTTAGAATGGCAAAATCGATTTCAAGTTAATCATACAGCTTCTATCACAGTTTTTGCTCAGGTAAACTACACAGTTTGGAGTTCGGCGTACAAAGTTATTTATAAAGGCAAAGCCTATCAGGCAGTCCCATGGAGACACACTAACTTGTTTGGGTGAAAACCTCCCACATAACTGTATTGAAGAATTCAGTGTCTATCACATAATATATCCAGAAAGCATGCTGAATCATTCAGGTGGTTATCCTATTCCTTTCCTCCTCCCCTACCCTTCTGGATGGTCCAGGACCTGAGCTGCATGCAGTACGCATGTCCCAAGGTGGCCAGAGCAGGTGTTGCATTTAGCTTGGGTCCCAGAGTAGGTACCACATGCAGCGTGGGTCCTGAGCCCTGTGCGTGGGGCCAACCCAGTGGCATGTGGATCAGCTGGGCCCCAGAGCAGCACCTGGAGGCCAGATGATGGGGTTCTGCAGGCTAAAACTGGCACCCAACGCTGTTTCTTTGATACCCCTACTGTAACCACATTACACATGTCAGCACTGCACGGCTATAATGACTTTATTTTACGGTTGCGGTTACTGCATTTTACGGCCTCATGCACTAATTTTAAATTGGAAGTACCAGGGTCACCTTAGCATCACTGAAATCTGTTGTAGTTTGTTTAAAGAGTAGTAAATATGTTTAAAAGTGATGCTGTCACACCTGATTGCATTTACGCTAAGGATGGAATTTCAGAGGCATTCAGTATTGGTTTAAGTGTGTCTTTATGGAGAACAGCTATGGATTTCCTTCTGACTTACTGGGCAAAACTAAGTGCTTTTGGACATTCTGTGTTATTTGGTAATATGTGAGTTTCTTCCATTTCTTAACCATTCAGAATTTATTTCTGGAATAATGTCTATGATTAATTTATTGAGCTAATAGGTCAGGATCCAGAAGGAAGAATTTTTCCATCTTTGTTTTTGTCTTTTGTCACTTTCTTTTTTTTCATCATTAATTCCTGTGATTCATAAGCTCAGTCTGGAACTTGAAATTCTGTGCGTGCGCGCATCCCCCCCCCCAACTGAATTATACTTGGTATGCCCAGAACTTGGCAACTTCATGTTGAGAGCAAAACAGTAACTTAACAGTGAAAAACTGTATTAGAAGTGTCTGAGTGATGTTAAGAAGGCTTGTAGTATTCAATATTAGAATTGAATGAAAAATTTAAAAAATATTGAATAATCTATTTGGAGAACCTTGTGAATTTTGTCAGTAAAGATATTTAGAATCCTGCTCTTAAACAGTAGCCACTTGTGAAATATTGCTTGCTGAATAAATCAAGTAACTCAAAATGTGTTTGAAAGATATATTTTAAACTGATTCTTTTAAAAAAAATCAGTTCTAGTTTAACTCCATCTCTGCTCTGGAGCTGAGACTGGGATATAAGATACATTTCAAAGTATGTAAAATAGGCTAGGAAGATTGAGACACAAAAGGATTCTGATTGCATAGCACTGAATGAGATTTTAGGAAATACAAAAATTGGAACAGACTTAAGTGTTTATTAAATAACGCTCAGAAACATTAAGTGCATTGTTTTAAGGTACCTTGCGTTGTGCTCCCCACCCCCCAAGTTATTTACTACTTTTGTCTTATAACAGTTAATTGTAATGGATAATATTTTTAGAAAGGGGAAGGTAAAGTGATATCAAAGTACCTTGAGATTTTCAAGCTAATTAGATGTAAAATTGTTAATTGACAACATCTAAGGCCACATGCTGAAGTATTATTTAGACACGTTGAGTAGTACTAATGAATTGAATGGGACTATTCAGACTATGGTAATTTTCTTTAATTACATTTTTGCAATGCAAAATATCAGCCTTTCCATATGGAACTGGAGGCTGACACACAATATTCAAGTCTTAACACTCTCAAATACCCTTCAAGGGATGACCTCATTGCCTTGGGATAGCACCCCGGAAAACTGTTATGGAGGTAGAATAGGAGAAAAGCATGAAGTAGTACAAATGGCTATAAAAGAAATAGATGTAATACAGTTTACTGCTTGTATGAAGGAGGAATAAGATCAAAATATGTTAGTGCTATGTTTCTGGATAACAGAATTTCACAGATTTCGTAGACGTTAGGGCTGGAAGGGACCTCGAAGATTATCAAGTCCAGCCCCCTGGCCCAGGGACAGGAAGTCAGCGAGGATCAAAGGATTCCCAGCAAGATAAGCATCCAAGCGTTTCTTGAATGAGTCCAGAGTAGGTGCCTGCACATCTGGAGGGAGTCTATTCCAGGTCTTGGGGGCTCGGACAGTAAAGACATTTTTTCTTATGTCCAGCCTAAAATGGTCTTGGAGCAGTTTATGGTCCTTGTTTTTCCTTGGGGTGGTCTGGTGAACAGACACTCTCCCAGGTCCTGATGTACACCCCTTATGCACTTACAGGCACCCAGCAGGTCGCCCCCCCCCCCCGAGCCTGTGCTTTTCCAGACTGAAGAGTCCCATGGCTCTCAGCCTCTCTTCATAAGGCCTATTCTCTTGCCTTCTGACCATGTATGTGGCTCTCCTCTGGACTCTCTCAAGCTTCCTGACATCCTTCCTGAATTGTGGAGCCCAGAATTGGATACAGTACTCCAGCTGCGGCCTCACCAGGACCGAGTACAGTGGGAGGATGACATCCTGAGATTTATTTGAGAAGCATCTATGGATGCAGGCCAGAGTTTTGTTTGCTTTACCAGCTGTGACATTGCATTGGTGGCTCATGTTCATTTTGTGGTCAGTCATGACCCCCAAGTCTCTTTCAGCAGTGGTGCTAGCAAGTGTAGCACTGCTGAGCCTATAAGTATGCTCCAGGTTTTTTTCCCTCGAGGTGGAGTACCTTACATTTATCAGTATTGAATGTCATCAGGTTTGTATCTGCTCACTTACTAAGTTTATCCAAGTCAGCCTGGATCACTAGCCTGTCCTCAGGTGTAGACGCTATGCCCCAAAGTTTAGTGTCATTGGCAAACTTAGCTAGTGCGCTTCTGACACCAATGTCCACATCGTTGATAAAGATGTTAAAGAGAACCGGTCCAAGGACAGAGCCTTGGGGGATGCCACTGGTCATGGAGTGGCCAGAGAATAATTTCTGCTGTCAGTTAAATCACTGAATTTACTACCCAGCCATTTGGTAATGCAAAAAAGCACAGACTAAATATCAGTGTTATACCTAATCTCATGAAATACAATCATAGAATCATAGAAGTAGGGTCGGAAGGGACTTTGTAGATCTTCAAGTCTGACCCCCCGCCTGGGTGAGAGAAAAGACTGGACTCAAATGAGTCCAGCCAGGTAGTCATCAAGTCTCTTCTTAAAGATCCCCACGGTAGGAGCCAGCACCACTTCCCTAGGAAGTTGGTTCCAGCTCCTAGCCGCCCTAACTGTGAAGTAGTTCTGCGAATGTCTAATCTAAATCTACTCTCTAATAATTTGTGTCCATTGTTCCTTGTCATGCCAGGGGGCGCTAGGGGAAACAGTGTCTCCCCTAAACCCTTCTGGTCCCCCCTAGTGAGTTTATAGACAGTCACCAGGTCCCCTGGAGAGATGGTGACATTAGTCTCATGGACAAGATTTATATGCTATTTGACATTATTCTGAGGGCAGCTAGGGGAATAACTGGGAGGCTGACCTGCATAGATGCCAGAAGACCAGGGCTTACAGAGCTTAGCCCCCCATCCACAAATGTGGGGCAGCAGGTAGGGCCACAGGGCAAACTAGGCACAGGTTTCAGGCAGCTGCAGCGGGAGGCGGGGGGCAGGCATGCACGGACACAGACACAGACACACAGCTGGGGCCTGCAGCAGCCTGGTAGTATGCAGAGCACTGCCCGGCACAGCAGGTAAGTCTGTTGTGGGGAAGGGATATGGGGGGGGGCATATCAAAGCCCCTGCAGTGGGGGAGAGAGTGGGGCAGAGGCAGGGGTGAATGGGGCCCCAGGGCCAGGGTGCATTGTGGGTTACTTGGAACCTGGGTGGCCTGTCCAGAGGCATTGGGGGAGGGGGGGGGGCCCTGCCACTTCACGCATCCTGGTAGAGGACCAGGGGGCATGTGCTTTCTGGATCTGTGCATGGGGTGGAGGCAGGCTACCCATTGTGCACTGGGCTCTGCACTCCATGTACAGCAGGCACATGGCATCACACCACTCTCGGGGCAGTGGTAATGGGGTGCAGAGCCCCATTGCTCACATCTGGGAGGGCACATGCCCCACCTGCCCCAGGCTTCTGCCATGGTACATGCAGCGGCAGGAGCCCCCTGTGCCCCTGGATGAGCCACCTGGACTCAGAGTGTCCCACAACCCTCCCCAGCCCTGGAGCCCCTTTCACCCTAGCCCCTGCCTCACTCCCTCCCTCACCACAGGGGCCTTAATCTACCCCCCAATGTCCCTTCCCAAAGCAAACTTACCTTCTGGGGAGGAGGTTTGTGTGTGTGTGTGCGTGTGCACTTGCACATGCACTCAGCCCCCCCACCCCATATAATGTTTTCTCCCTCCGCCTATGCTGACCTGGCAAACTATATGACCTACCAAGCTGGAGAAAAAAAGTCCCAGCCTGGCTGCAGATAGACTGTCTGCTATTCTGTTTGCAACTGTGTGATGTGCTTGCTGTCCCCAAAAGCAAATAGCCTCTCTTAGGACTTGAATGGGAAGTTAGCTCCCTGAGGGCCCCAAATATTCAGGGAGGGTCAAGGACCAAAACCCAGTATCTCAGAATTGGTAGAAGTCATACCTGGGCTAGCTTCAGGAGGTACTTGGAGACCAGTCAAATCCCCAAATCAGCAAAGACTCTTTCCCCTAGGAGGGATTTGTGACAGTAGGGAGCTTGTTCTTATGTTAATGTTTTATTTTGTTGCTGTAAGCTTCTGTCTCTATTGTAAGATGCCCTGAGCCTTTTTAGGAAGGGCAGTATATATATCTAACAAATAAATGAAATAAATTGATAAGAAGGCTGAGTTACAGTGCATTTCAAGACACCGTTTTGATTGTCAGCATTTACAGAAATATAATTTAACAGCCTTGATCAAGCCATTCTGCTCTCTCAAGACTGAGCTAAAAATATAAAGTTCAGCACTAGGTTTGAAAGGATATTGCAAGGTATACTAAGCTATCTATCATGGCACACTAAGTACAGAGCATGGCAGTAGGGTCACATACAGTATGTTAAAGGGGACATTATGGGAATTTACATTAGCTATAAAATCCATAGGTCTCTTTTCTCTAGTGTTAATAAGTTAGGCAAGGGAAGCTGTCAAGAATCTAGTCACAACATGAAGTGCATATAAGGGCCTTGTTACACATTAATTTTAGGTGATTCCTGGAGATCTTAAGCCTTGGATTGTCTGCACATAATCATCTGAAACTAGTTTGAAGCATGCTTTAGGTAACTTAAAGTTACACCACTCCAGCCTACATTTATCTTTGATCCATGTTACTGAGCTCGTGTTACACTAACGTGTAGACACACTACACTACACATTAGTCTAAACATCTTACCCACCTCCCCCTCCCCCACTGCCCTGGATTGGGCCAAATTGTCCCCCCAGCCCCTACCCTCACATCCCTGCTTACTTGTAGTTGTCCACACTGTCTGTCCCAGGGGAGCAGGCAGGGAAGAGTTAACTTGCCTGCATGGCCCCTGCCACTGCTGCTCTCTGGGCAGGCTCAGCGTAGAGAAAAGCAGAAGTGGTGGTGGCAGCAAGGGCCAGGCATGGGTGACTGATGTCTCCTGAGTCTCCGGGGGCACCCGCAGAAGCTGGCGTTGGCAGCAGGGATGGGGCTGGCAAGTACCTGCAGAAGATTCCAGCAGCATCAGAGGTGGCGAGCACCCACAGAAGCCATCAGCTGCAGGGACGGCCCTGTCAGGGGGAGGGGCACGTGCCCTCCTGTGCCCCACCTACCAGTGTCCTATGAGGCCAGGCATGCAGGTTAACCCTTCTCTGCCTGCTCCCCCAGGACCAACAGTGCAGAAAGCCATAAATAAGCAGGAAGGGCAGGTGGTGGTGGGGAGGAGCAAGGGGTGGGTGGGAACTAGGGGGACCATGTGGTGTGGCAGGAGACAGGGAGGAAGCCTGGAATAGGATGGGGGAGAGGGGAAATCTTGCCTTTCAATTCTCCAGGCCCCTGCAGACCTAACCATATGGGTGCTCCAAACACAAGCCCTAATATAACACAGGGAGATATTATTATGGTTGATGGCCTGAGCAGTATGCAAGAAGGATTAGGTAAGGCATTAGATCAATAATAATAAAACAGTAAGCAGTTTTTGCACTGGTATGGGAAATTCCCTCTTTCCATGAGAGTAGAATCGGTCAAACATTTGTGTTGCCTGTTTCACAGGCAGATCACTAAAACAGCTCAATAAACAGAATTTAATTTTTGTGAACAGGTATGCCAGTTCACTGTACTGCATGGAATAGGTGTTTCTCTACCTACTCAGAAGAGATGGGCAGGTATCTGACTAATTGGACATATCAATGTCATATGCAGCTGAATTAATATCAGTTATCTTAAGTCTTGATTTCCACACTGAAACTTCCTTTCAAAAGATAAGCTTTAAATAGTCTGTTTTCAGATGATTATTTTAATTTGCATGTCAGAAGTTTGTAACTTGCATGTCAGAAATGGACTGCAAATCAGTAACACTACTTGTAACCATGTTTTACAATGTTCTAGTGAATGAACAAATGCTCTGTCACACTTAATAATGCAGTCTCTAGAGACAGAAACCCTTTCCTGAAGCATTGCCACTACCCCTGGACAGAGAAGGCATTCTGAAAGCCCAACATCCATCTGATGAAGATTCCATTTTTAAGGGACATAGTTGTATGTTCATATTAAAATCTATGGAACATTTCTTAATGCCAACTATTAAATATGATTTTTTATAGATGTACGTTTATGTAGGCAAACATTTAAAAGTAATTCAGAAAATGCAATCCTAAATATTTGGGGCTGAAACTACAGAATATCTGTAACTTTGTGCATGCAAAAATGGTAACTGGGGTAGAAAAATTCTTTGATTTTGCTGATGTATTCAGCTAGTTAGAGGCACAAGTACTTAGATTTGCTTCTTCATTTTGCTTGTGGATGCAAGATTATTAGAAAATTTTAATAGGCTACATTGGTACCAACCTGCTATGAAACTCAGAGTACTTCATTAGGGACTAATAGATGTAAATTTTGGCATGCCATGTAAAAAGAATAATAAACTTAACTGGCTGGTGGCAGAAGCTTGGGTACAGACACAGTAGACAGAACAGCCATATGGTTTTGTCCAGGGGACCACTTTGTCAGCCCCAGGCCAGGGATGGGCAAGGGTGAGTAGAGCCAGGAGATGGAAGGGACAATAGTTAGGATTGCAGCATGTATATTTTTAGGAGATGCAGCTATATCTCCTAAACAGTCTCTACACTAACTTAACCAGATCCCCCAGACTGTGGAACATTTTATTAGGACTTCCCTAGTCTTCAGAACATCCAGGAGAGAGAGGTACAAAGGTGGTGTAGAATCTTCTCCATGCCTTTCCTGTAATACAGAATCTCACCTTTTATGTCTGAGATTAAGTAACTTAATTTATTTTTTATTATAAAAAATAAATACGTGATACTGTAGATCTACTTTTCTCCTTGAATAGTACAACAGTTTTATTAGTCAGCTGTGTAAATTGTTTTTTCTTCGTGACTTTGCCTTTAAATAAGTATATAAAATTCAGCCTTCTCCACCAACAACTTCCTCCCATGACTGTGTATTTGCTGATGAGGTTGCTTTTTATCTTTAGAGGTAGCACAAAGGGTGATCTACGAAGTATAACAGTTGCTATGGTAACTACTTCTTTCTTGCTAAATAGCTAAAAGTAAATGGTTGCCTAGATATGTACTAGAGCTCCAGAAAATCAGTAATGCTATATGTACTTTTTTTTTAATACTGTTTGCAAAGACTCTAAATGTAATGCATGGGGGTTTTTTTTGCGGGGGGGTTGTTTCCTCCTCCCCACCCCATAGATTTGAGTTACTACACGACTATGTCATAATTATTCTTGTGATTTTGTGCAAGGCTTGTGCATAATAGGAACCTGCTTGCTACAGGGGAGAGAAGGCATAATAACATTTGTATTTTTGAATGGAAAACTTGAAAAATATGGAAGGTTCTCTGTGGTGCTGCTTGCTTAGGTCACATCAGCTTAGTATTCTTAATAGTTCCCTTTCTGACTCCTTAGCATAGCTTATTGTTTTAAGTCCTTTCTTAAAATACTTTTCCACACAACCAATAAGCCCAAGTGCTCTTAAATTCTGGAACTAACTGGACACATGCTATACAAAACTTTTCAGCTAGTTGTTGTTTTTGCTGTACCCATTCAAACATCTTTTGATCATTATTTTATTCAGACTGAAGGAACTTGTTTTCTTTCTCATTTATTTGAAAAATGTCTCATAGACGTAGATGAAGAAAGTAATGTTAGAGGTGGTCTCAGCCTGAATATGAAGGTATGAATCTGTTGCCTTCAGGTTTTGTTTCAAGTAAGTCACCAAGATAACTTCAACAGTACAGAGGTCTTACTAAATCATCTACAGCAGATGATATGTAAAATAATCCTATCTCTGATTTCAGTGTAGCGCTATGAGGTGGCACAATGGCTGAGGCTGTACCCCAGTGACTGATATATGAGTCTTTGCATCACGGAGTTTGAGATTATTTAGTAGGGCTGTGAGAAGCTTTGGTCACTGATTCAATTTGGCAGAGATTTGGTGGCTGAATCTCTGAATCCAAATCAAATCAGGAGACCCTTTAATCTCTCTGAATCGAATCAGAACCCTCTGGATCGATTTCGAGAGATTTGGAAAGATTTGATGATTCAGAAATAGACACAACTTTAAATGTTTTTTCTACATACCTCAAGGTACCAGGTGGCTCGTGAATGCTGAGATGCTGGGGTGGATGGAGTGTCCCACAGGAGTG
>NW_017729029.1:61953785-61957165 GCF_001723915.1 Gavialis gangeticus
GCGCACTCAGCAGCCAACCCAGAAGTGGACTGGAAGCCCCCACACCCCACCTTGGCTCAGCGATTGGTTCCTCCTGGGTCTGGGGTAGCAGCCAGGGTCCCCTCACAGCCGATCATTGAGCTGGACGGGTGTGGGCAGTTCCCTCTACGGGCTCGGTGGTGGACCCATTTCTGGGTTAGCTGCCAAGCATGTGCCCCCCACCCCTGGGTGCTCCTGATGTTCCATCCACCCCACATGTGGGATTGGGGTTGGGGGGCACAGAAAGAGAGACTAGTTAAGAGAAAAAGTTTTAACATAAGGTACCTTTATTCTGTCTGAATAAGATTCTATGTGATGCCTCAAAATAGGATTAATCTTTTTTCCCTATTAACTCAGTTGCTACATTTTTATTTCCTTCAAAGAAAGCAGGGTCAGGTCCAACTGCAAAGTTATTCAGGTCTTACTGATATTAATGATATAAGAACAGGTCCTTATTTAAAACAAAACAAACCCCCCCCCAACCGAATAAACCACCCCACCTCACAAAAAAAGGCAACAAAAATCAGTAAGCTAATTTACCCAATGGAATAAGAATATGCCCCATTCTAGAATTGTTCTATACTTTTCTATACTGTGGTTAATTGACTCATGCCTTTACACTAAGTATTTTCTGGGGCAGGGACTCTGCTACATTATCAGTGATGATATGTCAAGTTTTGTAATTAA
This sequence comes from Gavialis gangeticus, assembly GCF_001723915.1. Taxonomy (NCBI): domain Eukaryota; kingdom Metazoa; phylum Chordata; order Crocodylia; family Gavialidae; genus Gavialis; species Gavialis gangeticus. The sequence continues at coordinate 61,954,491 of NW_017729029.1, forward strand.
GCTTTTGAATCAACATTACAATACATCAATTCATATTTAGGTCATATCTGAGTGGCTTAGTTCACTATAACAATGATTAGAATGTATGCAGATGGACAAGGCTCAAAATGACTGCAGGCTTTTATACCCTGCAGCTGGGGGCTGCCAGGGAGCAGTCCAGCCCTGGAGGAGCAGAGGAGGCCAACCAGGAGCCCTGGGGTTCAGCTCCAGGCCAGCTCCCTAGTGGCTGGGCAGACCCGGCACTAAAAGTTGTGCTGGATTTTGTCTACATGTGCACTACTGTGCATGAACTAATCACATGCAAATTTGATACCTGCATTTGCAGGTATCAAATTTAGTCACAATTAGCCATTTTTACCATGTAGTAAGGGTGCACATGTGTAGACAGACACCTGTACTGCACAGTAAATTAGGCTAATTAGGCTAATACACATTAATGCATCTTGTGTAGGCACACCCTCTGAATACACTTCCTAGGCCAGACCCAGTTTTTGGGCCAAGTATTGGACAACTGAATTTAGCTCAATTATTATTTGTAGCTATCAGTTCTTACATACATAAGTTTCTTAACTGATGATTTCACTCCAATGTAGTGTTCTGTACAATAACATTTTATACAAGGTGTTGGTGGGGGGAAGAGGGATATTCTTCATCATCATAATCCTTCTTTATTAAGAAAGATGCAGGACAGAATCCAAATTGTGCCCTTGAAAATCAAACCCAAGCTACTGAGTGGTGTAGACTTTGAATGGGGGCTTCCAGTTAATAACACTGAAAGTATTTGGAGGGAATCTTTTTTTTCCTTTTATCTTTTTTTTGTCTCTCTAGGGCTATAAATGGATGTCACATTTAAGGTTTTTAAGATTCTTGTCTTGGGTTTTGACCTGGATCAAAACAGGAATGGCGCTTTTTACCGAGTTGGCCTTTCTAAACTGCATTATTATCTTTCCCGGTAGGTGGCCAGAGAGAGCACATAGTCTGACAGGCTTGTCCCTGGAATGAACTACAGTTCAGTTAAATGAGTCATGATTCATTTGGACACACACAGAGTAATGTCTTCTTGTGTGCCCCCAGCCCCCCTTTCTCCACTGAAAACCAGTTAGCACATTTTAAATAGCAGACTTCATGGGTACTTGAAGTGGGACAATGGGTATGAACATCTTAAGGATGCTAGGATAAAAGGCTTTCTTTTGAGAGAAATGCAAGATCTATTTGCAGAAAACTTTTCAAATAGTTGACCTTTAAAGAGAAGATCTGTGCTGGGGAGGAGTGATTCAAGCCTGGCGAGAACAAAAATGCTCTACTTAGAAATACATGCACTCTTCCTTCAATTATGATTATATAAACTTATAATGCATTACTTCCATTCAATTATAATAGAAGATTGTAATATACACAGTGATGTGTGGGTTATGTAAAACCTGGCATGGTGTTCTCAGCTCACAGTTAGAGGCCATTCCAGTTACAAAAAAGGAAAATAGACCTAATTTCCTTCTGTCAGTGTCACCCACAATCTGACAGTAAGATGTAGTGCCATAATAAATGTCAATGTAAATGTCACATGCATGTCAACACTATCAAAATGCAATTATTCATTAGTTCTTCACATTTAACTTATCAAAGCTAGACAAATATTAAAGAATCTATTTTAACTCATTGTCAAATGGCACACTTATTAAACTGAGGATCTTCAGAGTTATTCTTGAGCCGAAGACAATTATCTCTTTCTGCACCCATCATAATCTTATGGATCACCGACACTGAATGATGCTGGCCTGACCAATATAACAGGCTGAAGAATTACACAGCCACTCAAAATTCAGAACAAAGATCAACTGATAAGTTAACATTTCAAAGTTGAACATCAAGTCTCAGAGAAAACTGTCATGGATGTTTACTGGAAAATTTCATGACTGAGAAGAGCTCAATTAAAGTTACCCTAAAAATTAAAGTCCTGCCTGTCATTTTCTATTAGGAAAAAAAACAAAACAAAAACCCATGGCTTATTAAAAGTGACTAATAGGTGGAAATGTAATATATATCTTAATGATATTTCATATTTATTGCCTGTTTGTGACTTTCATTTAATACAACCTCCTATTAAGTCTAATAAATAAGATTTTTCTCAGAACCTATTAGAATCAGCAGCATAGGGAGGGAAAGTACTGGGTCTAAAGTATGATCCACTTCACAGTGCCCAACTGGTCTTGTACACTAGCTCCCTTTTAAAGTCTATGGTAGTTTTGCTCCTGACCTAAGCAGGGTTACAATTTTACTCAACATATTAGAAGCAGGGCAAAGTGGGGGTCAGGGCAGTGAAGTGACAACCTCCCTGACATATTTCCCTCTTGCTCCAGCTCGGGGTTAATAGAGCCTCTGATAACACTACAAAGTCAATTTACTTATCACTTAACATCTACATATATAAAAATACATGTAAAAGAATCTGCTTTGACTTCTTTCAAATTGACCATCTTACTGGTTTATAATCAGGTTTTTTCTGGGCTAGATATTTGAGTTTTTAGTAGCTAATGGGATTTTTCAATAGCAATCAGGGAATATGTTTTTGAATCTAGTTAAGAGTACTTTGTGAAATATCACAAATATGGAAATACATCTAGTGACTTCTAAATGTGTAGAATACAAGGCAGTCGAGGGGAAAGAGACTTAACAGT
>NW_017729029.1:61957176-61963553 GCF_001723915.1 Gavialis gangeticus
GGTCCCTTCCGACCCTAGAAACTATGAAACTATAAGTTTCACTTAAGCTTTAAAACTTTTGTTTCACTTCAAACAAAGGAGTTCCATTCCCCTTGAAAACCATTCTAAGAGATGGGCTGATTTAGGAAGGAGAACAGGAAACATTTCAAAGCTAACCAGATAAACATTTAGGCTGTGTCCAGATATGCAGACACATGCAGTTTATGGTACTGTAAACCTCTGTGACACCACAAACCATATTCCTGGAATGTTAAAACATGCCCCACACTGCAGATTTGCAGTGTGGGGGCAAAATTTGCTACCGGAATTTCCAAGTAGCAAAAAAATAAAGCTGAGGGAGCAAAAAAGTGGCTCACTGCATTCTACAATAGTGTGTGCTGGAACAAATGGAGGCTTAGTCTTCCAGGGAGATGGTCTGGTTGCCAGACCAAGCATCTCTACTATTTCATTTGTGCCCTGGCTGGAGGAGCCAAGAGGAACAGGGCAAGGGCAGTTTGCCCAAAGTGGGACAGTTTGCCCAAAGTGCATGTGCAGGGGCATGTGCTGTGGCACAAAGTAGCACAAATTTATGCTGCTAGTATTTGTGTTGCTGCAAGTGCATGCCCATGCATAGCTGGATGCATCTGTAGTGTCCAGGAGACTTTGGTGTTAGCACCAGACAAAGGATAACATTTCAGGAAAACTTTTCAAGTCTTAGTGACTAAAATACCCTTGAAATATTGCTCCTGTTAAGTCACTCTTTTCCATTTTCTTGTTTGAAATATTTCAGTGACCAGACTCCGATGCCCTTGACCATAATGGGATTACTAGAGGAGAGAGCCTCTATTTAGTATGAGGAAGGGAATAAAATCTGACTCCAATGTGTGTAAAATTAATTATTTGTTGCTGTGGCTGTAACAATAAGGGCACATCATTAACTACCAGTTGTGGCAGAATGACATCTCTGTCTCTCCCAAAACTCTGCTATCAGGCAGATGTCTAATCTGACAATTTGGTTACTATGGTCACTGCAGAGGGCAGACACCTCTGGCTCCATGAGCTTCAGGTAAACCTGAGTAGTAACCCGAGCTGGATACATTCCTGAGGGAGGGGGAAACCTGCTTCTTCTGCCTACATGACTGGCCTCACACACCTTGGGGGGTGCTTAAACTTCCTGTTGTTCTAAGCAATGAGTAGGGGCTAGAGACCCTGCCAGTTTACCTGGCAACCAGTGATGCATTTCAAATTGGTTGGCTGGCAGCCAACAGTTGCTAGCCTTTATTGGATCAGGTCATAAGGGCTATATAAGTTAAGGACTGTTCAGGAGGTGGGGCAGCAGCTATGATGAGAACTCTCAGAGAAGCTGGACCATCTGAAACTCACTCTCTCTCTTGAAACTCAAATTCCATGAATTGTCTGCCTCCAGAGGGAATTTTCACCTGCCTCTGGATGAAACTTGTGAGTAAGCTATCTTGTGGTCAAAGGCTGCCATGCCACTGTTTGGTTTAAGCTATTTCTCTGATATTGCTCTACCCTGTACCCTATTCCAAACCTACTCCTTGTGACCAATAAAGTTCTCCTTTATACCTAGCATGGGAAACATATTGGAAGAGGGCCTAGATTATGTCTTGGGGTCCCCTTGGTTTGGCTGACTAAGGAAGACCCCTATTTGTGCTTCAGACTGAGGGAAGTACCCCAGGTTCTTGCAGTGGGTGAAGTGCCCTCAAGGACTACTAGGCCTGTGTTTCCCAGGGGAGACAGGTCCAATATCAGTCCAGATCCTGGGTGCTGGCAGTGTTACCCCAGGCTTGCGGGTTTGCTCCAGGAAGGGGGTTGGCCAGACATGAGGCACCCCCAGGGAGGCACTCAGAGTCTGGAAGGTGGTTGAATACAGTGAGGTGGGTGGCTCAATGCAGGAGCACCCCATCCTAGCCCACCACACGAGTATTGCTCCAAACATTCCACCCTTTTTGAAGGCATTGATCCAGGGAAATGTTAAGTTGGTCTGGTTGATGTATTGGCTTGTCATGACACCCTAATATAGGAGTAGGAGTATTCTGTGGGAAAAGAATTCTAGGAATAGCCAAACCCATGGATCTAAGTAACATTGTGCTTGAATTATTATATTTTTGGTTGCATGACAGAAGAAAAGCTGACCATTTTGTAAATTATCGAGTGACCTGGCTGTGCATGCTACTTAAACAGGTGCCTACCTTCAAGCATTTGAGTTGTCCTATTGACTTCAGTTGTATTAACCATATGTTTTACCACTTATCCAAATGAGGACCAGAACTTTTTTTTATTCTTGGAATGCTATGGGACTTCAGCTACTTGCTAGATGAAAGCAGGGAACAAAAAGGAGTTAATGGTGAAGTGCATTATCCAAGTACTTCAGTGATGTTGTTCTACGAAAAAATGAAGGTCGCATGGTAAAATACTCCCCTGCACACAAATTCCTTTAAGTTTCCCTGTTGATTGAATCTATAGGCTTTATGGTACATAGGGGTCTTTCCCTCATGGCTTGTTTCTTTCTCTGCCCAAGGGCTATTCCTAACTCCTTCAGCTTCATTACCAAGCTAATGAAAACCAATGTTTGGCACTGAGATAGTCAGGGGTGGGGTAGTTCAGGAAATCTAAGCAATTGGCTGCATCTTACTTTTATTGTTGAACGTTAGAACAGCACCAGTATGAGACAAAAAAAATATCAAATAAATGTTATCTTTTTTATTTTTAACACAGAAAAAACTTTAAAGGTAGACTTGTTTAGATGCTTATAGAAAATGACCACATCTAACAGAAATTTGCTGTTCTAATCAAAGGATGCAAAGATCCTCATGTGTCCACTAAAAGATGTGTACTACATTATGTGTTTTCATAAAGAGCAGTAATAGATTTTCAGTCTGGATGACTTGTATTTCAAAGTGACCAAAGGAGGAAAGAATAATAGAAATTCTTCATAAAAAATCTAACTGGGCATGATTTACTCCATAAATGTAATCTCTGTTCTCTCCACATGACTGGTTTCTACAACATGAGGTTGGCAGGATTATTCTTTAGATTTTGAAAGAGTTAAATTATGGAGTCCGCAAGGGACAACAGGAATGTGCTTTTAATGTTATGTGAATTTCTGAATTATGTGAACTCTGTCTTTGCAAGTAACAATATACAGTTTGAAATGTAGATTTTTCTTCAGGCAATCGCAAATACGAAGAGGTATTATCATCTTTTCGAACTAGGTAATGGAGAAGGCAAATGGAAGCTGGAACTTGATAGATCATTACATTGCATAAGAATATCTGAAGTGACATCCTGAATTAGACCAACAGTCCATCTAGCTCAGTGTCTCATCTCCAACAGTAGCAGTAGTAGATGGTTTAAGGGAAGATTGTATGAACAGGGCATGTCTGATGTAATTCATCCACTGTCATAGCTTCCCTGGCATCAATCATATCCATTGTTTAGGGGTGTCAGATTGATACATACCTGACAGAGAACCTGTCCTCAATGAATCTCAGTCTTAGTTTTTATACTGTTTGCCTCTACATCCTCTTGTGGCAAAGAGTTCTACAAGTTAACTGCATGCTGTATAAAGAACAAATGCTGATTACTGGAAAATTGTGCTCAAATTTTGTCCCATTCAGAAGTGAGAATGGATGAGCACAGTATGGTTTTCTTTATGTATACAATCAGGCAACATAAACATAATATGGTTCTCAGGTACTTAGCAGCATCAAGTCTTTTGTAAATGTTCATAAATAGAAGGGTTTGGCTGAATGAAAATAGCAAAGATATTGCAGGTCACTGATATAGTAGAATCATAGGGAAGTAGGACTGGAATGGACCTCAGGATGTCATCTAGTCTAACCCCCTGTTCAGGGCTGGATCACTTCTGTCTAAAACCATCTTAGACAAGTGTTAACCTAACCTGTTCCTAAAAACTTCCAGGGATGAAGGTGTCACATCCTCCCTGGGTAGCTTGTTTTAGTGCTTGACCAACCTCATAATGAAAAAGTTCTAACATCCAACCTAAATGTTCCTTGCAACATAGTGGACTCCAAGATGAACATGAGTCATCAGTGTGACAAAATCATCAGCAAAGCTAACTGCACTTTAGCATGCATCAGCAGATGCATGACAAATAGAACCAAGGAGGGGAGGTGATACTTCCCCTCTATGTGGCATTGGTCAGACTGTAGCTGGAGTACTGCATCCAGTTTTGGGTGCCATACTTCAAGAAGGATGTTGATAGTCTTGAGAAGGTCTAGAGGAGGGCCACTCATATGGTCAGGGGCTTACAGGACAAGCCCTATGAGGAGAGACTGAGGGACCAGGACCTCTTCAGTCTCTGCAAGAGAAGGCTCAGAGGTGATCTTGTGGCCACCTACAAATTCATTAGGGGGATGCAGCAAGGGATCAGAGATGCTGTGTTCACCAGGGTGCCTCTTGGGGTAACAGGGAACAATGGTCACAAACTGACAGAGAGCAGATTTAGGTTAGGTATCAGGAAAAACTTCTTCACAGTAAGGGTAGCCAAAATTTGGAATGGGCTTCCACAGGAGGTGGTGCTCTCCCCTACCTTGAGCAGCTGACCCCAGCACTCTTTCCTGCCTAGGCAGGGGGTTGGACTCAATGATCTGTTTGAGGTCCCTTCTGACACTAGCATCTATGAATCTATAATTGCCCCCCAGTCATCTCTGCTCAGACTAAATTATCCCAGTTCTCTCAGCTTTTCCTCACACATCATGTTTCTTAGAGCTCTAATAATGTCTTGTTCCTCTACTGTTACCCTTGTCATTCTTGAAGTTAGGGGCCTAAAACTGCACACACTAATCCAGGTGAGGCTTCACCACTGACAAATAGATTGGAAACGTCGCTTCTCTTGACTTGAAAGTGATGCTCCTAGTAATACAGCCCTGTATGCTATTGCTTCCCAACCACCCTAATAATAGCACACTATTAATGGACCATAAGATAAATATGAACAACTATTTTCAGGACCAGTTCTGCCATTCTGCAGCCTAACCAATCATTCCCCAGTGTGTATTTGTGCAGTGTTGTTCTATGCTAAGTGCAGACACTGGCTTTTGCTGAATTTTAGTTGATAACCATATCTATGGGTGACTCTAGGATTTTGAAGTGAGCTTCAAACTCTTCAGTACTGTGACAGAAGAGGAGAGACCAAGAGTAGCAGGCAGAGTAACAAACAGACAGCAGTATTTCTGAGGAAAAGATAGTTTGATTAGTGGAACATCAAGACTAGACCTGTCTAGCTTCAAAGAATCTCTGGGACACATATGGTATTGGTTACACATGCTATGCAGGCTTCTGGAACAGCTGCTATGCAATCTCCTGCTGCTGCTGCCACTGGGCAAGTGAGTCCCTTGTCCCATACTCTCACCACTGCCATGTGAGCCTACAACCCTCTTCCCCCTCCCTACCACTGCTTTGCAGGACAATACCCTTCCTCTTCCTGCTGAAATAGTAAACTGACCAGGCTTCTTCCAGCCATGCTGCCCTTCCCTGAAGAATTTAGCTGCCATGGCAGAAGTAGAAGCAAGAGGGTGGGGGAAGTGGTGGCTGGGCAGGAATCCACATGCTGCACTTTAACCCTTTGTGGGCCAGATACAGCTTGCAGACTGCCAGTTGGACAGCCCTGATTAAAGACAGTTAAGGAGAGGGTCATTGTAACAGGGTAACTATTGGGGACGGTCATCAGGCTGGGCCACATCCCTGTTTGAGCACTCTACCCACCAACACTACCACACCTTGATATAAACCAGGGATGGGCAATTATTTCAGGTGGAGGGCTGCTTACCAAGTTTTGGCAAGCTGTCAAGGGCCACATGAGTAGCCCTGCCCCTTGACAGGTGCCCCACCCCCTGGTTGCCATCTTGTGACCAGAAGTCCCACCCCCTAATCCCTGACCTTTGCTACCAGAAGTCCCTCCCCTTGCCCCTGGAAGTACTTCTTTCAGCAAAGGGTTTTGCCATCATCTCAGAACCAGAAAAATACCAAATTATATTCTAAAAAGTGATCATCTACAACATTCATTATTTTGATTTAAAAAACTATTTTTGTCCTGATTTATATGCGTTTGTATAGTGTATGCAGAGGTGACCGCACAATAGCTTAAAATGAAGTTTTACTCTTCTATGTTGTGGGGAGTAGTTATAGGTTTGTGGCGGCTGTGAGTGTGTGGGTATATGGGATGTGGGTGAGTATGGGGGGGCAAGTGGCTGGGGTTTGTGTATGGGAATGCGAGGGGAAACATAGGTGCCTGTGTATGGAGGGGTGTGCATGTGGGACTCACCCTATGAACACACACACCCTGCTCCTGTGCCTGCACACACACACACCCCCTCTGCCCCTGTGCCTGCACACCCACACCCCCTCTGCCT
>NW_017729029.1:61963815-61964249 GCF_001723915.1 Gavialis gangeticus
CTGCCCCTGTGCCTGCACACACACCCACACACACCCTGCCCCTGTGCCTGCACACACACCCACGCATATACCCCCTCTGCTCCTGTGCCTGCACACCCACACCCCCTCTGCCTGCAGACACACACACACACATCTCCCCTCTGCCTGCAGACACACACATGCACCCCCTCTGCCCTCCCTGTGCCTGCACACACATGCACCCCCTCTGCCCTCCCTGTGCCTGCACACCCCCCCCTGCCCCTGTGCCTGCACACACACCCACACATATACCCCCTCTGCCCCTGTGCCTACACACACACACACACACCCTCTGCCCCTGTGCCTGCACACACACACACACCCTCTGCCCCTGTACCTGCTGACACGTGCCCGCACACACATACACACCCCTACCAGCGTGGTCCCATGATCCATGGTCTGGGGATGCAGCTGAG
>NW_017729029.1:61974372-61977234 GCF_001723915.1 Gavialis gangeticus
GATCCATGGTCTGGGGATGCAGCTGAGAGCCACAGCCAGGTGGTGCTGGAGCAGGGCAGGGGCAGGAAAGCAGGGAACTGGCTGGGCTGCTCAAGTCTGCAAGCCTGCTGAGGGCTCCCTCTGGGTCCTACTGCCTCTGGCTCCATCCAGCTTTGACAGGGAGCTGGAGCAAATAAATATTAATTTACTAAATTTTTAGGGGCTCTACAGGATGGATAGAATAGTCTGGTGGGCTGGATCCAGCCCACAGGCTGTATTTTGCCCACCCCAATGTAAAAAATTGTTTGTATGTTTTTAGACAGGAGGCTGCCCATTTTAAAGCCTGATACCAAGGGCATATTACATGGCTCCAAATTTCTCCTTATACCGTGTCCCATGTCTCACAGATGGCATCCAGATTTTCCACTACTCCCCTGGCCCCTTTCTGGGCTGCTCTGGCCTCTGGCCCAACTTGGGCTCAGGTGTCCTGGGATGTGCCTGAGCCTTTAACACATGCCCCCTACTGGGGCCTGTACTCCAGCTATACTGGTCAGTTTCTGTGCAGCCCTTCAGACCATCTTCAGGTTCTACTCTACACAGCTGCCAGGTCCCTACAACTCTGCCTCCTCACTGGGGCCTCTGGGCCTCAGGGGCCTAATGACTTACCTGGGCCCCCCCTAACTCAGCCTACAGCTGTTCAGGCCTCAGGCATCTGTTAACATACCTGGACCCTTCTGGGCATTATGGCCCCTTGAGCCTCAGTCAACTGTCAACTTACCTGGACCCTGCACCAGGCTCTATTCACTGGGCCTGGGCATCTACCTCAGGCCCCACTCAGTGGACCTGGACCTTTGTGCTTTTCTCTCAGGGTGTGTTTCCCTAGCTAGTCCCTTCCACAATGCAGCGGGGGCTGAGGCTTTTTCTCAGTGCCCCACACTCACCATTCACTAGGGAGGCACAGGTGTGGCATTTCCTGAGGACTGCCCTACCACCATCAGTCCAACCACACCATCCTCCCCAGCAGGATGTAGTTTTAGGTCATTCCCCAGGACCAGGAACCTCCTGCTATACCCATAGTTCTTACCCTGTCTTCTGGGTGTTCCTGAGCAGGAGCTCCAGCTGGGTGATGTTCTTCCTCCAGCTGCTTGCAATAACTTCTTCTGGCTTTACTGCTCAAGCCTTCTCTTACTGGTAGCAGCTGAGCAATCTTCCCCAATTGGGCAGTCTCCTGCTAGCCTGACTTCTGATTAGGGACTGCAGCCACCTGCAGGCTGCCTCTGCTGCCTACTCAGGTCCTTTGAGTGGCAGGTACCACAGGTGTCTTTCTGCAAGCAGGCACCCAAAGGTGCCCTGCCACAGTCATTACAACTGTGAAGTGAAGAACAATTAACAGGAATCATGTAGATTGTAATGATCCATGAAATCAATTGACTGTCAGTGCTGTCTGAACAGAAATTCCATTCCTGGTGTTGGGCAGTTGGTTTCAAACTTTGGGTGAGTAAAGGTTCAACACAGGTGTGACCACAATACTGTACGCCCTCCATTGGGATCTGCCCTTGCTTGTCCCTGCCCCTCCCTCCATGCAGCTGCTGGAGGGAAGAGAAGGAAAAGAAGCAGCAAATATCTTACAGCATCATTATCTGCCCCATTTAACATGCACATTCTAATTTTGCAATGCAAATATTTGGGGAGGAAAGTTTGTCAATGATATTCTGAATCCTCAACTGATCCTCCAGAGTGTCTGCAATTATACCCTACATTGTGCCATTTACAAGCTTATGAAGCAGTGCATTTGATTTTTATCTTCCTAGTCATTAATGCAGATGTTAAAGACATCTCTGGGGTACTCTGTTTGATATCTCCTCTCAGTTAGACATGCAGCCATTGATGACTACTTGAGCATGATGACCCTACCAGTCACATATCCACCTTAAAGTACTTTAATCTAGACTATGTGGCAGCATCCATATGAGCATGGACATTTGATTCCCTGAGGACAAGAATCAGCAGCACAACTTGTGCCACTGCTGCTTGTTCCCGGGGAATGCCCATGCCACGTGCCCTCTGGCGCATGACAGGTTACTCCAGGGTGGGGAAGAAGAGGCTGGGACCAGCAACTGTGCTGACCCCAGCAGCCTTATGTGTGGTCCTGGGGGCTGGGGAAGCTGCAGCCATGGTGCTCCTGCAGCAGGAAGTCTAGCTGGCAGCTGGAGTGTGGCTCCAATGAGCCAGGCTCTGTTTTTGGGCAGCGCTCACTGCAGCCACCTGTATCACCCCACTTTTTTTCCACATGGGTTTTTTTTGACCATGGGATCTCCCAGAATCAACACCCCTGCCAAAGCTGCAAGGTAGCAGTTCAGGAAATGCCTGAATTTGCAGTCTGTGGTGCCACGTACCACATGGCCACACTCACCATCTGCATTCATAAATTCTATGATTCATCTGGACACAGCCTATGGATGTATCTGTGAGCTATGCTAACTTAAATCAGACTAAGAGACTGATTCCATTAAATGTACTTTTTGTAATTTTTGTATTTTTTGCTAGCACAATGGGCTCCTGGTTCCTGACATATATATATATATATATATCATAGAATCATAGAATCAATGAGTCGGAAGGGACCTAGACAGATCATCTAGTCTGACCCTCTGCCATGGGCAGGAAGGAGCACTGGGGGTGGAAGGGGTCATAAGACCCCAGCCAGGTGCCTATCCAGTCTCCTCTTGAAGATTTCCAGGGAAGGTGAGAGCACCACCTCTCTGGGAAGCCTATTCCAGGCTCTGGCCACCCTTACAGTGAAGTAGTTCTTCCTAATATCTAACCTAAACCTATCCTCCCTCAGCTTGTGGCCATTGTTCCTGGTGACTCCAAGGGGGGCCC
>NW_017729029.1:61977289-61979135 GCF_001723915.1 Gavialis gangeticus
CTCCCAGGTCAACATCGACCCGTCCACCACCACACTTTGGGTGTGCCCCTGGAGCCAGTTTGCCACTCATTGTACTGTGCATTCGTCAATGCTACAGTCCCTCAGCTTGCCCACCAGAATTGGGTGGGACACTGTGTCGAAGGCCTTCTGGAAGTCCAAGAAGATGACATTGACTTCCTTCTTCCCATCTAAGCTCTTTGTTACCTGGTCATAGAAAGAGACCAGATTAGTCAGGCAGGATCGGCCTTGCATGAACCCATATAGTCACCCTCCCAAAATGAATGATTCTCTCTCTCTCTCTCTCTCTGTATGTATGTATATGAAAGAAAATTCATACTGGTGTTGAGGATGAGCACAAAATTTAATGCTACATAAATCCTATAGAAAACCTATTTTGGGGTGGGGGGACATAAATGGTACTTTGGCTTTCTGTTGGCCCAAATTTCAGGGCTAAATTTCACTCAATACAATGTCTAACTCTGTCCTCAATTTTCAGAAAGCAATCTAAAGTTCCTTATAGTGTAGCTAAATACATTCCAGGCATTTATGAATGCAGATGGTGTTTTTGACCAGATGTACCATTGTGATGTAAAAGGAATTCCTTGTAATATAGAAGGACACCTCATCAGTTGAGGGGAATGTAAGGATAAGCAGCCTAAATGAGCCAGTAGAAACATCTGTTGGACTCATAAATTTATATGAGGCTGCTCAGCTGTATAGAATTAAAATTGTTTCACTAACACTTAGTTTAATAAACCATAAAAGGAATTGCATTGCAAATTATAGATGCCGTTTGAATTTTAAAGTCAACCTAATGCTTATTTTGGGCTGAAGTCATTCATTTCCATGTCTATCATGATATGGCATTTTGTTTAATAAAACTAAAATTAAGTAATTTATAAAAATGTGTTTGGAAGGCATAGTTAACAGGTTCTTCTATTGTCTTTGAAAGAATGCTATTTAGAGTTCTTGGAGTATATATCATATATGAATCAATCTCTTAAAAACTGTTATTCATATTTATATATGAAAATTAATCTGATGCATCTTTTAATGTTTCATTCATGTGTCTGTCCAGACATCATGCATCTGATCCAATGAACATTGACTTTATGAACCTTAACTTCAATGGTCATTGGATTTGGTGACTTTCATTTGCCATATTTTAGTATATGTAAATATTTTACTATCTTTGACTATTCCTATCAATCTAACAGTGCAAGAAATTGCATAGCAGATATAGATTACCATAATTTCTATTTCAGGGTTGGGCAAAATATGGCCCGCAGGCTAGATTCGGCTGGCCAGGCCATTCTATTTGGCCTACAGGGTCCCTAAAAAATGTAGAAAATGAATATTTATCTGCTTCTGGCTGCCTGTGAAAGATGACAGGAGCTGGGGCAGTAGGACCCAGGGGAAGCCAGCAGGAATCAGCAGCCAGCCCCCCCGCCCCTGAAGCCCTGCACTTCCACTCAGCTGTCTCTGGACTCTGTGTGCCTGTTCACTCCCACCCCCAGCCACCACTTTCACTGCTTCCCTGCCTGCCTGCCTGCCACTCCTGTACCACATGGCAACCAGCTGCATGGCCAGGCCATGGGACCATGGGGCCTGCACCAATACCCTGGAGCCAGGAGTGGGAGGGTGTGTGTGGTGTACAATGAAGGAGGGAGGACACTCTGTGTGTGTGTGTGTGTGTGTTCATAGGGTGAGTCCCACATGCACACCCCACCATATACATGCACACATACACCCCCCTCACACTGCCATACACCTATAACAGAACTATAATTTTATGATGAATATCTATTGCAATATGGAAAGAAATAATCAACTCCTGTACGTGTCA
>NW_017729029.1:61979319-61984731 GCF_001723915.1 Gavialis gangeticus
ATGCCCTCCACCCTCCACAGTATACAAGAGTAAGATTTCATTTTAAGCTATTATGCAATCACCTCTATGCACACTACACATGCAAATCAAGACAAAAATATTTTTCGAAATCAAATTAATGAATGTTATAGATATTCAATTTTTATAATATAATTTGGTAATTTTCTGGTTCCAAGACAGCAAAATCCCTTGCTGAGAGTACTTCCGGGGGCAAAGAGGAGGACTTCTGGTGGCAAAGGTCAGGGGTTAGAGGGCAGAACTTCCAGTCACAAGATGGTGACCAGAGGGTGGGGCCCCTGTCAAGGGATGGAGCTACCCATGTGACCCTTGACAGCATGTTAAAACTTAGTAAGAGGCCCTCCGCCTTACATAATTGCTGCCCCAATCTATCTGAACCCTATCTTCCCAAGGTTTAGTTTTCCTTTTAAACTAATCAAACCTAAGTTAATTTCTGCTACAGCCATGATCTGGACAAACTAGGGGGCTTCAAAACATGTAAGAGAGAAAATCAGGCATAACTTTAATTTGTAAGTTGCTCATGATTGCTAATCTTTCTCTATTTTTTTCAGTATTTTAAATCTTTTGCTGAAAACTTTCATAAATTTCTGCACTTACTAGAAAGTTGTTGTGACTATTCATGTATTCTAGGCAAGCATATTTCTAGTTTATTTATATCTACAGATCTTGGTAGTTAACATGGTTATTTTCACATGACTAGATTAAGTAAATGTGTATACCAGTCACTCTTGTGCCTGTCTTCCATCTTTTATCTCCAGTTGCCTGTCATATAAAATTGTTGTCTGGTATTAATACAGATTCTGATCTGCAATGAGCTCCAGCATACGGTATCTTGACCCTTCATGGAGTCCCAGTAAAGCCAATGAAGCTCTCTGTGCAGATACAGATGCTGTCTGTACTGTCTGCATGGCACTCTTTGTGGGATCAAAACCTCATCATTTTGAGATAGGTCAAAGTTCCACCACTGGTTTTGATAGCTCATTTAGCTGGCATGGCTAAGGCATGTCAGCTTTATAGTCAATGGATACATGCATACACATATTACATTTTTGATCAAACTAACCAAGATTAAGTTGACCTAAGGGCCTAAGGGCCTGGGCTTTTGGGCAGGGATGGGCAATTATTTGAGCCTGAGGTTCACATGGGGAGTTTTGTGCTGCTGAGGGCCTAGTCACTACCTCCCCACTGCTCCCCCCAGCAACAATTCAGCAAAACTCAGTATGGGGCTGCAGGGGAGGCAGGGATGGGGAGAAGTGTTCAGAAGAGGGAGGGGTGGGCGAGGCAGGGATCATGGGACTGGGTTGCAGTAATAGGTCCAGGAGGTGGGGGGGGTGGGGACACCCTGTGGGAGAGGTGGGTTGCCTGGGCGCTAGGACCTGGGAACCTGTTATGGGTGAGGGGACAGAGGAGAGGTGGGTGGGGGGTGTGCAGTGTCACAGCAAGAGGGGTGAGCGGGGTGACCACCCCAGGAGCTGAACCAGTGGCAGAAAGGGATCTTGGAGTCATTGTTGACTCCAGGATGAACATGAGCCACCAATGTGAGGAAGCGGTCAGTAAGGCTAACCACACCTTGTCGTACATCTACAGATGCATCATGAGCAGGTCCAAGGAGGTGATTCTTCTCCTCTATGCAGCATTGGTCAGGCTGCAGTTGGAGTACTGCATCCAGTTCTGGGCACTGCACTTCAAGAGGGATGTGACTAGCATTGAGAGGGTCCAGAGGAGGGCCATTTGCATGGTCAAGGGGCAGTGGGGCAGGCCCCTACGAGGAGAGGATAAAGGGCTTGTACCTATTCAGCCTCCAGAAGAGAAGGCTGAGAGGGAATCTGGTGGCTGTTTACAAACTCACCAGGGGCAATCAGAGGGAAACTGGGGGAGGCTCTGTTCCTCTGGGCACCACCCAGGGTTACTAGGAATAACAGCCACAATTTGTTAGAGAGAAGGTTCAGGCTGGAGATCAGGAGACATTACTTTACAGTTAGGGCTGCAAGGCTCTGGACAGGGCTCCCAAGAGAGGTGGTGCCCTCTCCTACCTTGGGGGTCTTCAAGAGAAGGCTGGACAGATATTTGGCTGGGGTGGTATGAATGCAGCACCCATTCCTGCCTGGGGCAGGGTGTTGGACCTTATGATCTGTTTAGGTCCCTTCTGACCCTAAACACTATGGAACTATGAAACTGAAGGGGCGCTAACTGGCACTGCCCAGCCAGGGCAGGGTGTGGGATGGAGCCACGAGCAGCATATTTGGGGGGGCTCAGGGATGGGAGAAGGGTGGCTCCTGCTGCTGCGTGCACTCTGGCACGCATGAGGGGTCATGTGCCCCCCAGATCTGTGCATGGGGCCAGGGCGGGCTGCTGCTGTGGACTTCATTGCTATGGCACTGCTGGTGTATGTAGCAGAGTATGTCCAACCAGTGTGGTCTGCACTACCCCTGCAATTCTCTGCATGCGGCAAAGCCCCACCTGCTCATACTGGGATAGCCCACGCTGTGCTCCTGTGCTCCATGCTATGCTCCTAGCTGGGTGCTATTCTGCTCCTCCAGCCTCCAGTGGCAGCTCCTGCTCCTCATCTTGCCCCTGCCGTGCCACTCTGGGTGAGTGGGCAGCTTCAGCTAGGCAGCTCCTGCCTCATTGTGTGGGACTCCAGCTCCAGCTTTCTGAGAAGGTGGCTGGGAGCTGAAGCTGGAGCCCTGCACACTGGGGCAGGAGCCGCCCAGCTGAAGTTGCCCATCCACTTAGAGCGGTGCAGCAGGAGCAAGATCAGGAGTGGCTTCTGGCAGGGCTGTTTCTGGTGCAGCTGCAGGTGGGTGCTGCTCCCCCCTGCCCCTCTCCAACAGCAGCTCCTGCTCCTGCTGTGCTGCTCCTAGCAGACATGCAGGCAGCTTCAGCAGTGTAGGGCTCTGGCACCAGCGCTGGAAGCTGAAGCCAGAGCCCTGCACTCTGAGATAGGGGCCACCTGACTGAAGCTGCTCGTTTGGAGCAGCACAGCATGGGGTAAAAGGGGCAAGATCTGGAGCTGCCATTGAAGGTGCTGGGAGCAAGGCAGTACCCAGCTGTAGCCGCACCAGGAACAGCCCCACAAGAAGCTGCATGCATTGGCCAGGGTTAGGCTGTGGGTTCTGGCAGAAACCCAGTATGGGCTTCTCTGGCCTGAGTGGGGTGGGACTTGACCCCATACAAAGCACTGTGGGGGCAGCTATGGCCCAGATCCAGTCACCTGGTGGTCCATATCTGGCCTGCAGGCTACGTTTTGCCCACCCCTGCTTTTGGGCTTAAATCTCACTACAAATGGTGTGCCTGATTTTATAAATTAGTTCTCTTCAGGAGGTGAGCTAACTTTATAGTTTCATAGTTTCATAGTTAGTAGGGTCAGAAGGGACCTGAGCAGATCATCAAGTCCGACCCCGTGCCATGGCAGGAAAGAGTACTGGGGTCAAACAACCCCGGCAAGGTGATTGTCAAGCCTTGTCTTAAAGACCCCCAAGGCAGGAGTCAGCACCACTTCGCTAGGAAGTTGGTTGCAGATCCTAGCCACCCTGACCATGAAGTAGTGCCTCCTGATGTCTAATCTGAATTTATATTGATCCAGGTTAACCCAGTCTAAAATGCCACTCATCCCAGTCCTGGAGCTCTGCTTTTCCTACTTCTGGACCCTGACTGAGCTCTTTTTAGCCCCCATGACTACTGTCTCCCCTGTAGCCCTGCCAGCCCCCTTTAATTTCACCAGCCCCTCCAGTGCCCCCTGGGTTACTTACCTGGAGCTTCTCACACTGCACTTAGCAGAGGCAAATGCCTACCTGCACCGCTCCCAATTTAGATGTGGGAGGCTTTAAGCTGCCTAAACATAAAATGGGTCCCACAAACACTTGCTTGTACCCCATGGCACATTAATAAGTTATACACTTAGCATCATAGATGGCTAACACTGACTTCCCAGCCTGAATGACTTGGTTGCACTTTTACAGCTGAGTCAAATGGGGATTACCTTCAGTGCAATGGAAAAACGCTTGTACTAAGGTCTCTGGATGTATACTTAGATGCCTTAAGCATTCTGCTGCTGTGCCCTATGTCAGCTGCTAGCAACTCTTCAGACTCACGGAGTGAAACAACCTAGTTCAGGTCTGAGGTGAGCCAGTGTTTTGACCCAGCTCATACAGCATTTCCCTGTTTTCACTTCTCTCTCCCTCCACGGTGCTGAGGCCCCAGCACAGCTTCTGGCTTTATAGGTATAAAAGCTGTTTAATTATCTATCTCTTCAGTTATGTATTTCTTGACAATTTACTTTTTAAAACCAGTTAGTAGAGATAGGTAGATTCTGCTTGAACCCCCAGTACGTAAAATAATACATATGAACTATGTAGGTAAGCAGAAAAGGATAAACCCATTTGTATTAATTTAAATGGTTATTGTCTAGATGGTATCTTGCACTATATCTTCAGCGTTACACCAGTTGGTATAGTTTGGCTGGCATTCATTTAGTTGTTCCTCCAGGTGGAGCTGTTATATTTCTGATGGAGGGGAAGAAATAATTCCTCCCCCACAAAAAAACAACTCTCCCCCCACAAAACCCCCCAAACCCCTGTACTTTCCTTGAAATTGTGTCTGATCTTGAATAAATATATGGGTTGTGCTGATTATGAGAAATGGTAAGCTACTCCCTCCCCCTTTTCAAGATGAAAAGTTCAATGAAAGCTACAACAGGCAAATGTCACACAGGCGGTTGGGCTTGACACTGACTGACTTCCTTTTAATCCATCCAATGTTCGCTTTGATAAGCTGAACAGGATGCATACCTTTCAGCCACAATAGGTATCCAGCACGATTATGCAAGCATGCATAACTGCTGTCAAAACCAGTACTATTTTTGTTGTGGCTCTCTATAATTGGTAACATTTTTCCAGAAGATTTTTTTGAGTATGTGTATTGTGTTCTAATTAGGGCTATTCCAGACAGTTATGGCAGGTTGTCAAATCAATGGGATGCTGGATATATTTTAGTCTTTAAGCCATAGCTTAAATAACCTTTTAAGGACTCCTTTCTCTCACCGCTGTAAATAAATGCTGAATGTTATATACTTAATAGGCCTTTGGGTAATACATTCCACATGGTTTTAATGCTGGAATGAGACCCTTCTTATCAGTAAATATACAATAGTGACATGAGGTCATTTCAGCATGAAGAAATGCATATGGCTTATGGATGAACAAAGTCAGGGTATGATGAAGTTCAATTAAACAGGAGTAGTTCTAAGTAAACAGCTGTGTTGATTTTAAGGAAATGAAGCAAACTTGCAAGCATTAAATACATTCCAGTCAGCTTTTATGGCCTATTTTAGCATAGATGTTTTACTTTATACATGGAGCAATATCAGAAGTGTGTTTGTCAGGGCCTGGAACT
>NW_017729029.1:61989731-61993982 GCF_001723915.1 Gavialis gangeticus
ACTGCAGTAGAGTGTGTGTGCATGTGTGTGTTGCAGAGCAAGCCCAAAAAGGCTGAGAAAATTACAGGAATTCTGTCATACAGGTAATGAACAAACAGCAGTGCTTGTTGTCTTTTTTTTATTGCAGTCGTCTTTAACATCTGCTCTTGGAGATTTCAAAAGTTTCTTGCTCTCAGGCTGTGCTCAGATGTTAGTTGGGCAGCATTACCTTATACCCAATGTTACAAATTATCTGTTTATATTATTTCTAATATTACAATGAAATTTTCTATATACAAAGTCTCATAAACTAAAGATGTGATTCACCAAAAGGTGTGTGTGTGTGTGTATGAATGAAGTCTTCTACAGAATGTAAAACTTGCTGGGAAGACATGTCGCAGATTTAGCACCACGAAGTACCTCATGTACCCATTCCAGTTGCTAAAACCCACAGGCTTTTGTCTACAGGATCTTACCCCTCTGCTCAGGGTTAGATTGATTGCCACATTTGGGGTCAGGAAGGAATTTTACCCCAGATTGGTATGGACTGTGGAGATTTTTGCCCTGTGCTGTAGTTGTGGGTATGGCTCTTCCTGGGATCTCTTGATAACAAAAGAGGACATTAGTTGCCATAGTCTCCCTGCTTTTCCTATGGCAGATTAGGGTGTGCTGTGTCAGGATTGACTGTGGTTTTACTAGGAGGTTAGACAATGGATTTAAATAAGATCATCCCTATCCAACTCATCCTATCTCAGACAGGGGTTTGGGTCAGATGACCTCTGGAGGTCCCTTCTGATGGCTAAAAAAAAAAATGGTATTTAGAGGTTTGCTTTTGGGAAATGGTGCAGAGAACTGGCTTTTGGGAATTGGTGCAAGGTTCCCCCCTCCCTCTTCCCCCTCCCCAACCAGCTGCAGGGCCCTTGGGATTTCCAGCTTTGGTGGATAGACCAAATTAGGAGGCCAAGTAAATAACCAAATTAAGATGTGTGCATGTGATGGGTTTGTTGGAACAAAGGAATATGCTGACAGGGCAGAAAATAAACAGTCTGACGACCATAGGGAAACCAAACAACGATGCTCAGGGATGATGAGTCATCAGAGGGGGAGAAAGACTACAAAATGAGGGATTTCAAAGCAGCAAAGGGTCTCTGAGAGGGGAACCCAAGGCCACCATGGGCAAAGGGCATACCACTAGCCCGGCTCACACACCTCACTTTGGGCGGGGGGGAGGGCTGGGGGGGGGTCTCAGCCTTTGACCTCCAGGCTGCTGACATATAACATTCAAGAACGAACCACAGGGTGAAGCTCATGTACTGGCCAGACATATCTCCCCTCTGTGACAGCTTGAGGACTAGTAGATATAGAATTAGTTGCATTATTCTTGTCTGCTATCACAGTATATCAATACATTTTGCCTATTATTGAATGAAGAAGTTGCAGTAGGTCTGAAGGTTTTTGGTCTGCCCAGAACAAGGTATCTGGGTCATAAATCTAGTGATCTTTCAGCCCTACTTCTCTCTGACTCTGTGATAATTTGGGCTAAAACAAAGATGAAGAAGGAATTTTAGAATAGTGAATTTGTTTGTTTTGATATTTTCAGGCTAGATACACTGGGACTTGACATGAAACCTGAGAAGGAGTAGGTATTCTTGCACTCTGTTTTCTTAGTGGGTAGGCTACTCTCCTTAGAAGTGGGGGACAAGAGTACTAGTGTCTGCTCTGATGAATACTTAGATAATGTAGATGAGGATTGCTTTACTAACTTTTACTTACCTAAGGCACCTGCAAATAGTGGTCTTTACTACTGGTTAAAGCATAGAAACACATGTATTTAATGTCATCTTAAGTTCTGCCTGATAGGACTACTATGATAACATGGATATTATCCTTGGCATTACCTGTTTGATACTTTGAGGAGAGTCTTTTAAAAACAAGTAATCCATAGTGGCTAATGTGTTTAAAATAAAATAAAACCAACTTTTTTAAAACAGCAAACTTCCTTTTTTCCATTTAATGATTTCCTGTTCTGTGCATCTAGCTACTTATGGTTTATTCCAGGGGTGCGCAAAATATGAATCATGGACTGGATCTGGTGTGCCAAGGGATTTTATCTGGCCCACCATGGGTCCCTTGCCCTGCCCAGCCTGGATGAAGGGGGCAGCCTGGGCCCTGGCACGTGCAGCTGGTTCTACTACCCCAGGAGCATAGGGGGACTAGCAGGTATGGCATTTGTTTCCTAACAATCTCAATGGAATTGGCTCCTTCCAGCTGCCACTGCCAGTGTTGTCACCACTGCTGGACCTGACTCTGCTGCCCAGACACCCCAGCCCATCCACCCCATGCCCAGGACCAGAGGTACCAGAAGGGGTGGGTGGATGAGTGGGGTCTTGATGGAGACTGGCCTGGGACTCCTGCAAACAGGGCACACTTAGCAGGTGGGGAGCAGCATCCAGGAATGGGATGGTCAGGCAGGGTTGGGACCAGGGGGCAGTGACAGCATGGGGCCATGCAGGGAACAGATCACAGCTCTTCCATGGGCCCTGGCCCTGTGCTATTACTGCCCCACTATCCCGGGTCTGGCTCCACCTGAGCATCCTGCTCCTGGACACTGTTCCCCACCTGTCTGCAGCCCCATCCCATCTGCTTGGCTGAGTGTGCCTTGTTCAAGGGGTCCTGGGCAAGTCTCCATGGAGACCCCGTCCACCCTGTCTATCCAGCACCCCTGGACTGGTCTAGTAATCTACCACTTAGGGAGTTTTGGTGAGCTGTTGTGGGCCAGAGTCATGGAAGAGGGGTGCTCACCCCATCTGCAACAGTTCACCAAAACTCCCTAAGTGGCCCTCCAGCCCAAAAAATCACCCACCCCTACTCTATTCCTTTATAGGTTCCTATGCTCTCCTTAATACCATAGAACATAGGCATGTGGTCTTATAGTATTTCAAATTAAGAAGTATTGCCAAAAAAATCCCTCTAGTTCTTTTTTTCTTCTCACTCCTCTTCCACCTTTTTTGATCCTTAAGTAAATGACTGACCATCCTATATGGTCCTATAATGCAGGCAGTCCTTGACTTATGACAGTTGAGTTACGATGAACCACAGTTGCAATGTTTGTAAATTGACACCCAGGTTTCGAAGTTCTGACCTGGGTTTCAACTTTATGACACTGGATACATGCCTGTTGGTGAAAGGGGAGGGGGAAGGGAAGGAAAGGGCTGTGGGGGCAGATTAGGGCCCCTGCGGTGAGGGAGGGCCTGGGGCTGAGACAGGGGTTGGGGCAAATACTGTCCAGCCAGGGCTGTGCCAGACTCTGGGAGTGAGGGCTATGGGCGGCGGGAGAAGTTGCAGCTTCTCTGGTGGCTCCCGTGGCTGCTCCCACTGGAGTGAGGCAGGCAGTGCCAGGTGGCTGTGGGAGAAGCTGCAGCTTGTCTGGCTGCTCCTCTGGCTCCCCGGTGGGGCAAGGCATGCAGTTAAGAACATTGGTGAAGCAATGAATGAAGTCAAGCAATCAAATTTGGATGGTGCTTGGAGAAAATTGTGTCTTAATTTTGTGTCTGACTTCTAAGGCTTTACGGACAAAGTTGAAGAGATGACCAAAAATATTGTTGAAATGGCCAATGAACTCAACTTAGATACTGCACCAGAAGATGTTCATGAGTTGCTGGTATCACATTCTGAAGAATTAACCAATCAGGACCACACGAAATTGGAACAGCAAAAAGTGGCAGAGGAAGAAGATGCACCTACTATTGAAGAGACTCTTCCTCATAAAGCCTTGACAACAAAAGTGTTGGCTGAGGCATTTCAACATTTGGAAACTGCCACTTCCATGTTTGAGGAACATGACCCTGACATTGAATACAGTGCATCAGTGAATAGGGGCATATCCAACATGTACAGTTGCTACAGAGAAATTTACAAGCAAAAGAAGAGAACAACTGTCCAAACTTCCTTGGACACTTTCTTTTAGAAAGCAGACAAGACTCCAGAAAAACCTGCAGCCAAGACTCCTGAGAAGACTCCAGCTAAGAACCCTTCAAAAAGTCCAGCAACGTCACCTCAAAGAAGTCCTTCCAAATAAATATGAATGCTATTTACAATATAAATACGTAAATAAATACATATAGACAAGTAATATAGCTACATTTATTTATTTTATATAATTGGTTGAGTACTGTACAAAATTCTGGGTTATTTTGGGTAAAAATAGGGTATCGGATCTTGGTTCAGGAACCAATCCTCCATTTATAACATTGTTTCCCATGGGAAACTTGG
>NW_017729029.1:61998982-62000449 GCF_001723915.1 Gavialis gangeticus
AAAGCAGACAAGACTCCAGAAAAACCTGCAGCCAAGACTCCTGAGAAGACTCCAGCTAAGAACCCTTCAAAAAGTCCAGCAACGTCACCTCAAAGAAGTCCTTCCAAATAAATATGAATGCTATTTACAATATAAATACGTAAATAAATACATATAGACAAGTAATATAGCTACATTTATTTATTTTATATAATTGGTTGAGTACTGTACAAAATTCTGGGTTATTTTGGGTAAAAATAGGGTATCGGATCTTGGTTCAGGAACCAATCCTCCATTTATAACATTGTTTCCCATGGGAAACTTGGTTCCGAGTTGCATCGTTTTGACTTAAGACATGGTTTTCAGGAACCAATTGTGTCATACTGGCCAGATGATTATGTAGTTCTGGTCAGAGAATTTAGGATTGGTGCTTATTCCTCCTGTAATCAACAATGGTACCTTTCTGGGGGAAGGAGAGGATTTGCCAGTTCTACTGCAGGCAGTCAGCATGGGGGGGTGTTGTTATTCTCCTGTTCTTTACACCAGGCAGGAACATCAGGGTTCAGAGTTGTAGATGCTGACCCTGAATCCCCATCCTCCACCCCCTCATTAACAATTTTGTGCCTTCACACCTTGATCAGTTGGTGGTAATTAAAGGTTCTGCTCTTACTTCTCTCATAATGAGTTCTGGTCACTCTGGAAATGTGATAATTTCTGAGACCTAAAAACATAATTCTTTACATGAAAATCTTGCATGGTCTGGAGATGAGTGGAGCCAATCTGCATTCAGAGCAATGTTTCATGAACTGTTTTGTGAGCCCATCTTAAATTGTCAGCATGTTCGTGCTCTTTTTAAGTCAGTTTCAGTAAAAGCCAAGGATTGATTAGACAAAGATTCTCATCAGCTCTCATGGGCAGAGGCAATGCTCACTGATGGGATACTTTTGGGAAGTCTCTGTTGGTGCTTTCCATCGGGGAGGGGGAGAGCTTTTACAAGCAAATAGAAGGTTTGACCATTCAGGGCTATGAGCATGTTGGTGTTCACAAAACTTAAAGCAACTATGAAACAATTGAAAATAACATTTGAAGAATACAGCTGACTTATTTTCTCCCTCCCCT
This sequence comes from Gavialis gangeticus, assembly GCF_001723915.1. Lineage (NCBI taxonomy): Eukaryota > Metazoa > Chordata > Crocodylia > Gavialidae > Gavialis > Gavialis gangeticus. The sequence goes on from NW_017729029.1 coordinate 62,000,081, forward strand.
TCTTATGTTTCAAATTCTTATTAGTGGTTCCTAGTTTTCTCCTGGGTTTTCATAAATACTTCAGAGACAAAATTAAAAAATAAATAGATTGCTTCAATGCTTTTCTACACCTACTTTAGGTCATAGCTTCAGCATAGATCATATATAAATCCCTGGTGATGTCAGAATCAGCTTGTGTTATCAGAAAACAATAGCAAAAAGGAGGAAGATTAAGGTTCCAACAGGTTAACATCAGTTAGTTCATAAATCCAACAAGTTCTGAATCACTGAAGAACATATTAATGCTCACAGTTTCATAGTTTCTAGGGTCAGAAGGAACCTTAGCAGATCATGTAGTCCAACCCCCTGCCATGGCAGGAAAGAGTACTG
>NW_017729029.1:62000460-62010523 GCF_001723915.1 Gavialis gangeticus
ATGCGTTGAGTCCCACCACGTTTCTGTAATCCCCACTATGTCTGGGCTGGTGTCAGCCAGCAGGACGGTGAGTTCCTCCTGCATGTTCTCTGGAAGCTGCCTGCATTTGCCCACCTTCCTGCTAGAATTATATAGGTGGATTCATCTTGACAAACATCCCAGTACTTTATTTTAGTCAAAGAAATGTCTATAGGAGAGAATTGCAGAATCTCTCTATGAACCACAAGGTTTAGATCATATCTGATCTGCTTTATGGAATTATATGCATTTCTTAGTCTTCATGGCCATCTTAAAAGTGTAAAGAAAATTGGACAAAATGGACAAAATATATATGCATGATTTTAATTCAATTCCACGAAGGTTTTCAGTTTATTAAAACAATCTTGATTTACCTAACACAATTTGGTTATGTGCCACTGTCATGGAAAGCTGTATGATAGAATTATCGTTAAGTGATAACTTGATAATCTTAAAATGGTATATTAAGGAGCGAATTGGTATTGTTATTATTCCAGAATAAACAATATAATGGTATTTCAGAATAAATATCTGATTTACCAGTCTAAAAAGAATAGTTTCTCTGGAAAATATGGGTAAGTCAGTTCTTTATTCCAACTAGTTTAATACTTCTGAAATTCAGTATTCATTACATGGTGTATCACAGACATAAGTAATAAGGATTAAGAACTCATTTTCCATTCTCAGCTTTATAAAAATAATTCTGTAAAAGATGTGTAAAATTCACAAATCCATTTTTTTAGATCATTTAGTACTCAACCAGGATGACCTGGAGGATTTCCTATGGATTATGGAAATTGTGTAGTCCTAACTAATTTAACTCTTTATTTAAGCACAAATGTCCTATTCAATATAGATTCCTTTATTGGGCCCATCACAAATATTTGCATGTCTGCCACATTCCTGTGGAAGCTGTAAGAATTAAATTACATTTTCAGATATGTGGGATTTTTTTTTGTCTTTGGCAAAATTACATCAAAATACTCACTCCATTCAATGAAAAGCAATATTTTTCCAGTTGTTACAAAAACAAAAGTTGACAAAAATTGGATTTATGACGATGATGCTTTTTGTTTTAATTTTTGTAAGTGTTTTTATGTGATAGCATAACACAATCTTTACTTTAAATCAGATGGGAAACCATAGGGCTTATGAACTGTATTGAGACATAACAAGAGTTATTTATGCAGGATTTATGCAGAAATGGAACTGAAGAATACTTTCAGAAGAACAGGAAATCAAATTAAGCTGTCTAAGAGGCTGTACGTTAGGGGTATGATGCTCACTGTCAGAAAAGGCAGTAGTGCTGGCATATTTTCAGTTTATAGAAATAATACCGTACACAACTTTCCCACCCTACATTGGATTTTGATCTTTTAAAGGTAAGACCTATTCAGGAAAAAAGCCCCACCACTTTTCAAGGAGACATTTGTTTGATGTCCAGTACTCCTGAGACATTTGTAAGAGTACCATAAGTAAAGGAGGTAATGTACTGTCGGAAGCAAGCCCAGAGGTAAAGGCCATATCCATTGACTCTGCTTTTTTGTGTCTTCTGTTTTCTTTTTGCCTAAGATGTATTTGAGAGTGTCTTAAACTAGTAGCAATCATAAACTGAGAAATATAGTCATACATCTACAGAGAAATTTGATTTTACAGAGAGGGGGAAAATACAATTATGCAGGGAGGAAAAAAAGTGTGAAAAACAAAATGAATCAATTGGTTCTGAGTTTTAGTTGCTGACATGGCTTTAGGCCTGGTTATGAGGTGCACTATGGTGAACTAATAATCTGGGTTCTCTGAGCGTACTGTGTTTTGACAGACTGGCTACTGCTGGTGTGCTAAAATATACTACCCAAGGAAAAAAAATAATGTTTGGACTGAAGTAGGAAGTGATTTAATAAAAAAACCTTTCCATTTTTTCCTAGCCTTTTCATTAGATATTGGAAAAACTACTTTCTAGCTTCTAGAGCTATATGTTAGTGAAGGGTCTGAAAGTTATATGGTAGGAGAACAGGGACTGAAATCTTTTGAGGGCAGTGGAAGAAAGTGGTGCACCAGGCTAGGAGGAGCATGACTTCTGGCTCTTACTGGTTCAATCTATGCAGTTTAAAAAAAAACCCTGAAAAGATTGAATCGATTCAGTCTCTGGCTTTTTGACTGTCTGTACTTAACCCTAGCGAAGAAGCTGGTGAGCAGAAAGAGAAGGCAAATGGGTGCCTGGGGACTGCAGCACTGACAAGTCTGCCACCATCCCTTTCCAGCCCCAGTTCCTGTTTGCACTCAGTCTTATTCTCAGCCCCCTCTCTTAATCCTCTGCCCTTTCTGACTCCTGGTGCTTCCTGTCCCTGGGTGTTTTGCTGTGACTGGTAACAGTGGGAGGAGAAGAAGAAGGAAGACAAAGGGACAACCTGGCTGCATGAAGCCAGGTGCCAAAGAAAACTGTGAAGCCCCTGTTAAGGTCCATATCCAACCCAAATACATAAAGATATGGCTCTGCATGATGTGGCTGCCATCTAGGCGTGAAATGGGTGACATTTGGTAGCCCTGAGGGATCTCCCTGATCTCATGAATATTTTGCAACAACATATGGAACTTGCTACATGATAGACATAAATACTGTCTGGCCTTGATACCAAGGTTGCAGAAGAAGATAGCTATTGCAGCTAAACATTTCAGAAGCATGAAAGTAACATTTGTTTCTAATGTTAGGAAAACAAAGATTCCAAGGGCAAACATTTCATAGTGGGGAGCAGAGGCCTCTTCCAACTCTTTTCTGATCTGCCGTGTTCCTCCCAGTCACGTACTGCCGTTTCACTGACTTGGTTATTGTCACTGCTAGTTGAGTCCAGTATAGGCCAGAAACCTTAACTGATTAAGTATGTGATATTTTTTATAGGGTCATTTGTTTGTTCGGAAGGCTTTATGAACACTAAATACAAAATTGACAAAGTAAAGGCCAGTAACACTGCATTTATTTTTGAAGGGAAGGTTAAGCTGAGAGTTGTCACTGCTTTTAGGTTTACAAACTAGGTAGGTTGCTAATGAGACCGTGAACATACTGGTCATCAGGTTTTTGTATATACCTGAGGCTTGACTGCCTTGTATGACACATTATTTTTACCGTACATCTCCTGATAAAAACCAAAGGAAATGACAACTTTAGAGTGCTGTTTCTATGCATGCCATTATTCTTGGCATTTTTACATAACATGAGATGGAACTGTTGCTATCGCAAATATAATGGTGCTAATAAAACACCTACAGATATTTTCCTTCCACCAGTAAGGAAAGGGCTGCTTCGTTACTGTTTTTTATCAGAAAAAAATTCATTTTCTTTTAACTTTTTGAAGTCAATAGATGCATACTTCTAAGCATTAATGTAGGTAGGGAAAATGGAAAACGCTAATGTATTATTTGCAGTTATTGGTGACTCAGTAGTATGCATCCAGTCTTGAATAAATACATGGAAAATGCTACATAAAGAGATATGTGTTTGCAAAGTTAGTATTTGATATTCAAAAGCAGATAAAAATGTTAGTTTCTCATTTCCTCTCCCTTACACTATTAAAAGGTCACCAAGTAAGGCAGTCTTATCTATAGATTATGACAAATTTATCCTGTTTTTTTTTGTTGATTTCCCTGTATTGAATCACTTAATTTTAGATTTGTTACACATTTGAGGCAGGAATATTTAATTGTTTCTGTTCCATTATTCTTAATGTGTTATGACTAAATACTGAAAATGATACTTTCACAAACTTTCTGTTACGTTGTGGACGTGAGATTCATGTGTAATCAAGTTTTGTTTATACCGTTATTATAGATTTATCTTACAGACATTACTTTTTATGTATTTTTAATAAAGCCTATTGTGCTTAAAAACTGCATTTGGTAACACCCGGGCTAACCACTCCTTAATTACTGAACGTGTACATGCTTAAACAAGTGCTGTATAACTACATTGGCAAGATCAAGCATTGTAGGCCTTATTTTTGGAGGTAATGTATACCCAGAACTCCCACTGGCTTTGTGTAGAATTGTTGGTATTCAGTATTTTGGAAAAACAAGCCTTTGCAGCTTGTACTCTAATTCTCTTCTTATGAATCCACTGACTTGAGCAGATAGTTTTAATGCTTATGAATATATGGGACAGAAGAGTCAGACCCTAATAATGTAGAAAAATGGTGAGAAACTTGTAGTTATTTATATTATGATGTTATGATGCATGTATTATGCCTTTTATGCATTTCTTTAGCCAGTCTTATTTTCACTGTACTTGCATAAGGGCATGCTATGAATAAACTTTCTGTTTAAAGTATTAATTTTGATTTGTTTGGATTAGGATTTTTTTAGGGCTATAATCAGTTCTTGGATTTTTCAGTGAATTCTGCTGTCAAATCAGTGGGGAAAAAATATAAATCCATAAGCTAATGACTGGCTAATCAAAAATTTCACACTAAGAAAGGATTCTTTTATAAATGATTTCTATAGGAATCTAAAAACAAGGTGTATTGGAATCATAATGTATTTCACACCGGCATTGTTAATACTGATTCCTGTTTGATTTTGAGGGTATCAATTAGTGCCCATAATTTTATTTTTTAATGAGGTACAAAGTCAGTCTGGCCATTAACTTTCCTCTGCACTGCACTACCTCACATTATGATTAGAAGTGCCACCAACACTTAAGCCAGCTTTTCAAGCCATTTTTCCCCCTCTCTTCACCTCCTGTATATTGAGGAGGACAAATTCTTGATGGCACGTTTCTATTTCACTTTTGGTGATAATTGGATAAAAACACTGATAAGTATGGAATACAGCAACTCCTGGTATCTATTTCCCAGGCTTGGGAGAACTGGGCCTGGAAACCAGTAATTCTAACAACATTTTTGTTGATTTCAAACAAAATGGTTACCTCTCTTTTGCCTATTAGAATGGGAGTAATCTTACAGCACTGAGTTTTTTCATTCATTTTATTAAAAAAAAAATCACCTAAAATTTGTATTGAACTAATTAAATTTATAAATCTAACCTCTTCTAATGTCCTTAATAAAGGTACGCTGATTATATTGGTGCCATATCAGATCATCACTGACAAAAGGAAAATTAACATTATCGGCTATTAGCTTTTTTTGGCTGGTGTAGCCAATTCATGTACCAATAAATATAACATGTCTTCTGTCCGGGGCGCTTGGATGCCATGTGCATGTGTGCAGCTGCACTCATCCATGCAGCCAAGAATGCAACCAAGCAGCATGGAGGGCAGTGCCCCACAGGTATGTCTGTGGAGAGGAAGGGGCCTGTGGGAGGAAAAGGCATGAAAGGGACAGATTGAGGCCCTCACTGTGAGGGATAGGCTGAGGCAGGGAGGTAAATAGGACCCCAAGGCTGGGGCAGGGAGCAGGAAAGATGAATGAACTTTAGTTCAAATGCTGCCACCACCATTTTAAAGTGCCGGAATGCTTTTAACCAGAGCAGAGCCAAGTGGGGTGAGGGTGGAGATGAGCTGTCTTCTGTGGGCTCTAGACTCTTTGCCCTTCTCCTTTTGCTCCAGGAGTCACATGCTGGCTGTGCTCTGTTCCCTGCCTGCCTAGCGACAGTGTCAGTAGTGAGCTGTGCCTCCAGCTCCTGGAGGGCCAAGGGGCACAGTGCAGCCAGTGCATGGATCCCAGGGTAAAGGCAGCAGGGAGAAGAGCCCTGAGTCCACAGCAGACAGCCTGCTTCCACCCACACCCCGTTCAGCTCCACTTCAGTTAAAAACATCCTAGTACTTAAAAATGGTGGCAGTGGTGCTTGAACTAAAGTTCATTTGATGAGCTTTAGTTCAAGCAAAATCACCACCATTTTTAAGCTCCAGGCCACTGATTCCCTGGACGAGCTGCCTGTGGTTCTGTCCCACTCCCCTGCTCCAGCCCCAGAGTCCCATTCACTGCCCTTCCCCACTCACTCCCTTACCATGGGGACCTTAGTCTTCCCCCCAAGCCCCTTCCCCTCCACAGACTTACATAAGGCTGCTGTTTCCATGATGCCCAGCTGCATTCCTGTATATCAGTTATTGAATCGGTATCAGCCGATATGCCTGGTGAATAATCAACTACCAGTATTGGCCAAGAAACAGTCTTTATTGGTGTTCCCCTAGTTCTTAACATTCTTGTAACGAACATAAATAAGTTGTTTTAAGCATATTCATTAAGGAAGATGGAACATTTTTCTATTAGAGCATTTTTGAATAGAAGATTGGGTTTCAACTAAAATAGTTTGTGAAAATAATTTGTTTCCCGTGGAAAAAACTGCAACTTCAACAACAACCAAATCTCTGAAAACAGAAATTTGGGTAGCGCCTAATACACTTAAACTTTGTGATAGTGCTCACTTTTTTTTTTAATCAGACATTTCTGTAGCATTTGAATAAGAACTATATATATGTTTGTTATGAAGCTAAATTGTATATTAGTTATTTGGCTTCATAACAAATTTACAAAAAGTATCTTCCATTTTAGCATGTTTCCTAAAATACAGATTCATAGATTCATAGATGCTAAGGTTGGAAGGGACGTCAACAGATCATCGAGTCCGACCCCCGGCCTAGGCAGGGAAAAGTGCTGGGGTCAGATGACCCCAGCCAGATGCCTATCCAGCCTTCTCTTAAAGACCCCCTGTCCCAGCCGCCAGCGGAGGGTTCAGGATTGAGAGTATGGTCAAGGGTAGAAAGGTAAGAAAGGTTTATTGACTTAACAAAAACAAAACTACATGTAGTAACAAGGCAAACAATGACAGACAAGAATAATTCATGTTGGTAACTTATTGGCAGTTCCCTTTGATGCCTGATATGCAACAAGTTTCTCTTTCTACAAAGCTCAGCAAAGTCAGGTGTCCCTGATCAACGCTGTCTGAGAGGTACTGGGAAGGACACTGGTATTCAGTCCTTGGACTCCTTGAGATCCACAGGCCCACTGATCCAGGTCAACAGCTAATTAATCCCTTTCACCGAGCTGTGTCTTCCTTCTGAATGATTTCTGGATGTTTCAGCCAATTTATAACTTCTGAACTGTGCTGATAACTTACCGCCACTCAGATTCTTTTTACTTCAACTGACTTTAGACTGACCAATAGCAGTACAAGCCTTGCATTCTTTTGATAAGGTTAATTTTAACTATGCCACAGAGCCTTACTACTTCAAGGCTTTGCTAACTAGGCCTTACTTTTTACAAGGCCTTACTACATCTTAAACTTTAATTAGGCTCTTCGCAACAACTTATAGCTTAATATAAAAAAAAATGGCGGAAAAGCACTTGGTCTAATCTTCATAGAGCCTTCAGCAAGCACCTTTATCACACAGACATAATTTTCAGCTGTCACACGCCCAAGGTAAGGGAGAGCACCACCTCCCTTGGAAGCCCATTCCAAATTTTGGCCACCCTTACCATGAAAAAGTTTTTCCTGATATCTAGCCTAAATCTGCTCTCTCTCAGTTTGTGACCATTGTTCCTTGTTACCCCAAGAGACGCCCTGATGAACAGAGCATCTCCCATCCTTTGCTTCCAAATTCCCCTAATGAATTTGTAGGCAGCCACAAGATCACCTCTCAGTCTCCTCTTGAGGAAGCTGAAGAGGTCCAGGTCCCTCAGTCTCTCCTCATAGGGCTTGTCCTGGAAGCCCCTAACCATATGAGTAGCCTTCCTTTGGACCCTCTCGAGTCTATCAACATCCTTCTTGAAGCATGGTGCCCAAAACTGGACGCAGTACTCCAACTGCAGTCTGACCAATGCTGCCTGGAGGGGAAGTATCACCTCCTTGATTCTATTTGTCATGCATCTGCTGATGCATGCTAAAGTGCAGTTAGCTTTGCTGCTGATTTAATCACACTGATGACTCATGTTCATTTTGGAGTCCACTATGACTCCGAGATCCCTTTCCACTTCTGTGCTGCTGAGAGGGTCACTTCCCAGCCAGTAGCTGTGCTGGATATTTTTGCGCCCTAGGTGAAGCACTCTGCACTTGTCCTTGCTGTACTGCATCCTATTGTGTACTGCCAACTTTTCCAACCTGTCTAGGTCTGCCTGCAATCATTCCCTACCCTCTGGAGTGTGCACTTCACCTCACTATTTAGTATTGTCTGCAAACTTGGACAGAAGTATATGTCCAGCAGTTCTTTGTTACATCCACATCACCCCTCATTTTCCACCCAAAGCACCTCACTGTAAAGTCAACTCTAAATAATATTGTATTGTTTTTACTGTCTCTCTCTCTTCACTAAGAGATGGGCTATTTACTTTGTGGTTATTACCTGTCTGACAAGTCAGGTTATTTAGGCCAAAAACAAGTCTCTTATGTTAGATGAAACAGTACGGAAAAGACTGATAACCAACAGTAAGTCAGACTCTAATTTTAAAACTCTTGGCTCTTGTACTATTGAACTTCCTGCGGACAAGTTAACCCAGCTACAAAAGAAAATCCTGATCTAGATCCTGAATTGCCTCTTATTTAATTCAATGATAATTTTATTATTATCTTTAGTTGGAGGAGAATTGGGCATTTTTAATGTATAAAATGATGTATGACCCCTGAACTGTTAGAAAGCTACCTGCTCTTTTCATGCTTTTTGAGATATTATCTGCTGGGTAATGTAATGCTCTGTGTAGCAATAAGGACTGTCATTTGTTCAAGAAAAGCCACCTTTATCCCATTCCTAGTTTCAGCCCAGAAACAAAGAATTCTGACAGTTGTGATATTAGCATGCATTAATTAGTTTTTCCCAGTCTTGAATGAAGAACTAAGATTTATCTGTGTATAATTTTTGTAAGAGTTGGAAGAATGTTAATACCTAAAAGTGGCAGTAAATGCTGTAAAATAGCAGGAGCCTGTTAAATTTGCATCTGTTTCATTCCAAAACACTTCAAAAAGGCATATTTTCAATCATGTGTTTACTCAAAAATGTATTGTACTCAATTTAATTTTTCTAACACATATCTCAGTAAGAAACATATCTTTACCTCAAGAACAAATATAAAGGAAGCAGCCTTCATTCAATACCGGGTTCTAAAGTTTATACTGAAAAAAGGAAATCATTTTGTTGTGTATTCTGGTGGACCATTTAGCTACTGAATCATCAGGTTGTATAACATTCTGTATTAGGTATGCATACCCTACATAACCATTAAAGTGATTCAGTGTGGGAGAAAATGAATTACAACTGTGAGTCAAAGAAGAATGCATGCTAATATCACGACTGTTAATCATTCAGGAAGGGAGAAAATTCTGAAGCTCTCAGGCAGTAGTAATAAAGTACCAACTATATCTGTCTGCCTGAGGGTGCACCTTCTACTTTATTTCGAATATGATGATTAGCTATTTACTAATGCACCAGCACATACATCTGAAAGGCACCCATAATTGGATGTATAAGCCTGAAACTTTTGATCACAGTGTAGTGTGGAGACATGCTAGCAGTAAGAACTGATGTGAGACAAATATTGGGACAATGTGGCTCAGAATACTGGTTAAGCATATAATTACTTTGCTGATTGAGAGGAATATGAATTCCTATTCTATCATGTCTAATGAAAAGAGATTTTACACTTGTTAAACCAATCAGTAGCTTTCAGACATCCTAAGATTTTGATTATTTCATTAAAACAATATGTATTCTAAAATTTAAAACATTATAATTTTTAATATTTAAAAATTAATATTCTAAAATTTAGAGTATTAAAAGTATTCTCAAATTAAAACTTCTGTTTTCTAAAATTAAAACATAGAACACTTTATAAAGGTTTTGCAAGTAGCTGATAGTAGAGAGCATAAAACTGAAAAGAATGAAAATGTTAAGAAAGTAGAAAAGAAAGCCTGCTGACTTCGGGGAGATAAACCAAGAGATTTGTTTTCAGTTTATGATTTGGATTACTGTGCTGTATATTATGCATTACAAGGCTTCTGGCACCATATATTGCTTTCTGATCAACATGAAAAAAAGAAAATGACTAATAGTTTCATAGTTTCATAGTTTCTAGTTTCTAGGGTTGGAAGGGACCTGAGCAGATCATCT
>NW_017729029.1:62010534-62011812 GCF_001723915.1 Gavialis gangeticus
AGCGTGGAGTTGCCTCCTCCCTGGTTTCGTCCTCTCCTTCCTCCTGCTCCTGGGCTGCCAGGGCTTCATAATATTCTAGTATGTGCCAAAACATTGATGATTGTTCAGATTCTTAGGAAATAAGCTTTACTCCAAACTGAAAAAGAAGATCCTCAAAACCCCAACTGAATTGTTACTTGAATCTGGAGTTGCTTTAAAGTCTATAGGCTGAAGTATTTGACATCACTAGCTATCTGGGGAAAAGTATTCTGCTTCTGGACCTATTCAGAAATGCCCAAGGCCCTGAGGTATTCAGCCTGTCAAGATTATTGCACATCTAAAACCACATGGGATCTAGAAGCTAGCTGTATCTTTGCCTATCTGCCCCAAAGGGCTGGAACTCATAAGTGTTCTCAGTTATTGGATACATAAAATCCTTGAAGAAGAAACTTTAACTCAGAACTTCCTCCTTTCATGTGAGGTGTCCTAATAACTCATTTTGGAAGTTATGCTCACTGTTGCTTACCTCTCACTTAGGTTTTCAATAGGTATTCAAGGCAATGAGAAACAGCTTCATCAGTAAGAGGTGAGAGACGTAGTGGACCCCCTAGAATAGACTATAACCTGGTGGATAGGGCCTTTTCCTGGGAGGTGGGGGAATGTGGGCTTGAATCCTTTCAGATGAAATTTAACCCACTTCCTGGGTGAACTGTTGAACACGAGGAATGCTACAATGCTGAGAATACTGTTTTGAAATAAATAGATGATCCCTGCTTAGTTGTTTAGGGGAATAATCTGGCTTTAAGAGAGGATCCATGTCTGTGACTCCCAAGTTGAACACAACACCCAAACCACAGGAAATATCACAGAGATCTGGTTTTTGGCTTAAGTGTGTGATCCTATTCTAAGGTATTGAATCAGAGCTATGGATACCATGATGGAGCCAATTAGCTAAATCTTTTCATGGTTCTGGGGCTTTATTCAAGTGTCCTTTGTGGGAGTTTTGGGAGTAGAATTTTCCCCAAAATTAGCATGCAAAGCATCAGTGGATCTGTTCTGGGTTGGAGTTGGAAGTATGGTTTAGCTTAGGGGTGGCCTGGCCAACCTGCAACACATGTGCCATAGGTGGCAAAGACAGACTGTGCACATGACACACAACAGATCAGGAAGGGGAAAGGCAGTACAGTGGCTGATAGGGCAGGGCCAGAAAGCAGAATAGAAGATCAGGCAGGGAGCACAGGCCAAGAAGCAGAAAGCAGGGCAGTAGATCAGACAAAGAAAGGGGACTGGAGTGGCCCT
>NW_017729029.1:62016812-62050126 GCF_001723915.1 Gavialis gangeticus
GACAGACTGTGCACATGACACACAACAGATCAGGAAGGGGAAAGGCAGTACAGTGGCTGATAGGGCAGGGCCAGAAAGCAGAATAGAAGATCAGGCAGGGAGCACAGGCCAAGAAGCAGAAAGCAGGGCAGTAGATCAGACAAAGAAAGGGGACTGGAGTGGCCCTTGGGGAGGGTATGTGGCTAATCTGTGGAATGTCTGCCAATATGGTTACTTCCCACCGGTCTAACCTATAGGGAGGAAGATGTTTTTCAATATATTTTCAGAGACTTCCCAGTAATGAACCTAAACAAACATTTTATGAGTGCTTTAAACGTTCCCTTTGCTAACAGTCTAAGTTGTTTCTGCTGTGTTGGTCATCTATGCATTGAATACAGGATATATGTTTGTTTAAGTGACAATATATTTTTGGGCCGGTTGAGACATATTACAGGAACTTTTTTCAAGAGACTTCAAGCTAACTTGGGGTTTTGTTCATTTGAATAGTATTGTCTCTTTTTGTATAATTGTTCATTCCTACAGCTGGCACATCAGTCGGTCTCAAGATAGGAATCTATTAAAGACCTGTTTATCAGCTTTTACTGAGTTTAGCAAACTGTCACCAGAAAAATAATCATAGTACCTGGGAACAATATCATTCACTTTCTTCTTTTATGCCAAGGTGGGTGAACCATGCTTCTGACTTACTTTTCACTTGACTGACGTGTTACCTCAGTGAGAGGTTTCCTTTTTTTCTTTCTAGTAAAACCAACAAAACCATCTACCACCCATTTATTTGACCTTGAGCTCTCTTTCTGCAAGTGGAATAATTACAAGAAGTCCATGGATACTTCTAACTAATAGTTGTTTGTATGTCTTTGTATTTTTACTTAGCTTATGGACAACAAAGGTGTGGAAATCATAACTATTTGCTTAGATGTGATTGGTTAAATAAGTCATTTTGTGCTTTTATTCTCCAACTGGATTATTGCTCAAACCTTTTTAGAAAAACAAATTTAAAAAAGGGTGGACCATTCACAAAATGTATTCATAGATTTACTTTGAATAACTAAAACTAAGGTAAAAATTGCCTCTAAAGTGAAAGAGGATCACAACAAAAGTCATTTCCCCCAAAAGACCAGTGAACAAGGATATTTTCACTTCCTTATTACTATTTCTCTTATTAAGTTTGCCAGATGGAGGTATCAAACAATAAATTTCACCTGCTTCCCAACAGAAGCAAGCATACATCAAGTTATAGCACAATAATGCCCTAGACCAGAGCTGTGCCAATTTGAGAAAATTTGTTTGATGAGCCAGTTCACTTTTAAATATGTGAGATAATGAATAATAAATATCACTAACATTCTCTCAAAAAGCTCAATGGCCCCTAGAGGAGTGGATTAGTTAATACCATGATACTATATATCCATATTTTGCTTGACAGTCTGTAAAAGCCACATTAATTCTGCAAAAGAAACTCACAGTTAATGGAGAAACTGCATTTATACCTACTTTTTTAAGGTATCTTTAAAATACCAGAAGATAGATTAAATTCTTTAAAGGCTTTATTTTTTTTGTAGAAGGCGAAATAGATTTGTACCTTACAGACTACTCAGAATGGGTAGCACAAGCCCATAGCACAAGCTTTTGTGGGCTGAAGCTTACTTCATCAACACCTGATTGATACTGGTTTAAATCTCCAGTTGAGAGCAAAGTATCTGATGCTGTGAGATTCATCCCATGAAAGCTGGTGTTGTGAAAAAACAGTAAAAACAACAGCAAATGAAAAATGTGTACACTTGCTCTGCAATTTAAAAAGCAAGAACAATATTTTGGATAACATAATACAAAATGTTAATATACAATTTGTATTTCTTTCTAAGATCATTCTTTAGAAGATGTAGCCAATAGACTTAAAATAGATGTCTGGAAAAAAAGTCTGAGTGATACCAATGGAACAGATTCATTAAGTTGATGTGATTTTTCTCTCCTCCTCCCCCACACCTGCTCATTCAGTAGAAAAAGATAAACTATTTCATAGAAACAGATTTCATTTGAAGACATAGCAGTACTTCTATCCAAGAAACAGAAGTAGGTTGGAATGAAATGCAGAAGTTCAACCTGTCTTTACTGGGCAATGCTGTAAGACATGAATTAGATTCACTCAGTCATAAAAAAATGTTCTAGGATTTATTTATGAAACTCACATAGATGTCTATACACCAGAAAGCTGCTAAAGTGTTTGCCAACAGTTAGTTTTCCAGTTTTCAGTTAATTCCCCAATAAGACTACAACACAAAGATATCTACAAGAAAATGGTTAAATATCCCAGCTTGTTGGGAAGCAGAGTAGGATAGGTTTGGCTAAGTCAGCTCTTCAAAAATTTGAATTCAGTAAGTTAACACACCACAAAGGCTGAGTCATTCAAACCTTCAGAGAAACAGGTGAGAGATTATGGATTCATAGTGATATGTACCCTATGGAGTTGCACTTCCCTAGACAATATGTACAATTAAAATTTGCTTGACTAGGCATGTGAAAATGTGTCTGCCCTTCTTCTCCCCACCCCCACTCCCACAATTTTGAGATCAAACTCAGAAAAATCTTAAACCTAATATTAGAATGCTTTACATTATACAATGTGAATATTTTTATACACTATATTACAACACATAGAAATAAAGTAAATTAGAGAACGTGTTTCTCTTCATTGGGTCATATTGTCAGGAGGTTCTCATTTTGAATTAATTTCAGGTAGTGTTATAATATCTAATTTAGGTGTTTATAGGCCTGTGTCAAAAGCTCACTGAAATTACTTGGTGCTCTTTCATGAATTCCATTATGTGTTCTGTTGAGTCTGAAGAGAACCTGCAAGAAACACTGGGTGCATCTACACATGCCCCTATGGTGCAGTAACAGCCATTACTGCACCAAGCTGATGGTGCATGGTTATTTTTAGCTGCTACATTGCCATAGCAAGATGCTATAGTGAGGGCACATGTTGCTATGGCAATGTAGCTGTGGTGTCACAGTTTGCACCTGCCATAGCATGTTGCTATGGCAATGTAGTGTTTTGTGTAGACATGCCCAGTGTTACATAAATTCTTAACTTTTATATCCGCCACACCATTGGACATGTTTGTAGTGATCTTGGTATACAAATTATTGAAATTCTCATATAACTTATGATTGAAGCTAATTCATTCCATTTCCTAACAAATTTTGAAGCTTTAGAAACTGCATTCTGCATTGGGATGAAAATGAAACTTTCTGAATAATTTTCAAGTATGTCTCACCATATAGTGTCATGGTGCGAATACTTCCTGGGGATGTGGGGAAGCCAAGTTTAAATCTCTAGGTGGGAGCAAAGTACCTTATCCCAAATTAGGCACAGCACAAGGAATTGAAACTGGCTTCCCCTTTGTGAGACCCAGGCCTAGCCATCTATTTGTTGGCCTCTCAGGGCATGTCAACACTGTTTACTACTGTATGAGCTAACTTGATTACTGGAAGGAGACTGGCTGTGGCAGCACAGAGCTCAGTACTGGCTAATTTGCTTTATAAGAAGCACAGTAACTAGTTTGTACTTTGACAGCTAGACAGCTTCTGGTACCCATGTTAGCTCAAGCATGTCTCCATTACAGCTGGCTGTATAAATCTATCCTAAACTACAACTGTATATCAAGTGAATTTCTGCTATACAGGTGATAGCTACTAAATCAAACAAAGGAAGGGGAGTGTGGCACACTGTGTGCGCCTGCCACTTTAAGGCCCTGGACCTGGCAGCCACCAGATGCCTAATGAGGGCAGCCATTTTAGGTTCAGGGCTGCCCATATAAACAAGGAAGGTTGGCTGCTGGAGGCCAGGCAACAACATTGCCTGGCTACAGGGCTGCTGAGTTTCATCTGGAGGTTAAGGAGGAGCTGTAGGGGATGGTAAGGAGGCTCCTGGTCTTGGGTACGACTGAAAACTACACCCTGCCAGGAGTGGGTGACCTGGTGGGGCTCCCAATGGTGCGGGAGCCCCCTAGAAATGTCAGGCCAGTGATCACCCTGGTGAAAGGCAGGTTGGGGCACCTTCACTCCTAGCCCTCACCTTCGTGTGGGTTGTGTTCCATCGGAGGTAGTTGTTGGGGTGCAAGCCCTGAGGAGGAGAGTGGGGAGCCACGGCCACATACGGCCGAGGCCGTCTGAGCCCTGTGGATGTTTGAGATCCTGAGAGGGAGAGTTAGAGGCCAGATATGACTGAGGCCACCTGAGCCTGGCAGGTGCGAGACCCTGAAGAGGTAGAGGGGGCCAGGCATGGCCACGGCCACCTGAGCCTACCCGAGGAGGGAAAGCCCCAGTGTGAGGGGGCAGCGCTGAGGTGCCCCAGTGAGAAGGGGCAGCACTGAGAACCACCGATGAGAGGGGGCAGCACTCGTGATGAGAAGCCCCAGTGTGAGGGGACAAGAACCCCCAGTGAGAGGGTGCAGCACTGTGGAGCCCCATTGAGAGGGGGCAGCAATCTGAAGCCCCAGTGAAAGGGTGATGTGAAGCCCCATGAGGGGAGACCGGGGGCTCAGCCAGAGAGCGAAAGCTGAGTCCTGACCCCAGTAAATCCTCCACTGTTGGGAGGCCAAGTGTGGGTCAAAAATAACATCAGTAGTAGCACCACGACCTGCTGGCCGGGGGGGAGTGAGAGTCCCTTGTGAGACCCTGAGGCACCAGTCATGGTGTGAGGTACCCCAGCTCCCCACATCTGTGAAGGAGGACCCAGAGAGGGTGACCCCGGGAAAAGAGTATGGGTCATACAGCAAGGCCTGTCAGAGTTTCCCTTGACTGGCCCAGGTGGGGGCCAGGACCAGGAGGGTCAGAAGGGCCAGGGGGACCACTGAGAGGGATGCCCATGAGCCAGGTGCCTGGGGTCCCGACTAGCCTGGGGGTGGGCTGGGGCTAGAGGAGCCAAAGGTCCCAGTGAAGAAACCACACCCAAAGGGGAACCAGTGGCAGGGAGATATGTGGCCCGGTATAACGGTGGCAGTGTCCACCTGAAGGGAGGAACCCAGGTGGGGTCCTAGGATTTTGGGGCCCATCGTGTGGTACTGGGGCATATGAGAACATCATGGTGTCATTTGGGCCCAGAGGGTGGAACCCTGGAGGGAGTGAGGGGCTAGAGACTCCGATTGATCGAGAGAGTACCCTCGACTGGGCCATGCTGGGGCCAGGACCAGACTGGTCAAAAGGGCCAGGGGCCCACCGTGAGGGATGCCTGAGAGCCGAGGGCCAGGGGTTCCGACTGGCCTGGAGGTGGGCCAGGGCTGGTAGCCAAAGGTCCTGGGGTGGGGACCACACCTGAGAGGAGAAAATGGTTTTAGGGAGCTACATAGCCTGTATGAAGGTGGATGAGGCTGCCTGAGGAGAGGACTCTAGGTTGGGGATCAGTCAGGAGGATTTGGGGCCCAGTGTGGGGCTAGTGATGATGAGAACACCTAGATGCCATCTGCGAGGCTTGGACTGCAGTGTAGGGGAGGAATGGAGCCACAGATAGTGCTCCCTGGCAGCGGGGCAGAAAATGGGCAACCTCCCACTTAATTAACAACTTTATTTATCAATTAAGATCAAGGCGTGGCAGGTGGTTAGCCCAAGAACAGGTGGGTGGGCTGCATGGAGATGGACCCTGAGCAGGCCCCCCTGTTACAGGGAGTAAATGTTAATTTTACTAGCTAAGGAAAGGAGAGTTTTTTATTCACCTGAACAATGATTCCTTTTTACTGCACTAGAGTAAAACACAACCATTGGCATAAACCAGGAACAATATCTACTTATGCAGTAATAATCAGTATATGTTCTGAAGTATAGTTTCCAACCTTCCTGAAGCAGGTGAAAAAGAATTGTTCTTCACAAAACAGTGTTCAATAGCTGCAAAGCAATAGAAATCATAAATAGAATATGAGATACTGCAGCTGCAACAGTGAGAGTGAAGCTGGAATCACAGATCCCTAAGGCTAGATACAGACATTGAAAAGGACTGAGGCTGAATCGATTTAAATTATGTGGTTTTCTGAAGTGGCATAATTTAGGTTGCTAGTGAACAGAACACACCTTTGCCCTTTGGGGGGGAAAAGGTTGGAGGAATTTTAGACTGGGTTCCACCATTTTTAAACTTGTCTGGGCATGTCTATATGCGCATTTAAGTGTGCCTCAATTTAATGGGCATTATTTTAATGCACATTAAGCAGGTTTAGGAAGAAGTCTACATGTGCAGGTTTAAAAGTGCATTAATGCTGTGTGTGGACTGACCTGGGACTAAAGTTAGTTCCAAGTCAGTCAACACACATAGCGTTGATGCACTTTAACACATCTACATGTTTATTAATACGGTTTAGCTATTCATGTCTAAATTTTTAATGCATAATAAGGGCACACATATGTAGGCATGCACCCTTAATGCACATTAACTTAGGCTAATGCGCATTAAAACTTCACATGTAGACATGCCTTTTGTGTGCCAAACTTCTGTTCTGTTATGGATATAGACTGGTTTCTGATTAGTTACAATGGTAGAAGTATAATGTCTGTACCTGGTCTAAACAGCTGTACTAGGAATCACACTGTGAGAGTTATATCAGCACACTGTGTTAATGTGAAATTTTTAAAAGCATTGTGCTTCTAGCAGGCATAATATTGATGTCTCCTAGACTTCCATGGGACAGCTCTAATGTTCATTGTGCCTTTAACTTGCATCCAGTCATTCTGCTGGCCTTAACAGAAAGTGAAGGAGTAGGCAAGGATTTTGCCCCTCACAAAAATAAACCCAGTGTAGGGGAGCTCAGTTTTTCATTAGAGCTCAGTGCAATCACTATTGCATTGAGCCTGAGATCCAGCAACTATATTCATTCTGGTGTAACTACATAATGGTAAATTGATGTAATATTGCTAAAGGATTAATGAATTGTTTCAGTGCATTTCTCCACTTGTTTCTTGTTCAATTAGCCTTACATTTAAACTGTGGTTTATTTGAAGCTTACCTGTTTGGTTGTAAATGTATCACCAAGTTCTCATTTAAAAGTCAATTAAAAATAAGTTGTGTATGTGAAAAGGTTTATTTCTGGTGAGGAGGAATATGAGCATGTAGATTATTTATGGGATATCTGAAGATGCATTATATGCATCATTGTAAAGTGGACAAAGACTATGAAAAAATAAATACAGCCAAAAAACGAATATACTATTTAAGTTATTTAAGTATATATAAATGATTTCAATTCCCTTTAAAAATGATACAGAATCAAATAAGATACAAAGAAAAATATATGGTGCCAAGTTTCCTTAGGAAATATAGATTCACATTCCCTAAAATCAAGAGCAACTTTGTTTCCAACATAATTATTTTCAATTCTGAAATAACTACTGTGATTTAAAAGACCTTAAAGGAACGTTTTTATTTTCCAAGTAACCTACCACTGTAGCATATTTTTTTCAGGATATGGCTGCCTTAAAAAAGGGGGAAGAAGGGATGAATTTATTAACTTTTCCACCCAGAGTTATTGTATTGCAAATAATTTAAGTAGGCTTTATGGATTTTAATGGACTTTTAATAAATATAATATTGCATATTCATAAAGGTCTTCTGTCATGATAAATGTGTGCTTATTTAAAGTGAACATTTAGGCTTAAATATAGGCTTATTGATAAACAATATTTCTCCATTTTAATAGCACAAGATCTAATGATCTGTAATTACATCGGTTTGGTTTAATATGGGGTCAGTATGTTATTATATTTAAACAAAGACAATACTTTTATATGCTAATTATTAACAAAAGATACATAGTATTCCTAAAGTACTACATGAATTATGAACACAGACAGAGTCTTCACTGAAGATTGATGATTTACTAAACATTTATTTTCTTTGCAATTTATCTTCATTACATATACTCAGTTTCTTTACTTAAATATACAGCACACACTATATCTTACAAATTAAAGACATAGGGTATTCCTAATTGAGAAATGTGGTTCTACCCACACTGGAAGTAGTGAAAGAGATAATACAGAGTTCCAGAGCAGAAAATTGCTTTCTTATCCTTCTTCAGGTTCACAGTGAGACTCTGGGGACAACAGCAATATTTAAACATTTGTTCGAGTACAGGCTGGAACTCCTCCCAGTGGAGTCCTAATATTGAAACTATACCATTATTTTTAATCTCTCTGGGCTAATAAGTATTTTAAATGTTACATACAAGTGAAAAAAGGACAGGGGAGACAGAGAGAGCCGTCTCAGAATACCCTACAACTTAGATCATTTTCCTACAAGGTGTAGGTATCAGGTTAAATCCCTACTCAAATACAGCAAAAAATGGGATTTGAATTACTTTCTTACATCCCAGATGAGTGTCCTAATCACTGGATTATAGAAAAAACAGTGTGCCAGTCCTTCCCTTATTTTTGTGAATGCAGACTAAGTGAATGGTTCTCAGCTTTTTCAGACTCAAGGCACCCCTGGATAGACTTGAGGTACACCTTGAAAAATGCTAGCTCTTAGTTTTCACGCTTTTTTTCTTTTTACTTATAGAAAACAATAGAGCGGGTTTTCTGTCGCAAAGAACTCAGAAAAACCGCAACTATGAATTTCTGTTGGAATTCACTGGGTATCTTATGAATCATATTAACACTGTAAGGTTTACAAATATTGTGTGGCACCCCACAGCGCACAGAATTTGTCTGTATGGGTCTGTGTGTATTGAACAGAGACTACTTAATTTGAGTTAAGTTATCAGGTATTTCCTCTTCAATGGAAACTATAGTAGTACCAAGATATTTTGATGTTTCTGCTAGCCAGGAAAAATTTAACTAACAAAGGTCTTTCAAATCAGTCAGACCCTAAAATTGGAATCTATTTGGATATAAAAACTCATCTAAGTTGTCACGTCTTAAATGTACCTCACTTTAGTAGGTGATCAACTCTATTCAAGTATTCTTTAAGCTCTCCACCACACTGGACTTCAAAGTCAAAAAAAAGAAATTGGCACTTAATTTAAACAGGATATGTTTCATAGGAACCATAGCAAATTACAGGTCAGTGGAATCCTAACATTCACAAAAAAAATTGCAAACCATAATGAACCTACCCAAGCAAGTTCAAGTTCACCCCAAGACATCAGTTTATGCATACCTTAGTTTTATGGGGAGACATTTAACAATCTTATTGACTTCACCAACACTCCAAAAAATAGTGCCTGAAATTAGGGCTGGGTGAAGCTTCGGTAGCCAATTCAATTCGGAGGAGATTCAGCCCAATTCGGCAGCCAAATCTGAATCAAATTGGGAGACCCATTAAAAGGCTTAAATGGAATTGGAAGTATATGAATCAATTCAGAGAGATTTGGAGGGCTTGCAGCCAACAGAAACTGAAAGGGTGGGGATGGGGTGATCTTCCATATATGGAAAAGTCTGGGTGGGGACAGACTGCTCTGATATTGACATCTGTAGCTGACCAGTGATTGTGATCTTTATCTGAGTACCCTTCCAATCACAGTGCTGTGGGGGAGGGACGTAGAAACAACATATAAAGCTGTATCTGAAGTGATCGAAGACTTTTGTGAGCTATGTCTGTCTTGGAGCAGGAGCGTCTGAAAGGCTCTGGCTTGCTAGCTAGTTATTCTTCTTGTAAATTATATCCAATCCTTTCCCACTTACCCTTGCCTATAATCCCTATAGTTATCCCTATCCATTCCTTTCAACTTATTCTTCCCCCCAAATCCTCTTATTTGTTCTTCTTAGTTTGTCTTGATTCTTTCCCCCCACAAAAAGAAATCTGTGTTTTCTCTGACAGTGTGTCATCACTGTGCAGGAAAGCACAACATATATAACACACACACACACGTTTTGCAGCACACCAAACATTATGAAGTGTACTGGAAAGGCAGGTGCCAGGTCTTCTGGCAGGAGAGGAAGAGGGGGCAAGAGGGAGAGCTGCAACTTCCAAACATAGACGCATCCTTTTTCCTGGCAGTGATGAGTCTTCTGCTGACAGTGGGAGCAAGGAGGTGGGAGCAGTGCCTGCACCTGCACCACCACCACTAACACCACTAACCAGCAGCAACGGGACATTTTTGTGGAAATGGTCAAGAAACTGAACCAGGACTAGTTTCAGGCTGGCAACAGAGCATATGGACCCAGAACCTCAGCCAGGCAAGTAATGCACATCACTTACATGGCACTCTGTTTATCCTCGGTGTGGCATTGGACTTCACAACAGGTGCTGGAGTCATGTGACAGGAGATCGGGACTGTGCTACTTGAGGAGATGGTTACCTTAGGCATGGAAATGAGCAGGTTTTTTGCTTTGCCTACAATGCTCAGGCCTCTGCCCTGTCCCTCTGGATTTCATCCACCCATGCTACCCACCAAAGCATAATAGTAGAATGAATTTTTACCCTTTCATGAAAGATAGGAACCTCAAGATTTCTGAGTGGCTCAGAATGGGATATACTGTAAAGCAGTGATGGGGGAAGCATCTCAAAGACTAAAGTGCACCTGGAACTGATGGAACAATAGAAGATAGCTATCTTAGCATAATGAAAAATGTTGATATATGGTAAATCCAGTGTGGGACAAAAATTCATCATTCTCTGATTTAAAGCTAGTTGTTAATAAGAAAAGAAATATTATCCTACATGCATAGGCGCTTTCTCAAAATTGCTATGGGACTTTTAACTACTGCCTTGTCAGTAAGGAGCAGCCTCAGTTTAATGTGTCCTCTTATAAATGGAAACTATAAAGGCATAGCACCTACATGCCAATTTAGAGCTGCTCACACTTGGGTTGAAAAGTTTCTCTAACCTCCAGCTTTTTCTCATGTCATTTGCTCCCAGGGCAGTCTACCTGCAATTGCTATGAAACCGCTACACCACTGTAATCCACCTTTTTGTTTAAAGTTAAGGTTCCAATTTGATTTAAACAAAACTCTAACACAAATGACCTTATTAAATTGAAACTCCCTGTAATTGAACAATACTCCTTAATTTCTAAGTAAATGAGCATTTTTCCCCCTGGGTTCTTAGGTAGTACACAAAATAAAAATTAGTCTATAAATAAATGAACATACATGCTTAGTGCCGGGTCATTACCAGATCAGGATATATTGGATCTACTGTTCATCATTATTCCTACAGGGAAATGGTTGCCTAATACGCTGATATAGGTTAGGAGCTTGTACATTAGGATATTATTTTATTCTGATTGTTTTAGTTAAATATTTGATACATATCTAGAAATGGTTTAGCCGTTACTCTAGGGTGACTGAAAATTTGCAGTTGGTTTAGGGATTTCATTCTTTTTTCTTATTTATTCTACAAAATAAGTAAAATGTCTTAGATGTACATGAAGTATGTACTAATAAAGTACTGTTCATTGTTCATGTTATCCAGGATACTAAGGCATTGCAACAGATGAGGGAAGTATTTATGAACAATTATTTTGCATTTAAGTGTCCAATAAATGACAGTACAGTAAAGCTCTAGAAAGAGCACAGAACAGTTTTTAATAATAAATATCAATGTTTTCAGTCTCCAAAGGAGACTTTGAAGTGAAAGGGGGAAAAGTCCATTCAAATGCCCTTTCAAAATGTAATGATTATTCATCTCCAAATCGGTGATTGAGGTCCATGTACTATTTCCATCTATGGTAGAAACCTCCACCCTCTTCCTCCTTTCCCCTCCATCCCAGTGCCAGTATACATTTCTCTCATTATGGAGTTTATGTTTATATTTACTTATTTCATATTGCACCTTGCATGTTTAGATACAGTATTGGAATGTATTTGAATGATGCATTACTGTTCCTTATCTTTTCTATAAATCCTAAACCTTTGTGTAATTATTCATTTTTTAATATCAGAAATGGAAGATTTTCTTCATTGCATATGTGGAAAAAGATTACCTTTGTGACTGTAAGCCATGGCTTATTCTGTGTGGCTCATTCTCAGTGCTGGATTATGACATGCTGAAGCCTTAAGCTATGTCCATTTTAAGAAGCCCCATACGAAAAAGAGAATCCAATGTATGTATATTTTTGTCATATTAGATGTCCATATTTAGAGAGCTATTTCCCCATATCTCCTATATCTCCTTTTTATTTACCAACTGATTATTATATAACTTGATATCGAGTCAGTTTTTTCCCCCTTATTTAGAGGCCCCTTATATTCTGAGGCCCTAAACTGCAGTTTAAGTAGCTTAAGCCTAAATCCAGCACTGCTCATTCTCTTTCCTATCAGTGACATTGTAAGAGATATGAGTGGGGAAAAATGGGGTATTAAATTCTGTATTTTAGAAAGCATATTGCTTTAAATCAAAAACAAGAGAATGTTAACTTGAATGGTCTGAGATGCATGAGTCCATGTAGGCTGTTGAAACTCACAGCTTTTGTTTGCATGTACTTTTCATGAGAAGTTGAAGGTTCATGAACATCTTTATTTCTTCCTCCTCGGCCATAGGGTCATCTCCCTCTCACCCCCATTCTTTTCTCCTCTCCTTGAAAAGTTGAAAAGTGCATTGTAATGCTAGACAAGGTTCTTTGGGTGAGTCTGATATATTTTATTAGACCAACTTAAATAGTTGGAAAAAAAAATTAGGGTGAGCTTTCAGGTTTAAAAACCCTTCGTCAGGCTGAGGAAGTTTCAGCAGTTGGTGTGTGCTCTTCCTGGATGGAATGAAAAGTAAAGAAGCCAGAGGCTGGGCTGGTATGCATGCAAGACAGGCAGTCAGTGGAGATGTAAATTGAGGAGTCAGTGGGTGAGAGATGGGCTGGGTCAGGGTTGGGAGGGAAAGGAGAAAAGGAGGTTGAATGTAGTGATTGAATAGTGAAGAGGTACCTGGAGGGTCAGATGTTAGGCAGGTTATAATGTGTCATAAATCCAATGTCTATATTTAGTTCATGAGTAGAAAAAGAAAGCTGTGATATACAGCCAAGCCCTCAGATACCACCGAATTTGAGCTGAAGAGAACACCCGGGATTGCCACCTCACCAATCTTAAAAAGGCTTTCACCCAACAAGGATACTCCTCCAGAGAGATAGATCACACGTTTGAAAGAGCCACCCGGATACCACATGAAGAATTGCTGCAGTATGGAAGAAAACCCCCCACAAATCGCACACTGCTGGTTATGACATATCACCCCTCCCTCAAACCCATATGGAAAATCCTCAAACAATTGCAACCCATACTAAAAAGAGACCCTATTCTTAAAGAGATCTTCCCAGAGCCGCCCATCCTAGCCTTCAAACAAGCACCGAACCTCACTAACCTCATCACCAGAAGCAAACTTCCTCAGGCCCAGAACGCACCAAATGGATCCAGACCATGCCATAACACGAAATGCAAAACCTGCCAACTCATCCCCATCACCCCCACAATTACTACACCCCACGACAGAGCCATCAGCATTCCCGGATCTTACAGCTGCACCTCCAGAAATGTAATATATCTCATCCAATGCACCAATGCCCTGATGGAAAATATATAGGAGAGACCAAACAGCAACTGCTCACCAGAATGAATGCACACCGGAAATCTATCAAAGACAAGAATAGCCAATTACCTGTGGGGGCACATTTCTCACAAGAAAACCACTCTCTCTCCAATCTCTCGGTCCTGATCCTCAAAGGAAACTTACAGAACACTTCCAGGAGACAAGCCCATGAACTCTACTTCATCAACCTCCTGGATACTAAAAATCATGGACTAAATATAGACATTGGATTTATGACACATTATATCCTGCCTGACATCTGACTCCCCAGGTACTTCTCCACTATTTAACTGCTACATTCATCCTCCTTCTCCCCCCTACCCAGCCTGTCTCTCACCCATTGACTCCTCAATCTACATCTTCACTGACTGTCTATCTTGCATGCACACCAGCCCAGCCTCTGGCTTTACTTTTCATTCCATCCAGGAAGAGCACACAGCAACTGCTGAAACTTCCTTAGCCTGATGAAGGATTTTTAAACCCAAAAGCTTGTTAAAATTTTTCCCCCCAACTATTTGAGTTGGTCGAATAAAAGATATCAGATTCACCCAAAGAACCTTGTCTGCCTATGTCCTTAGACCAACACGGCTACAACCTACACCCCTGGTAATGCTAGAAACTTTTGTCAGGGAGAGTACTAACTTTTTTTTCTTTATTTGAACTTGAATATAATGCATTACGAAAGGCATTCTACTGGTATCACTAAAGTCTGAAGCTCACAAAATAAATAGGAGTGTGCTTCCCTTGCACCACTCCACTTTGCTTTCCCTCAAAATCCAACTTCTAGCTGGATTTTCTCCTGAGGGAAAAGTTCATCTTCAGCATTGCATCTGGCAGCTGATCAGTAGAAGCACTGACAAGTTGCTTGGCAGGCTTGGGTTCCTGAGCCTCTCTCCTTCAGGGATGCAACCAGTTTAACCATGCAAGGCCTGGATTGCCTCCCATTTCCCCCCAGCCATATTAATGGGTCCCACTGTATTTGTCACCTTCAGTGCTTTTCCTCTACAGACCTACGAATAGTTGAATGGAGTTATCCCAAAAGAGCTTCTCCTGCCTCGCAATATGTATTGATGAGCCCATAGACACCAAGCAGTCTGAGTACAGATTGTTAAAAAAAAAAGCTATTTCTTCAAAGCTAAAATTATTTTTTCTTCCAAGCTTTGGTAAGTTCCATTCAGTCAAAAACTCTATTTCTAGACTGAGAGAAAGAGAGAGCCCAGTTACTGCAATTTCTGTGCCTATGTTTTAGAAACCCTTCTCCAGGTGCAACACACAAGCAGTTTAACTCCTTTTGTCTTGAGCCCAAGACCCTTTCATAGTCATAGGCTTTGACAAATAGGCTCAGGCCTGGAAAAGGTAGCCTGGATGGACCCACCCAGAGACATATCTAAATAAATAACCCCTTATTTGTCATTATTTGGGGAGTTTTTGGTTGCTTCTTTCACCTGCAGCTTCTTTAATTTAATCTCATGCTATTAGGAAAAGATCAAACAACTGAAGATAAAGTCATGATATTTATAAAAGCAATTTGGTATAGCTCCCTCATTCTCTACAATATCTTCTCGTATAATGCCTGTCAATACTGAATCTTAGCACCATGCTGTATAGGTCCTCTTTTTCAGGGGTAGAACAGCAGGACAGAGCCTAACAAATGAATTTGAACTATAGTTATATTTATCATGTGGGCAAGCACTACTCCTGTGACTCTTCTGTGTGCACTACAGGAATGTGATCCTTCTTAGAGGGCTTTTTCTGATTTAATGTGTTGATCCATAATTGATCCATGGACTAAGAATATGAGTGGATGGGACTCCTTTGGTTTTGGGTATGGGAAAACTGTCATTTAATCCCTTTTCATAACCTAATTAAGCTCCATCTTAAAACTAGCTAGGGTTTGTCCTCCCATATGTTGGTTGGAAACCTCTTTCAGAATCCCATTGCTCAGCTAATTATACTCTTTGTACTCATTTCCAGCATAAATTTATTCGTGGTCAGTTTAGTTCTGTTTTTGTTCCAACATATTTTAGCTAAGATATTTCTTTTCCCAACCTGGTGTATAACCCCAATAAATTTACAGAGAGTAGTCATATTCCCTTTTAGTTCATGTGTTACTTGGCTAAACAGGACAACCTCTTTTAGCCTCTTCTCTTCAGAGGATCACTGTCCCCTTGACCATCCTAGTACCCTTCCTGAAGGTCCAGTTTGAGATCATCTTTCTTGAACATGACCGACCATAGTAATATGAATGTGGTCTTAGCAGTGCCTTGTACAATTATATTAATGCTTCCATTTCTTTACCTTGACTGATAAGATTAAAGAGGTTTTAACGCCTGCAGCACAGTGGTGGCTCATAGTTATCTTCTGATTAGGGTGATCATATGGGTCAATATGAAATCTAGGGCACTGCCTGTCCGTGTCCTCCCCCCTCCTCCCGGCCCTGCTCTGCTGCTGCAGTATTACTGGTATTACTATATAGGCAGCTAAGGAGTTGATAGCCCATTAATGACCCATTATTTCCTTCACAGGTATTAATCCCCTTTTCAATGGTCATTACATTAATCAAACAAACTTTTTAGGATAATTTTACTGCCTGCCCCATTTCTGCTACTCTCATCTTCAAGGTTACCCAGTTCTTCCTGCTTGATATTCTTGTCCTTCTCTGTATACCATGTAAATTTGTGTCATCATATGTTGCATTGGCTCTCCTACATTTTGTGCCCAGGTAGCTTATGAATGTATTGCATAAAACTGGTTAAAGAATAGTCTCCGAGGAGCTGCACTCCATGCCTTCCCTTTCAACACTACCCATTACCGTTTACCCTTTTGCTGTTCTGTATACACCTTGCAATTCTTGGATTACTCTTTATTTAAACCAATCTAGCTAAACTAATAATGTTTTCATGTGGCACAGTATCAAGCATTTTTCTGACATCCAGAGAGATGAAATGTAATGCATTTCCTTTGTCTAGAACAGGGGTTCCCAAACTGTGTTATGGGTACCCCTTGCAGTATGCAAGACACCTTGAGGGTGGGGGGTATGTAGGAGAAATTGTGTAATGGGAGATTTAATTTTCATTGTAATTGTCATATAAGGGGTTAAAATATAAAATGTATGCTGGTAGGGGCACATAGGCAGCTGGTAAATCTAGATGGGGGTATGCAATAAGAAAAGGTTTGGGAACCCCTGGTCTAAAAAGTTAGATGTATTATGAAAGAAAGATATAAGGTTAGTCTGGAAATCTGATGCTGCATTTTATCTCATTTTTACTTACTGCCTTATCTGTAATACTTCTTTCCTTAATTTTTTTTTATACTTTTCAGGTCAGACTGATAGATATAAAATTCTTTGGATCTCTCTCTCTCTCATCATAGGTACAATACTTGCTATTCTCCAGTCACTGACTTTATGTATATATTAAACACCCTTCTAGTGTATCTGTTACATGTGCCTGATGTTTCAGAATCCTGGATTGGTGATTACCTGGTCTCCGTGATTTGAGCACAGTAAGGTCTTTGAGCTTTGCTTCTACTTTAAATGTATTAATATTCATTTCCTCATTTTCATCCCAGTACCCATCCTTCATTTGCTCCCATATTCAATATAAACTTTGAAATCTAAGGTAAAGTTTTTGGCGATACTTAAATTATCTTTCTTCTTTATGCAATCTTTATTTCATGGCACCCCCTTACTTCCTTGTTCTCTTTCTATGTCTTTGTCTGAGGAATCTTTTATTGTTTGTTTTAATATCCTTTGCAATTTCTAACTAAACTTGAACTTGTCAGTCCTCACTTACCCACTGTTTTCTTCTAAGACAAATTTTTTTGCAGGTCAGTCTTTTTTTCCCCATTCCTTGTGCTTATTCCTAATATCATCTTTGAGGTGGTTATTTTGAAATCCTTCCCTAGAATGTTTTTCTTGCTTGCTTGATATAATTCCAGATATTTTTTGTGCCTTTGACTTAAAGAAAGTCCATGCCGCTTCTACATTCAAGTCCTTTACTTTCTCAATCCAACTAACTTCAATATACAGTACCCAACATTTTTCAGTCTGCCCTTTTGAAATTAATCTTTCTGCTATAGAGTCCAGGAATATCCAAACACCACCATTACTTGTAGCATTTGATTTCCAGCTCTATTTGGGAAGTTTAACATGCCATAATGACAAGATTTATATCATAGCCAAACCCATGTCACGACTTCAGGGTGCCTGTAGCTGTGCCAGGAGTTCTGCTCTGACATGTAACTATGGCGTGTTCAAACAGACTCAGTTAACTGAGTCTTCTGGAGCATGCCAATTATCATGCTACAGCCAGCCTTCATGTATTGTGTATTGGCATCTCTGCACTTCAAAATGGCGATGGGGGCACTTTAACCAAAGCTTATTGAACGAACTTAGGTAAAATGCCTGTTGCCATTTTGAAGCACGGGGAAGCTGATACATGAGATGCTGCAGGTGCTTTAATGAGAGTGGCTCTGAGAAGCACTCTAATTTAAAGTGCCCCCCAGAGTATGGGTAAAAATGCCCTTAGAGACTTCCAGCACTACTCCAGTAAAAAACTTTTACCCTCTTTCTTAAAATATTTTCTTGTTTTTTCCGTTGCTTCCAAAAGCTAAGGATAAAAAGGAACAAGGTTACTATATATTATTAAGCATTATTTTTATAGTGTGGAAGAAATTGTTTTTAAAGCCTTTTGCCTAATCCTAATCAAAAGACAGAATCTTTTAATTTCAAGATGATGTATCATTACACTAGAATAAATTATATCTGTAACCCAGGTGGCAGACCAATAGTTGCCACCCCTGCCCAATATCAGGGATGGTGTGGTGAGAGTGGGACAGGGCTTCCAGCAGCACCAATTTACTTTCCAGCTGGCCCCTGCTCCTCACAGAGCAGCCTGTGGTCCCAAGAAGGTCTAACACTTAACTGATTTAACTATTTACATTTTATTTACAAAACAAGAATAATAGGAAAGGTTATTTACAAGTGAACTTAAATGGCATAACCAGAATCACAAAACAAACCAGAATGCATTAGTCAACCCTTGACTCAAGGACCACAGGTTGGGTAACTGGCAGCTTTCAGCCCCTGCTGAGATGCTACCACAGGGAAGCAATGTGCTCACTCCCAGCAGCTCCAACAGGCTTCCCAATAAGCGACAGACTGCAGCAGGTTAAGCTCTTTTGGTCTGCAGCAATCAAATTGTATCAAACCCAACACCCCAAAGAGGCTGAAGGGTGACCCTCTGTGGCAACGAAAAAGGCAAGCAACAAAGTAGGCTGCTGCAGCAATCAGCATGACCCAAGCACAAAGCTCAGCGACTCCATCCGATGACACTCAGCTACAGAATAAGGGACGGGACGGAGTCCCCTCTGGGGCAGTCAGTGGCAGAGGGTCAGCAGCACAGGCAGCTGCCAGGGGTCGTTGCTCTAAACCCCTGCTCCAGATGACTGGCTGGGCACCCCACATGCCTTGCGGCTTGCCAATCCCTCTCTGAGCACTGGTTTGTGCCCTGAGCTCCCAGGGACCCTCGTCTTTGTGCTCTGCTGTTCCTCAGGATCCCAATGCCTTGTCTGCTGGTGTTCTGCTTCCCCAGGGAAGGTAAGGGGTTTCCTCAACTCACCGGCCCAGCTCCTTGCTCCAGATAAGGATGCCGCCTGTGCTCGTGGCCGCTGCTTCTTCTCTGCAGTGGAGTGGGGGGCGAACTGCCACCCCAGCCTGCGGGACACCCAGCACATCCAGCACACTGCGATGGGACCTTGGGGCACCAGCTCTCTGCCCCAAGCCCTGGCTGCTGCTCCCTTTCTGCTACAGGGCTGGAGGCATGGCTGACTGCTGCTGCCTTCTTCTCCCAGGGCCTTCGAGGCTCTTCAGAGGGGTCTCTCTGCTCCCTCTGCTGGGTCAGCTCACCCCAGCTCTTCTTAGGCCTCCCACGCCATTCCCCAGAGTCACTGTCAGCAGCCCCCACATGCCAGTTCGGCTGCTGCTTTTATCCCCTCAGTCCGTCCCTCCCTGGCTTGCAAACTGGCCAACCAGGGCTCAGGGTGGCTGGCCCACAACCCCGGCCATCCCCCTTCCATGCAAATGAGGGGATTGAAAACCTCTTCTTTCGACTAGCTTCTCCTTTTCCACAGGGCAGGGCTCCCCTGCTCCACCCTCGGGGTCGGTCAGAGTTCACCAGCGCTGTTTCTAGCCCAGGGTAAGTATCTCAAGTCAATCTGGTGAGCCCACATTGGCAGTCTGTTACATATTGTTCAGAGTAGAAACTGTTCTAAAGGGAAATCAGATATTATTAAGGGAGCAAGAGAAGGCTAGGAAAGAAACTGAATGGAACAACACTGAAATATAAGGTATTATGGTTTAGGTATTAAATTTGACATTCAAACAATGGTTGATATAGAAAGAGAGAGCTCATTTGTTTGAACTTGTTCAAAACTCTGTGAAAAATACTATTATATTGCAGACCTGTTTGTCAGCATAGAATAGATCAAAATATACTTGTAGGATAGAAAAATGATATAGTTACTAGAAATATATGCTGTTCAAGAACTAATATTTTTCTATAGCTATATTTGCTAATTATCACTGGCAACATTCATCTGTTTAAAAAATGAGTATTTTTTATTAAATTTAAACATAGTCAAAATTTGCCCTGATGCAACAGAGAGAAGAATTTGGCCATAGGGGCATGCAAAGTACCAGATATATATTTTTGCTAATATTTGCAACACTGACACACAATACATTTCTGCAGTAGCGAATGTACTTTTCCATGATTAAGCTGATTCATAGACCAATTATGTGCAAATAGAGGAGGTTTGCTTAATACAATTTCAAGTTTTGCTTAGGACAGGAACATAACAAAATTAAATGTCTTGGTACTATTCTGAGAGCAATTAATCTTGAACAGACTGTAACAGAACAGATACTTATCCAGAAATTTAAATATCATATTTCTTACCTTCTTTGAGGTCATGTTTTCCTTGTTTGATCTTGATGAGATTATGCAATAGTTTTTCAGGGGGTGTATGCAACAGAGTTGGGTCTGTTCCACTTATGATGATTACTTAAAATCTCTCAGAAAACTTGCTACAACGCTTACCAGTGGTTGCTGAATGCAGAAATATGTGGCTTTTAAGTATGTGCAGAGTCCAGTAATGTATGCAACTTGTGCTTCTAGGATTATTTATCAAGTAGACTGGCTTAGGGAAGATGGTCCAGGTTAACTATTGCTTTATGAACCTTTTGTTCTGCTCATGATGCAAGGGGCCAGTTTGTTTACAAATACTCAGCAAAGACTTTGCTCTTGCAGGAGAACTGCGTGTAGCACAAGTATACTTTGCTTGGGCTTGATGCCTTTCTTCCCAGTTCATATATCTGGCATAAGGGGCAAGGAAGTTATGTGGCAATGCAGAACTCTGCATGCCTTCCACTTGCACCATGTTGGACTCCAGCCCAACACAACATAGACTTCCCAAAGCCTAAATCAAGGGTCCACAAGAAGCTTACTTATGCATCTCTCACCACCCTCTGCCCATTTCTGTACTGTCAGGGCTATGTCAAAGGAGAGAATCCAGATCTATTTGTTTTCTTTGGTTAGACTTTTAAACAGAAAATACTAGCACCAAGGTACTGTATCCTGTTTTATATGCCATTGTTCTCCAGTTCAGCACCATTCTGCAGTGGGATGATGGGATTTGATGGACAAGGAAGGGAGTCATCTGTTCAACTTGAGAGAGTGTAATCAGACCATAGGTATCATTGTAAAAATCAGAGGTGTGCTGAACCATCAAAGCTTTTGATTGTAGCTGTGTCTTCTCCATACTCATCCTAACCACTTGACTAAACTTCAGAATCACTTTTCCTATAAGCAGATGGAAAATGGAGCTTTAGGTCTCAACCAGGCAATGTTAAGTAAACAGTATTTCACTGTGTGAAACTATTTTCAATTATTGATTTTTTTGTATAATGCTATGCTTAATATGTAACTGTCCTGTCTAGAGAAGCCTCTAAGTTCTTGTGTGAGACACTGGAAATATTCTAAAATATTGTGGTATATAAAAGAGAAGGTCACTAAGCAACCACAGAGCCAATTAAAGAATATTAAGATGGAAAATGATACTTTAACTGGACATATCAAATGCTTGCTGTTGTTGTCAACCTGTGTGCACTTCCCTTTAATTCCAGGTTGTCTTGCTGACAGTCAGCTGGGATGAGCATGTCCTCACTGCACTGAGGTATAAGGTTTTCCTGATCACCACCAGTTTATCCTAAGTTTTTGTACTGCTGCCCATCCCCTTAGTGTCTGAGCATCTTCTATCAAACACGATAGTTTCGGCGTCTTGAAATCCGTGGCATTTCTCTTTACAAGTTTAAGTCTGTTTGAGATTGGGATTTTATTTTTGACTTTTTAAAGAGTAGTAGATCCTTTCATTTAAATATTGTGCCTTTTAAAAAACAGAGACAGATTGTGCCTCTAATCCACTGGTTGGCATGTCAGTTTGCCAAAGGTATTAGTTCTTACAGCTCATACCTACAAAAGTTTGTTTTTTTAGCTCCAGCTATAGGAACCACGAGTGGATCTAGAATTTTGAAAAGGGGGTGCAGATGCTGAGGTGCATCATCATATATGGTACACCACATATTGGTCTCTAGTTAAAAATTAAACTAGAAGTTTTACTATGCTAGGGGCCTAGGGCCTGGAATTACATGCTAGGGGCTAGGGCTGTATTGAAGCAAAAACAAATGTAACTTCATTGGAATGAGTTAAAAACAATCTGCAGGGCCATGAAATAGAAGCTGCATTACTAGGAGCAGCTAACAGCAGCAGAATTGCGGAACAGAGGATAACTTGATTGGTGGAGTATCAAGACTGTTTAAATGAAAACAGGGTCATTAACATTTATGGAATAAAGGTTTTAGAAGGGATTAGGGATCAGGTAGATTTTAATGAGCCATGAAGTCAATTGACTTCCTCAGCACTGCCTGACTAGAAATGCTGCTTCCACTGTCAGGCAGTTAGTTTTAAACTTTGGGTGGACCAAAAATCAAAGCATAATAGCAGCTCATGCTTTTAGCTCAGGGCATCCCTTATTCAGTATTCAATATGTCAACTGATGTTGTAGTTATCACAACTAGACTTTGAGTAGATGCATAAAAAGTAAAAAGAGAGTTTCATGCAGATGTCGGTCGCAGGCCAGCTTCCTTCCTTCACCCTTTAAATAGTGAAAGATCAGGGTAGAATTTGTCCACCTTAACCTAAAGACAGGAGGGAAAAACTCTGCATTCCCATCTTAGCGTGTAATTCCAGGTAACATCAAGAAGTATTTTTTTTTTGTTTAGCCAGCCAAGTTTCTTTCTTAGGACTCTGGCTGTGGCACTCCCATCCAGCATGCTTAAGCATATTAAGGGAATAATAGCCTATATCTGACAGGCATTTAATTGACTGAAATAATGAATCTTTTTTTATGCTTACAGTTCCATTAGTGACTCTAATATAGATGTCAAAATCACACAGTCCACAGGTTTTCTGAATAGATAATTCTAAAGCTACAGTAATATCACTTTTTGTATGAAAAAGATAGCATCCATTTGTAGAATGCAGTTCTTTGTATTTTCTTATGCTTTTGTTGCAATTCTCTCTGTAACTAGGTCAAACAGTTTGCAGTGTGACTGGGAAGATGAGCTAAAAGCTGTAAAATGTAGCTGTCAATGGAAGGCACTTTTCTCTTGTTCTCAGGTGAATTAGTCATTCTAAGAAGCAAACAGGCTTGGCAGATCAAAAAGCTGCTGCATGTGTCTTCATTTAAAACAGAGTCTCTGGAAAAATCAGTAGATAGAAAAGAAGAGATATCTGAGCCTGAAGGCATATTTCTGTAAACAGGATTTATTTAAGATTTTTAGTTATACAAGATATATACAGTGTAATAATCCTTGGCAGATAAATTGGTCATAGAAGCTTGATTCTGCTACCGATGTTCACTTCATATGGATTACTTAAAGCTAAATTAATCCCCCCTACATTGTTTTAATTTGTGCTTATTCATAGAAACACAAGGCTTTATGATTCAGTTTTTCAGGCATCCGTCTATAGTTTATGGTACAATCATTACAAAATGCAAATTGAAATAATATTCAGAACACAAACAACTGAAATAAGCATCCCAAATGCTGACCATCCTAATTGAATTATTGCCTCTCTGGGTCATTCTAGGCAGCTTTTCTGTGCCATTCTGGTGTAACATGATTGTAGATTGTATTAAGGTATGAGACAGCTTTGAGCATTGCAAAATGTTACTTCTCTAGCACATCAAAATTTTGGCTCTATTACCTCACTCCATAGGGACTCATAGAGTTCCTTTTGTGGAATTTCTTCCATTAAATTCTACCTTCAGTTCTATGGAAATGTAAGTGGAGGAACCCCCCAGGCACAGTGGAAACCAGAGAGTTTGTCTAATTCTCCTCTGAATTGCCCTAGTGGTATGTTGACCAAACACAACCTGGTCCTAATCTGGAGCACTATGAGAACTTGATTACACTGCTTCTAGTACCCAAGTTAGTGCAGAGAGGTTGAGTATTTCTTCATAGCGCTCTGCTGTCTGTGTAGAAATGAACTCAGATTGTATGTGCAAGTATGAGGGAGGGTCGGGTAAGGGACTCAGAGGGTATATCTACACTGCTGTTTAGGACTCAAATCACATGCAGTTTTGTTATGTATCTCTGTTGTACCTGCTAGCCTATTTTAAAGCTAACCACACTGTGCAGTTTATGTGAAGCAGAGACTTTCTAGGATTCAGTCAGTTTGCTTCTCTGGGGCTTGCCTCTGCTTACAGGCAGTAGAGAAAGGAAGCAGAGTGCAAAAGTGTTAGAAGTTAGGAACAGAGAATTGTGGGGTGTGTTACAGGGTCTCCATTGAGGTCCTGTTGCTAAGGGAATGGGGGCAGCTGGAAATAATTACCCCATGAGAAGGGTGTGCCTTGGCCTTTAAGGAGCCAATGGCAACCAGACCCTGGGGGATAAGAAGAAGAGAAAGAGAAGGAGGGATGCCTGCAGACACCACAAGGAAAAGAGGAAAATAAAGTGGAAGGAGCGAGGCTCTGGAAAGGAGGATCGGGGAGAAGAAAGCTCGGGACCCAACCCTGCTTGAACTTACCCGGAGGCTACCAGGACAATGGTGAGTGCTGGGAAAAGGGGAGCCGAGCCGCAGGCTGGAGCTCTAGTTAGCGAAGAAACAAGCAGATTACCTAAGGTTGACGACGGCGGGAGCAACGATTCCTGTTCTGCCCTGAAGAAAGGGGAGGAAACACTAAGGAAAGAGAGGGACAGCCTGTGCTGGAAGGAGCCATGGAGCCTATACTCCGGTTCTGCCGAGGAAAGTCGCAGGCTGCGGCTGTAACAAGCCATTAATCGCCTAATTAGCGGCAATGACAGGACTGATGGCGGCCATAACAAGCGGCTAATAGGTTAAATAGTGAAATGCAACCATTGTCTGTATCATTAGGATGGGGGCTGGCCAGGATGCTGGAGACCCCAAGATTAACCCTTTGGACTGCAATCTCCCACAAGGGGAGTTTCCTGTTAACAACAGAGAGCCATTGAATAAAAAACACTAAAAGTAACTTTATTCAGCGTGGTACTTCCCGCGGGTACTTCCTTCTGTAACAACCACTTCCTCCCTATTTCATTTCTTTAAGATCCAAGTCGTGGCAGGCAGGAATTACGAGGATAGAGGGGGTACTTGGCGGACCTGCTGACAAAATGGTGCATTGACCGGGAAACTCACACGATTGACGAGGCATGATGGAGGCTCAGGTGCCAGTGGATGTGCAACAGATGCAGAACCTCATGTTGAGACTTCTCCAGGGGCAACAGGCTCAGTTGGAGGAGATGGTGAGAATGCGGAGTCAGGAGATGCAGCTGTGGACCCGGCAGCAAGACCTGTGTGAACAGATCGCCACCCTGCGGATCTCTGGAGTACAAGAAGGGGGTGGGCCAGGACTGCCCTGGATGATGAAGGAGGATGATGTAGAGGCCTACTTAGAGGCATTTGAATGGGTAGCAACGGCAGAAAAATGGGATCTGGAGAGTTGGGCTGTAAAATTGGGGCCCCTACTCATTGGCCCAGCCCAGGCTGCGTATCGAGTCCTCAGTGGGACTGAGGCCCAAGATTATGAGAAGGTGAAAGCCACTATCTTATACTGATCAGAGATTTCCCAGGAGACATACAGGTGCAAATTCCAGGCCAAGAAAGGACCGTGACTGTGAGTTCAGACCCTCAGGGACCTAGCAGATTGATGGCTAAGACCGGAGGACCGGGTGAGGCTATTAGGGGTTGGAGGAGGCCTCATAGGGGCTCCACGGTAGCATGGGGACCTTGGTGCAAGAGAGGGCACAACATTCAGGGGTGCACTGACCCCAGCCCTGAGAAGGGGAGCAGAGGATTGGGAGGGGGCCAGGTAAGGCCGAGGCCACCTGAGTCCTAAGGCGAGAAGCCCCAGAGCGGGCAGTTGCAAAAAGCCCCACAGTGGGTAGTTGTGAGAAGCCCCAGAGTGGGGATAGAGATTGATGAGAGCCAGAGACCGTCTGTGGGGCGCAGGCTGCGAGACAAGCCAGAGAGCATCTGTGGGGCGCGGAGAGTGAAATCAACCAAACAACGTCCAGTACCTCTGCGAGGCTTGGGGCGTGGTACAGGGGTGGTTGGAGCCATGCATAGCCCATTAGGCCGGGGTGCACCGAGTCACCCAAGATAGAACTAAGACTGAGATACATCAGAGCACCTTGTCAGAGAGGACTAAGGGCAGCCTCCCTTAAACATCGTTAACATCAAAGACGTGGTGGGCGAGATTGTGAGGGTGCTTTTAATATCACCTTGGCACAGTAGGGGGTGCTAGGGGAGTTCACGGCCATCCCTAGGACCCCGCGCTGCTACAGGGTGCTGTGGCAAACTTTCTGTGGCCAAAGCTTGCATCCCTCAGTAAGTTCCTAATGCAATGAAGAAACGGACAAGCTAGGAGGTAAGCACCAGAGGGGTTAATCTCATACCTGGAAGTGTGGAAGAGCTTCTTGGGTTAGGCTGGGCTGTCACTGGGGGGGCTGAGGTAAGAGGTTTAGTCTATAGATCATTGACTAATAACAGGCTTTGTGGTATTTCTTCCACCATGGTACCTGCACGCAGACCAGACCAGGTTTCACACACATGACAGACCAGACTGGTTCTTAGACCAGCCAGTATTTATCTGGCTATATGAGGTCAGAATGCTAGTGTAATCGACCTAATGATCACTTAAAAAAAACCCACATACTTTATATGGTGAAATTAGCAAGCAGGTGGAAAGGCTTGTGGCCATGCAGTATCCCAAAGCAATCATTGCTCAGAGCATTATGGCTAATGCTGTGCGAGTGTCAGAAATCTGCTCTATGATTTGTGGGCTCTACTGAAATTCTGCTGAAGCTTCATTATACTCTTCAAACAGTGAAAGAACCATATGTGGAGGAAAAATACTGAGAGGAGGAAAGGATGGCATGCATTCAATTAATTAGATATATGAATCATGAATTATGGCAGTCATGCTCAAGTGAACAAAGATGGATGCCAACATTTGTTCTAACCCAGAAGAGGTTCCTTTTATACTGTGGGATGTGAAAAGGTTTCCTCCCACTTCTTTAAATTCTTGTTGAAAATCTTACCCACTTCACAGGAATGTTCTGCAGACTAATTAAATAATATTTTTAAAGTACTATGAAGATGAATAGTGCTATCTATGAACTAAGTATTCCTGCAGTCATACTTTGTCCTGAAATGTACTGCAGTAGACTATTCATTCTCACAATTTGCAACTTTTATTAAAAGTAGTTCACTGTGGACCCATCTACACATGTAATTAGTGCAACAGAATAAACTCTGGTGCAGTTTGTGCTGGTGTTTATTGCTCCCAGGTGCAGTATTTACACATGCACCTGAGACTGCAGCACATTGAGCCAGGATGATGCACCCTGACACAGGTAGCAGAAAGAGGGGCTGGGGCAATCAGTAAACCCCAGAAGCATGGGAAATATCCATCATAGAACATAGCTATGCCTAAAACATTCCTGACACTTGGCTTTCTGACCTCCTCTTGAACACCTCCAATGATGGAGAATCCACTACCTCCCTAGGCATCCTGTTTCACTGCCTTGCTATTTTAACAGTGACAAAGTTTTTCTGGATATCCAATCTTAACATAATTTGCTGCAAGTTCAAACCATTGGTCTGCATCCTCCTTTTTTGCAGCAAGATAGAAAACGTGCTTTCCCCGATCTTTATGGCAGGCCTTCAGATCATTAGGAAACTTTTATCCTGTCCCCTCTTACGTGCTTTTTCTGCAAGCTCAACATGCCTAGTTCCTTCAGCCTCTCCTCATATGACTTGCTTTCCAAGCACTTTCTCATCTTTATTGCCCACCTCTGGACCCTCTATAACTTCTCCATGTACTTTTTAAAATGTGGAGCCCAGAACTGCACTCCAGATGAAGCCTAACTAAGTCGAGGCACTTTCACCTCCTGTGCTATGCACCTAATCCTTCCACTGATGTGGTTTTGGCATGCATTTACTTTTTATGTGGCTGTATTGCTCTGCAGACTTATATTGAGTCTATGATCTACCAAGACTCCCAAGTCCTTTTCTATAGTACTGCCATTGAGCCCGGTGTCACCCATTTTTTATTTGTG
Source organism: Gavialis gangeticus (assembly GCF_001723915.1). Lineage (NCBI taxonomy): Eukaryota > Metazoa > Chordata > Crocodylia > Gavialidae > Gavialis > Gavialis gangeticus. The sequence continues at coordinate 62,045,018 of NW_017729029.1, forward strand.
TTTATGATTATTTCTCCCAAGGTGTAGTACCTTGCATTTGTCTGCATTGACTTTCATCCTGCTAGCTCTGGCCAAACTTTCCAATCTGTCCAGATCCTCCTGAATTGTGTTCACATCCTCCAACATGATTACAATCCTTTCCAGTTTCATGATGTGTACAAACTTGCTCGAGAAACTTGGTAAGTCAGCATCCAAATCGGTAATAGACATGCTAAACATCATTGGGCCCAGGACAGACACCCGTGGGGACTTTACTGGAAACCTTCTGCCATTTTGACATGGACCATTAATAACTGTGCTTTTCTTGTAGCTATTCAGTCATTATCTATTCACCTTGTAGTAGTTTTATCTAGACCACATTTCTCCAATTTGTTTATGAGAGGGTCATGCAGGACCTTGTCAAAAGCCTTGCTGAAATCCAGGTACACTATATCCACAGCAGTCTGTTCAGCCACTCAAGTAGTTACTTTGTCAAAGAAGGATGATCATGTTTGGATGAAGATCCTAGTCTGTTGCTATTGCTCATTTAATTCAAGATTGGTATTGAATAACATGGCAGTCATGTTTGATTTTATTCAGGATGCAGGTACCGACTGTGCCTGTATTACTGAGACTTGGCTGGACAAGGCTTCTGGGTGAGTGTCTGCCCTGATGGTCTCTGCTTTGTCAAAGAAGGATGATCATGTTTGTTTGAAATGATTTATTTTTCATAAATTGATGTGGCTGCTTGTGATCAGACTTTCCTCCTCCAGGTGCTTGCAAATGGCATTCCTTAGGCTCCAGTAACTTCCCAGGTATTGAGATGGGCTAATCAGTCTGTAGTTCGCTAGGTCTTCTTTTTTACCCTCTTTAAAGAGGGGCACTACGCTGGCCCTTTTCCAGTCCTCTGGTACCTGATTTGTCTTCCACAACTTTCTGAAATCATCGCCAAGGACTCCGAAGTGTCCTCTGCGGTTCCTTCAGGACCCTCGGATGAGGTTCATTTTGTCCTACTGACTTGAATTCATTCCGACCCAACAAACTATTTCTGATAGTCTCTTTTATTACCTCTTCCCTCAGGTTGCTCTCTTCCTTATCCAGATAATCCTTATTAGGTGTCTGGCTGCAACTTAACATTTTTGTGAAGACTGAGGCAAAGTAGCAGTTCAGTAGATCTGCCTTCTTTGCATCTTCAGTAACGAGTTCTTCCTGGCTTGTTAATGGAGAACCCACAGCTTCCTTGCTCCTTAATTTCTGTCCAACATACTTATAGAACATCTTCTTGTTGTCCTTAACCTCCTTGCCAGGTACATCTCGTTCTTTATCTTTACCAGATCAAAATCAGGAAGGCAAATTCTTGCTGTTTCCTTGTATGCTTCCATGTGACACGCCCATTCTTTCATTGCCTGCATACTTTCCTTTTGTATTTGAGACGTTTTAGAAGATCTTTGTGCAACCATGTTGGTCTCTTGCTGTTCTTGTTTTTCCATCGTGTCAGGACAGTTTCTTGTTGGACCTTCAATTCTGTGCCCTTTAGAAGCTTCATGGTGCTTTTATCTTTCAATCTATCTTCCCATGACACCATTCCTATTAAGTCCTTGAGTCAGATGAAATCCACCTTTTTGAAAACATGCATCCTTACTTTTTGTACTTCATGCTTTCCCTGTCTCAGCATCTGGAATTCTATCATATTGTGATTGCTTCCTCCCAAGTTACCCATTACCTTCACAATCTCTACCTGTTCTTCCCTGTTGGTCAGTACAAGATCAAACATAGATGATCCCCTTGTTGTATCCTCCAATTTCTGGAAAAGAAAGTTGTCCTCCACATATGTTAGGAATTGGCTTAACGTTTTATGTTTGGCTGCATTGTTCTTCCAGCAGATGTCCAGAAAATTGGTTTCCCATCAGTACCATCCCATAGCTTTGGGATAGATTTGTCACCTGCTTGAAAAGCATGGGGGTCTTAGCCAGTGAAGATCCTAGTCTGTTGCTATTGCTAATTTAATTCAAGATTGGTAGTGAATAGCATGGCAGTCATGCTTGATTTTATTCAGGATGCAGGTACTGACTGTGCCTGTATTACTGAGACTTGGCTGGACCAGGCTTCCGGGTGAGTGTCTGCCAAGATGGTCTCTGCTGGGTACTCAGTGAGTCACTAGCCTAAGATTTGAGATCTAGGGGACAAAATGGTCTTTAAAGAACATCTGATCTAAGGAAGATGTCCATTGCCAAACTTATCTGATATGGAGGGTGTCTGCCCTCTGCTTGATGTTGGGGATAGAATGGGGATTCTGTTGGTATGCTGACTGTCCCACTCCACAGCAGATTCCCCAGCTAAGGAAATAGGTTGGTCCATCCACAGAAACTCCTGATCCCAGTGAGATCCCAGAATTCTCTGGATGGCATTCCCATTGGCACTGACAGCTACTCTGTCAATGGCCTGGTTGATTTGTGGAATAGTACACTAATTTTGGTCATAGACACAGTGGCACCTGCTCTCATTGTGATGGTGGCAACCTGTTGTACAGGGGGAGCTGAGACAGCTGCAGATGGGTATTATGTGGTAAAAGCACAGGTGGCTGTCAACCTGTGGCAAAGTCTGATTGCAGTATAGATCCTTCTTTAAAGGCAGAGAGAGGTAGAGAGAGGTAGTTAGCAGTGTAAGTCTAAAGTCAGACAGAAGACAGAGTAGATATGCTCCTTCTAGACTAACTAGCGATGTTAGTGGAAAGGCTTTTCTTCTCCACTGTCCTTGCATCTACCAAGTACCAGCCAGCAGAACTATGCCAGACAGTGAATGGCCTGGTTGATCTGGGCTTCACCCAGAAACTGAGTCTTCTACAGTCCCCTGGATGTTTGCTACTTACCTTTTAGGGTCTTGTCACATGGGACACTTAGCATGTGTTTTATCTAGATCATAGTAAGCATTAATTACCATGTTGTAATAAAAGTCAGAATGTGTATTGAGTAATCACATGGTAATATTTACTACAAAGGGTTCTTAAGTGTTACATGCAACATAGTACAGGATTGCACCAGAGTCAGCTCAAGACTCGTGCAGCATAGGGACTGGGACTAACAACTGGATGATTGTCAATCTCAGCCCCAGCACTGCAATGGAGCTGGTTGATTTTGTTTTTCGGTTCCAGCTCTGGCCCTGCACTGAAGCTGATTGTTAATCCTAGCCCCTGGATTGCATTAGAGCTGATTAAAGACTTCAGTGTGGTACCTGGGCTGGGACCAACAGCTAACAAGCTGAGCTGGTATTATTTCCATGGAGCAGTCAGACAATAGATGAACACGTGTTACTTAGTACAATCTTGGGGTATTCCTCCCTTCAAAATGCCTAAATTTGGTACAGTAAGATTGCACTTAGCATGTGTTTTACTGCTTGAATCTACTGACACTTGCATTTTAAGTGTAGTTAAAATGTCCTAAGTGTAACATGTGACAAGGCTCTCAGACAAAATGGCCTATATCTGCCTCAGTTTGGGAACCATCCCTTGTGCTGTAGAGTCAGAGTCTGGGGTTAGAGAAGCTGTGTCTTGTCCAGTTTACATGGATCAGTTTCAGTTGCTATCACTTACTGATACAGAGAACATGCTCATGGGGAAACTTTGAACTCAACCCATGCCTGTCTCAGCTTGTTAAAGCTAGCTGGGAGAGATTGGGGCCATTGTTAGGAGGGGTTACCAGTGGATCCCTTCAGGAATGCAGGGTACCAGACACTTGTAAGTCTGCAATTGACTGGTTCTTACTCAAAAAACCATCCCTTGACACTAACTGTCTAGCCAGCTATGGCCCTGTTTCTGTCCTCTCTTTTGTTGGGGAAGGTCACTGAATGTGTGGTCACCTAATAGCTCCAGGTGCATCTGGATATGACTAGATTCCTGGACCCTTATCAGACTGACATTCATCCTGGGTAGAGCATGGAGATTGCACTTGTAGCCTTGATTGCTGATTTTTGCCTGAAGACCAGTAGGGGAAAGTGTGTCCTGCTGATATTTATTATGTCTTGGAGTGGCCTTTGATACAGTTGGCCCTGAAACCCTGATAAGTGCTTATATGATTTGATGGGCATTTAAAGGACCACTCTAAATTGGTTCAACACTCTCTTATCTGGGAGGCCCTAAAGAGTGGGGTTGGCTGAGACTTCATTGCTCCCTACAGACCTTTCCTGTGGGGTCCCCCAGGACACTAACTTGTTGCTCCCCTGTAAGGTGTGTATACTAGGCTGCTGGTCAAGATAGTGTGGAGATTTGGAGTGAGGTGCCATCAGTATGCTGATGACACCCATCTCCCTCCCTCTCTCTCTCTCATCTGATCTGAGCCCCAATATCTTAGGCTTTTCCAAATGCCTGGTCACAACTCGGGATTGGATATAGGTGAATGCTAATATATATCTAAAGCTAAATCTAGTCAAGATAGAGGTGATGGTGGTGGGCAGGTCCTTTGAATTAGAAAAGTTTAGGGAAACTTGCATGGATGAGATTCAACCTCTCAACGTCACCCAGGTTCACAGGTACTCCTGGATGCTCTGCTGCACTTGGATTTTCTGGTGGCAGCATTGGTTAGGAGTGAAAGCACAAATGCCATTTGATGAGAAAGAAGGCTGTGCTCCTTGCTTTCAAACTTGGATCTGACCACCATCATCTATGCTTTCATAACCTTAAGGCTAGACTACTGCAATGTGCTCTGTGAGAGCCAGCCTGCCTTCGCTAACTATCTTGAAGCTGAAGTTTGTGCAGAATGTGGCAGCCTGCCTTTTGATGGGTGTGATTTTTCCAGGAGCATATGACTTCAGTGCTGCAGAGTTTACATAGGCTTTCTGGACATGATTCAAGGTGCTGATTTTAGCTTATAAGGCCCTAAATGGTCTGGGCCTTATATACCTGTGGATCTGCCTTTTCCCTTATTCTGTATTGTGATCCCAATATCAGCTGGGAGCAAACTCCTGCAAGTGCCATCAGTGCACCCCCTGCCCCCACCCCCCCCTGCCAACTTGAGGCCTGCCAGAGCCTGGACATCTTCTAAGACACGGGTTTTCAACCTTTTTTGACCCCTGGCAGCTGGTCAAGAAGCAGGGAGTCCCCTGACCAGTCGATGAGCCATTGGGCGGGAGGGGACA
>NW_017729029.1:62050384-62078713 GCF_001723915.1 Gavialis gangeticus
CCATGCATAGCAGTGAAACCAGAAGTGCCAGAGGTAAAACTGGAAGTGCCCCCCACTTCTCCATGCCACTGCTGTGTACCCCCTGGGGCCTTCCCAAGTAACCCCAGGGGCATGGTTACCCCTGGTTGACAACCCCTGTTCTAAGCCAGTCCTATTTGGGCAGACAGTTAGCAAGCCAGGCTAGGCTATGATACTGTTAAAGAAGCTTTGGGTTCATATTTGACTGCATTTGGTTTTATGCTCTTCCATTTGCTTTTTATGTTGTTTTTCTCTCTCACCATGAGCACCCTAAGACTTTGTTGGAAAGGGCATTGATATGTGTGTGTGTGTATGTGTGTGTGGCCAGGGACTTGGAAAACCATATATATATACAGCTGGATATAAATCTAAATAATAATACTAATAAATCTAATACATTAATGCTCCCTCTTTTGGGTATAGACAGATGTCACAATTTATTTAGATAAAAAGATATTGCTATGGGCTGATAGGATGCAACCATTACATTTGCAGGATTCTGTAGCGATAAAAGTGTAAAAAAAACCCAAAACCAGTCTGACTTTCTTTCCCTCCCTTTTTAAAGTGGCTAAAATGTATATCTGTCCATTGCCTCTCTCTATTGCTCTATAGATCTTTCATTGATTCATTCATAATCACAATTATGAATCTTCACTACTTTCTGCACAGTGGCTCAGTTCCAGGAAGAGTAAAGCAGGCCTAGCCTGGTAGGTAGAATTCTTTCTTAGGTGAGGGGAGATATGGATTTGTATCACTTCAGGCAGACATAGGACCTGGATTTACAGGCCTGTGTAAGTGCTCTGACCATTAAATGGGCATAGCTCCTCCAGATAGTTTTTTGTTCTTTTTAAGTGTAACTTTAGATTGGTTTTACAAAGAAGGGGCATGGATACCTACAACCAGGAGAGTGTTCCAGACTATAGATGGACCAATGCATCTCCCTGCAGCTCTTGAATCTGGTGCAGCATTTAACCCTTTCCTATTGGCTAGGTCTATGTCACTGCCTGATGAGCCTGCTGACTGGAGTGTGCAAGTTGTTTTGGATCCCATTCTGAGATGCCTAACCCTCTCCATGCATTGTACAGGGTCTCTGATTCAGGGGTTTGTATTCCACACCTAACACTGACATGCTGTGAGTCCTTAAATGCAGGATCACAGTTAAGTATATACCTAACAGCTTTGCTGAATCAAAGTCTGAATACAGAAGAGATTACATGCTTAAAGGGGCTTAGGCTCTTTGCTTATGAGCCTCTGTTCTGCAATGTTGTTAGTTTCTAGGCATTGTGAAAATAGGAAAAATCTTATTTACATAATATTTTTTGATGTCCAAGTCTTAAATTGCAAAAGGCTATAAGATGCCTATGGTTAGGAAGGAAATTCAGCAAACAGAGGAGGAACCATATATATTTAAATTCTGCTCTAGTAATTAGATTTTGGATGACATAGCTACTACTGATCATTGACTTTTCTTCATCCACTCTAAGTGCTCTAAGGATAACAGAAAATGTCAGTGCCATGCCTGAAGGTAATTGCAAAATCTAATTTATCTTATGATCTTTCAGAGAAGCTAAAACAATAAATTAGAGAGTATATTTCCTTATCTGGACTATAGCTGGTTGCTTAGTGGCTGTCAATGTTGGTAACATTTTAAACTGATCAATGCAAACAGTAAATGATAACGGTTGTTAAGTATTTTTTTCCATAGAGTAATCAAAACTCTGATATATAGCAACTTTGAAAACTAATGGATAAATTGTAACAGCTTTTGTGTTCTACAGATGTGATGGATCTTGTCCAGCCTTTCTTAGTTGATTAAAAGAAAAAGTAAAAAGAAACAACAAAAACTACCCTGGAAGAAAAATTCTTCTTATATATTTAGTATAAAAATGAAATGGACACCTGAATGCATATGGCTGGAATCCCAATTCAGAGCAACAAATAATATACTACACTTACACATCATACATTATATTTTGAAGAATCTGGGATGATTTTGAGTATTATATATAAACATTTAATAAATTACTGAAATACTGCCAATTCTGGGAAGGAACAATTAAATACTGTGGTCAGAAACAATATGCATGTAATCCCTACTTCTTCTTATTTATAAATTTATAAATACAACAATTTTAATTTTGCAATGAGAGCTTCTTTTATATTACGCTTTGGAATGTGGCCCATATAACAGAGTATGCATTATTACAATGGGTCAAATTCTTTTAAGAAAATATGTTTTTCTAATAGCTTTTCCTTTCTGTTCTATTCACATTCTTTGAAGGTTTTAAATTTCCACATATGATCTTTAGAAAGAAAGCCCAAAGTATTTCAAGTGCTGTTACAATTATGCATCTTGACTGAGATGATAGGGAGCGTGCAGAATATACTAAGGAGTTGGGATTGTGCCTTTCTAGTTGCACATGTAGTCAATTTTTTTCTTTAAACCCCAAAGCATTCAAATAATCAAATGTTCAAAAAAGTCACACTTTCCTTTAGCTAGTTTAATGATTTAATCAAATGTCCATTTTTTCATTGATCTTCAAAATTTATTTTTAATCAAAATGTTAATTTTCAATAATCTCATTCTTTGAAAATGGAAATTTTCAGTCATCAAAAATCCCACCACACCAAACAAAAGTGGCAGTGACAGGAAAAACCTTGCCATCAAAGATAAAACCAAACTGTCAAATAAAAAAGTAGAAAATTACAGGAAATTCCATTTTTAACCAAAATTCTGTTCTTAAACAATTTTTTCACTTCAAAAAAATAAAAAAAGAATTACTTCTGTTTTATATACTGTTATACTTAGAGGTGTTTCTATGCAATACATAATAGGACTTAAATTTCACTTTCTGGAATTCATCAAACAGTCACAAACTCCTCCGTGACCATTTTAGGCTGGACATAAGGAAGAACTTCTTTACTGTCCGAGCCCCCAAGGTCTGGAATAGGCTGCCGCCGGAGGTGGTTCAAGCACCTACTTTGAATGCCATCAAGAGAAATTTGGATGTCTATCTTGCTGGGATCCTATGACCCCTGCTGGCTTCCTGCCCTTTGGGCAGGGGGCTGGGCTCGATGATCTTCCAAGATCCCTTCCAGCCCTAATGTCTAGGAATCTATGAATCTAGGGTGAAGAGGTACTTAGAAGTACTTCTACATCCCCAGTACACATAAACAAAGAAAGATTCAGCTTATCAAGCTTTAAAAAATCCTCCACAATCTGGGAAATATAAAGTGTTCTTTATGCATTGTGCTGAAACTTAATTGAGCTTTTAACTCACAGACATTTTCCAAAGTACCAGCCAATTGAGGATCTGATTTGTGAGCCTGGGCCCCTTTTCCAGTATGAGGAAGAGATCCAAATGGGGATCTACATACAGTACAGTTTGCAGGATTTTGCTCTGTGCAATTGCCAAAGGCTAAAATGCTCCATGTGTGTTGATCAGGCTTGTGGCAATCAAAACCTTTGCATTCACCAAACTGATTGGTAAATTCCTTATAGAAGCATTTGCTCTTTCTTAAATAATAAGATGTTGGCTGCTTTTCATTACGGAGGAGATTTCTTTTCCTTCTTTTAACTGAGGTGACACACACAGAGCATTGAGGAGCTGGGACTATGGCTTTCTACTTGTACATGTAGTCAATTTTTTAAACCATAAAAAGTTTTCAAATATCACACAGTTGCCTTTTTAACTAGTTTCCTGAATTAATTTTTTTGGGATCTGACAATTTTTTCCCATCTATCGGGTTGTTTTTCATTTTTTATCAAGACTGTACCCTACATAATCTATCTGATGTTTTAATTACTTTAGGACATTTTACCAGATAAGCAGCCAAAGATGGTGTTTTCTGAATAGTTAAATCCTCACTCATACCTGTAAATGTTAAACTAGCTTTATACTGAGTACCCAATTTTTCTTTACTGACAACAGCTTATGAAAGTGCGGCCATTCAGGACCCTTTTCTTTCTATCTAGGCATGACCCATTATCTCTGTTGTTTTGAGCACCCACATGGGAAGCTGGAAGCTTGCTGCCTAGCATGTGGTAGGAAGTATTCATTCAGTACTTCAGAGAACTGGAACAATAGGTCCTGATCCAAAGACTGTTGAATGGGAGTCATTGATTTCACTGGCCTTTGGATGAGGCTGTAAGAAAGCCACCATTTCTTACCATCTCTCAAATGTACCACCCACTCTGTTTTAAAAGAATATGTTGAACCTTTCTGAAAACTTCTTTGACCCCTGCATTTGTCCTAGTGATGAATACATGGAATTAGACAAAATAACGCCAGTCTACTACAAACAGAAATTTTATCCAAGACTCAAAGTAATCCTTTTGAAGTTAGAAACACAAAGTTATATTTCTCCATGTTAAAACATAGCAACTATGTATTTTTAATCTGTAATCACAGTTGCTTTAGCTTTACTTTTGGAAAGCAAGGGTCTGTTTATTGATGAATCCATGGTGGAATGTAAAGAATTAAAAAAAAAAAAAGAATCTGAGAATTCACAGTATGCGAAATATGCCAGAAAATAAAGTAATTTATTTAACATTTGGCTGGCAATTCAGTCTGTAGAAGACAACTAAAGTGATAAAAGAATTCTAACATCACAGAATGTTTTTTTAACAGACCTCTGGAAGAGCGTCAAGGTTGAAACAAAAAGCATTATACTCTCCCATAACATTCACATATTTGGAACAGAGAAATCCTTTAGATCTTTTTTCCAGCAGAGGATTGTGCTTATTTTCATTTTCTCCCTGGTTTTTAATCTCGTCATATTTATAGATCTGGAGTTTATGCATGCTTTGTCCTGCTTTGGGTCTTAACTTTATCACAGAGGTATATAAGATTACTTGAAAGGCCTCTTTATATTCTAGGATTTGCTTTTTCCTTTCTCTGCCTATTGAGAGTCATTTGTTATAACCTCTGAAGAAGTGAGAAGGTTATTCTTATTTCCTTAAGATGAAAGGTACTCTTAGAACGATATTACTCATGACCACAAATTCCTGAAATGTTCAGCACTAATAGGCCAATGAAATGCCATTGGGGTTTATGAAAACACATTGTTGGGCATGGGATATAGGGTCACAGATTCAAGGGGACTTTTGCAGTAATATTTTCTGTCATATATGCTATTTCCAACTGACAGCTTTTTTTTCAATAAATAATCTCTAGCAGTTACCACTATATGCATGGACTATGTTCTTATAATTCACATCTTGCTCCTTGCAGGAAGCTGAGAGAGAAATAAAATAGTTATTTTAGAAGTTGTTTAGTGTAACCCAAATAAATACATTGTGGATATGGTATATAGGGCCTCTGCTGGCAATGCGGGAGTAAATGGGAGCCTGTGAGTCTCACTGACCTTACTGCACTGTATTTGTGAATTGTGGAGAAGGAAGTTAGCAAGAATAGGCCTGGCCATTTTGGGTGGCTGACCAGAAAGAAGGGCTGGGGTTGGCTGCTTCTTTATGCGAAGCCTGAGGCATTTTAGCGGTTAAATGGGGGAAAGACCTTGTAAGAATGGTGAGGATACACTGAAATTTAGGATGAGTGCTTATACTTCCTGAAAAAAGGCCATGACACCACTGAGATCTAAACCCAATTCATGGTCTGCTGAATCTTTGACTTAGCTCATGCCATACATTGGCTGGATTTCTGCATTAGTCTAATATTAAGAATCACATTAAGGAAAAAAAGTTGCCTAAGCCACTTTCATTCGTTGTTCACCTTATCTGACTTCGGAAGGTGTGCCAGTTATCCATGGGTTTTACTCATTTGCACTCCAGGATTAAGAGGCAATCTTAATGATTTTTACATCTGCTGTGCAAAATGTGGGAAGAAAGGGTGCACCAAGTTTCTAATGTCCTTAACATTGCAAGAGACTTGAAACACTAGCCATACATGCAAGGGAGGCTCTCCCAAAGACTTATTGTGTCAATTCAGCACAGAAGTGGATTGCTTCTAAGTCTTCAGTTATCAAGATTTTTGCTCTCCTTATGAATTTATTCACCAGGTAGGACCAGTAAATTATAAAATTAGGTGACTTGAAGGATGACTAGACAAGTTTACCATATCTACCTTTGAAAGCCATGAAAGGTCCCAGAGAGCTTATTTATAGTTTCTTAACAGGCAATTAGTATCTGGGCTACCAGAGTTAGGACAATCTTGCACTGGAATAGAAGGTCTAAGCTTAATGACAAATAGCTGCCTCCTTCACCCTGTTTTCAACCCTTCTGTGGCATTCTACCTTCTACCATATTCAAACCAAACTGGGACAATGAGGTAGAAACATATCAGTCCCTTTTCAGGAAGATGTTTGATTCAGGGTCTCCAAACATTCTGGGCCTTGGTGCTGTTAAGAGTCACTTAGTAACTGGAGGGTTTCCAAGTGTGCTGGTACCTGAATTGGAATCAATTAGTTCTTTACTCAACAGGCAGCTCCCTTTCAAAATGTGATGATTACCTCAGCATTAGCTTTGAGCTAATGAGCTCCCAGTCAACTAGATCAGACCCACTGCATGGGGGTGACAAAAGCAAATTGGCAGAATTCTCTCACTGTAGTCTCAGGAAACAAGCAGCATATGTCTCACCATATGGCCTATATCAGTTCCAAAGTATGCCATCTGAACTCCACAGGATCTTGTGACTTTTCAGTTGAGAGTCTTCCAAGAAAACAATTGTCAATGCAACACTTCTTTATCTTAGTACAGGCTGGCTCATAATAAAGACAATAGCAGCTTTTCAAAATGATAACCTATAAAATTAACTAAAAATGCAAAGGCAGATCTCCAAATATCATGTAACATAATCCTTGCATCACACAATGAACACTAATCCTCCCCTGCCAAGATGAGTTTGCAGAAGTCAGCAGGCTTTCAGCAGGTGGGTTTTAAGTTTTGGGTCATTGTCTGAGGATTTTGTTCTGCATCACAGGATGATGTCCCCAGGGATGGCCATGATACCCCTAGGGCTTCTTGATCGTGCCAATCCTGCCCAACCAGCACCCTCTTTCTCTCCCGCCACGTCTTCCTGGTAATTTTTGTAAACTGGGAGGCTGCCCCCGAGTTTGTCTGGACACGGTCCTGCTGGACCCCGCTGAACCACGTGGGTTCTTGGATCCCTTTTTGGAGCCTGTTCAAAATGGATGCCTCACGGGACACCCTCAGCCTTATGGGCTAGATTCATGGCTCCAAAACCAGCCCTTTACCATGCCCCAAGCCTCGCAGATGGTATTGACGCTGTCTCTCCTGGGCCTTGCTATAGCTTGGCCCCTTGTCCTCCCTGGGCTCTCCACAGCCTTGTCTCTGCACCCCACACTGGCACTCACCCCCTTTTGCTGCACCCTTCTCTGGCGCTGGGATCCCTACACTGTAGTGGGTCCCCAGTGAGGTCTCCTCCTTCCCCAATAGCCTCAGCCCAATCCACTGGTCAAACAGCAACTAAAATCTGCGCCTCTGGGCTATAACATAATATAAGCAGTTCAGGGTGTGCTCTGTCCCTTTAAAACATCAAACTTCTCCCAGCACTAAGTGCCTTATAAACCAGGCTCTCTGGTGAGCTCCTGGAGCCCCTTAATCCTATGTGAGGTAGAACAAGCAGCCAAGCCCCTCTGGTGAGCTTGTCGGCTGCTGACAGAGAACTCAGTCTCTATTTCTAGCCCTGGGGTTTATATTTGCCCAGGGCCCTGCCTCTTCTGGTCAGCTGACCAGGTACAGGTGCAGGCTACTTTACTCATGAGCCTGTTGCCATAGTAACCTGCACCTGTGGGCCTCCGTCTAGCTCTTAGGGCTGGCTCCCTAGGCAGTTTCTGCTGTTACAGGAGCAGGCACCTTAGTGCCCGGTGACATTCAGTTACATATTATTTCTAAAGGTATTGCTCTATGTCTTTATTGTAAGCCACCTTGAGCCTCTTTTGGGAAGGGTGGCATGTAAACTGGGCAAAGAAACAAAGAAACAAACGAACAGAAAGTTTATGTGGACAGTGTACACCAGGCCGAAGAGACTTGATCCTAAATTTTTAATTTAAATGTATAAAAATAGAACTATGCCCCCCTTTCCCTCATGAAAAAACCATGGAATTAGCAGGATCTTTTGCCACGCTTTGCCCTCAAATCTTTTGTATGCTGCAGAATCACAGTAAAAGAGCGTTAGAAGGAATCTCCGAAAGTACTCTAATCCCCTGCTTAAGACAGTCACCCCTGTATAAACTATCCCAGAAAAATATTTTCCTAGCCTGATTTTAACAAACGTCCAGGTGAAGGAGATTACCTAGAGAGACAATGGAATCTTTTCCTGTGTTTAATTGGATGTGCAGTTAAAACCAAACCAAAGCAAAACAAAAAACTCTTTCTAACATCTAATCCAAATCTCTCATTGCAGCTTAATCTTATTATTTCTTGTACTGCTCTCTTTGGATGCTAAGAACAATTGATCACCACTCTCTTTATAACAACCATTTCTGGATTTAAAGGCTGTTATCCAGGCCCATATCAGTCCTCACATCTCATCTCTAAAATGTATAATCCCAATTCTTGCAGCTTTCCCTTATGTTATGCACCTTTTTCCTAGTGCTTGTTTATCTTGGTTTATGTTGTAAGCTCCGTTGTGTGGGGCCTGTCCATTATTCTGAATTTGTTCTAATATCTAGCACAAGGCTTCAAATCCTGGCTGGGACCTCACAACATTACAAGTAATAAATAAAACTAAACAATAAATACCTGCATTATTTCCTCACGCTGTAGAGATAGTAGGGATGGCATGACAGGCATAGGGTTTTTAATTATGTATAGTTTATGGAAGTGATTTGAACCAAGTCACTTTAAATACTTTTTTTATAGATACATGTGTTGGTTGCTAGTCTCTCTCTGTCTCTCTTTCCCGATTTTTAAAGCCTGTGTTGAAGGCTCTTCCAATTCCAGAATGCCAAAAGTTCTCACTTTTATTATTGTTTATAAATAAATGTGCTTGTAGTTGTTGCATGGCATAAGCTTAACACTTGTATATCTATTATAGCTATCATTTTTGTAGCAGTTTCTGACAGAATTACTTCAGAGTAAAATTCATGTATGAGTCCTTCATTCCTATATCCTTCCCTTCCCTTCCCCCTCTCCCCATTTCCCTGTATCTAGCTTAGGGAAATGGCAAGTGCTCAGTTAAGTTCTTAACCATGTATTAACCCTCCAAAACATGCTTCCATAGCTGTGCACATTATGGGATCTAATCTAAATTTCCCTTCTTGTAGTTAAAACCTGTTATTTATTGTTCTGTTTTCTTCAGACATTAAGAACAATTGATCACCATCCTGCAGGAATAAGAAACAGCCAGTGGGTGGCCTTATAAGCCTTCATAAGTAAAAAGACCGATCTTTAGAAAGTACACTGCCCTGTTGCTAGGAGACAGATATATGCTGAGTATATGTTTCAGTGTGTTTATAGTAGGTTACTCCTGAGCTGTCTGGTTTGGGGTTCTAATATTTCGAGCATTTTGTAAAACTGAAGTGACCTTTAGCATGGAGCTAAAACATACATGTTTTATTGGAGACAAGCAGGACATCTGAGTTATGTGTCATAGACCCCATATTGCTCATTAACATGGGCTTGTATTTCATTCTTACCATTGCTGTGAAATATATTGCTATGATGTACAGCAGAGAAACAAGGTTTTATATGAAATTTTATTCTTCTGCAGCAGGGTTGGCTGATTCAATCCAAATGAGCTGACAGATGTTTGTCTTCTGTCTGCCTAAAATGGATAGAACTTAAAGTATTCTGACAAGGCATTTAGCAATAACACTTAGGTGGAAGGGGAAGCTGTCAAAGAAAGTTTGCTTAGGACACCAAAAAGCCTATGGGTTTAAATGCCAGGGTCAAGGTGAAGACCATAGTTGTCAGACTAAAAGGATTAAAGCATAGAACACCACGGATTTTTGCAGATGTCTTAACCTTTGTACTTCTTAAACTCAAAATGTTTGTTTGGCCTTTGGAAAATTTTTTCTATTTTACAAAAAGTTGTATGAAAGACAAGAACCGTCAAGTGTATCAATTTTTTGGCAATGACCTGTGACTCATTTATTTTTGTCATTGTTAAAGTAACATGAAGATTATACATTACCATACTTGGGAAAGGAGGACAATGCATTAAAGTTTTACATGTAGAGGGAAAAAAAGTTGAATATGCAGATTAAAAGTAGAATTTAAAATTTACCTCTTGTACACTAAGGTGAGATGAATTTTAAGAATGTTGACAGAGCTTTGAAAATATTTCCAAGTGCATAAATCATTTTCCCTTTTTTGCCATCATTCAAAAGTGTTGTAGATGCTCTTTACAACAAGAGGGAAGGTGAACCCCACACTGGATAAATTATGATCTACATCAGTGATTCTAAACCAGGGTGCCATGGCTTGCTATGAGATCCTTTAAAGGGTGTTGCAAGATGCTGTTCAATATTAGCACTGTTAGGTGTGCAAGCACCTTCATGTGATGCACAAGATAAACCCAGATATTTAAATTCAAATCCATTATGTTAAAAAAAAAAGAATTCAGAAACCTGTTGTGGTCTTTCTGTTTTCCTTGCAACAGAAACAAAACCCTCTATTTTTTTCAGTAGTAAAAAATGAGTGAAAGTGAAGTGGTGGCATTTCCTGAAGGGTGCCTTGAGTCTGACAATGAATGCCCTGAGTCTAAAAAAGGTTGAGAACCAATGATCTACATTTATAGAATAAATATGAGAAAAATTAGTAAACAGAAATGTGGATAGGATCATAAAGAAGTAGGGATGAAAGGGACCTTAGGATGTCATCTCATCCAACTCTCTGCTCAAAGGAGGATAATCAGTTTCTAAACCATTCAAGGCAATAAATAGTTTGTCTAACATGCTGTTAAAAACTCAGAGTGCTGAGGATTCAACAACCTCCCCAGATAATCTATTCCAATGTTGAACCACCTGCAGAATAAGAAATTTCTTCCTAATATTCAACCTCAATTCTCTTGTTACAATTTTAAGACTATTATTTCCTCTCTTCTCCCCTACATCCAAAGAGAATTTTGTTACCACCATTTTTATAACCACTCTTCATGCATTGTAAGACTATTATCAAATTCCCCCTCAGCCTTCTTTTTTTCAGAGGAAATAACCCTCAATAAAATTAATTGATAATCTTGGCATGCATATAAGAGCACTCAGGGAGTGTACATACTGGAGAATGTGGCTTTTTAAAGCAAAATATGTCCAACTCACATATGAGTATGAGCAGGTGCTACCCCGCTAAACCTGATTAAGCAGGTGGAACCTGAATCTAAAACAGAAGAAGCAGCAGGATTGTTAGAGGTTTGCAGGGACTCCCTGGGACCTTGTAAACATTGACAAGAGGTCGCTGGAACAGGCAGGTAGGGGATTTGGTGGGAACTTGGAGTTTTTGTGAGAGGTCCACAGGTATAACCTGCTTTCTTAGTGAGAGCTTGGGCTGGACGAAGACGATTCCCCTCTATTGAGGCACTGCTGGGAAGAGCCAGAGTGGCTGGCTGACGCAAGAAACTGAAGTTGCACTTTGAGGTGTCAGGGAATACTAAAAGTGTGACATCTATATTGATGTACTGTATTTAGTAGTTTAAGGACACTGACCCAGATCTGTAAAAGGACTGAAAAAGAATGTAGTCTAAGCACACAAACTGCAGCTCCTTTCTCCCACCCACCCTCTACAGTCAGTGCTGTCCTCCCCTGCCCCCAGGCCCTTGAGGGGCTTTGGATCAGTAAAATTCCTTAGGTGGCTATGTTGTAAACTGCTATCTTGTCAAGTCTGTGAAGCTCGGTAGTTATCTCATGCCCAAGCCTCTTTGGGATCCACAAGCCAAGTGTTTCTCAGTCTTCTAAGGTAGGTGTACTCAGAATATCCCTAACACACCAGCAGCACACAGTGCAGTGCAAAACACCAGTCACAGCCCATTTCATCATAGAGCACAAGTAAGAAAGCAGTAAATTCTGTAGCCTACTAGTCAGTGCACTTACTTAGGAGGAAGAAGGTCCTGAGCTCCAGATCCTGCTGTCAGGATTATTTGTGTGTGTGTGTTATCTAATGACTACCTAAGGTAAAACATATAGGCTGTCTTGGGAGCAGGGGTTGAACCCAGGGCTGCTTTTCAGTTAAGTGTCCTAACAACCAGTCATATTCCCTATTTTTGGCCTTGGGAATATTGAAGTCTTTTCTGCACACTCCCATAACTCAGGAATTAGGACACTCTTTTGAGAGGCAGGAGATGTAGGTGAAATACAGATGTAGCTAAGGAGGGCACTGAACTCAATCTCCCTTTTCTGAGTGACTATACTTACCTCTAGGCTAGTAATATAATATGGTAGCCAATGGCAGGACTGTCCCGGGGGTGTGTATGTGTGTGTGCAAATCAGGGTGACTGCCCCGAGCCCTGCGCTTTGGGACGCCCTACGGTCAATGCCATATAGGCCCTGCCACAGCCACCATGAATCACCGCTGCTGAGCACTGCCAGTTCCAGTTGTTCATCCCCCTCCCAAACCCCGCTCCGCCAGCTCTGGCCATTTGCCCTGGGCCTTGCACCCCCTAGAGACAGCTATGGCCAGTGGCACTCCCTTCCATCCTGCCTGCCCACACTTCAAAGAGAACAGCAAACTAGTCATTTTTACTGAAAGGTTAACTTGGTTACTCAAGCTCAGCAGGATTTCAGGTTGCAAGGCCCAGTCTTGTAGAGGTGCCTAGCTTGTAGCTGAAGGAAGACACCTAACAGAACATTTTGGATAATTTTTTCACTTCCCCACCTCTTCTGCTCTTTTTAAAAGCATTTCTTATTGGCTACTTTAGGCTTTTCTATGGTCAATGTTTTAGTTGTTGTGAATCCCCCTTCCAGGCACCTAACTTCTTGTCTTCCCTGTAGTTCATTTTACAGGCTGTGGGTTTGCTCTTGGGTCAGGTGCCTAACTCCCTCTGTGGGATGTAGCATGGGGAGGAGAAGCCATGTCAGTGAGCAATGAGGTACACTTCTACAGGGGATTTGTATAGAAGGCTGCGGTGCAAGAGTGGCAGATTTCAGGATGGTTCCATGCACAGGGACCTGCATGGAAGGGGAAATGGGAGGAGCCAAAGAAAGGGACATCAAAGATGGTGTCAGTGATGGAATGGAAGAAGAAGGTTGAATGAGTAAGAAGAAAATTAAATGGGTAGCTGGATAATAGGTGGGTTCCTCAAATCAAAGACAAGGCATTTGAATGTTTTATGTAATATAAGCACAAGGATTTCAAGATGAGGGGGGAGGCAGTGAGTAGTGTAAAATCCCTTTCTCACTCTACTGTTACTGTTCTATATTTTATTTTTCTGTAATGTTCTCAACAGCAGCTAATAAGGGTAGCTGCCAGACTTAGGTTAGGGCTTTCAAATATGACTTTGAACATCAATCCTTATGTTTTCCTTAAGCTTTTAAAAAGCCAAATAAATGCGTTTACAACATTGGCACCTTCATTTCACTTATCTAAAAGGTATTCTATTTTTATTTTCACCTCTTGGAGCCTAGAAAAATGTCAAGTTTTCAAAATTTCAGCTGTAATAGAGACTAAATTTTATCCTTTCAGAAAGGTGACTAGATCACAAGAATCTGAGGGCATGAAGCTCCTTTGCTATTTCAGGTGCACAAATGCCGATTGTATCATTCCTTTACTCTCTGCCTGTCATGTTCTGGTAAACAGACAGGATACTGAACATTATGTCTGGGATAGGGTAGACATGAAAAATGCAGATACAAATTCATAAATCTCCTTCAGCACTAGATTGAGACTTTACTGCAGTATTTAAATAACAAAGAAAAGGATGTACTTGTGTTGCCCCTGCATTTTACCACATAGCTGACAATTTGGGAATATCATAATTGGGTTTCTGGGTCTCCCTTTCTCCTTGAAGGAAGTAATCCACATTATCCCTGTTTCTAGATAAAGATATCTTTTTATTCTGCAATAACCCAGCCTTGTATGTCTGTGTGTGTGTTCCTTGCAGGGGTGGTGGGGAAGGAAGGGAGGGAGAGAGAGAAACAGTGAAGTTCTCTTTCCACTCATTCCCCAAAGAGCATTCCTGCACCCATTCATAGGTAACTCCTAAGGGGAGTTTTGCTTGTGTGCCTCTATGCATGGGTATGTACAATGAGAGACAATTTTGCTTTTACACTGAAAATTCCCTGGGCATGTGATGTTTCTTAGTGCACTAATTGCTGTATGACTGTGCACATCTACACAAGATTAGAACAAATTACCACACAGTAAATGTCACTGTCTCCACATGCAGATGCTTACTGCACAGTAATAGGCTCTAATCATGAGTAAATTTGCGACCTGTAAATACAAGTAGCAAATTTACTCCCAATTACTTACTGTGGTGTATGGCATGTGTAGATGGCCAGCTGGGAGCAAACTTGCTTCCGGTCAGCTAAGCAGCAGGGGGCAGGAGATTGCTCTCTGTCCCTGGGATCTGCATGCTGCTGGGGCACCAGAGCCCGGGTGGGGACAGTGCCCCAGCAGCAGGGAGCTTCCAGCCCCTGCTCCCTAATCACAATCACAGAGCAGGGCCCAGGGAGCTTGTTCCCAGCCACAGCTCCGTGATTGTGGAGTGGGGGCTGGAAATAGGCTTGGAGCAACAATCACAGAGCTGGGCAGGAAACAGGCTGGAGCTGGGACCATGATCATAGAGTGCGGGCTGGGAACTGTCCCAGTCAGGGGCAGGTCCCAGCCCTGTGCTTCAGTTGGGTGATTGAGGCATCAGACTTGGAAAGAGATGCAGGGGAGGGCAGGTCCCAGCCCTTTCCCTGATCCACTGTGCAGCTAGCAGAGGTAGGGAATCCCCACCCAGCTGGGGGCTCACTATGTGCTGCCCCACTGGTGGATCAGGTCAGGGGGCTGGGATGTGCCCCTCCCCTGAAGCTCTTTCCAAATCCCCTCTGGCCAACTGGGGAGCCTGGGTCAGGAACTCCCTGCTGCCGAGGCAGTGGACACTGTCCCCATCAGGGCTCCAGTGCCCCCTGGGAGCAGGGAACAATTTCCAAGCACCCACCAGGAGACAGCTGTTTTCTGGCCCTGTGCTCCATTCCAGCCCCTGAGCTAGCACCCATGGGGAGCCTAGAGGTCCCCATGGCTTCTGCAGGGGACTGGTACAGGGCCAGAGGGGGTGAAAAAAACTGCTGCCAGGAGCAGCAGATCTGCTCCTGTAACCCTGCACATATTAGATACCTGCCTGGGATGGGTTTGCTCTAGAGTAAACCTACTCTGCACCATTTGCATATGTAGATATGCCCACTGTATAGTAAGATCTGCTTGTGTTTAGAGATGTGGTGTCTGTGATAATATAAATGTAAAATAGAACTGGGAAAAGAAAAGTAACTTCATTTTGTGTGGAAAAGAAAATGGAGAGTCTCCAGCAGGGCACTTGACCTGAGGCAATAAACTTTACTGGAACCACATATAGTAGGAGCCTAGATGGCTGAGGAGCCAAGCTAGCAATTTAGGAAGAGACCATGTAGGGTTTTATCAAAAGGATGATGGAGTATCATTATCAAAATTGGGGAGATAAGGAATAGAGTGTCCCAAGATTCTGTGCTGGAATTTGTTCTGTTTAACATATACGTTATTTGGAAACTTAGGGGAGGGTGGGGGATAGTTTCAGGATGCTAACCCTGCCCTAAAAAAATGCCTGTGAAGAACTGCAGAAGGATCTCTCAGTAGAACTGTGTGAATGACAAATTGGTAAATGTATATATGTAGTTCAATGTTGATAAGTGAACATGCACAGTGAAGCAAGAACCCATGGTGCACATTCAGAGTGAAGGACTTTACATTGGCTGTTACTACACAAATAAGGGTCATGGAATTGTAGATGTTTCTCTGAAAACAGCAGCTCAGCATTCAGGACCAGTCAAAAAGACAAATAACATATTAGGTATTATTGAGAAGGGAATTGAAAACAAAACAGAAAATGTCATGCCAGTGTATAAATGCATGGTATTGCCCACACTTTGAATACTATGTGCAGTTTTTTTATCTTTCTGGAGATGGAAGGGGCAGAGAAAGGCAAGTGTGATTGTCAGAAGCATAGACAGGTTTAAGGAGAGATTGAATAGGCTCGGACTCTTCAGATTGATGGGGGGAGGGAGTATGATAGAGGCTTATATAATAATAAATTTAGATAGAGAATATAATAATAGGGACTTCCTGCCCTTTGGGTGGGAGGCTGGACTCGATGATCTTCCGAGGTCCCTTCCAGCCCTAAAGTCTATGAAATCTATGAAGTCAGCTGGGGTCATAGGATCCCAGCAAGATAAGCATCCAATTTGCTCTCAAAGGTGTTCAATGTAGGTGCTTGACCCACCTCCGATGGCAGGCTGTTCCAGACCTTGGGGACTCAGACAGTAAAGAAATTCTTCCTTATGTCCAGCCTGAAATGGTCTTGCAGTAGTTTATGACTGTTAGACCTCGTCATCCCTTGGGGCGCTCTGGTGAACAAACATTCCCCCAGATCCTGGTGGTCACCCCTGATAAACTTATAGGTGGCCATCAGATCACCCCTGAGCCTGCACTTTTCCAGGCTAAAGAGCCTCATGGCTCTCAGCCTGACTTCCTGCCCTTTGGGCGGGGGGCTGGACTCGATGATCTTCCGAGGTCCCTTCCAGCCCTAATGTCTATGAAGTCTATGAAATCTGTGAATTAACTTATGGAACTTATTGGCAAGGAATGCAGGATAGATCCATCAGTGAGTGTTAAATATAGTGAGAGGGCTGTAGTTTCCAAATTAGAATTTCCTAGACCTCTAAATGTTCAAGGTTGTTAAAGGAAGATGGTTTGGTCTGGATAGGTCATGCCTAAATATTTTTCCCTTTATGGTCTACTGTGTACCACTCATAGACACAGAATGCTGGGCTAGATGGGCCTGTGATCTAACAATCATGGCACCTCTTGTCTTTTCAATTAGTCTCCACAGATAATTCATTTTTGCTTATCAGAATTTCTCCAGCAAGTTCCAAAAATAACATTAATACATTTGCAAATTGAAACTGAGGCTGTTAGGGCTGTGTTAAGTGTCCCTTTTTATTTTCTCTAAAAAAAAGGTGAACTTTAGTGGAACAGAAGATTTAAGCCCTCTATTGATCATCTGAACAGCAAGGTATGGGCGGGGGGTGGGGGGGGGAGGGTGCAGGAGAGGGAGGAAGCATCTTTGCCAAAATCCACCTGCAACATGTACACCAGAGGTAGCCAACCTGCACAAGTGGCATGGCCAGCCTTTGTGTACACAGCAGACTGGAGCGGAGACAGGCAGTGGCAGGTAGGGCAAGAAGCACAAAGTAGAGCAGAAGATCAGACAGGAAGGAGAAAGCACAGCATCAGATCAGCCAGGGAGCACAGGATGTAGAAAGCAGAACCTCAGAGTGGGCAGGGGAAGGGCCTTGGGGTGGGACTCAGGGATGGTGCCGGGCTACTTCACGGCACATCTCCCTGAAAGGTTGGTCTCCACTGGTGTAGGATATTCTAGCTATGTGTAGATAGCTTAATGGTAGGCCTCAGTGTTTACTTTCCAAGAAAGAAAAGATGTGTACCTAAATTTAAGTGGATTGTATGTATGCTACTGGATTTGATTTCCATTTTCAATCAGTATATTGAGAAGTTCTAAGTAGAAGTTTGACCTGGAGAAACTAGTTAGATTAGAGAGTAGTCTTTCTGCTGTTTTCAGTGTTACCATCTTTGCTGATCTAACCAGTGTGGATGCAAATGATTGCAATTTTTCATAAGACTGTGTGTCATGGAGAGTTTTCCACTTGGGATATAATGAAGACATCACTCATATGCTCCATGTATATTATGTAATGGCCGTTCAATAGGAACAAATTGTGATTGTTGGATTGAATCCATCCCACATATAAAAAAATCTTAGATATGACTGGTTCAGGCTTAAAATGTTTTGGTGAATTTAGAGCATCTGGAAGTGAATTCATAGTACCAGTAAAACTAGAGCCAGTTGTAGTTCAAATATGCAGCTATGTAAAACTGTGGGAACTTTTAAGGTCTGCCGTTACATTATTTGGGAAATAATTACATCAATCCTCTTTCCAATTTCTGTTTTAACAAAGGAAAGAATTTAGCATTTAATTCCCATAGTCACACTGAGATTTTCAAAGCAGTGATGTGACACACACATTCTTTTTGCAAAGAACAGTTCTTTTGAGAATTAGAGACAGTGAGACTAAGCTACCTTACTTAAAAAAATAGAATTTACCATAATTGTCTTCATTCCAATAACCCTTATGGATCCAAGAATATTATATAAGTGCAAAACAATCCTCTTAGCACCCATGGAAATAATATCCAATTGTGAATACTCTTATCACAAAACAAGAGATTCACATGAGTACCACAGGCAAGTTAGTACAATTAGACAAATTGCCCTCCAGATGGTACAAAATCTTATTTTAAGTAATCAGTTAAAAACACAACCCCCGCCCAGAGATTCCACTACAACCTATATCTTATGTTAAAAAAATGAGTCTAAATGCTTACTGTTCACTTGCAGCTGCTTTCACCTTATGAAACCATTCTGTTACAATATGTAAAGACATTATGGGTGCATCCACACATGCAGGCACGTGCACTTGCAGTAGCTCAGATAGGAGCAGCACAAATTTGTCCCAGGGATTTTTGCCTCGGTGCACATGCCTGGATATGCACTTTGGTGTGGGGCAAGTTGTGGCACTTGGGGCAAAGAAAACCCCTGCCCTACTCCTCCCAGATATGCAGTCAGGGGGAGCTAGAGCCTGGGACCAGCGCCTATGCTGGCCCCAGTAGTATAAAAACCTGTCCTGCCAAGCAGCTTAGGGCTACTTGCCTTAGCAGCTTCTTGGGGAGGAGCCTCTTGGAGGAAGTTGGCCATGCCCCTTCCTGTCCCAGGCTGCTGCTAGCTTGGTCTCAGGAGCTTCTGGGGAGAAGATGGCCAGGCTCCTTCCTGCCTCTAGCTACTGCTAGCTTGTTCTCAGAGCTTTTGGGGGTAAGTTGGCCACACCCCTTCCTGCCTTGGGCTGCTGCTGTTGCTGCCCCCCCCCATGGGGGGGTCCTCTGATGCATGCCACTGCCCCGCCCCTGGGAGGGGCCCACCACACTACACTGCACTGCACCACCCCAGCACCGCGCGCAAGCAATACACTCCAGTTTCTATACTCCTTTCCAGCCTGCTGCCAAGCCATGGTTGGGGGACAGCCTGTGGAAGGAGTCTGCACTGCCTGTGGGCCCCTCCTCCACCATCACTGCCAGAGCCTAAGGTGCCTTGCCCACCCCAGCTGCCTTGGCCTCTACCACCTTCACCTCCATTTTCACCTGAAGCACACCCTGAGTGGCTGAACTGGATGGCTGATGCTACTACTGCTGCTGTTGCTGCTACTGTCTGTTCTGCTGCTGCCCCTTCTCAGGAGAGAGGGAGATTCCCTGCTGCACCACCTTGTGCCACTCAACACCACACCTGCACTGGATTACTCCCTAATTGACTCATTGCTCCTGTCTCCTGCACAGCTGCCTCACTGCATTTGATTCTGCTCTGTTTTCCTGCCTATTGCTCTTCTGATGAATGCCTGGGGAGGCCTGAGGGACTCTTGGACTGATCTTCAACAAAAAAAGCCCCTCCACCACTCCAGCCATCTTTTACATCTGCCTCAGCAGCCTTCCCTGTGTGTTTTTTGTCCTTGTGTGGTAAGTTCTGTGGTCCACTCCCCCTGCCCTGGTGTTTGGTGTGTGGTTGAGTAAGCCAGCTTGAGTCTCCCCAGCCCTTGTGTATGTGTTCCCTCCCCCATCCCCATTTCCTTCACAACCTCAGCCTGCTCCTATTAGGTTCACCAGTCTCACTGTATATTTTGGGTTTGTTTTTTTTTATTGTTTTGCCTTCCCTCATGTTTTGGGGCTGCTGGAGAGCCCTGAGCAGGAGCCCATGGAGGAGGCCCCTTGCTCCACTGGCCAGGCCTATCCCCCGAGACCATGAGTGCCGAGGCTGACCCAATTGAAGATCCATCAGTGGAGCCCTTCTCCTCCAATGATCTAGGGGACATGGGGGTCCTGGGGCTCCCCAGAGTTCTAAGGGGGAAAATCCCCTCTCCCAGGACCCAGAGACAAGCCCTGATGTCACCCCAGTGCCTGACGGGTCTCTTCCTCCCCTCTCCCAGTCAAACCCCACTACTAGTGGGGGTTGGGGTGGGATCCCTGGACTAACAGTCTGATCTTGTTGGGGACCCCATGCAGACTTCCCAGGGTTCCAGCTCTGCCCTGCCATCTTATGAGGGAACCCCACCCCCCCTTACCCCTGCCTGCATCCCAAGGGGCTGCAGAGCTCTCGCAGTCCCAACCAGAGTCTGAGGTTTTAGCAGACCATGGGGTTTAGATGGTACCTAAGGAGCCTGTTGAACCCCAGGACCAGGAGGAGGATGCCTGAGAACCAGCAGGCCTCTCGGTCCCAGTGGTCCCCAGGAGTGAGCTACTTGCATATATATATCATCATCTTCTTCTTCTTCTTCTATGACTGACTTCTGTATTGTGTGTATTAAGATCAATTTGAATCTCTACTAGACTTCTGTGTAGTCTGTAGTTTTATTGTAACTGATTTAATAACAATAATTATATATAATCTAATCTGTTCTCTTCTCGTATGACTCTCACTTCTGTGTTATGTTAATCTGAATCTCTGATTACTTCTTCTGTGTTGTGTTTACTGTTCTGTGTTGTACCTAAAATAATATAAATATTTCTTCTTCTTTGACTTTGACGACTTGTTGCACTTTGACTTCGACTTCTTCTTTTTTGACTTCTGTGTTTAATCTCAATCTGAATCTCTATCTGACTTCTTTAATCTGTATGTAAGTAACTATAACTCATAATATTAATAACTATATGCAATCTCTTCTCTATGAATGTCTGACTTCTTCTTCTTTGAGGGGTGTGTGTGCAATATGTACTTCCTTGCACGGTGATGGATCACACTGCCAGGGAAAACACAGCTTTCTTTTTAAAAAGTTTTGGAAAAAACCCAAGAACAAATATAAATTGAAAGAAATGGGTTGGAGAGGGATAAGTAAAGTAGAGGGATTCTAGATAGTAAGCTAAGCTATATCCTATCCGATCCTTTCTAAGAACAAAAAGTAGCAGGTGACTGACTAGGAAGCCAAGCCAGTCCAGGACATTTCAAGCGCTGTTGCTCACTCAGGCAGAAATAGCTCACAAAAGGCACAGAAAGTCTGCATATAGAAGTTTATATGCTGTTTCTATGTCCTTCTCGCAGGCACTGTGATTGGACGGGGACTCAGGGAGAGATCACAGTCACTGGCCAGCTACAGATATCAGTCCTTTCCCCTGCTGCTCCCCATCCCTCTTCTCAGTTTCTGTTTCCCTGAAAAAATATCTTCAAATCTTTTCTGAATTGATTTGGAGGCTTTGAATCCATTCGGAAAGTTTTAAGCTTCTCTCAGTTTGATTTGGATTCGGAGATTTGGCCTCCAAATCAGGCCGAATCTTCTCCAAATTGAATTGCAGACCGAAGCTTCACACAGCCCTAATGCCTTACTCTGCTTTTGTTTTACTCAAATCAGTAAGACTTCACATGCTAGGTAGTACTCCTTCAATGAATGATGTGTGTGTACTACAGTCCCTGAATCTTGTAAAATCATTACTCCAATTTGATAACTAGGACCCTTTCAGTTTAAAAATCCACTTCTCCCGCCCCTCAACTCAATGGTACTTTATATCTTTTACCCTTTTTTGTTCATGGAATTACCATGACTCTACAAAAGACAGGCAGTATACTTCCTAATGCTGTCACTAGCATGAATTTCCATAATAAGATAAAACATTTAACCTTAGTCAATGACATATTAATACATTCTAATGTATTCTGTTTATTTTTGACCTGATCAATGATCACCTTTTCTAAGAAGGTGCTTGCTTTGAAGTTTCATTAATAGCTCTTCAGTATTAGTGTCAA
Organism: Gavialis gangeticus; assembly: GCF_001723915.1. NCBI lineage: Eukaryota > Metazoa > Chordata > Crocodylia > Gavialidae > Gavialis > Gavialis gangeticus. Next base: position 62,072,410 of record NW_017729029.1, read on the forward strand.
ATATAGTAACGAATGCTGAGATCAGTGAATTTATATTGCATTCATTATTTGATACCAGCAGTCAGTTGAAATATTGATATAGGTGTTGTGATTCATCTGTGATGTTCATTACCGGCATCATTACTCTATGGTGTTCATAGAAACATTTAATTTACACCTATTTTCCTGAGGGTTTAAATTCTACAATACAAACATCTTCTAGTCTTAAACACAACATATCACACAAGAGCTCAGTCCAAGGATGAATTTGTGAAATACTAAAAGAATCTGTATAACATTGTATTAGTTTAAAGAAAGGCTATTTAAGAAACTTCTGAAGTACCATCCAGTTTTTTACAGACAGGAAGTGAAGAAGGCTCAGATATCCAATTGAAATCACAGGGAGATTATTGAATGGGTATTATAAATTTACCCATGCTAAAATATGACTTAGGGATTAGTGTTACCTCTTGACAAAAGACCAGGTTTTTCTTAAGGTCTTAAAGAGCATTGGGCCTTAGTTCTGTCTCATCTAAAAGATAACTCTTCCAAAATCCTCTTAAGGCACTATTGAACATTCAAAACTAATTTGAGTAAGGGGAAATGATCAAGACCTGAATTACGGCTTTGCTGCAAGGGACAAATAAGGGGCAATATGGTGCATGCTGCCATGGAGAAGCCTGTGAAAGAAAAAGTGATTGTCACAGTTTATCTTCTGGTTCTCCAGCTGCTATACTGCATCAGATATATACTTGTTGTCATGCATGTTTTCTGGTGTGGCAGGGCACTGAGAGGGAGGGAGGGAGAAACTTGCCTGCTTCCCATTTTTTCTCCCAATCTGCACAACAGGAACTTTGAGTAGTTTGATTCTTAACCAGTGCTGCTCTACATGAGGTGGGTAGTTGTTCTGAGTGCTGTTGTAGTTGGGTTGGTATCAATCTGGAAGGATGTGAGTAGTGGGGTTCTGCAGGGTTCGGTCCTTGGACCTGTACTTTTCAATATCTTCATCAGTGACTTATATGTGGGTGTGAAGTGTACTCTGTCCAAGTCTGTGGAAAATACTAAATTGTGGGGTAAAGTGTACACTCTGGAGGGTAGAAAACAATTGCAGGAAGACCTGGACAGGTTAGAAAAGTGGGCAGTACACAATAGGATGCAGTACAACAAGGGCAAGTGCAGAGTGCTGCACCTAGGGTGCAAAAATATCCAGCACACCTACTGGCTGGGAAGTGACCCTCTCAGCAGCACAGAAGTGGAAAGGGATTTTGGAGTCATAGTCAAATCAAGATGTACATGAATTGTCAGTGTGACAAAATCATCAACAAAGCTAACCACATTTTATCATGTACCAGCACATGCATGATAAATAGAACCAAGGAAGTGGTACTTCCCATCTATGCAGCATTGATCAGACCACAGTTGGAGTACTGTGTCCAGTTTTGGGCACTGTACGTCAAGAAGAATGTTGATAGACTTGATAGGGTCCAGAGGAGGTCCACTCCTATGGTTAGGGGCTTACAGGACAAGCCCTATGAGAAGAGACTGAGGGACCTCTGCAAGAGAAGGCTGAGAGGTGATCTTATGGCCACCTACAAATTAATTGGTGGAATGCAGCAAGGGATCGGACATGCTCTGTTCACCAGGGCACATCTTGGAGTAACAAGGAACAATGGTCACAAACTGACAGAAAGCAGACTTAGGCTAGATATCAGGAAAAACTTCTTCACGGTAAGGGTGGCCAAAATTTGGAATGGGCTTCCAAGGGAGGTGGTGCTCTCACCTGTCTTGTGGGTCTTTAAGAGAAAGCTGGATAGGCATCTGGCTGGAGTCATCTGACCCCAGCACTCTTTCCTGCCTAGGCAGGGGGTCAGACTCGATAATCTGTTGAGGTCCCTTCCAACCCTAGCGTCTATGATTCTGTGAATAACTGAACTCGCAGAGGTATCTGTCATGGATATAAAAGATATAAATCAACCAGTTGGTGAACCAAGTAAAAACATATTTACACATAATGCTTTTCTTTAAGTTTGCACTTTTAAAATGTGTGTAGGTGGTTTTAACTTTTTTTTTAATCTATGCTTTAATAGAATATTAGGTTTGAAAAATCAAGAACTCAAAATTATGGAATTTCAAATTAAGGTTCCCTATATATTTTTTAATTCAGTCCTCTGCCCCCCCCCCCCCTTGTTGGATCCACACAATTGTGCCTCCTGCCATGCTACACATGCAAGACAGGAGGCACGACTATGATATTACACATTAGATCCATTCATGCCATATTGCCAGTGCAGTGGGAGCCCAATCCATACAATTGTGCCTCCTGCCATGCTACACATGCAAGACAGGAGGCACGACTATGATATTACACATTAGATCCATTCATGCCATATTGCCAGTGCAGTGGGAGCCCAATCCATACAATTGTGCCTCCTGCCATGCTACACATGCAAGACAGGAGGCACGACTATGATATTACACATTAGATCCATTCATGCCATATTGCCAGTGCAGTGGGAGCCCAATCCATACAATTGTGCCTCCTGCCATGCTACACATGCAAGACAGGAGGCACGACTATGATATTACACATTAGATCCATTCATGCCATATTGCCAGTGCAGCGGGAGCCCAATCCTAGCAAGAATCAGGCTCCCATGGCTGGGAGCTCCCTTTGCTGAAGGTGCTTCTTTCCATGGGGGCCATGTGCAGTTGAGATAAGAGTCCCCACAACTGATGAGGATCCCACTCAGAACTGCACTTTACATGTAGTAGAGCCCAAAAGCCCCATTACTGATGGTTTCTTTTGGCCCTGGCTGTGGATGAGGTGCAGCTTGGACCAGAAGTCCTGTCTGTTGCAGGGTTTCTTGGTCCCTGCTGTGGGTGAGGAGCTGAACCAAGATCCCCATGTGTTTCACCGCCCCCACACACTCCCCGCCTTGGGGATCACAGCAGATGTGATCCTCAGGTTTTGTGGTTTTCATGCTGTGCAAGATGTATCCCTGTGGTTGGGAGCTCTGCCAGTTGATGGGGCAACTACACATGCAAATTAAAGTTCAGTTGCAACCAACTATAAAGTTTGTACACATTTTCAAGTTCTAACTTTATAGTTGGTTGTGGAACTTTTTACTGTATGACACCTACTTTGCATGTGTAGCTGGTCTTAAGGTAATTGGGCAGTTAACCAGGTAATTGCACAGAACCTGTAACATGTAAGGGTGCTGCAGTGAGGGGGAGTTACTATAATGTACATGTACTTTCTTTTACTAAATGTGATGTTGGGTAAAACACTTAAATCAGAGTTTTAATCAGTGGATGATGATGTTTGTTTGCATATTTCTGGGTACCTTGGCTTAAGATCCTGAAGTATGATTTGCAGAAATGGTGAGCACCTTGGAAAAATCCATGAGAAAATCAATAATTCTGTGCTTAGAGCAGGGTTTGATTATTGTGTGGTAAATAAGGTACAGGACTACGCTGAACAAGGAGGATAACATGAGATGAGGACCTGCTAGTTCTGTGAAGCTCATGTATCCTGTGCACTGAGATGGGGGCTCTGAGGAAAACCCCCCCAAAACAATAGGTGATCACATAATTAAAGGAGGACAAATGATGGTTACATATGCAACCTTGTTTCTAATATTTCATAACTGAGGAAGGTATCTTCTGATAAAATATGGGTTTTAGAAAATGCTAACTCAAAAAAATTTAAATGCTTTGCAGGAATTTTAAGTTTGGATGTTCTTTCATCAATGCACCACCAGATTTCCATTGAAAACTAGCTTGGTTTCATGCCACATTACTTAAACTGCTTGAGAGCCTCACCTTCCTGGGTGCATGGCAGTGTGCCAGCCCAACTTTGTAGACTGCCAGGAATGTGGACTTCAGAGTCTGATGCTGCAAGACAGGCCTGCCATGGAGCCAGAGACCACAAGTAGTTTCTGTGTGCAATAATAGAAATAAACAAAATTGGTAGAATGAAAGAAAAAATCACGGTAGCCAGGCAATGCAGCCCCATACTCAACAATGTATGTTCGGGGGGTGAGTGGGATAAGCAGCATGATGCTCCTTCCCAAGGAAGTCCTTGCCACGGCTGGAACAGCCCTGAACCTAATAGCATATCTGGGGTAGCAGGGAGTGAATGGGGCACCAAGGGTGGCTTCTAGGAAACTCACACCACAGGACGGCTGCTGCTTGAGCTGATGGTGCTTCAGCGGCAGCAGTATTTGCCACCTTCCATGTGCATAAAGCTAGGGCAGGAAAGACTTCTTTTACCCTCACTGTGCCATGCCCCATCTACAGTGATCAGCAAGCTCTGCCCTCTCCCCCCCTGTCCCCAGCCCCCCTTCTCTCCAGCACTGAACAGCACTCGCTGTGCCTCTGAAACTATCTCATTTTACTGGGGAGGGGAGTAAGGAACTGAGGCTGATTGAACAAATCACTAGATACCACAGGAAATCTGTAGCACAGCTGGGAACTAGATCTATGTTTTGGGTCTAAAACAAGTGCCTTAAGCACAGGACAAGACTTTATCACTGTAAAGTAGTTTATTGCTAGTGAAGGCTAGTAAGGGGCATGTATCCAAGGCAGTTAGGATTTCAGGCCGTGTCAAATCCCACCAAATTAATGCAAGTTATTTACAGTGAGAGGGGTGCATGCCTTAGTCTTTGCCAAGTTCCCCACAAGTCTAAAATAGGCTCTTTATATAGTAGTGCACAAATAATAAAATCTCTGTACCTTTAAGCCATTGCTTATTGCTGATGGCCGTGGGTCAGTGCACTAATCCAGCAGCACCCTGTGAGGCACTGTAGCTCAAGCAGATACCACACTACCTTGGGTTGTGGAAGGGAATGCATGGGCAACATGGTCTTTGTGATCTCCCCCATCTTCCTAATAATGAAGGTTTCTATGGAAAACAGGCAATGTAACTGCTAGCTACCAGGCTTAAATAGTTCTTGTAAGTTAGTGCTTCTGCACCTTTTACTTAAATTGCTGCACCCATGAAAAGTCACAAACTTTCAGGTATTGCAATGAAGGTTATTCAGGAAGCAAATTTTCTCCTGGTCAATCCCAACACTAGGGGGGTACTGGGGATGGCGAATTCTCCCAGTCCTGGCAATGCTCAGCTTCCAGGTTCCCCCAGGAGCTAGGAGCTGAATGGCGCTGGGACTGGGGAGCTCTCTGCTTCCCTGCACAGCCAGGGACTGTCCAGGAGCAGCTTCTAGGGCAGCTCCCAGCTAGCTCCCAACCGCTTGGGAAAATCCCTGACCAGCCCAGTGCTGGCTGGGAGCTTCCCTAGAAGTGGGATAGCTCCCACCTAGGTTCCCACTGCTCAGGGAAATGCTTACTCAGTCCAGGGCTGGCTGGGAGCTGCCTCAGAAGTGGGACAGCTTCCAGCTAGCCCCCAGCTGTGTGGAGAAACACCACTGGGCATAGAGCTTGTTCCCATGTGCAAGGGGCTGGGAGAGCTCTGCAGTGGCAGTGGTCATCCAACCCTGTGGACATCAGGACCCCTCTTGATATGTATGGGAGAAGGTGACAGCTGCAACTGCAGCTGGCAGAAGTCTCCTGAACCCGTGCACAAAGGGATCAGCCCCATGCTCTCTGCCAGCCTCCAGGTGTTGCCCTGTGGGGTCAGGCCAACTCTTAGGATCTCAATATTGCACTGTTAGACAGGAGGGTGTGACACAATTGCATATATACAAACACACAAATCAATTAGGTGCATACACATCCAAACCAGCCTAGGCACATGCATACCTATCACTAATTCAAGCACATACACTACACACCCCAAAAGTTTGACACTGATCACTAATTTGTATATCATGCACACAATGACACATATATATGTACACACACACTCACCAGTTCATACACATACAACCCACCTACACATACACACAGGTAAGTTCCTACATTGGATGGTACAGTGTGTATGTGTGTGCTTGGGGTACCTGGGATACTTGGGGGGAGGTTAAGGTGAGAGAAAATGTTAAAGTGTAGGGAGTGAAAGTTGCTAAAACTGGGATTAGAACCAGTGGATAAGACAGTGGCAAAGAAAAAGGGGGCTTGGAGACAGAGAGGAGCTCAGGGCAGGTGTTGGAGGTGGCAGTGAGCCAGAAGCAGGATAGGGAGAAATGAGACAGAAATTAGAGGGGCGAGGAGCAGAGATTGGAGCAGGGCCAAACCATAGTAAAACAAAACCCAACTTAGGGGTCCAAATAACAGTTTTATTAAACAGACAGCACACTACACAGCCCCATGAAGTTACTGGTTTACACACATATGTGCACATGCGCACACACACACACACACAAGCACTTAC
>NW_017729029.1:62083713-62085674 GCF_001723915.1 Gavialis gangeticus
TTATAAAACAGTGGGTATCGATATCAAAATAGCAGGGAACTTATTTGCAAAGAGGGTAGAAAACAATAAAACTTACTACCTAAAATAAAATGTTAAAGCTTATCCTACATCTTAGCTTACTTACACTTGTCTATAGGGAATAGAGAGGGAGACAAAGTCAGAAATGGTTGGGGAAGGGGAGGTAATGCATTTTAAAATAAAGAAAAAAAAGAAAAACTTGGGGTTTTGCTACACAGGCTAGTACCCCACAGGAACCTGGAGCTCCCCCTGGCTGCTTCAGGAGGCCAGAGCAGAATAGGAGCAGTCCTGTACTGGGCTGTTCCCGGTGGGAGCAGATATGCTTCCAAAATGGAGCATGTATAGACCTGCTGCCAAGGAAGGCTTACTGCGCAGTATTTTACTGCACAGTAACCCTTTATAGCATTAATAGCATATGTAGATGCTGCTACTTTGAATAATACTTGTCTTCCTAAATGTTTATCCAGATGTAGCTCACATTGAAATTGGATTAATATATATTTAAAATTCATTTTAAGGTGTTCTACACACCACTTCCTCACCTCACAAAGACCAACTCCTGAAAATGAGACTGATTGCATTGGGATATTTACTTGTTCAATAGTGTTCACCTACTGCATGTTTCTGCAGCAGGTCAGTGTTAGTGTTAGGTTAGTGTTTCTACACTAGGTCAGTTACTCTTCATTTTAACAGTTTTTATTCTAATTAGTTAACTTGCTTTATCTTGCAAAGACTTCTGGTAAATTCTTGACCTTGTAATGTTATGTGTCTGCACAATTGCATTAGCAGACATTATGATGCTTTAAGGTCTCAAATACTATTAGCATGCAGACAATACTCTCCTACTGTTCTTTAAATGTGTCTTTGCCTGATCCCATATTACTTTTTAAGAATGTTTGCCTGCCTTTTTGTTCAAGTCTGGGTAACACCTTGACCTTAACGCAAATCAGTTTGTTGGCATGTCATCGATCTTGAAAAATGCTTTGACTCCTCTTTTTTTTTAGAGGGTTATAACCAATATAAACCAGTTCTATAAGTCTTGATTCTGCTCTACCTTTCCATCCTCCCTCTAGGCACAAACATACAGTAACCTTTCTTCTTTCTATTTTGGTGATGTATCTAAAATAAGCTTGGATTAAGACTTCCCAATATTTTGATTAATTAACTTGCGGGTTTGATTAATGCTTTTGTCCTCATTGTAATTAACTACTGGTTCGTAGAGCTAAATATATTCTTTGGCAACTTGAGGAGTTTGCAATACTGGGCTATGTGTCATGGTCAAAGATAAGAAAATAAATCCATATAATTCTAGTTTGAATGCAGATATCATTATCTAGCTCTAGCATTGCATTTCATTCAAAACCACTGGTTTCATGTCTGGCTGCCTCTTAAGGGCTCTCTAGATTTGCTTGGGCTGATATTTTTGGATATATTTACTTTGCCAAAAATGAATATTTTTACCTCAGCTTAGTTAACTTGGATTAACGGGACAGTGTAAATAAGGCTACTTGTTTCACAAAGCTTAGGTTTGTGGTTCTAGTTCAAGACTTCTAAGGAGCCTGTGGTTGAATTGGAGCTGTTAATGCAGGTGGCCTATTTTTATATTAATCTGAGTTAGCCAATTCAAATTAAGAATACACATTTTTGGCAGTATAGACATACCCCTACAGAGTATCCGCAGCCATTTCTATACTAACCTAATTATAATCCATAAAAAAAAATAAAAATAAATCCCCGTTTATCAAATCAGTCATCCTTTTTGTGTATGGCTCTGTTAAATCTACAGTAATTAGTCTTAAAATTATAATAAAAGACTGTATTTTTACATCTGCTCTTTTGCAGGTGTCATCTGCTACTAGATGTCCTGGGCTACTCTTTCCCAATGTGATTCCTCTTTGGATTCTATTCCTTTCCCTTTTCTTTTACTGTATTTGATTCAGATG
>NW_017729029.1:62090674-62097519 GCF_001723915.1 Gavialis gangeticus
AACCCCTTCCCGTAACCAGCCCTGGTGGGCCACTTCAGACAGAACACAGGTATCCAGAGACGTCACTCCCCAACTCCACTCCCTTACCAGAGTACTTTAGCTCATAAACAGTGTTTGCAGTACAGCCGAGTCACATCTTACGCAGGGGTTATGTTTTGAAGTCAGTGCGTAAGGTGAAAATAGTGTATAGTTGAAAATCCCTTAAATCGCCCTTCCCGCCGGGCTTCACCACCATTTGAATTTAGGAATTCAAAATTATCAATAATATTTTATAGATATGTGTCTAATTCTTTATTGCCCTGCATCTTGCATCCTTGTTTACGCATGTTCAGAGCAAATCCCAAGTGGGTGCAAAATCCTGCTAATTGATTTTGGTAAGATTTGGCTGCTATTTTATGCTTAGTTTGCATGGGTATAAATGGCTACATTCTCCAGTGCCTGGCATTTAGTGAAGTTCCATATGTCACTTTAATGTGGAGAAGTATACTCCAAATTCATGTTCGCTTGTATTTAGGACTTCACGAGGAAATTGTACTAATTTAAATAAATTGGTTTGGAAACTGATTTAGTTAAATCTGTGCCACTTGCTTCTACAGACAATTCTATTTAGAATTTAAAATGCCCCCTATCAATTTAGCTTAAGTTGTTTCCTCACCAGCTTATGTTAAATCAATAAGAGGATCTCTGAAACTGAAATCAGATGTCCCATGCAATGCAGTTACTTCAATTTTTAAGTAAATTGGTTTAGAATTTAATCGAGACAATTTTTCCTAGACCATGAGGCCTCAGACAGCTTCTCCCTAAAACTCTTATAGCAATGAATGATTTGAAAAAAGGTGCTATTCATAGTAGTGCAAAAACTGTGGCTTCACACATTTTCTTTGGCTTTAATCTGTTTGGCTCTATATTCAGTGAAATTTATTTTGTGTTCGGATTCAATTGGACCTTAGAATTCAAAGCAAAATATAAGTTTCACATTGGTACCATGGAAAACCACAAATTCTGCATATTTTTGATGTGAAACCATAAAATGGTTTGGCTGAGGTTCACAGAAAATGTGAACCTTTCAACGAATGTGGGCTTAGTTCCCAGTTTGTAATAATCTTATGCCAAGCAACCTTTTTTGTGGCTTAACTTCATTGTGACTATTTTGCACATATCAACTGTGCCAGCATGAGTTATCCTTAATGAAGTTTGTCATTTTTGTCATAGTCTTTTCTATCCATGGTTCTGTTGCAGTTGTCATACAAAGGGTTGCTTGACTTGAAGCTCTCAGACAGACAACTGTTGACAAGGTGTTTTCTGTGAGGACCTTAACTCAGAAGTTAACTTCCCCTTTCTTCATCAGCCAAAGAGTATGTTTGTTAATTCCTTGGACATACTTCAAAACTTATCTTTTTGTTTCTGGGCATTTGGGAAAGATGGGGTAGTGGGACCTTGGACTTGCTGGAATTTTAGCTCATGCATGTGTGGAGTTCTGGCACATGGTGGCTTACTTTCTGGTTCAAATGAGGCAATTCTATAATTTAATAATAAATACCTTTAGTGTGATACTTTAGATTTACTACTTATTTGATCTGGCTTAAAACAAAATGAATTTTGAATTTTTTAGGGGGAAAAGGCACATATGTGGAAAAATAAACTGTGCTTCTTGTTGAACAGATATATTGCTGGCTGACCATTTTTGACTAGTGTTTGGTGCAAAAAGAAAAATTTTGCCCCAACATTTTTTCAATAAATTTTCATAAAATGTATGTTCCTTTTTCACCAAATCCAGTTGTTTTAAATTTATGTGACCAGAGTCTCGAGTCCACAATGCATGCTGGTTAAACAAATGTGAGTAAAAACGTGATGAAACTTTTTCACCTAGGCCGTGTCTACACAAGATGCTGACTGTGCAGTAGCCCGATACTACTGCAAGGTAACATTCCATGGCAATAACCGTGATGCAACGCTACTGCACAGTAGCAGAAAAAAGACATTTGTTGGCACTACTGTGCAGTAACTTGGCTTACTGCACAGTTGTTTAATACTTGTTTATCCAAGTACTAAATGACTGTGTAGTAATGACTACACAGTTGGCATCTTGTGTAGACGTGACCCTAGTGACTGAAAAGTGGCATAAGTAGATGTACTGATCTGTATCAGCTTTAAAGCACTGATCTGTACATCCAATCACTTCTCATGGTCAATTTTTAAAAGGAGGATAAGGTATCTAACATACCTGTGGGCATGTTAACACTTCAGTCAAAGGAGTGTGGAACTAGCCAGTTTGGGCTTTGGTCTTATGGTCCCAGCAGCACAAAGCTCAGTGTGGGACTATAAGACCATCCTGTATGAAAGCATCCAAGAATTAATACAGGATCCCAGGAAGGTCCTTCAGTCTGTTCTTTAGTCCATTCTCCTGTTGTTATTTCTCAGTCTTACTAGTTTATAGCTTGCATGGCCCATATGATGTATAATGTATATGTATGCAAAAATACAAGAAGTAAGGCCAGGGATTCTGCACTATCCTGTGGAGGATAATCTTGATAGCGTACTTTAATAAGCATAAATGAGTCAGTCACTACTGTAGTGTTAGAGTGCTGTTGTAGCTGTGATGGTGCAGGGATTAGGCCTGTGTGAAACAGCACTGTTTTGTTTTGTCTTCCATTTTGCCATTTTGATGGGACAGTGTTTCATTTCAAGTTTTATTCCATTTCAAAACCACTGTTCTGTTCTGTTTTGTTGAAACTGTTTCGATGCTGTTTTGAAATTTTGCCCATAGACTATAATGGGGAAGTGCAAAACTGCCTATAACTTTGTCATTTTTTGGCAGACTTGGCCTCTACATAACATGCTAGTATGCCCCAATGAGGCCTCCTCCCCCACTACAGCCTCAGTCTGGTCCACCACTTTAAATAACAACAGGTAAAATAATAACTTAGTGAGCAGCACTGTAGCATGAGCAGCATCACAGGCAGCCAAACTGTGACAGAGCTTTTCTTTCCTCTCCTGCAGGAGCTTCTTCTCCAGTGTGTATGTTAAGGCGTGCCATCACTGTATCCTTCCCCCCTCTTCTCCCTCCCTCTCCTTACTTTCTGTTTCCCTGAAGGCAAGCCCTTCTTCATCTTCAAAACTCAAAGCACTTAAAAACTTTTGAAATATTTGAACTGCCCTTATTTTGTTTCAAGGATGTTTTGAAGCTCTTTTATTTTGATTTCACTGTTTTGAGCTCAAAACGAATCAAAACAGCATTGAAACAAAACAGCTGGCAAAATTTCACACAGCCCTAGCAGGAATTATATGAGAGAGAGGATTCGGCTGGGTGGTATCTTTTATTGGACCAACTGCATAGTTGAGGGTAGCATTAAACAAACTTTTGAATGCAAGACAATTCTTCTTCCATCCTGAGGAGAAAAGCAAGCATGGAGATTAAAAAAAAAAAAAAAGGTTGGTAGAGCTATGAAATGTGAGGGGGAGAGAAATTTTTAAGGATAGCAGACAAATAATTAGCAGAAGAAAAGAAGCTGATTACTGGGAGATCAAGGCCTATTAAAAGGGAAAAGAGCCATAATTACCTTTTGTGTATGGGAAGAATTCAGGAATCTGTTAGTTTATAATGGCTGTGTCTACATGAGAAGTGTTATTGTGGGGAAGGTGGGAGTGTGGGCATTTCCTAGTCTCAGGCATCCAGGAGCCCCACACCCCCTGAGCATGGGCACCATGGGCTGAGTGACAGCATCGGAGAGCAGCTGGCCTGCAGGAGGATAGGAGGGGGATCAGAGTCAGCAGCAGGTGCTGCCAGAAGCCTGGCCTGTCCCACTCTGGGAACAGGCCAGAGGAGACAGGATGTCTGCAGTCAGCACCCAACAGCCTGCCAGCCCCAGGGGAGCATGCAGGGATGGGGGGCTCAGCCAGCAGCTGCCTGGGTCCAGGCCTGCCAGCCCAACTTACTGTGGTCCCTGGGCATCCGTGCATAGCTGACAAGCCAGGCAGTGCACAGCCCCTGGTACAGAGCATCTTATCTGTACTGAGTCAACATGGTGTATGGTGACCAGTGGTGTCCCCCAAGGGTTCAGTATTTGGACCAGTACTCTTTAATATATTTATAAATGATGTGCATTCCAGTGTCAGAAATGGATTGGCTAAGTTCACAGATGACACCAAATTATGGGGAAGTGAAGTCATACTAGAGGATAGGCTGGCAATTCAGGCCAACTTGGACAGGCTTGCAAAGTGGGTGGATCAAAACCTGATGACATTCAACACAGAGAAATGCAAGGTGTTCCACCTCAGTAGAAAAAACCCACATCATACTTACAGGCTCAGCAGTGCTACACTCACTAGCACCATGACCAAATGAGACTTGGGGGTCATGATTGACCACAAGATGAACATGAGTCACCAATGCGATGCCACAGCCAGCAAGTGAATAAAATTCTGGCTTGCATCTACTGATGCCTCTCAAGCAAGACTCAAGAAGTCATCCTCCCACTTTACTTGGCCTTGGTGAGGTTGCAGGTGGAGTACTGCATCCAATTCTGGGCTCCACACTTTAGAAAGGATGTGGAGAAGTTTTAGAGAGTTCAGAGTAGAGCTGTGTGCATGATTAGAGGTCAAGAGAACAGGCCTTATGAGGGGAGGCTGAGAGGCATGGGACTCTTCAGCCTGGAGAAGCGAAGGTTCAAGGATGACTTGGTAGAAGCCTATAAGTATATAAAGGGTGTGCATCAGGAACTGGGAGAAGGTCTGTTCACCAGGGCACCCCAAAGGAAGAAAAGGTCTAATGGTTACAAACTGCTGGAAGACTATTTTAGATGGGACATAAGGAAAAACTTCTTTACCGTCCGAGTCTCCAGAGTCTGGAATAGAATCCCCCCAGAAGTGGTGCAAGCACCTACTCAGGATACCTATAAGAAATGCTTGGATGCTTATCTTGCCGAGATGATCTGGCCACAGCTAACTTCCTGCCTCTGGGGCAGGGGGCTGGACCTGATGATCTCGCAAGGTCCTTTCCAGCCCTAATGTCTATGAAATCTATGAAATGTAGCAAACTCTCACAAACAGCTTCTGTCTCATGGCTCTGCAGGGCCCACAGCTGCATCCAGGGAAGAGGCCGTCCCTGGCAGCTAAGATGCAGCTTCAGGGTTGGTGCCAGCCACAGCTGGGGCCTTGCAGATGTGCCGGCTCTGCCAGAGGAGGACCCAGGTCAGGACCCTCCTCCTGGAGCACCTGGTGGAGACATCATGGGAATGACTGGAGGACTCATGGACTCGGTGAGCGGAGGATGTAACCCACGAGGAGGCAAGGGACTGGCGTGAGGAGGTGCAGGATTGAGCAGACTAGGAGTTCTGGGACAAACTTGTGGCCCTGAGGTGTGAGTGGCTCCAGGTGGTGCAGAAGCAGAGTGCCATCATGGGCCAGGCAGGTCAGGCCAAGGATGATGACTGTCAAGTGCTGGACACCGTTCTGGCCCTGGCAGTTGTGTTCATACTGCCTACTGCCCAGCTCCCAACCCTAGCCCCACATGCACCTTGGCAGCCACCCATCACCCTGTAACAGGAGCTCTCCTGGACCTGGGAGGAGGTCCTGTGGTGCCGCCTCTAGGCAGGAGCACCTGGCCTGGCCTCCACCCAGGTACCCCACCACCCAGCCCCCACTTCCTGGGCCCAGCCCCACTGCTCATCCTGGCTCTGTTTGTATGAGGAGACAGAGATGCCAAGAGTGATGCCAGGATTGCACACCAGCCCTGCTGGGCCTGGACTCCACCTGCCAGAGGGGGGGCTGCCCATGCTGGAGGAGTACCAGACATCATTGCCCTTGGGCAAACCCCCTGCCCGCTGCACTTTACTGCAGCATCCAGACCCATGGGAGAACAGCCAGAGGCTGGGGAGCTGGCCACTTGCCCCTGGGCCCTGCCATCTAGGCACCCCCACCCCATGGCCCCCAACTCTAGGACACCACAAAAATCACCTTGTATGTAGTCTGCACAGGGAAGAGGGATTTTTAGTGGTGGGTGGGGTGGGTGATGGAGCAGCTCTGTTCATTGGGGAGGGATGGGGAAGGGAGCTCTATTTAGGGCTGTTAGTCTTACCTCGGTCCTGGGTAAGCTTTTTGAGAGAATTATCCTGGTGCATGTCTGCGAGGGGCCAGCAGGGGAGATTGTGCTTAGGGGCAGCCAACATGGGTTCATTAGAGGAAGGTCCTGTCAGACCAACCAGGTGGCCTTCTATGACCAGGTCACAAAATCCTTGGATGCCGGTGTCGCGGTGGACATAGTCTTTCTGGACTTTAGGAGGGTTTTTGACACTGTCTCTCACCCAATTCTCATTAAAAAAACTAGGAGACTGTGGTGTCAATACCTACACAGTCAGATGGGTCACTAATTGGCTGGAGGGCTGCACCCAGAGAGTAGTGGTGAATGGGTCTTATTCAACCTGGAGGGATGTGGGGAGTGGGGTTCTGCAGGGCTCGGTCCTCGGGCCCGCACTGTTCAACATCTTCATCAGCGACTTGGACAAGGGGGTAAAAAGCACCCTGTTCAAATTCACAGATGACACTAAGATGTGGGGAGAAGTGGGCACGCTAGAAGGGAGGAATAGGCTGCAATTGGACCTGGACAGGTTACAGGGGTGGGCAGATGACAACAGGATGGGTTTCAACACTGACAAGTGCAGGGTACTGCACCTGGGGAGGAAGAACCAGCAGCATACCTACAGGCTAGGGAACTCCCTTCTAATCTTTGCAGAGGCAGAAAAGGATCTTGTAGTCATCACTGATGCCAAGATGAACATGGGCTGACAGTGTGGGGACGCGGTCAGAAAGGCCAACCATACCTTGTCATGCATCCACAGATGCATCTC
>NW_017729029.1:62097848-62105786 GCF_001723915.1 Gavialis gangeticus
GTCAGGGCGGCTAGGATCTGGAACCAACTTCCAAGAGAAGTGGTGTTGGCTCCTACCCTAGGGGTGTTTAAAAGGAGGCTGGATGAACACCTTGCTGGGGTCGTTTGACCCCAGTACTCTTTCCTGCCATGGCAGGGGGTTGGACTTGATCATCTGCTCAGGTCCCTTCCCACCCTACCAACTATGAAATTTGTTGGGGAGGGGAGATGGGGTCTGTTTGATGTGAGGGGAAATAAAGACTTTTTCTTCTGGTATGTGTTAGTAGTGAGTGTGGTGCTGGGGGTGGGTGGGCAGGTCAGGGAGGGTCCATGGGTGGTGGTGCAGGTGGGCTAGAGCAGGGAGTGTTGAAGGAGCTCATTGGCTAGAGCCTTCCATACCCAGTGCCCTGGCCTCTACTGACAGGTGTGCCTCTCCTGGTGCCTCAGCCAGGATAATATGCATGTATAGATGCACTCAATGTGCCATAAAATCAATGTCAGTGTAAAGTCCTTGGTTCCTAGTGTCCATCCAGCTTATGATTTTTTGTTACCAAGTTTGCCTTTTATAAGTGTTAGATTTCCCTTGAGCGAGATCAGAGAGGTTGTTCTGTGAGTAATGCTCCTAATGGTATAGATGTGTCTCTCTGGTACCATTTTTCTATGAGGGTTCACTCTGGTGGATTATTTCTGTTTAACCCAACACATGTAGTTGTCATGAGGGCATTTGGCTCTTGGTTCATTAGATCAGAGGTATCACATTTTGACAGAGTCGTGTATTGGATACATGGGTTTTTGATGGTTTGTTTGGGGGGTATAATGCCTGTAGTAGCAATAGCATTGTATTGGTCGGTTAAACATTTATTGCTAAGGTAAGGCTGTGTCCCACCTGATGTCTGAGCAGTGGGGAGTTTGCTCTTTATCATATGTTGGGGAGGGTTACCAAAATCCCTGATTATTTTGGTATCAGAATTTGATTAATTTATATTAAGCTGAAGGTAAAATTCACCAGATCAAATATTTGTCAGTAAGTATTATAATACTGCTATTTTAGTCATCCTAACTAATGAATCCTAATTAATAATCCTAGAAAGAGAGGCAGACTTTGCAGTGCTTGCAGAGATGACTTAAGTTCCTTTGGAATCTCTGTGGATGATTGGGAAAGGAGTGCAGAATGCAGTTCTGGTTGGCGGAGTCAGCTTGCAGATGGAATGAGGTTTTGTAAAGCAGGCTGGATCAAGTTTTGTGATGACTGGCATCAGAGGAAGAATGAATCTGTTGCTCAGATTCAAAGCATTGCTAGTGCATGGGTGTACCCTACCCGTGCCTTACCTCTTACTTGTATATAAGACTCTGCAGCCATCAAAGAACTCATTGGTGCATAAACTGTGCTCTGTCAAGAGTGATGGTTTCAATTGAAATAGATTATATTCTTAATTCCGGGTGAAGCTGATGCTAAAGATAAGGAACTAAAAATGACATGATTATTTTGGACAAAAACCTGAAATCCTGTCAATGTTCATGGATCCCTTTCTGAGTAGGGATCACAGGAGTTAGCTAATGCTGTTTTTCCTCACAAAAGATCCTGAAGTCCTTTTAATACTGTTTGTTTGTACTCCACTGTTTGTTTTATATCCCCCTGTTGTCTCACCTGTTTATCAGAAGCTCTTGTAAGCAAGGACTTTTTGCTCTCTACTGGGCCTGCAACATTAGAGTCCTGATCTGCGATGCAGGCTTCTGCATTGGATTTTACAACAGGAATAAAAAAAATAGCATGAGGTTTTTCTTCCACACTCCTGATATTTTGCTGCTCTTATATGATATGAAACAATTGCCTAAGAGTGTACAGCAATACTGAATAACAATTTGAAGCAGATAATAGGAAATACTTTCTCCAACTCTGAGATGTGCCTGTCACTAAGTCAACATTACTAACCTAACATGAAGCTGCCCTTCCCAGTGTAACAGCAATTATATTTAAAATAGATCAAATCCCTGCTGTCCATCAACATGGCATGCTTTATAGTGTACAACCTCATTTTTGTGCATGGTGACCTCATTCATGCAGGATGACCTGATTTGTTTATTTAAAAAGAGATCTATTTCAGAGGCTTAAAGATTTCCTTTATATCCTCATAATACCCTATATTTTTGCAATATTGAACAATTCAGTAGGGCTGTGCGAGGCTTTGGATCCCACTTCAGATCCGGACCCACTTTGGATGATCCGGCATCCGAAGAGGCACTTCCGGGTCAAAGTGGGATACAAGCAATGGTGTTTGGAGCGGGTTGGGGGCATCCGAAGTGCTTCGGACCCTTTTTTGATGCTCTGGAGATGCTTTGGCCATTTTGAGGGTATTAGAAGAGGGAGGAGGTGCGGGGAGAGGGACAGAGAGCAGGGGAGGGAGGAGGATCAGGGAAGACTGACGTCTGTAGATAGCCAGTGAGAAGGATTTCTCCCTGGCTACCTTTCCAATGGCAGCATCTGTGGGGTGGGACTAGAAAAAGTATAAAAGCCACTGTTTCCAGCCCTTCTGTGCCTTTTGCAGCTCATTCCTGTCAGAAGCTGTGAGAGAGAAGAACATTGTGACTGAGGCCTGCCTGCTGCTTTTTTGTGTTATAAAGGTGCGGTTAGGATTTAGCTTAGCTTAGCTTAGCTTAGTTTAGCTTAGCTATTCAAGGCAATTATTAGTAGTATTACAATTCATTTCTTTGAATTATTTTTTTGGGAGCTTGTTTTGGAAATTTTGCAAAAAGTCAGTTGTGTTTTCCCAGCCTCCTAGGTAGTCAGTACTCATGGACTTAATATACACAGTGGAGTTCTGGCACACTGTGACCAGCCAAACATCTGACACCCCAGGCACCTCTGCACTTTTACCTGCACTGCTACATCCCCGTTTCTCCCTGTGGCAGGTGTGCCTCTTCGGGGTCTGTTCACTAGTGACCCCACCTACCTGTTATGGGCCAACCGCCCACCTTCTCGCCTGCCACACCTTGTTGTTAATTGCTTAATTAGATGTTAATTAAGCGGGGGGGGCCTGCCCATTTTACTGCCCCAATGTAAGGGGGCGCTATCTGCGGCTCCTTTCTTCCCCTTACACCGCAGCCCAAGCCTCGCAGATGGTACTCACATTGGTTAGTTCTGGCCCCCTTGTCTTCCCTGGGCTCTCCATGGCCCTGCTCTGCTGGACACCTCACTGGGCATTCGTCAATGCTGCCCCCCCTCTCTGGGGTTTCTCATTGCCCCTTCCTTGTGGTTTCTCACTGTCAATCCTGCCCTCTCTCTGGGGCTTCTCACTGCCCTCTCTCCGGGGCTTCTCCTGTGGCCCCCTTGACTCTAGGGCTTCTCCTGTGGCCCCCTTGGCTCTGGGGTTTCTCTTGCTCAGGTGGGCTCAGGTGGCTGCAGCCATGCCTGGCCCTAACTCTCCTCCCTGGGGGATTGAACCCCTGCCTGGCTCAGGCGGCCTTGGCCTTATCTGGCCTCTGACTCTACACCCCTTCTCTGGGGCTGGGTTCCATACACTCCAAAGTGCTGGGCCATTGCAGGCTCAGGGACCAGTGCACCTCCAATGTTCCAGGGCCAGTGCACCTCACAGGTGCCGGGGCCCTCCCCACTACCGGGGTTCCCCTATGAGGCCTCCTCCAACTCCTAATAGCCTCACCCAAACCACTGGTTGTAAACAATAACAGAAAACTCAAGCCCCTAGTCTATAACATAAATCTCTGCCAATCGGCTACAACATCATTCAGGCCCTCATCAGTACCTCATTTTTCAGCCATTCAGGCCCCTTCCTTTTTCCTCACTCAGGCAGAGCTCCTTCCCCTTTGGCTGCCATCAGGGAACTGCCTTCCTGACCTCAGCCGGGGATTATATGGGAGCCAGGCCCTGTCCCTTCCAGTCAGCTGACTCCCACCGGTTACCCTGGCAACCTGCAGCTGGATTCCTTCCACAAGTAGCAGGCACCTCAGTGCCCTGCTACACTCCCCCACCTCCCACCCCAGCCTGTCCCGCACCTCCTGATGCCTCCATTTCCATTTTCATTGACTGTTTTTTTTTCTGGCACTGCATGCCAGGCCAGTCTCTGGCTTCTTTACTATTCCTTCCATCCAGGACCAACTGCAGGTACTTCCTCAGCCTGACAAAGGGGTTTTCAACCCTAAAGCTTCCAAAGATACATTTGTTAAAATACTCCTTTTTTTCTTCATAATATACATATAGACATAAAAAACACAAGATAAGCCATCACACACCATGAATAACATCATATGTCCAACACAACACATCTTTATTTCTCACTGTCAATTCTTTTATAAACTGACAGGCTCTGTGATAGTTCTGTGTGGCTAAGTTATTGTACCTGTTGTCAAGTAAAGCAGAGGACCGGGTGTGAGGCTGTAGGGGAGGAGGAGGCCTCAGTAGGGCACACTGCCGTGTTGTGCAGAGGCCCCAGTGCCAGGAAGGGCACACCTTAACACACACACAGTGTCACCCACCCACATCACGAGTTTTGCTTGTCAGCAGCTTGTGGGGCAGGGCCCCAAATGACTGACTCCCCCAGCAACAGACAGCTGGCAGGCAGGTTTCGTGGCCTGGCAGGGCCCAGCACTCACTCAGGCCTGCTCTAGGACAGACACAGCGGGCAGGCATTGTGGCCTTCGTAAGAGCCACCAGCCCTGAAGTTTTCATCCCACTGCACCTTAACACACACAGGGTCATTTGCGTCCCGAGTTTTGCCTGTCAGCAGCTTGGGGTGCAGTTCTCCCCTCAGTTCCTGCTCCAATCTTCTTGAAACTTAGTAGGCATTGTGGCCTCAGTAAGAGCTACCAGCCCTGCAGTTTTCAGCCCCCTGTGTTGTAACACACAGCCGTGACATGAGTTTCAGCTTTTAAGAATTTGGGGTATAGTTCCCCCCAAGCCCCTACACTGATCTTCTTGAAACATGGCAGGCTACATGGTCTTAGCAGAGGCTACCTGTAAGATTCATCCAAATTGGATAAGAAACAACAAAGTTATAGATCTTTCATTGATTCCCCATTATACCCTATGGTCAGGTCTCCAAGGCAGTTCCAAAGCTTTGGAGCTGCTTTGGCCGCATCAAGGCAGAAACCCGGTCTGGAGCTCCGGATTGGATTGTGGCCATCTGAAGCGGCTGGATCCAAAGCCAGATCAGATCGCTGCCGACTCACACAGCCCTACAATTCAGGCTAAGGTGGCAGTAGAACATACTAAATGCACTGGTATTTGCTGTTACACATGCCCAGATATTTTGATACTGATGAAATATTTTTTTTTGCAACATGCTAAGATGGTTTTGTCATACTAAAATAACTGAGGCAAAGCAAAGAGTAATTCTCTCTCATGCTTTCCACTAGAGGCCAAGGGAGTCCAGAGAAAAGGGTACTATCCCTTCGCCTGATACTCTGAACAGCTGTATGACATTGAGTAAGTCACTTCATCTCTTTCCTTTGGTTTTCCTAATTATAAAATGAACATAATGATAAATGTTTTTATGAAATGTGCTATCAGAGCTAAATGTTATTACTGTTTCTTATTAAGTGGGTTGAGTTTTAAATGTAGATTTATTTATTACCTCTCAGTGGAGTTGGGACTAGCATTTAACTGGAATGTTGAATGTGACTTCTACAGTTACACTGGGTTAGGGACATTTCCATTTCCCCTAAGCTTTCTTCAATAGATGAATGTCAACTCTAGCCTTGAATATCTCTAATGAAGGTAATTGCACAACTTCCCTTCATAATTTCTTCAGCCCTTTACAACAACGCTTTTTGTAGTTCTAAAGCTCTTGCTAATATTTTACCCAAATTTTCAACGTTGGCATTTAAGAACCTTCCTCAAAGTTTTATTCTTATTGGCCAATGAAAGCAATTGAAGCCTAGCGTCATTACAACACCCTTCATATATTTTGACAGCATTTTGGGGTTCTTCAATCTTTTTCTAGAACAAAAAATTGCAAGTTGTCTTAAAGTTTTTTTCTGAGTCCCCCCCCCCCAAATAATTATGATAGTTTGTTCCTTCAAAGGCTTCCTAATCTATCACCTTATAATGTGATGTAGGCAATCCCCAACTGAGGCTATATATGTACTAAGTAGAACACAGGTGCTGGCCCCAGCCTCCCCTACCCCATCTGGGTCTGTGCTGCATGCCAGAGCGTGTGTATGGGGGCATACTCAGGGACAATATTTGTTTCTTGGGAAATAAGCGTATGTGTGCTCATGGGAATGCACCCTCAGGCTGCATCCAAACAAGCGCAACAGTGCCACATACCACACATTCAAGTGTTCTTTGCACTGCAAGGTAGCAGCATGGGGGGAGGTGGGGGTGACCCTGGGAGATCCCTCTGGTAGTTGTCCCTGGGGAAACAAATGTCCATACTCATGTGGACACAGCCTCTGAGTTCATTTAGCATGAATTATCAAGCTTTAATGTGTGGGAACTGAGATTTTAAGGGCTTTAATATGGTCGAAGTATAACAGGTAACTTCACTTGTTCAGTTTTTAACTCCAGAGGTAAAATCTAGGCTCCATTGCAGTAAATGACAGTTTTGTCACTGATTTCAATGGGGCCAAGATTTTGTTCCTCTTCCAGAACATGGGGAAGGAGACAGAAGTGGCAAGTGTTCACTTCTGAAAATTGGGAGATTTTTCTAGATATTATAGTAAAAGCCATATATATATGGCTTTTACTATAATATCTATAAAATGCCCCCCCGCTTTTTCTTTCTTCTTTTTTGCTCTATCCCTTAGCTCCTGTTCAAGCCTGGAATAACCTTGTTTCCAGGATCTTCTTCTCTGACTGCTATGTTGGGAAGTCTCTAGAGTATTTCAGCAGCACAAGTAGAAGCAACTTAATGTAGTTGTGCTACCATGCTTCAGTGGCTTTCGCAATGGAAAACCCAAAGTAGTTTGGCTGTTTACATCACCTAGGTCATCTCACTGTCAGCAGAACCTCTCATTCCCCTCTTGTTTCAGAGAAATTCTTTCCCAGAGAGCTGAGTGAATGGGTTTCTATAGGATGAAGGCAAAGAGAAGTAGAGGCTGCTTTCTCCCCTTTAATCTGCACAAGTATATACAGAAGTGGTGTGTGCACGTTTTACAGCACTGTAATTTCTAGAGTACCAGAAAGTTACAGAGCTCTTAAACATGACAGAAGTGTTTGGTGGAGTGGGGGAAACCTCTGAACCTCCCTGGACTTTCCAGGCTAAAAGGGAGGGGGATCTCTGCAGCCTCCTGGGGCTTCTCCACTAATCAGAAATTTGACCAGCATACAGAAGTTATTTAAAGCACTGTAGGTTGCTGAGTGCTGTAAAATACAGTGCTTCAAATTTAACAACTCATTTAACAAGGGTTAATTTATAGCTCTTTACCCATTTTTAAAGTGATGTAAAGCCATGCACTTCTATTAAGTCATGGTAATAAAGCCCTTTAAATGGCAAAAAGGCAACTTCTGTACGCACCCAAGGTCTCTTGCAGACAAAAGGCAACACAGCCCCACAAAATTTACCTGAGACCATACATATAGAGCATGAACACGTCTCATGCTCTATAACTCCCATATCCATCTCTGGAGTACTATGCCTAATGCTTATTCCTAACTGTATATTTTAACAATAAATTATTTGTTCATATATGAACTGAGCTCCACAGCTTAGTGAGACCTTCTAGGTCTCATACTCTGGCACTTATAATGTACAAATATCTGTATTGTTGCTGTTGTCTGTGTTTGATCGGTGGTCAGCAAAATTTTCCAGTGTTGGCCTGGAATGACCCAGCTTAGATTCAAAGTGGGCCAGTGCTAGGACTCGGCTGTCACCACAGCCACTTTGGAATGGCCTTGGCAGAGATGCCTGTTGTGTGGCTACTGTGTGGTGTGGGCAAAGCCAAAAGATGCCAAAGCCCTGCTCCCCCTGCCTCCCAGCTAAACAGGCCAGATGCAATGGCTCTG
>NW_017729029.1:62110786-62122513 GCF_001723915.1 Gavialis gangeticus
TGGCCTGGGCAGAGCTGCCTGTTGTGTGGCTACTGTGTGGTGTGGGCAAAGCCAAAAGATGCCAAAGCCCTGCTCCCCCTGCCTCCCAGCTAAACAGGCCAGATGCAATGGCTCTGTGGGCCATTGGTTGCCAACCCCTGAAGTAGATTAAGCTATAATAGGTACGCTTGCCTGTTACAATCACACCTATGTTTTATAATGTAGATTCATAGTCACAGTAGAAACCTTGATCTCATAAGCCCATATATGTCTAACTTTGCAGTAATCCCTATAATTAGTATAATTTTTCAGGTGAGCAGACTCGCAATCCCACTACATATGGCAAACAAAATAACTTGAAAGTGATCAAATGTTTAATCACTATTAAGTCTGTGGCAGTTAATAGGTTATATTCTATTGTTATTTGTTTAATGACGATCATGTGGCTAAATTCTGTAGCTCATAATATGATTTAACTGTAGAAGGAAACTTCAGCAAAATTGCCAGGACATCATAAATCTGGGAACTAGAATGTGACAATTAGTTGTGTTGATGTTGCACATTTGTCGGAGCAATGTACTGTAATTAAAGAAATAAATTAAAATAAAGTTGAGGGAAGTAATAATGAGTTCTGTTAAAGTAATACAAACCCTTCATGTTGAGAAACTGTACTGAACCAAAAATAATTATATGGTGTTAATTAAGACAATACTGAAAACTGCAATTACAAACTTAATGCTGACAGATCAATTTCCTTCTTTACTTTTTACTATGCCCTTGCTGCAATCCAGTAAGCAACTGATTTTTACTCTTAAATTGTTTGCCTCAACTTCATGATAAATAATATTTTCTATAGTCAGTGTAAAAGGAAGGGGATTTAAGGATTAAACTCAGCATGCTATTGTAGTATGTCTATTTCACACTGAATTTAATTGTGCCTGCAGTGTGTGTCATTGGTAGGACAGAAATGTTGCTAATGAGTTGGCCAATACATAGAATTCAGTCAGTAGTTTAATGTAGTAAATCATGTTTTTAGAAGTCTTTTTCCAGCTTTGCTCAGAACAGTAGCTAATTAAAATCTGGCAAGCATAACCATAAGTGAAATGTTGGCATAATACTTCTTGTAAAAGCTATTTAAGGACTGCACTCATAGAAGAAGGTGGTTATGCTTGAGTTATCAAAGAAAACTTGCTCTGTACATGTCTCTGAGTATGGGCATAATTTTTGCAAGGCTTCATTTTCCTTGCAGTATTTGAAAAGGCTAAAGATGACTTTAGTTATGATTCTCACATTTTCAGGTAAAATTCAGGTTTCGCTACTAATAGTCTTCTATCATTATGAAATATTACAGTGTGCTAATAGTGGTAGGTAAGCAGACTTTATACCCCACAGGCATTTACTTATGAGAGGAAACATCACCAAAATGGTAACACTTTTGGCACAATTCCTGGAGGGATGGAATGACTTTGACTCTCATTAACTTCAGCTAAATTACCTTGAAAAATTGCTGAGTACCTTGTAGGAGATTCTTAAAACCTCATAAAGCTGACTCGAAATTAAAATAGCCTGCTCTCTAATTGCTGTGAGACTCATTCTCTTCATGTGCACAAGGCTACTTTAAATTTTCAAGGTTACTTTAAAAAATATTGTCAGTCAGGGGCTATCACCTAATAGCTGACTGTAAGAGTAGTGGCTCATAGTAAAAGCAAGCAAAGACACAAATATAGTCCAGAAGTCATTAACATTTGTCAGCATTTTGGTCTAGCATATTTTTGGCATCATTAGAAATGGAGAGTAATTTTTGAGGACTTTATTGTAATGGCACATGTTGAGTGAAACTGAAAATCACAAACCTATGAAAGACCTAGAGTAGGCTGTATCTTTTCCATCCAAAAGGTTTATTAATATTTTTTAAAAATTGAAAGGAAAAATGTATATGACTATATTTATCAAGAACAAAACAGATATTATTTGGTAAGATGGCTTGTTCTTTGATAGTTTGCTTACGTGGTACAGGTTCTGATATGATCCTTTTAGAGCATCTCTATAGGATCTACAATGTATTAATTTATTTCCAAACACTGAAGAAAATGGCCCCTGGTCTTAGAAGTTCACAAACTATGGAATGCAGTTTTACATGGTGAGAATAAGGTATCAGAATCTGTCTCTAAGAGATGAGACAGATCATAAACTAAATGTCATTCTTCACAAATATTAGGGTCTACATCCATGAATAGGGTAGAAAGAATTCCCTTTTGGTGTCAGAATAAGCCCACCATGCACCGAAGCCCACCTGTACAAAATCCTGCTTGCTCACCGCTAGCAGGAAGATAGAGAAGCAGATGTACAGGAAATGGATGGTGGCAAATCATGTAACCTCCAGCTGAAAGACCATTTAGTCCTAACAAGTACATAAACATTTTTTCCCAGACTAGTGTGCCTATCTGGTCTCTGCAAACTTCTGCAGGAACATATATAAACATTATTTTTAACCAACAGTAGTACAACTTTTTACACTACAATAGTTTCATTAGACTAGGTCTTTGCTTCATAAAATTACCGTAAGACTTCAGCACTTAGTAGACATTTGACCAGCTTTCCATCTTACTGGTCAAACAAAATGTCCATTTTTTACCAGTGCAGTTTCCCTTTTTGTCACTGCCAGTATTCAAGAGGTTCAAATGAGCATGGAGCATCTCTGGACTCAACCTCCTATTGTCTCTCCAATTGCAGATAGCTTAATCAGTTTTCCTGTGGATTCTAGGCAGAATATCACACTGAGGAATGAAACCCTTAGGACATATAAGGTGCTCTGTATGGGTTCACATGAGTGGGATTTATGTATTAGTTTATTTTGGAGGATGTGTATGTGAATACAATGGGCTGTATACTTGATCCCATAGGATGGGAACTTAGGAGTTAACTAGATAATTGATACTATATACAAAGACTACGGTTAAAGTTCCTGCTACAACAGCCAATATATTTCCCCCTATCTGAAATACGGATGCTTAAATTTGTCTTCAAACCACAATTCCTGTTAACTTCAGTTTGTAAAAATAAATCTCTGTACTAAACCCCAGGGATCAAATAGTATCTTCTACTGCTTTCTTTTAAGAACCACGGCCCTATGTAATAGTCATGGAGCTATTTCTAGTCCTTACAACAATAGGCATTTCTTTCCAAAATATTTCTCCTTTTGGTTTTCTATCAATGTGTGTCAATTTTTGTAAAATTCTATAAACAAGCATTTTTTTTACATTACAAAAAAGAGATAGAAGATCATTGGTGCAACCGCTAATAAAAAAAATTGTCCATCTTATTTTTAAATTCCTAAGGCATGCAAAGCTAATGTGCTAGAAGCATAATATTGAATCAAATGTCAAGGAGGCAAGCTTTTTGCCAAAGTCAGCAGCAGCAGGAAACCCTGCCTCTCAGCAACAAAGCTGAAAAAAGCTTCAGTGCCTGCCAGTTGGCACTAAGTCACATTGGCATTTGGGGAATTTGCATTCTGACTTTATGCAGGTAGATATTGGGAACGTCAGACTTGATTTGAAAGCCGTTTCAAGCTTGATATGCCTCTTCTCTGAATGATCTGTGCCTGCATAATCTATTCAGTAAAGTAAGTGGTATATCTTGTCCTCCTGGTCGAGAATATTGAATATTGGAGAATGAAACATGAGGTAAATTCATGTGCACTCCAGTCCTCCACTTCCCCAGAAAGAACCATTTTTACTGGCCCTGTTTAAAAAAAAAAAAAAAAAGAAGAGTAAGAAAAAAAAATCCTGACATAAGCAATGTTGCCTCTGCAACTACATCTGCTTCTGGGGGCTCTTTCCGTATTATGTATTGTAAAGAAAAATCATTGCTGGCAATGGGAGGCACTGCATTACTTAACTGGACTTTTGAATCTTTAGTTTCTGTGATTCATTAACATATTGGGAAATGTTGTTTCCTGACTAGCATTTCTGTTTCCTGACTAGCCTTAGAGGAGGAGATACAGTCAATAGTGTAGAAGGAATATATACAGTTATTTTTATATTCTTAGTGAAGAAGTTTCATGCCATGGAAAAGGTCAAACTGTGTACTCTCCTTATTTAGTTTTGATATTTCAGGAAGTTTAGGACTGTGAATATCTCTCATATAGTTCCATTGATTCATATGCAACATATTGCTGATTTTTTTCAGTTGGAGTCATATATATATATTTCAATATTAGAGATGAAAAACAATCTGTATTCAGTGGTTTAGCTGTCAAAGTAGTTTTGTGTACTAAGTCTTGTATTTTGGTGGTGGATTTTTTTTTTTTTTTGGTTTGGGTTTTTTTGGTCATTGAACTTGCCTGCTTCTTTTCTTATCCATCTGATTTGTATTTTCAGTTTGGCTGGAGCTTTTCAGGGCATTGTCATTAGCCATCTCATCTCCTCATTTTTTGGCACTCAAAAGTAACATGATTACCAGCCAAATGCTCATGCCGCATATATCATCTTCCCCCTCTCCAGACTCGCCCTGACCATTCAGACGTGCATGGCCAACTTTTGATGATCTTGCTGCCAACTCATAATTTCTTTTAAACTACCGTGCTCAAGTCTGAAAAAATACAAATGTAAGTATCATCTTACTTTTGTAAGTATCATCTTGGCCAGCATCTTGGTCTTAAGATGAAGACTGAGTCACAAAAGCTGCAAGCAGATGGAGGATGTATCTACCTTTTGTTCTTACTGCTTTACAGGGATTATTCTGCATCTCACTGCAGATATACTAGGTACTGGCTTTGTCTCCATGAGACACTGACTGTGCAGTCATTTACACAGTCGTTCTGTATAAACAAGTACTAAATGACTCCGCAGTAATCGGAGTTACTGCGCAGTCATGCTGAGGAACAGATTTTTCATTATGCTGGCAGTAGTTTATTACTAGTGTGCAGTAGCTCTTGACTACTGTGAAGTAGTTTTATGTCACACTTCTTGCCATGTGATGTTACTGTGTAGTAGTCACAGGCTACTGCACAGTCAGCATCCCATGTAGATGTGGCCACTGACTCCAGGTGGAAGTCTCTTGTATTGGTGGAAATCTCTTTACATCAACTAGTTATGTTCCAAAACCAATACACTGATAATTATGTTCTGTGCCCACTCAATGGAAGATCTCTAGGTAATAGGGGTGTGCGAAACTTCGGTCGCCGATTTGATTTGTAGAAGATTCAACCTGATTCGGAGGCCAAATCACCGAATCCGAATCAAATTGGGAGAAAGGAAAACCCCTCTGAATTGTTTTGGAGCCTCTGAATCAATTCAGAAAAGATTTGGAAAAAGATTCAGAGATTCAGAAGGCAGTCTTTCAGGGGAACAGAAACTGAAAAGAGGGAGGGAGAGCAGGGTGGGGGAAAGACTGACATCTGTAGCTGGCCAGTAATTGTGATCTTTTCCTGAGACCCCTTCTAATCACAGTGCTCTGGGGGAGGGACATAGAAACAGCTACCATCCCTGCAATTTTCATTCTGCTGTGCCTTAACATACACACAGTCACGTCACAAGTTTTGCTTTGACCAGTTGCCCAGAAACCTCTGCACCTATCTCCTTGAAACTTGGCAGGCCTCACCCCTTAGAAGGGGCTACCATCCCTGCTGTTTTCCATCCAAATCTGCCAAAAAATGACAAAGTTATAGGTATTTCAGTGATTCCCCATTATAGTCTATGGCAGAATCACCAAATCTTCCAAAGGTGATTCAGCTGAATCGACTGGGGACAGTGATCCTAATCTCTGAACTGAATCACTATCCTCTGAATAGGCCGAATCTGAATCGAATACTTCCCTATTTGCACAGACCTATTAGGTAACTCTTGATTACTTCTTGAAGCATATGAAATGTTAGACTCACTGGGTGCATTTGCATGTTCATTAATATGCTGTAGTTATAGTGCGTTGATTTAGTACTTGGTTATCCAAGTACTAAACTTAACGTGCAGTTGCTGGTGCTACAGCACAATAGCACCACTGCATGGCTTTTTAGTGACACTATCTATCTGGTAGCCTAATACTACTGTACAGTAGCGTATTAGCATGGATTTTGTCCTGCATGCTACTGCGCAGTAGAATTAGGATACTGCACAGTTATTATCTTATGTAGATACACTCACAATCAGTTTCACAAAAAAAACCCAAACCCTTTACCAACTGACTCCAAACCAACCAGCTGCTCCTCCATATATCCCTCAAAATTAGAGGGAGAATGTTGAGCATTTCCCTTATCTGGATAGCCACCTTTCCCAAAACATAAGCACAGACAATGATACAACACCAGATAAAATCTTATAGTGCTGCCTTTGGACATTCCCAAAATCTTGTCTTCAGTGATCATGGTCAGGACCCAAAACAAATTTCTCTACCAGGCTGTTGTCATCTCTACCCTGTTGTACGGGTATGAAACTTGGATGATATATCAAAAACACTTAAAAATTCTGGGCTATTACTATCAATGATATCCTCAGAAAATCCTCCATCCCAATTAAAAGGACAGCATTCTGACTCACGCAACCACCACCAGCATTGAAGCCAAGTTTATATGGAACTAATTTTTTCAGGCAGTGCATGTCATAAGAATACCTGACAACTGGTTCCCCAAACAGGTCCTATACTCTCAACTGACTGAGTGGTCACCACTCTAAAAATAGGCAAAAGAAAAGATTCAAGTACACCCTGAAAGCCAACCCAAAGAAATGTGATATTAAAACCAGTACATGGGAGACTTGAGCACTGAATCATCTGCAGTGAAGCTGTGATGGATGACAAAGGAGCTATCATTTTGAGCAAACTCCCCTACATATTGAGGCAGATAGGTAAGAGAAAAGGAAATAGCTTCAACCCAACATTGTCAGGTTCTACTCCTTTCATCTGGATCTAACTGCCATGTTTGTAGTCAAACACACAGATATCAGATCAGACTACTCCATCATCTACTGACTGATGACTCCCTTGTTTACTGGAAGAGTATTATTCTCATATCAAGGGACTGCCAAGAAACAACTTTTCAGAGTCTGCAGAAGGGTAGATTAGCATCATACTTAGTGCCTATGGCTGTATGTAGGTGAAATGAGGGGCATGTGTGCATGACACTTTAAAGAGGGTTAAATGCTGTTTTATACTGTTTTAATGGTGTTGGTTTGTGCATGATTGGTGTCGTATTGCACATTAATTCCAGCTGCTGTAGCAAATTCAGCAGTGTAATGCACCTCAAATGACTTGGGATGCAGCAAGTTGCCCTACAGCCATGGAGTGAAGCACTGGGCTCTGTGCAGCTCAGGGGCTCTGCAGGAACCCTGTGCAGGCAGCTTTGGCAGCAGCCCAGGAAGGCAGGCTCCACCCAAGATTCCCTCTAAGGTGTGTGTGTGTGGCCATGCACAACTAAAAGTGTGGCTGCACACAGCCTTTTCAAGGCCGCGCACCAGAAGAGGCTGGGGCAGGAGCCTGGCGTGGGCTCAGGGGCATGTCCAGCAGTGTCTTGGAGCCAGTGGAGTGTCACTCGGGGCAGGCAGTGGCTCCTTCCCGAGGTGAGGCAGGGCAGGGATGAAGGCTGGTGCGGGCAGCTGGCACGGGCTTTGCTGGCTCCGGGGAAGTGCTCCACTCCCTGGCCCTGATGTGGGGGAGTGGAGCACCTCCCCGGAGCTGGCAGAGCCTGTGCCAGCCCCCAGCTTCAGCCCCTGGCTCCTGGCCCCTGGCCCCCAGCCACCAGCCCCTGGCCCCCCAGCGCCAGCCTCCAGCCCCTGGCCCCCAGCCTTGGGCTTTCTGCTCCAGCCCCCAGCCCCTGGCTCCAGCCTCCAGACCCCAGCCCCCTTGGATAAGTATCCCACACCAGACCAAGGCAGCATGCTCACAGACTGAGGTGGTGCGCTCATGGACCACTACTCCTTAGAGGGAATATTGGCTCCACCCAAGATCTTGTTTTTTTCCCCCCCCTTGGAGCTTGCCTGCCTATCTGAGCTGTGTGGGGGCCCAGTGATTCCCTCTGAGGCTGTGGTGCCCCCTGGGACCACCTGAGCCAGGTGCCTGCAGGCAAATGCCACCTGGCAGGGCCCGCTGCTGCCATGGAGGGAAGCACCAGCCCCACCCCCCACAGCCCAGGGACTGCTCCACCCACCAGCACCTTGCCTTCCCCTCTCCACTGCCAGAGAGGCAGGTAAGTTTGGGTGTGTGCATGACACGGGGTTTTAAAGGGCCCTAAACTGAAGCAGGGTTTTAAAAAACCCACTTGTCGCAGGGCACTAAGGTGCCTGCTCCTTTAAGAGCAGAAACTGCCTAGAGAGAGGGCCCTAAGAACTAGACAGAAACCCCATAGGGGCAGGTTACTATGGCAGCAGGCTAACAAGGGAATTAGCCTGCACCCAGTCAGCTGACTGGAAGAAGGCAGGGCCATGGGCACATATAAACCCCAGGGCTGAGACCAGTAGGAGTTATTTCTCTGGCAGCAGCCAGGGGAAGGAGCCTATAGGGAAGAAAAGCCCAGCGATGCTGTGGCTGCCTGATATGCTGCATACAGGGCTAATGGGGCTCTAGGAACTCACCAGGTACCCTGACCTATAAGTCACTCAGTGCTGGGGGGACGTTTGAATTTTTTTAAAGAGACAGAGCACACCCTGCCCTGCTTGTATTATGTTATAGCCCAGGGACTCATATTTTGGTTGCTGTTTATAGACTGGTCAATTGTGCTGAGGCTATTGGGGAAGGAGGAGGCCTCATTGGGGGCCCACTACAATGTGGGAACCCTAGTGCCAGGGGACATGGCAACAAAGGGGGTGAGCAGACCCCAGAGCTAGGGGTTGCGGCAACAAAGGGGCTACAGAAAGCCCAGCACCAATATGGGTGCCGAGACAGGGCTGCAGAGAGCCCAGTGATAACAGGAGGCCGAGCTATAGCAAGGACCCAGAGAGGCAATGTTTAAATACCATCTGCGAGGCTTGGGGCATGGTAAAGGGGTGGTTTTGGAGCCACGCATCTAGCCCATAAGGCTGAGGCTGTCTTGTGATGCATCCATTTTGAGCGGGACCCAAAAAGGGGTTCAAGAGCCCACAGGGTTCAGTGGGTCCATCAGGACTGTGTCCAAACACAAACTTGAGGGCAGCCTCCCTAATTATTATGATTACCAACAAGACATGGTAGGTGAGGAAAAGGGTGCAAGAGAGGCATGGTCATGGAGCCATAGGAGCATCATAGCCATCCCTGGGGACCCTATACTGTGATACCACTGTTTCAATTTAGGGTCCCCATTTAATCTACACATGTCCATTCTATTTGGCTGTCTAGCATAGGGATTTGCATTCCATTTCAGGACCCTAAAATTATTAGTCATTGAAATATTGTACTTTTTGGATTCAAAAAATGAATTTTAAGTTCCTGTCATACAACTTTTCCATAAATGTACACTTTTTCCAGAGATGTTTCCATAATTCTGCTCCTGTTAAATCATTTGAATTCTTACAAAATGTGAATATTTATCAAAGTCTCATTCTATGCTTCATATATTTTATCTATTATGGAAGTGTGACACTAATTTGTAAATATGCATCAACTGATGTTTTATTATAGGGTCATTGCAATAGAATCAATATCTTTGAATTGAACTAAGCTTTTGCAGGTACATCTAAACATTTGGAACCCTAAAACTCAGGAGTTTGTATGTATCATTTTATAAAGCATTCAGATGAATACATGAAGTCATTTTTCATTTAGTATGCTTTCACAATGAATATAGTAAAATAATAGAGATATAGTTGCCTAGAGTTTTTCATAACATTGCCATGGGTCTTATGATTCCTACTAGTTATTAACATTCCCAGCATGTACAGGAATGATGATGTTAGTAATCCGCAATAAACTCTGTGTATCTGAAAACTAGGTCAGCTTTCTCACATTATGCAAGGCAAGGCTTTTTGTATTTCTAAGTTTTGTATCGAGAAACTAATCAATAGCAAGATGAGCCAATTTATAATTCTTCATTCTCCGCACTAGTATATTATACTCAACATTTCACTGTATCCTGGGATTGCTGATCAGTAGGAGTAAGTCATACAGGGAAGAATGCTGGTAGTTTCTAAAATAACCAAGGATAGTAGCCATATTTTATATTGTGTAGCATACTCTATGTTGGGAGTCTTGTGCAAACATTGACTTCTGTCTTGACTAAAAAGGGGCAAGCAAAATATGGCCTGGAGGCCAGATCCAGCCTGCCAAACAATTCCATCTAGCCCACAGGTGCCCACCAACTAATTGTATCCCTCCAAGCCCACATGCCTCTCTTCTCACCCTCATGGGTGGAAGGGCCCTGTCCAGCCAGCATGCAGCTTCCAGGTGGGGCTGCTGCTGCAACTGTTGCAGCCTCTGGGGGACCTGCTCATCTTCTGAGATGTCCATTAGCTCCTCCTCACCTTCCTGCTGCAGTGCTTGCTCCAGGCACCAGATAGGGAAGCAATGTGGGGAGGGGGATTTGCAGCTGGGCAGGAGTGTGGAGCATAGGGCTGGCAGGACCCCAGAGCCCACGCATATGGGGGCAGCATGAGCACAGAATTGGGGTAGGCAGGGTGTGGGTGTGAGGGCAGGTGGGGGGTATGGGAATCTCCCCATACACTCCCCCTCCCCCCCGCCCCAATGGTGCACAGCCCCTACCACTGGCAGCAGCAGCAGGTGGTGGATACTTGGGGTGCTTGTGGCCCATGCAGGTGCTACCACTTGGTGATGCATGGCTCTGGCCAGTGTTACCTGTGGCAGCAAGAAGTGCAGCCTGCCTGGCCTGCCATGCATGTACAGCTCCTGGAACTTGCACACCACTGGGGGAAGCCCTGCATGGTGGAGCCAGCTGCCTGGTCACACTCCCTGCCATGCAGGTATCAGGACTCTGCCAGAAGTGGAGGGGAGCACTGCCCCCTACTTCCCAGTGGAGTCCTGGGACCTGCACAGCAGAGGGTGAGGAAGGCAGCTGGCTCCATCACCAGGGCATTGCCACTGGTGCACAAGTGCCGGGAGCTGCACGTGCACCATGGGGAGCCCTGCATGATAGAGGTGGGCCAGGCTTGCTGCCATGTGTAGCGCTGGCTGGAGATGTGCACTGCTGGGCAGCAGCTCCTGCACAGGCCATGAGCACCCTAAGCAACCGCTACCTGCTGCTGCTGCTGGTGGGGGCTGTGCACCGTGAAGGGGATTGTGGGGGAGAGAAATATGGGCGGGCACACACCCAACCACACCCTCCTATGCACAATATATAAGAGTATGACTTTATTTTTGAGTTGTTATACAATCATCTCTATATACAATACGCAAACACAAATCATGACAAAAGTAGTTTTTTGTTATAAAATTAAAGTATGTATAGTAGGTGTTTGACTTTTAGTATATGCTTTGTTTTTTTCTGGTTCCAAATGGCAAACCTCTCCCACCAAAAAAGCATACTTCTTGGAGCAAGGGGTGGGACTTCCAGTGGCAAAGGTCAGGGGGTTAGAGGCAGGACTTCCTTCCTGGGTCCATGAGAGTGTCTTTGTGAGGTCCTCTTTGTTGTGTAGATCAAGCAGGATTCCTTCCCTGTTGGTGTCAGATGGCAGGCAGATAGTCAGGGAGGTGTAGAAATCTTTCTTGTTGTTCCTCTATGCACAAATAAAGTTTGTGTCTTACATATAGGGACTTTTTACCATCTTTAACTTTCCCTAAGCCTGCTGAAGGGAGTATGAGCCTGAAAGCTTGCAGAACTATATATATATATAT
>NW_017729029.1:62122556-62168559 GCF_001723915.1 Gavialis gangeticus
AACTTCTCAGTTGGTCTACAGATGTACAATAAACAAAGTAAGGAATACAGTTCTCTGCAAAACAAGCTATTTTACCTCTGTGGATCTTCAAATAAAATAATCCTATATATATCTGAAGCTATGCAACCAGGCCACTGTGGGCACCTGTAAAAGTTCTTAAAGCTAGATGATGAGTGTCATACAGGGCCATGACTCTAAATGGCAAGACACTTCACGGACAAGTTGAACAGATGAAAAGTTGAATTCCAGGTGGTGTGCTGTCTACAGATCTGGAAGCCATTATACTGCTAGCAGGAACAATTCTTATGAGTCTATCAGCAGTTGTTCCCATATACTACATGAAGACCAGAGGGAATGCTATTTCTCCTCTTCCTGTCTGCAGAGAAAGAATCTAGCTATGAAAATGGTGTCATCTGCATGGCATAAGCCTGGTGGCTCAGCACCTCGGGAATTATTAACAATATGATGGACTTTCTAAACACTCATTTTGCTACCAAGCTCAAGTAGTCATTACAGAACTCCATAACACTACTGATATCCCAGCCATAGTAGATTATTTTTGTTGATCTAGTAAATGTGGCTTCCATGACCCAGTCTCCATTCCTGGTTTTCAGAGTTCTCAACAGTCATAAGCAGAATTTGTAAGAGGACTCAGAGAGGGATATTTGCAAAAGAGCATGAGTTACAAAGTACATGCATATCCCTAATAGTCGGCTAAAAATTTCAAGCTTATTTTGATGCATGTATGCAGCTATAGTGATAGCTGTGGTGACTACAACATCTCAAAGATCCCATTACTGTGGAGTTAGGTATCTGCTTTTTCTGGTATACCGTTTATAATTTGCCCCATTTCCAACAGAAAACAGCTAAAGGAAAAAGACCAAGATTTTAAGTTAAGGATCACACTTCCTTTTTATTTCATAAAAAAGAGAGTTCCTTTTTCTGTGTCTCCAAAATTTCTTGGTCTTCATTCTAAATGCAACCTTTACCCTAGCCAGAAAGTACAACTAGAGAGTACTGCTTTGTATGGAAGGGTATTAGGTCTTGGCTTGTAATTTAGACTTCTGTCTATTGGACTGAAAACAATGGACATTTCCCACTGGTGAGAATAGATGAACACATTTTATATGAGTCACCAATTTACTTGAATTTTGTGGATTTGTGGCTGGATCCAGTAAAAGCACTGTGGTAGCTACACTTTAGAATCCAGAACCCTGTGTTAGGCAGGAAAACTCTTTTTACAGTACATGGGGAGAGTTGGGTACTACACAATAGGACCCAAAACAGGAAGCACATTGAGAAGGATGTTGCCTAAAATCACCATGCAGCTGCCTAGAGCTGGCCAGGAAACCCTGAAGGAAAAGACCAATCTTTAATTTTGCCTTTTAGGTACCTGACTTGGGACTGTAGGGAGCTGCCTCCCTCCATTCAGTATGCAGGCCCTGAATACTCTTCTGAAGTTGGGTGCCTATGCCTGCCTTTCAAAGAAATAAAAGATGATGGTAGTGGTGGGGCTGCCATCACCATTATAATAATGCATAGACCAGGATTGTCCAACTAGTGTCCCAAGCGCTGCATACAGCCTGCTAGGGGTTACGTTGTGGCCACTGGGCTACCACCTAGTCAACATTCCTGTCATTGTTCCAGCTGAAGCAGAAACCAGGGTCTCCAGGCTCCCTCTCCTTCCTTTAGATTTTGTTTTCTGCACCAACTTAGGGGGCAACACAGTACTGTGTAGCCCTCAGTGCACATAGCATGCAGCCCTTGGCGACTTAGAAGTTGAAGAGCCATGGTGTAGGTCATCTGCCCAGGAATTGAGGGATGCAGCTTCAATTCATTTCTCTCTCAGATGAGATGTCAGCCCTGTTTACAACAATATAGAAAACAACTCAAGATTCTATGGTCAGAGCACAATTCTGTAACCTAATTCTTAGGGCACTGTCCTGCATGGGCAGGACATATGTATTCTAGTCTTTGCTGTCAGTATTTATGTGTTTTACATAATGCACCTATTGGATAAAACACAAACAATCCTTTGAACAGGTACTAGAACCTAAGTCTCCCCATCCCATCAGTTGAGTATGTAGACCATTAAGGCTATACATTTTAAAAAGAATGGGAGCAACTAGTGGATGTTGTAAAGACTTTGAGCTTGTGAAAAAGTGGTAGGCACTCTCTAAGACTACTTCTCAGTTAAAGCCTTTCAGAGGAAGAATCCATAATTTTTGCACCTGGATCAATTTAACACTGAATTTGTGAAGAAGTAGAACTCTACTGGAGATTTTGAATCACACAGGTATCTTCTAGAGTTAAGTGGCAGTTGAGCAGAAGTTTTCTGGATATCGTTTTTGCAATATCTAGTTGGTCTAATAAAAGATATCACCTCTGCCACAAGTTTTGATTTCTTTTGCCTGTAGACCAATACAGTTACAACCTGTATCTCTGAAACAGGGAAGATTTTGAATTTTAGCTATTTTTAAAATGAAAACTTAATAATTTTACAAGAAGGAAGCAAATTCACCACTTTGAAACCTGACACCCTGGCTCCTGCCTGTTGTTCCAGCTCAATCTCCATGTTCACAGAGCTCTAAGTATCTCAACACAAGAGAATTTCCTGCCCAGAAGAACATTCATTACACCATCCTCCTGTGAAATATGATATATCATAACCAGAAGAAAATATAATTCAACAACCTGCTTAATACCAGACAACATTGACGTAAATACATTGTTCTAACTTTTATCTGAGCCTAATTTGCATAAAATGAACTATTCCAACCATGAGATCTTACAACACCTTCAGCTGTCCTGTGAAATATGAATTTTAATTTCCACATAGGAGAAATTTTAACAATCTTTGCATTCTCCTATGCCTGAGGAAGGGTGTGTGTGCCCAAAAGCTTGCAAATAAAGTTTTGGGTATTTTTTTGCAAATCTCTAGTTGGTCTAATAAAAGATGCCACGTCTGTCATGAGTTCTGATTTCTGGATATAGTTAGGCCATTTTAGGTGCCTAAGTCTCTTACTGTACCTGGCCTTTGAAACTTACATATACTAAATCCATCAAAGAGATAATTATCCGAATTTGGCAAGACATTAAGTGATGATCCAAAGAAATGGAAGAAAAAGGTTTCATTGAGACTAGTTCTTGATGGATGGAGCTGCTAGATGAGGTCATGGAGACTCATCATTGTTGAAGTTCAAGAACTGGTCAGATAAGACTAATATAGATAAATGAGACAGTAATATAGAAATGTTAAATTCTGTATAAAGCACTAGGCCAGGCTGGACAAATAGGTATTTTCTGTCCCTGCTATCTTCTGTAATAGTATACTTTATCTTTGAATTTTCATGTTTGCAGTTTCAGTATGTTTTCTTTCTTTTATATTATAAT
Organism: Gavialis gangeticus; assembly: GCF_001723915.1. NCBI lineage: Eukaryota > Metazoa > Chordata > Crocodylia > Gavialidae > Gavialis > Gavialis gangeticus. Next base: position 62,125,950 of record NW_017729029.1, read on the forward strand.
TTGTGAAGGCAGAAAACCTTCTTTGCAGCCTTCTATCATAATTGTGGCTCACTCTTCAATGTGGTCCCCAAATACTTTCCATTGCTTTGCATTTTCTTTCAACCTTTTCCTTTGTGCATACCCTTGCATCGTTCTATTCTCCAGATGGTATGTAATTTTCTTTGGTACGTGGCTAAAATATTCTAACTTTATTTTCTCTTGATCATCCACAGCAGTTTTTGTACTCACTGGGCTTTATTTTTCCATGACACTCTCTCATTTTAGACAGTTACATTACACTTCAAAAGCTTCAATCACTTCCTCATCTATCACCATGAGGATTCAGATTACCAGCCTGAATTGTATTCTGACACAGTCCTTCTTTAGATGCTCTTTATTCACTTGAATAAAAAACAGACCTTTGCCCGTATTTTCCAAATGCTGTTTTACTTTTCCATGATTAACATTAGTTAGCAATACTTAGTCCACATATTTTATCAGACGGAGGTTCTGGTCTCAAAAGCCACTGATCTTGCTTTCTTTACTTCAAACTACATCAGAAATTCATGCACTGTTATAGGCAGCAGTCCTTGTCATCCAGTGCCATGAATGGATATCCAGAGAGCCGGGGTACTAAATGGAAAGGAAATAGAATACAATAGGTGCGTCTACATATGCAAATAATCCGGGAGCACTTTACTCTAAAACAAAGTATTCTAGAGTAAACTTTCCTCTTCACACATCTACATGTACAGGGACTTGGGAGCAGATATGATTCTCCTAGCAGAAGGCTGCTCCTGCTCCCTGCGGCCCTGCACTAGGTTCCTGCACCATCCAGGTGGAGCTCTAGGCTTCGCTGGGTAAAAGTCCAGGGGCCAGGAGACAGCTATCTCTTGGCAGGGGCTGGGACAATGCTTCCTGCCCCTGGGAGCTGCCTGCTGCTAGAACAGACTCTGTCACTGGAGCCTGGGCAGGGACAATGTCCCCCTGACCCAACAGCAGGGAGCTCCCAGGCCCTGCTCCACCACTGTGGGACCAGGACTGGGAGATCCTTATCCACCAACTCAAACCCTGTAGTCATGGGGCCAGAGCTGAGAGATTATTCTCTCCCAGCCCAAGCTGTATGGTCATGGGGCCAGTGCTGGCAGATCCTTATCTCCCAGCACCAGCCCCATGACCACAGAGCTGGTGCTGGGAGATAAGGATCATGGAGCAGGGGCTGGGAGCTCCCTGTTTCCAGGGCAGGGGGATGTTATCTCCAGAGTGGCAGCAGGCAGCTCCAGGGGGCAGAGAGCAATCTTCCACCCCTCTGCTGCCCAGCTGACTGTGAGCACATTTATGCAGGAAATAATCTTGAGTAAATTTGCTACTTGCATTTCCAGGTAGCAAATTTACTCACAATTAGAGCAAATTACTGCACAGTAAGTGTGTGCATGTGTAGACGGTGATGCTTTCTGCACAGTAATTAGCTCTAATCTTGAGGAAAGCATCCTGTGTAGATGTGCCCCATAGAAAGTACCGCTGCTCTCTGCATGTCCATTCATAGAATCTGATGAAGTAGGCTGTTGACTACAAAAGCGTATGTATTTATTTCTGAATGCATTAGTCTTGCCACCCTGCCCTGCTTTCTGTTTGAGTTCAGGCTAATATGGCTAACTACCTTTCTCTTTGAACTACATGTTGAAGTCATCACTGATAGACACAACATAGACATCACACGTATCACTTTTTGTTTTTTGCTTTTTACAACATGAATTTTACCACTCGGCTACAAAGAAGCACTGACATATTTTTTCTGCCAGCAAGGAAGTGGTGGGAGTGCTTTTGAGGGTGAAGCATATACATCCTATGAGTATACCCAGATATACATTGTATGTGAAATATTCTTGTTGTGTGCCTGTGTAAATACTATGTTAGGACTTGTTTAATGATTATATGTATTCAGCTTAAGACAAATCTCTCCATCCAAAAGCCTGCTTGATATTTAGGAGGTTCAGATTCTGAATCTGAATACAGGCCAACATGTTCCATTTGGATTTTGTCTTAAAAAATGGGTTGAGCCAAACTGTAGTGTCAAATTAACTGCAGAGAATGAGAGTTTTGACAGTCAGATCAGGATCTGAAACTTTGCTGCTCAGGCCCATCTCTGTATATTTGTTCCTCTGAAAATTTTCAATGGTTAAAAAATATACAACAACATGTTTTTAATCAAGAAAATATTTTTGATCAATCTATTTCACCCTCACCCCTCAAAGCTCCTGCACATAATTTTTGTGGTTTCTTATCTCTGTCTTGTTCTATGAAACTTCTGATATTTTAGGGCAAATATTGGCTTCTGCTATTATTTTTTACCTAGCTTAATAACTTTCTTATTCATCAATTTACTTTAGAGTTGTCCCTTTTAATGGGGTATCACCCTATCATATTTGCATTCAAATGGAGAGGTGTTTCTCCCCATGATGCTTAGAACAGCTTTGGACACTTCAGATCTGTGTCTTTTTTTATGAGGTAGAATAGGAAATTATTTCTGTAGTTCTTTAGGAGTTTTCCTATAGATTACACAGTTACCAGGCTTTTACTGTAGCCTAACTATTATACACTAAGCAAATGACTCATGATACAGACACAGGTAAAGGTACAGCAAATTTTAAACAGAATCTTCTCTCTGTAAGATATGACTGGCGCAATTGCTGAGTTAATGAGTGTTATGTATTATTAGCACAGGCTAAAAAGGCTCAACTTGATTTAGGATCTTCTGAGCAGCAACCCCATCAGTCCATGGCTGCACGTAAGAACTCTGACATTCCTGACTAGCAGATAGCTGATGAAAAATCAAACTTGGCAATCATGTATTAACGAGCCGTTTTCTTTCATTTTACCTGAGACATTTTGGATTGTTTTGGTTTCTCCTACTAATTTCTCTGGGGAAAAAAGAATACCTTTTAAGCTAGATAGGACACGAAATACAATGGAGTTGCTAAATACATTGTGCCATGACAGATGTGTTTTATTTGTGGTTTTTTTCCCAGCATTTCTGTCTGTATTACCAAGCAGTAAATACACCAACCTTCACAATCATTCATTTTGCTGGTAGATCTGACACCAACCACTCTTTTGTACTTCCTAAGGAGATATCCCTTGCTTTAGATATAAGCATACCACAGAGAGGTTATGGGCTAATGAGTGTGGCTATATTTTGCTATAATTTTGGATCCTTACATTCTGTGACATTTTTAAATTTCCCTTTTGGGTAAGCTCTTGTGGCTTTTGGTGAAAAACAGTGATCGATGTTCTGTTGGAGGAATGTAGGAGATGGCGCATAGTTTTAATAGCATAATATTTAAATCAGGAGTGATCTTTAGTTTTATGCTATTTATTCTTTACATATTTTGTGCAAATACATGAAGCTGTTCCTGATGCTTTCCTAATATTGATATTATCTGTAGAGGGCTCATGTTGCTTAGTGTAATCTACAATTATGTGCTCCCGGGCTTGACAAACATACAGATAACTTTCATTCAACAACTTTAACACAAAAGCAGATAAACATTTTATTGCTTTTTACTGCCTCTTTTTGATAAGTTGAGAGCTTTTTTTTTTTTTTTTTCCTTTTACAGGGTAGTTATTGGCAGGAGGGAAGGGAGGGAATCAGTGTATTATGATTATATGTTGTGATCTGCAGAGCTGCAAGTGCATTTATTATCTTTCAGCAAGTTTGTGAGATATTATTCATACAGGTACTATTATTCATACAGGTACTACTACTATTCTAATACACATTTGTTTTTACAATGTATAGACTAAAATAACTTATTCTCAAATAAAAAATGGAAAGTTTCTTTGGTTTTGGTGGGATGTAACTGAAATTTCAGGAGAAGCTGCTTGTATGCTGTTTTGAATTAGAAATTGAATCTAGATCTAAATTCAGCTAGAGATTCAACTAGACCTAAGAAGCTGTCACAAAGTCTCCATACTGCTGGATGTAGAATACTGTATGACACAGTTCATTGCACTGAGACCACAATTGCTGAGAAAAAACTTAAAGGTATTTTGGGAAAATAGAATTGTAACATTCAGGCTGCCTGCTCTGAACCTCAACCCCTCCTAAAGTGGGAAACACAAAATCTAAACAAAGAAAAACTACAGATATAATCTCAGGGACTCCACTGTCCCCTCTTCCAGGTCCCCCCTTGGCCTGGCAGCTAACAACCTGCCCACACACTATGGGTCTACATCAGGCTCTGTAGGTGGTTGGTGCATCCTGTAGGCTCCGCCACTGTTCCTCTCTCTCGTTGCCTCATCTTGGGCTTCTTTGGGCCACTGGCGATCCTCCAATGGGTGTCTGTCCTCCTGTCCCCTGCCATAACAACGCCACATCACCGAGGGCTGTACTTTAGAGCCTCCCCCTCTGCCCTTGCCTCCCATCTCCTGCCTGGTGTGTGTCTTCGGCTTCCCCGGTGCCCTCAATGGTCTCACCTGGTTTGATGCTGTAGATTGCGTCGTTCCCTCCAGCCCCTCTGCTGTAGCAACTGACATTGGGGTCTCTCTGTACCCCTTTATACTCTTCCCCAGGTTCCTGGTCCTGACGAGCCACCTCCAGCTCTTTGCTCTTCCCGTGGCATCCAGCAGTCTCTGGCTCGCCACGTACTCTGCCGCATTCTTCCCTGCAAGGGGAAACAGCTTCCAGCTCCCTTTGCCCCCACAGGAGCTGCAGGGCGACACCTCCTGCTGGTGTTCCTGCCTGCATTGATCCCCCCTCTTCCTTGCCGGTGGCTCCTTTTATTCCTGCCAGCTGGCTCCTACAGCTGACATCCCCCGCCAGCCGCAACTTTATAAAGACATAGCTAACGAGCTGCACGGGTTCCGCCTCTGGCGCGGATCCTGCTACAGATAGGCAGTTTTCATTTTCTTTTCTTTTACTTCCGCTTTCTTCCAAGGATTCCTGACCCTGGGGCTCCCCTCTGGCTCTTTGGGGTCTTCCCCTCTGTTCCTCCCCATGACAAACAGGATATGAAGGAATGCACATGTTAAGTGACCAGCAGGAAGGATGGAACAGAATGGTCATTGCTGTCCCATGCCCCCAGATCCCTTACTCCCAGTGTGAGCGAGAACCAGATCCTGACTGAGGGACCTTCCCTGGTATTTCCTCTGACAGCATGAATCGGGGATGCCTGACTTCACTAAATCAACTTGACATGTACCTGACACTGAGGGACTATTGATAAGTTGCTAACCAAGTGGGAACTCTTTGTTACTTTGTCTGTCTGTTTTTATTATCACTGCCAATTTTTAATTTTATTGTTATGTTGTCTGTTTATTCGTTTAACCTTTTTACTAACTGTTATACATGTAAACTATATTTTTTTTGTTATAAGTAAAATTCATTTTTACTGTTATAAGTAAAACTTGTCATTGCTTCCCTCTCAACTCCACCTCCTCGATCCTGAACCAAACAGCCCAGTGGCTGATACAGTTGCAGCACTCAGTCAGCCTGCAATTAAATTGATACACTCACAGTGTCCAGCTGGCCTGTGACACCTTCCCCCCAACTGGGGCTCTTCATCTCTTCCCCTTTCTGGGGCCACCCCTCACCAGGGCATTCTTATCCCCTCATTCAGGGCTCCACACTACCCCCTTCACTAGGGGCTACTCACCTCTGCTCCCCTCACTCGGGGCTCCACACTGCCCCCCTCCACCTGGGGCCATGGGACTTCAATCTCTGGTGGGCTCAGGTGGCTGTAGCAGTGCCTGGCCCCCACTCTCCCTCCTTGGGGTTTCTCACCCCACAGGGCTCAGGTGGCTGTAGCTGTGCCTGGCCCCAGCTACCTTTAGTGTTATGCAAAACCCACCAGAGGGCTAGGGTTAAGGAGCCCCTACCTGCCTTTCACCAGGGTGATAACTGGCCTGGCATTTCCTGCCACACCACTGAGAGCCCCATCAGGCCACCCATTCCCAGCCGGGTGCAGTTTTAGGTCATGCCCAGGACCAGGAGCCTACTAACCATCCCCTACAGCTCCTCCCTTACCTCCAGGAAGTTACAAACAGCCTTGCAGCCAGGTGTTGTTGATGCCTGCCCTGCCAGCAGTGAACCTCCCTGTTTATATGGGTGGCCAGAGATCTAAAATGGCTACTGCGGTCAGGCACCTGCCAGCTGCTTGGCTTAGGTCTTAAAGTGGCAGGCACCAACAGTACCCTACCACATAGAATTTGACTTTTAATTCCAATTCTTCTTTTATATAAAGCATTTCCATTCAGCCACCTTTTCAACTTTGTTCCCATTTTCCCCAGTCACTTACCTTTCCCCCCCACCCTCTACTTTTATGTTTTTCCATGAAAACACAAATTAAAAAGCTTAATAGCTTTTAAAACGTTTTTTCCTTAAACTAAGATGAGGAAGAAAGATTTCTCCATGTGCTTTTGTAACATCTTCATCCAACTTGTAAGGCTAACTGTTATTATTTTCCTGAGGACTATACAATATAGTCTCTGTACTTAACAAGTTATTGATTCTGATCTGGGCCTTTGATACTATTACACTGAAAATAGCTTCTTGGCCTCTTGAAGGCTCAGATCAAATTTACTAATAAAGTTGTTTTTGAACAACATGGGTGCATCCATATAAACGTGCATGTGTGTTTCCCTGGGGACAAATAGCAGTGGCATAGAGTTGTGCCACTGCTACTTGTCCCCAGGAAACACTTATCCACACATGCTCTGGTGCACAGCAGGTTTCCCTGGATGGGGTAGAGGAGGCTGAGGCCAGCACCTGGGCCATCCCCTGTAGTCTTGCCTGGGGTCCTGGGAGCCTCCGGGGGCTGCAGGGAGCCTGGTCAGCAGCTGGAATATGGCTCTGGCTGGCCAGGCTCTGGTTTCAGACAGTGCACACTGCTGCCACATGTGCCACCCCACCTTTTTAAGGCATGGGTTTTTTTGAAACTGGGATCTCCTACTTTGGTCCCCACTATAAATTAGAAGTGTGGGGAGCACCTGTGCAGTGCATGTAGTGTGTGGCACTGCAGATGGGTCTGTGATGCTGCATACTGCATGTGCATGCTCAACTGGATGCATGACATTAGTCCAAGGTAAGAAATCACATAACCCTTTTCTTCAATATATTACTTTCTTCACCACATATTAAGCTCCTGTTTGAATGTTCCTTGAAAACAACATTGTCTCTTGCCCTACTGTCTTCCAAGTGAAATTTCACTGTTTAGAACAAAAAGTTATCGGGACTTTGGTTTGCTCTACAACAGGAAATGGAAATTCACAACTGCCCTGGGGAAGTATTTTAAATCTATTTCCTTCCCTCCTCCAAATACTAATCATAATATTTTAATACAAACTGAGAAAATTAAAGCCTTTATAACAGTAAAGTTTACAGTTATTTCTCATGGTTCTTGGTTTTTGGTTATATTTTATTAGTTGATCGCACATTCCTTCTTAGAGCTGCTTTACATGTACCTAAGATTTCACTGAATAGGTGCTTTTCACAATCAATGGCACAATCAAATGTAATATTTTAATAGTACTTAAACATGTCAGGCAGGAGCATGTCTTTGTCAGAATTAGGCTGACATTTATGAATGTATTACTTTTCTAATTTGATAAAATCATTCATATAAATATGAGGCTGAAAGTGAGCTCAGGAGATCTTCACTTCCATCTTCCTACATTGAGAAGTATATGTGGACTCCATTTGAGAATGTTAAATGATAAAATGTCAAGAAAAACCCTTATACAATCCAAAATATACCTTATTGGCTGCTTCCCCCTTTTCACTGAGCTAGTTATCCCATCAAAAATGTAAATTAGATTATAATGACACATTGGGCATATCTACACAAGACACTAACTGTGCAGTAGCCTAATAATACTCTGCAGTAGCATGTCACAGCACAAACAGTGATAATATGGTACTGCACAATATTATTAGGGTACTGCACAGTAGCAGCACTAAAAAGATATGTGCTGGTGCTACTGCACAGTAACTCCAGTTATGAGGCATTAGTTTAATACTTGATTATGCAAGTACTAAATTTAATATGCAGTAACCACTGCACCTTAATGAACGTGTAGATGCACCAATTCCTACTCAATGTGTGATGGAATAGCTCTGGAAAAATGTTCATGCTGGGAGCTCCTGATCAGCTTGGTTTGAATTTTTTTAAGTATTTGAAGCTTGGCTTTAACTCTTGAAAATAATGTTGTTTTTTACCATTAACTTAAAGAGTAACAGAATTAGATCAGTATTGAGCAGTTTTGAAAATCCCACCCAAAATGTCAACTAACAACAATCACTGTAATTGAGGAAGGTATCAACTCCTCTTATTATCTCCTTCTACTTCTTCTTTTTCATGTCTTATTTACTGTATTTACCTGAGTCCAAGATGACCTTGAATTTAAGATGAGTCCCCCCCAAAATAGATTCTATACGTAGAAAATTATAAATACACATATAATATTGGAGGGCCATCTTAATTCATCCCTCCCAATTGCTCCCTGTGTCTTTCCCCCCTGGTGTCTACCCATCCTTGTGCCTGTGTCTCCCCACACTCCCAGCCACTCAGCAAGAAGCCACAAAACAGCTCAGGACCCAGTGGGGAGCCAGAAAGCATTAAGGAATCTGCATGGAGCAAGGAAGTAGCAGGACCCAGCGCACAGGCAGAGTGGTGAGGAAATTAGCACTGTGAGGAAATTAGCTCTCTGGTTCTGTGCTGAGCCTGGGAGAAGCAGAACCCAGTGCAGACCCAGAGAGTGGGGAGACAATGAGCATGGAGGCAGGGAGCAGTGCAGGACCCAGAATTGTCTGCATGTACTGCATTTTTATTTAATACTCTATTGCAGCGGTTCCCAATCTGTGGTATGGGTACCACCAGTGTTACACAGACAACCTGTCAGTGGTACGCGTTAACAGCTATATTATAATTACTTTATATGACAAAAATTTTCTGGTGGTATATAATGTTGTATCATTTTAAATTGGTTGTATGCAGTCTCTCAGAGTTTGGGAACTGCTGCTCTATTGTAAGACAAGGCTTTGTTTATCCCGTATTGAATGAGGAAAAAACCTTGTCGTGGAATCAAACATATACAATAAGTTGATTAGGAAATTATTCTTAGGCAGTTGCATTAAGTAGGAGAAAAGATAGATGGAAATAGGAGGCACAGGATAAAGGGAAGAATGTGTCATCAACCATTGCCTTCAGGACAGTCAAGGTAGCTATACCACGTGCACTGAGGACATAAAGGGAATTCAGGGTCTCTAGCAAAAGTACAATTTTATGACAAAGGTAGACAAAAAAAATTGTGGAAAAAATATTTTCAGTAGAAAAATCAGAATTGCACATCTAGGCACTAGACGATGCAGGTATTTTTAAATGTCATTGTTGAGCGTGTCAGCATTTCCAAATGGCAAAGTTACCCAAACATCTATTTTTTGAACATCTGTAATAGAATATTATCATGTAATTTGACACTGCTCCCTCTGCAGCCTTGAGCTTCTAATAGGGTTGTAAAGATTGTGTCATGTTTATCTGAATGTTGTAGGGTCTGGTTTATTTGGGAAGTAGTGGTTCAGAGTAGGTAAGCCACTGAAAAAGCATCTTATTGAAAGGAAACCTGGCTACGGTAAATGGCCCCAATTTTTTCTTTGAAAAAATGTGTGTTCTGGGAAAGGAGGGAGGCCAATGTGTCACTGACATAGTACTTGGGGAGAAAGGGACTTGTGTAGAACAGTGGTGCTCACAGTTTTGGCTCTGTGAACCAAATGAATGACAGAAGGCTGCCCCATGGCCTAGACTGAGCCCTGCACTGCCCCTGCCTGGCTGGGATTGGGCTCTGGGATCCCATGCTGCCCCCTGCATAGTCATTGTGTACCAGAATCACGTCTTGTGCTGTCCTGTGAACCTGATCTAGTGCACAGGGCCATGGCTCGTGGGGCTCCCCACAACATCTGTGGGGAGCCCTGCTCCCAGATTACACAGCACTGTGGTCTGGATCTGTTCTGCAGGCCAGGGGGTTGAACACCTCTACTGTAGAACATGGGAGGCTTTTCTGGGGAAGGCAGGCTGTGTATGGAAAAGGTATGTAAACATCAGCTTTGTTTGAACTTTTGCCTGAGCTTAGATGGAAGTTTACATAATGCAGACTCAAACGATCTATGATTGCAAGTGGGGTGAACATTCTGTGTGCGTGTTTCACAGATGCCCTGTCACTTAGCTGCCCACTACCGCCTTTCGCAAGAGATTTTGAAATACGTAAGTACCATCAGGGTTTTTGTGAAGTTTAGTGTCTGCAACCTGCTTTGAGGATAGAGTTATATCCTTATTAAGCATTCTAATACACACACACACACACACACACACAAACACACACACACACACACACATCTATACAGCGTGTGTGTGTGTGTGTATATATATGTATGTATGTGTGTGTGTATAAATAAATATGTGGGTGTGTGTGTGTACATATAAAAACTTTAGATTTATAGGATCTATTTTATTTATCTAAATTATAATTGTTTGACAGGGGGTGAAAATACTTTGGGTTTTTGTTTGTTTGCTTCTGTTTTTAAAATCCTGGGGTTACACTTTTGTCACAATTAAGCCACAAATTGTTTTAGCCAAGGTCTCTCTTTTACTCCAGATTTACAAAGCTCAAATCAGTTTTGATAATAGGTTCCATTTTTCCTCTGCTAATGTCTGATTATTGGAAAGAGATGAAAATTCCATTTTTATGCATGGCTATGAACTTGACAGTGCCTCTTTAAGTTCTGAAGACGTACAGAGTAGTTTGGAATGTAAGATACAGTCGGGTACCAAAAATGTGATGTGAGGTTGCTAGGCAACCCCCCTATTGTTTTAAACAAACCACCTAGAGCTGGCAGCAGCTGTCAGAGCTCTTGGCTTCTACCAATAACACAGAGCTGAAAAGATCTTAGAATAAAGGTCATCCAAAATAAGCTGCAATAAATAAAGGGGTCTTGGTGCTAGTAAACAGGAATGCCTGTTTGTTAAAATATCAATTAAAATAATAAATAAATCTGTTGACTTGGACTGTGTATCTAATCAAATATTTTAACTTATGAAGTATTTAAAATTTTTAATTAAAAGAGGTAAAAGCCTACTTGTTCATTCCTTTTCTAAATCTCATTTTTTCTTGCTGTGGATAACAACAGGTCTGCCTGAGTGAATAATGTCAGCACTATCTTTCTGCAATAGTAAGTGAAAATGTTTGTAGTTTATCCAAAAATAGGTCATATTTCACTGGATTGTGTGTCTGTGTTTGCTCTGCAGCCATTGCCCTGCTGTTGATTGTGTTGAATTTAGAGAGGCCCTCCTCTTTTCCAGGGTCAGATTTAATAAAAGCAGATCAGGCTTTAACATACTGAAAACTATAAGGAGATAGAATTATTTTAAATTATGCTTTCACCATCTCTAAAAACCTGTTTTAAGCTTTCAAAAATGTTTACGTTCCATATTGAGAAGAATTTGAGACTTCTAATTTTTTTTTTAATGAAAAATAAGTCAACCGCCATAGCCTGTTGGCCAAAGAACTCAACTGGGACAGGGAAGACTCAGTTTCAAGTTTCTGCTTGGCTGTTTCCTGGCTTGCTTGGTGATACCTTAATCACTAGGCTACTGATTTCAGGAGATAGATTATTATCTTCTGTTGGAACTGTTCCATTGGATAATAATAATTAAATATCCATTGGTTGCACTGTGTAGCTCAGTACTTAAAAATGCATCTGGAACTAGGTGTCTGTAGAATAGTTCGTAGCCTGATGTTTAGGGCACTGACCTGGCAGGTGGAAGAATAGCAAGCAGGAGTGAGTGAGCATGTGTAGACGTGCACAGTTACTGTGCAGTATCCTTAAAATAATGTGCAGTACTGGCGTGCATCTATACATGCGCACCCATAATGCACTGTATGGCGATTATGCCCAATTAGGTACTGTGCAATAACGCACATGTGGATGCCTTAGTGCAGCGTAACACTGTGTGTGTGGACTAACTTGGGACTAACTTTAGTCCCAAGTCAGTTCACACACAAAGTTAATGAGCTTTAATGCCTGCATTTGTAGACACTGGCCTATTTCTGCTTACTGCTCAGTAACTTACTGCGTGCTCAGTAAATTTAATGTGAAATAAATGCATGTGTAGATGCACCCAGTGAGTACTCTAGACACCACACTATTTGGCATTCTGGGTTTAGGTGCTCCCTTCTTCTATGTGCTCTTAATGAGAACTTCCATCTGGACTTGAAAATCCTTTTGCAATGAAAAGATGTAGTCAAAATTGCTACATTCCCATGAAAGGTTTTTTGGTTTTGATGAATCAGCATGTCCTTCTGATAATCCATTTTACTGAAAAATTAATTGATCAAATTACTGATCAAATTATTGTTCTGCTCTACTGTAAATTACCACTTTTGCTGCATCCCACAAACTTTTAAAAGTCTCTGTTTACATGCATAGCATAATTTTCTTTGCCCTGATTGTTTGTTAATCATAGATTTTTAAGCAGTTGGTAAATATAAAAAACGATTGTTTGGCTTTTTAGTAGTAACAATGCTGAAATCTGCAAGCTTGGATTATGAAAAGATAGTGAAAGAGATTGGTCAGATATCTGCATCTGTGCACACAATCTCAGTGAGAAAACAAGTCATTTGTGTGGGAGTTTCCCTCTGTGGGATGAAACAGAACTCCAAGGCAATCTGCAGTCTCTTAAAGAACATAAGGGTATGCTGAAACATCTGCTTTGAGAAGCCACTTGAAAAGTAACCATGTACAATAAGAGAGGAACATCTGTGCAGACTGCTAATATCATAGCCAGTGAGAGGAAAATAGAAAGAAGCAACGAGCAGATCACATAAGGCATTCTACTGAATAGTGTATGCCATTGGTCCTTTCCCAGTCACATCCATATATATAGGAAAAGCAATATGTTGGGTTTCTGGCTTAGAAATGGTATTTAAAGGCCTATTTTTTGGGAATTGGCTTGTAGGTATAAATATATGCATTATAGGTAGTCAAGATGAGCAGCAGGGGTTAAATGGATTTCTACACTTCTACATTCCTCACCAATTATTCACTATTTGTGAGCAGTGGGTCAAGAAGAGCATGGCCCTTAGTTGTCCTCCCCAACACTTGCACCAGGAAGTTGTCTCCAGCACTCTCCAAAAACTTCCTGGATTGCTTGCACACTGCTGTATTGTCCTCCCAGCAGATGTCAGGGTGACTGAAGTCCCCCATAAGAACCAGGGCCTGTGATAAGGAAATTTCTGCTAGCTGACTGAAGAAAACCTTATCCACCACATCTTCCTGGTCTGGTGTTGTATAGCAGACCTCCAACATGACATCACCCTTGCTGCTCTCCTGACCCTAATCCAGAGACTTTCAACAGGCCTATCTCCAGTTTCATACTGGAGCTCTGAGCAATCATACATCTCTTTTAAAGAAAGCACAACTACTTCTCTTCTCACCTGCTGGTTGTTCCTGAACAGTTTATGCCTATCCATGATGGTGCTCCAGTCATGTGAGCTATCATAGAATCACAGAAAATTAGGGTTCAAAGGGACCTCTGGAGGTCATCTAGTCCAGTCCCCTGCTCAATGCAGGACCATCCCCAACTAAATCATCTCAGCCAAAGCTTTGTCTAGCCACCTTTATGGGTAACCTGTCCCAGTATTTTACTACCCTCTTAGTGAGAAAATTATTTCTAAAAACTAAACTAAACTTCCTTGCTGCAACTTGAGACCATTGTTTTCTGTTCTGTCATCTGTCACCACTAAGAACAGTTTAGCTCCATCCTCTTTCAAACCTCCCTTCAGGCACTTAAAGGCTGCTATTAAATCCCCTCAGTCTTCTCTTCTCCAAACTAAATAAGTGCAGCTCCCTCAGCCTCTCCTAATAAGTCATATGCCCCAGCTCCTTCACCATTTTTGTTGCCCTCCACTAGACTCTTAAATTTGTCTACATCCTTTCTGTAGCAGGGTGCCCAAAACTGAACACAATACTCCAGATGTGGCCTCACCAGTGCTGAATAGAAGGGAATAATCACTTCCCTTGACCTGCTGGTAATACACCTACCAATACAGCCTAGTATACTGTTAGCCTTCTTTGCAAGAAGGGTACACTGTTGGTTTATATTCAGCTTACTGTTCACTGTAACCCCCATGTCCTTTTCTGCAGTGCTGCTGCCCAGCCAGTCATCCTCCAGCTTGTACTTGTGCATGGGATTGTTCTGTCCTAAGTGAAAGACTTTACATTTGTCCCCATCAAACCTCATGAGATTCCTTTTAGCCCAATCTGTGAATTTGTCTAGGTCACTCTGACTCCTAGCCCTACCCTCCAGCATATCTACTACTTCCCCCAGCCTTGTGTCATCTGCAAACTTGCTGAGGGTGCACTCTATGCCATTGTCCAAGTCATTGATGAAAACATTGAAGAAAACCAGCCTCAGGATCAACCGCTGGGGCACTCCACTTGATACCGGCTGCTAACTAGACATTGAACCATTGATTACTACCCTCTGAAACCAGTGCTCCACCCAGTTTTCTGTCCACCTTACAGTCCATTTATCCAGCCTATACTTCCTTAGCTTACCTGCAAGAACGTTATGAGAGACTGTATCAAAATCCTTGCTAAAATCATGGTATACCACATCCATTGATCTCTCCACTATTTTTTATGGAGATATAATGTAATACTATTAATAGCATTATTCTAAAATATAGAAAATTCTACCGCTAAGTATTCTTATGTGCATTGCTGTATATACAAAGTCCCTTATCTGTAGTTCTGTTCCAGCAGTCAGATCTGGGACCTGTGCTGAACTCCATTTGTTGAGACTCTCAGAAAATGCCAAGGGCTTTTATTGTAGATGTGCTTGTAAGGTCTTATTAGACTCTGATGAGAGAGAAAGTTCATCTGTGGTATTTAATCTTATTCAGTGCACTATATAGAAAGAGACAGTAATTCTGTTTGACCTTGTTTTCCAAAGAATCAACAAATGTTTTTGGACTAGTTCTATAGTCCTATCTTTCCTTTTCCACAGCAGCAGTCATTTCTCATAGAAGGCAATAAAGTTTTTCAGGCATGACTTACCCTTGGAGAATCCTTGTTGACTGTTAGTAATCATCTTATCCTCGAAGAGAAGAAATGGATTCCTTGAGGATCTGTTCCATGATTTTTCTAGGGACTGAGGTGAGGCTGACCAGTCTGTAGTTTCCTGGACCCTCTTTTTTCCCTTTCTTAAATATAGCCACTATGTTTGCCCTTTTCCAAGCATCTGGGATGTCTCCTGATAGCCATGAGTTTTCACAGATTATGGCCAGTGGCTCTGCAATCTTATCAGCCACGTCCCTATCCCACCAAGTCTCTGTTATTCCAATCACGCCATATTTCCAGGACTGTGCAAGGACTTCCAGTTATTCCTGCTTGTCTCCCAGGCTCCGTGCATTCATATACAGACACGTGAGATAACTAGCATTGGCCTACTTTCTCAGGAAGAATGAGAATGCCTCCCCTTTTGCCCCTTTCTGCTTACACTTCCTCCATGTCACCCACTTTTACACATACCTCAAGGCTTTGGTCTTGGTCCCCCAGCAAACCTAATTTAAAGTCCTCCTCACTAGGTTAGTGAGCCTGTCTGTGGAGATACTCTTCCCTCTTTTTGTCAGTTGGATCCCATCTCTTTCTAGCAATCCTTGGAATAACATCCCATGTTTGAAGAAGCCAAAGCCCTGCTAGCGACACCATCTGTGCAGTCATGCATTGATCTGCAAGACGCATCCACTCCTGCCTGGGCTCTTCCCCTTGATTGGAAGGATCAAGGAGAACTCCATCTGAGCCCTTGTCTCCTTCATCCTTGCTCCCAGAGCCCTGTAGTCACTTTTGATCTGTTCAGGGTCTCCCCTGGCAGTATCATTGGTGCCCACATGGATGAGCAGCATGGCATAGTAGTCAGATGGCTGCATGAGTCTTGGTAATCCCTCTGTGACATCTTGGATCTGGGCTCCAGGCAAGCAGTCAACCTCCTGAGACAGCAGATCAGGTCAGGAGGTGGATGCCTCTGTCCCCCAGAGAAGAGAGTCTCCAACCACCACCACCCATTACTTCTTCCTGGTGTCAGTAGTCTCAATTGAATAAAGTGACCATTTTTTTACTAAACACCAAAGGAGAACATCTACATAGGTTCGCACAAAGCTTTCAACACAATAGAACCTTATATTTTCATTCAGTTACACAGGGATAATATATTCATCAAAATCCCCGTGATATTAATGGTAACTGTGTGAGAAAATTACATCTTACTGAAAATGCAGAATATCTTAGATACAAAAGATTAGTATAATAAGTTTTATTGCATGAAGCAAAACAAACCATCTGTAGTATCACATTTTATAATGTAGAATCATCAAACAAATATTAAGATGGTTCATTCTGGGACTTGCTATTGGCATTTTAATAGTAAGGAAATTCATAGGGAATTTATTATTATATAAAATGTTTTGACATGCTGGTAAGTAGTAAATGTTGTAAATTGATAAATCCTATTCATATTCCTATGAGAGGAAATGGACAAGGAGAAAACTGGAATGCATCTTATCTCTCAACATCATATTTTAAGCCAGCTGCTGTCATAGTGGCTGCCCTGTAAACATTAATAATATCCAGAGCCAGCAGGATGTGATATGAACAGCAGTATATTATCAGATACCTGGCTCAGTTTTCTTCCACTCCTCAAAATTTTATCCCTCAAGAAATTCCCTCAGCATGGTAGCTAATGGTACAAAAAGAGGAATGTAAGAGTCATGGGTTGAACTGTACTGCTTCACAGAAATAAGTACATGAAGGATGCCAGGGGCCAGGACACTTTGAAAGATACAGTTCATCGATTTTCCGCCAAATATACCCATTTTTAAGGGCTAGAACAAAAGCATAGAAAAATGTCTTCGGCCTGCAGTTCATAGAGAAGAGATTTCAGTCTCCATATCTCTGTGCTTTGTATATTTACTTCCTAGAACTTTAAGGTGGACCATAGCTGTAGTATCTTTTGTCATTACAGGGACCGTGCGGCAGGGTGTGGAAGCTTCCCTATGGATTCTTGGCTTCCTCCATTTAACCTTAACAATAATCCAGTGATGGGTTTGTTTGTTTTTTGGTGTAAAGGAGCTTTAGATCCAGGCAGTTGGATCACTTATGGATATGAAAACAAAGGTAGTGTCCATGAAGACATGGAAATGCTGGGTGGGCTTATGTGCCTGTTGGAAAAATGAATGACTAAGTGTAAATCATACAAGTGCAAACAAACCAGTAATATTAGCAGACCTCCCCGCCCCCCACCCCAACACCCTCCAACCCATTTTATATCGCAGCATTATGGCCACACGTCTGCATGGAGGTTTTCAGGCATAGCTGAGGTAGTGTTAATCTAGCTGGCTTGGACTGTGTTGGCTGATTTGTAAAAGGCCTTTTCCCACCTTTATCTGGGAGAGCATATGAAGTCATTTTGTATAGTGAAGAGCCACATGGGGACAATGTCTTTTACAGATCTAACAGTCTTAGTGCCCAACTCTGATCTGGCTGTATTTTTTTATCCCCAGTACAGCTCTTAGGACATAAGTGGCATATTCCTGATTTTACACAGACAGAAGTTAGAGCAGACTCAAGATCCTTATTTCTATTGTCTTAATTCACCATGCCAAGTGGACACATGTATCTTCTGCCTGCCTGTAGAAAGTACTGTATTTGGGCAACTGTAAGGGAGATCAGTGGAAATAAAACCTCTTAACATAGTGGGGGACAGCTGAGCTGTATTTCTCTGAGCAACAGCTGATGTTGGTATATTCCACTACAGTAGGCTGCCAGTAGGTTCCTAGCATAACACTGAAACCATTTGAGCCAGATGATTTGTTCTGCAGTGCCAGAATTTCATAGGGAAAATGAGCTGAAATGAATTATTGTCCTCTGGGTCTTAGTTTTTCTATATATCAGACTTACAAAACTGAATAGTAATATTATTAGAATATTTCTTCTTGGAAAGAGGCATTGTAGTAATCTAAGACAGAGGTCAGCAGAGTTATGCGGTACTGCTTCACTACTCCACGGCACTCCCCTCTGCTGCACAGCCTGCTACTCCACAGCTTTGAGCTTACCTTTGCTACTATGACTCTGGCAGCTGGCTACTCTTGAGAGAGGGCCAGAGCAACAATTTTGTTGTAAGCTTTGGCAAAAGACTGCTGACCCCTGATATAGATTGACATGAACTACTGATTTTTGCCTTATGTTTACATTTCTTTTGTCCATATCCATCTGGTCCAATTTTTAAAATTGATTAGTCATTTCTGTGGTTTTTTTGAAACATAGAGGAAATGTGTATTTAGCTGTTTTTAGTCTGTAAGATAATTACTACTTTAAAAACGAAAATTGACATTAGGTAGTTTACAAATACTAGATAATCTGTTAAGTATTATTATGTTTTGGATTTGTCTGCTTTGTTTTTATTGTTAGTAGAGGCAGATTTAAATGGCTGAGTTTATGTGAAAGATCCAGCAATTGGGTTGCTTAAGATGGTTAATATTCAAATGTCAGTATCTGCCACCAGATCCTATCAGCAAAAAATTACTGAGGCTACTTCCTGTTGACAGATATCAATGACAATGTGTTCAGGTGCTTAAAAAAATACAAAAAATGTGCACATTTAAAGTATCTGAAAAGATTAATTGAATTGTATTGTTCCAAAAGTTTCAACACTTTTTTATTAGTAAACTGAAATACGTTAAAAATAATACTATTTCTGTTTTCACACCATCCTCCCTAAATAAGATACACAGTCAGCAGCTCTTATCTGCAGTCAAAAGCTGAAACTGGAGCTGCTGCTAAAGACTAAACTCTATGGGCACATCTAGGATTCTAAAAGGACTAACAAAGTCTGCAGGGCTGTGAAATAAGAGAAGGGAGACCAGGAGAAGCTAACAGACAGTGAAACTGCTGAGTCAAGGGTGGTTTGATTAATGGAACATCAGAAAGGGGAGAGAGTTGTTAATGTCAGTTGAATGAAGAGCGATTAGAAGGAATCAGGTAGATTATAATGGGCCATGAAGTCAATTGACTCTGTTAGGGCTGCCTGAATAGAAACGTCTTAGCTGATGCTGGGCAGTTGCTTTTAAACCTTGGGTGGAACAAGGACGGAAGCAGAGGGGGAACTGCACCCATGCACATTCTCTTTGATCTACCCTCACTGGACTCTGCCCTCTCTCCACATAGTTTCTACAAAGAAGAGAATGTTAGGTTTTTAATAAAAGGTGAAATCCTCCAAAAATGAGAATTTGCAAATGTTCATAAAAATGAAAGGAAAATCAAAATACTTGCATTGGCATTGCATTCTCCACTTTTAACACTTTTCAGATATTTTAGTCACATGTCTTCTGTTTGCATTTTCACCATGTATCCAATCTGACAGGGTTAGATTATATACATAAAAAGGGCAGAATTTCATCACACTTTGTGAATTGACAGTTCTATTTTTATCATGAAATAATATACAATTGTTAACTTTTGTGTAATGCTTCCTCTAAAGGCAATATTACTTCTTTAGCATTCTGGCTTCCATTTTATCTGCACATACTATCATTTCTGCTTTGGCCACTGAGCAAAGGTGGAAAGGGGGAATGAAACAGCAGTTTTTCACTGGAACTTTTCCTACACAAACATTTGGGATTGCTAGCCCCAGGCATATTTTAGGCCCATAGAATCATAACACTTTGAAAAATATGGATCTCGTTATTTGACTTGTGTTTTTGAGCCCTTTGGAATAGATACATCAGGAACAAGGAGGGCTTGAAATACAGTTTTAACGCATGTTGAGATTCTTTTGTAATCATGTGACTTTAGTAGCTCAGCTTTAGGAAGAGCACCAAATGTTATGAAACTTATGATTAAATCATGAAGGATGGCAACGCTGTGATCATAAAACTGAGAATTTGAGAAAATTCCATATAAACTTGAAATGTTCAAGAAATACTGGGTGCCTGGAGTTATATCTAGGTACTTATGGTATGCTTTTAATTTAACAGTAAAAAACAGCTTGTACTTTTACTGTGCTAGTAGAGTTTTAAAGTCATTGTGCTGAAAGGCATGGAAAACAGCACACTTGATTAAAGTTCAGGTGCTGCACTGGCTTGGTGGTTATTATGCTCTGGAGAACTGGAGTATTTGTTCCATCAATTGTGAAAGCATAATGTGCTCCTAATCTTTATTCACACATGTGGTAACAGCTTTTTCTCTGTTGCTGAAGAATGAGTTGAGTAGCCTTGGCTGAAATAGAAAGTTTCTTGGGTCATAAAAAGAATCTAAAAGTGAAAACACCAGACTATATTACGAACTATACTGGTATAACATTAATCTTAAATGACTGAGCTCTGGACTTACTATACACCAAAAAATTGGCTCAGGACAAAAATCTCAGAAGAATCTGTCTTTGAGGCACTTTCAGAAAAGGAGCTTTCAGGACTAACACATCTGTAATTGATGCTACTTAATTCTCAAGATAGCATTTGGCAGAAGGTACTTGCCTAATCAGTTTTGCGCCATTATTTTTAAAACATTATCTGAAATATCTAATTGTGCATACATTGCTGGAGACATAGCTACAATTTGTTGTGAAAATGGTATTATGAGTGATTATATGACACAAACATGAGACAGGTGCTGCTGAGATACTAAAGTGAATTTGGTCCCCCATAAAAGGATGAAACAGCTGGAGCATTAAATCCTGTGTGTTTTGTAACTCTGCAATAGGGATAGCATGGGCAATAAGAATGAAGGTGTCTGTTTCACTAACATGCCTTGATTTTGACATACAGGACCCAAATAAATATGGGGTCATTTCAGTAGCAGTCACTTGTTCTCCTGAGTGCCAGGACTGTGCAATTTTAGTGCTCTAACACTGTCAGACTTTATAGCGGGGACAGGATGGGAAGACAGCATTAGCCCCATTCCCACTTCTAAGTCAAAAAGTGGAGCTAAATCTATGCATAATTAAGAGGCATTTCCAAGGTGGGATATCGAGCACATTGTCTCAATGCTCTTTGAAGCCTCTACTCTGCTAGGTACAATAATTTCAGAAGTACCCAGCTGGGCACTTAGTCTCTCCACCAAAACATATCGTTTTCATGGAAATATAGGTTCAAAAGATAATATTTATAAATAGAAATGAGATGAAATGACAGTTTTCACATCTTGAAAAAACACTGAGTTCTGTATATAAAATGTTTCTGCCTGGGAGACAAGCACTTGTGTAGTTTGCCTATACGTCAGAGGATACAGCTTGGTCTGCTGGATATGGCATAGAATGAGGAATCAGATCATTTGGGATCTGTGCCAGGCTTAATAAAGACTCCATATGAATCTGGGAAAATATTTTACCTTCTCTATACCTCAGTTTCTCTATATAATGATTACTCATCTTCATGAATTTTCATGATGTATGATGGAAATTGTTATACACAAACTAGGTATTAAAAATTAATCTGGATAACTGTCTATTACTACTTCTGCTCTAACTCTTCTATAACTCTCAACAATTTCATCATTATGCAGTATTTTTACCATTTTTATTTCCCTCCTGGTTTGAATTTTTTAAAGAGGGCCTTAGTTGAGGTATCAGTGTTATTTACCTATTTTTTAAAAAGACATACTTTTTTAATTTTCTATTTTTAAAAAATTAACTGTGTCCAAAGGATGAATACTTGTCTTTCTAAAATTCAGAAAATCTCATTCTAACCTAGAACATTATCCCTCTTTTGACTGAAAGAGGTTTGATCAAAAGTTTATTGGAGTCAGTAAACTTTAGATTATTCTCTATATAATTTGATAGATTATCTCTTTAATAAGTGATATATTCCCCATAAGGGCACTATTACATTTTACAGAAAGCCTGCAATCAGTGTTCTAAAAAAATATTGTTTTACTGATTATGAATATACTTTTTATCATTATAGACATTTGCCTCTTAACTTTAGTGAATCCAGTAGTATCTATCTAGCTATTATATTGTAATATAAAAGCTTATGACCTGAGAGAAATTAGAAATAAATCATGTGTATTGTGCTAGAATGCTGACATTCAAGACATTTATTCATTCCTTATGGTCACTGAGTCTACAGACAATCCACTATTAACTTTTGCTATTCTGTCTGAGGTCTGCAGCCCTAATGTGATTTCAAGCACTCCTTTGAGCTGTAATCTACTGATTTGCTGCTTATTCATCAGTGAATCCTAATCATAGGGGAAAATGTTACTTTATTGTCATAGGGTATTTATCTAACAATTTGTATGAGAAAATCATTAGAAATAAATACTCAGACAGTACAATGAAACACTGTAATAAAAAAATGCAAAGCTTATGATGGATCACTCAACTCTTGACTAAAAACTCAAACTCTGTGGTTCTGCCCTAACACAATACCTTGGTGTAAGGCAGGATTGGGCCCCACATTGCCTCCAGCCCACCCCTGTGTGCCCAGATCATGTCCTGGGCTACCTTTGCATACCAGCCTAGCAAGCTATCCAGCCAGGCCTCTGCTGCCAAATTTCCAGGCCAGTGGGGAGCCCTGCAGACTGTATGGCATGTTTCCATGGGCTGGATCTGGCCCCCAGGTTGGGGTTTGAGCACCCCTGTACTAATACACAGATGTTAGGTGAGCACTCATCTACCTGGTTCAGTAATAGCTCTGGGGAATTTGGAGATGATTAAGGCCATTCTTGTAAAACATGCACCTTGCTTTTTCCTGTTTTGGGCAGCACCTTGCCATTGAACTCTCCTCCCCTCTTTTCCTCAGGCCACTGCTCCCCAGTCCTGGATGTTTTGCACTGTGAAAGGATCCCTAGAGAGTTCTGTGGAAATTGTGGCTCCCCTTATTGTCAAGCTGAGATGAAGAGATCTTTTCACACAGGATTTAGTCTTTGCATGATGATTTTAGCAGGACAGTTAGTTTTGATTTGTTGTCTAGTGCTGATAGATAAAATATGTTTGAGACCTCCTCTTTTGGGAAAAAGTATAAATTTACACTTAGAGTACAGTACCTCTATTTATCAAGTGCCTATCCATGCCACTGGAGGAACTGATATCCATGGCACTGGAGGTATAATTAGATTTGGTACAAATAAGAACCAAAATTAAAAAAACAAATCTTTTTTATGGAGGTCAGCCTTACATCATGGATGCAAATTATCATGCTCATTTTTCTAAAGTGAGGTCTTAAAAATGAGTACATTCAACATATCTCGTTTTGATATTCTAGCAGAAATAAAAATCCTATAAAATCCAACAAAATCTTAATGGCTGTCCCAGCTCTACAAATCCAAAGTAAGTGAAACTGGAAATCCGGTGTATTAAGTCTCAAGCCAGAGATAGCTGAAGGCCAAGAGACAGCTTCTGTTGCTGTCTGCTGTCTTGAATATGAAAGGTGGTTTGGGTCAATACCTTTAGGATACAAAAAATGGAGAGGGTGAAAAAAGCTATCATCAGAACTGAGGTTCCCTAACCTATTTTCATAATGTAGGTTTTTAGAAAGAGATAAGCAGTAAGCCTAATATCTTTTCTCTAGGAAAGGCTGGTGGCTAGGAATAGAGTGTCTTGGGTCTTTCTAACATGTAGTGACCACTGGGTTCAATAAAAACAGTCAGACATGAATAAGAACTGCACAAATACTGTATTCTGGAAACATAGGGAAGACTCTGCAGACTTTTTCGCTCTCTAACTACCTGATTCCTATTTAATTGAGGGTAGCGCCTAAGTAGGGGCTACCTAACTCCCATTTCCCAACTCCTGTAAAATAGGTAGTGTCTCTAAAGGCCCCTCTACACATGCAGGCATGATGGGATCTAATGTGCGATCCACACAATCACACTTCCTGCCCTGCTACATGTGCATGGCAGGAGGTGTGACTGTGGGATTGTACATTAGATTTCTTAATGCCTTCTCACTGGTACAGTGGGAGCCTGATCCTGGGCTCCCACTGCACCAGCAAGAAGCAAGCTCCCATGGGTGGGAACTGGCTCATCTGATGGGGCTCCCCATTGTGCTGGGAGGGGCTCCCAGAAAAATTACATGCACGCCCCAGGTGGGAGACTACAGCTACTGCAATCTCTCAGCTGCAGAGCATCACATGCATGTCAAGGGTTGGGAGACTGCTGCAATCTCCCTGCCAGGAGGTCCTCCATATACCCCTGTGACTAGACGGTCACAGCAGTGGCCCGCAGCTGCCAGTTCACATAGTTCTGGCAGTGCCCTGTGAATACTGGGTCCTGGGAGCCACAGGGTGCTACCAAAACCCAGAGTCCATAGCTGGTTGGTACTCCTGGGCCTGGAAATCCCTTCAGCTGCAGGACAGCCAGCTTCAGCTGCACATGGTACACCTGTGCAGCTGGGAGCCTGGTTAGCTGACAGAGCTCCCAAACATAGGGGCAAACCTTGCTATACATCCAAATTAAATCTGGCTAGCAATGAGCTATAAAGTTAGTACATATTTTTTTAAGCCTAACTTTCTAGGTCGTTGGACCTTTTTACGGTGTGATTGGTACTTTGCAGATGTGTAGCTGGTCTCAGTTAATTGCGTAATACCTGTAATGTGTAGAGGGGGCATAAGTGATAACTTTTATCACTGCTCATGAAATAAAAGCAATGGCCAAGTGACCTTTTCAACAAAGTAAATTGCCAGGTGTAGCTTCTAGGGAAGAGTTTAGATGCGAAAGGAATAGCTTCTGTTGTAATGAGATAATAAAGGACTTAGGCCTTTGGCAGACTTATGCTAAGATTCCTTCTAATTAATGTGCTAGTATTAGAAGTAGGCTTAGCATGAGTCAGCCAAAGGCCTAAGTGGAGCCTGACATAAGTGAAAAACAAGTAACATTATGTCACAAGATGAACATACAAGTGAAATAAATCAGCTGATTAGGGCAATAACCACAAACTTAAGTCTGGGATTTATTTTTGAGTAGTAAAAGCAACTAACAGTGAGCAGTATTAATTGCATTCAATATAGATGCAGTCATAGTATACCATCAAAGCTAACTGCAGGTAATATAAATGCTAATGACTCTGAGATAGACAGGTGACCCAAACAGAGAACCCAAACAAAAGTCATGTCTGAAAATATAGGTAAAGACACTGGAATGTGCCAGATGCCATTACAAAATGAGTATTAGCATAACAGGATAAAAAAAGCTTTTGGTATAGTTGCATTGGGGAGTAAACCATCCCGAACTGGAGCTACCTTATCAGGAAGTAACCAACTTCGCTCACTCCAGGCTTCTTCTTCCAGGGATGGTGTAAGTAACCTGAAAATTCATTGTTCTGTTTTCTGTGTCCTTTGTTATATCACGGCTATGCTATTTTTTTCTTGAGCTCATTTAAAAAAATGGTACTTTACTTCTATGGCTTAAGTTCTCCACTTCATGACAATTGTTTTGTCCTATAATAGCTAACGTAGAGATTGGGCCCTGCCAAACCACTGAAAAGTAAAAATTCAAGTCAGCATAATTAGTGTAAGTAGCACACATTACAGAACAAGCAATGCAGGGAGAGGATACAATCTCCCATGCAGGGACGCTGAATTTAGAAGTATATTTCTCTCTGATTTCTAACTTAGTTTTCAAGAAGCTGTAAATTTTGAAACAGGCTGAAGTGCTAAAATTTCCAAGGGTTTGAAGGCGGAAACAGCATTTAACATGCTGTAGTTAGACATTTGCTCATAGAAAGCTTTTGTGAGATAAAAAGTCCCTTCAAACGAACACTAAGTAGTGTATGAGTACCATGATTTCTTAAGTGTTTCTGGAAACATTAATCAACATAGTCTGAATAGGATCAACTTATTTTTTTTGTCAGTGGTGCTTTAATGTGCTCAGGGTATGTTTCCATGACAACTAAGGGAAGGAATAAAATCTTAACTAAAATTCAGTGGAAACACGATAGAACAACCTACTTCAATTCGTGCTGTAATGATAAATTTGAGTTTGGAAAACAGCTCTGGATCACAGTATTTTTTCCAGTACTTTCAGGACTTTTATTTGCAGAAGATTATAGTTATAGTCATACTTCATAACAACTGTGCCTAGGGATGTAATTACCTGTATTATAGCATCATCTGAAGAATAATAACTTTCACAAAGGTAAAGGAATAATTGAGACTCTTATTTAGATATTTTTTTATTTTGTATTACATAAGTCTTTGTCTTGACTCTTCCCCACTTCCCCTCTCACTTTTTCTTTTTCCATAAGCCTTTGTGTGCCAGCAGTCTATACAGTGACCATAGTGATACTAATACATAAAAGATTCATAATGCCTATTTGTGTATAGTTATCCTCACCTTCCTAAGTAAATTATAGATTTGTAGATGCTAGCAGTAAATGGAAGTGAGGTGAGCCATATGCTTATTAACTCTTTCTTGGAGAAAGGAACTAGAACTCGTACCAGCATAATTAAGCCAAAACAAAAGGTTATGCGTCAACCATGTGGGTGCACTCACACAAGATGCTTTACTGCTCATTATACTAACCTAATGCACAATAAAGCATCACCCAACAATCACTGTGCAGTAGATTAGTCTAATGCGCCATTTTCTACTACCTGTAGATACCGGTAAAAGAGATCAGCACATTAAACTAACGTGCCCAAGTGCACATGTAGATGCTGACTGGGAGTAAATTGCATCCCGATAATGTCTTGACACATCCTGATCTCCACATGGCTGGGAGGCATCATCCTACTGAGCCAGGACAGCTCTCTCTGCCTCCTGTGGCCCCCTGCTGCTTAGGTTTACTGGGAACAATTTGCTCTCAGTCAGTGTCTATACCTGCACTTGGATGCATTACTTTAATTAGTTGTTTTCTAGTACCTGTATCTGCAAGTACTAGAAAACAGCACATAAGACTAATTTACTGTGTAGTAATTGCTGTGTAGATGGTGACTAAACATTAGATTAGTCTAATGTGCCGTAAAGCATCTTATATAGACACACCCATTCTGCTTGATAAACTTATTGTGTTTTTTATTATTTTTGCTTCACAAAAGTGGACTTTGATTTCCTGAAATGGATTTACAGGCAACCCCCACTAAGCACTTTTAATTGGCTCCTGAAAAAACGAGCGTTAAGTAAAAACGAGTGTTAAACAAAACTGAAAGTTTTCGATGACCCAAGATGGTGACTGCAAGTGTTTTTAATGACCCAAGATGGCAACTGTGAGCGTTATAATGAAACTTGCTGAGCGCTAAGTGGAATCGGGTATTAATTTTAAATGAGTGTTATAGCGAAACAGCGCTAAGCAAAACTGTTAAGCGGGGGTTGCCTATATTTTCAACATATTTTATGAAAGTTTTTTTCCTTAGTTTAGATGGCCTTGAATAATTTGATGTGAATAGTCACTATTTTTTGTGTTGTGGTTATTGGCTTTAATTAGTTGTACAGTTCCTCCAGCTAGCATTGCTTTCGTCCCTGATTTAAGGTTGCAATCAGGAAGCAGTTCAGAGAAGTAAATGAAGCATTAGTTCTTTAAGAGACAAAAATAAATAGGCAGGTGTAGGGAATTTTAGACATTTTTTGATCTTTTTCATTCTGACTGATTACAGGTGTTGACTAAATTTTAATCCTTAGAATTTAGTTGACAGTGGCTGCGTCTACATGAGACACTGACTACACAGTCATTACTGTATAGTCTTTGGGTGTGTCTACACATGAATTTACTGCTCATTAAAGCTAATGTGCAGTAACTTACTGCTCAGTAAGTGGGAATAAGGCCAGCATCTACATGTGCAGTTGACCTGGGACAAGATTTAGTCCCAAGTCAGAGAAGCCTGCTATGTGGAGGGAGGGCTGGAGATAAGGGCAGGGGTGAGGGTGGGGGTTGGGAGGGCCCCCAGTGTGGGACTTAGCATGGGTCCAGAGCCAGTGTGGCTGGTGGCTTGGTGCTGGGCTCTGCATGCCAGGTAGTGCCTGGCTTCACCCAGTGCCCATGGCCTCCTATGGGCTTAGGGTCAGTGCCTGGCCAATGCTCCCTTCCCAGGGAGAAGCTGGTGTTGCTGGCAGCTGGTGGTGGCATGGCTAGCTGCTCCTCATGGGCAGCTGCAGGGCAGAGCTGAAGCTGAGTCAGTTACTGGACAGGGCTCCCCAGGCTGCCAGTGGATGCAGCAGCTAGGGAGGAGTGCAGGGCAGGACACTGAAGGCCTGAAAACCCTCCTCTCGTGACATGTCACCAGATGTGTCAGGGTGGGGCATAAGCTTCTGGGGCACCAGAATGTGGGTCAGCTCTCACATGAAGGCCATGGTCCTGGGGTTCCACCAGACCAATAATTGTGGCTGGTCACAACCACCCACTGGTCCCACAGGTCCTTGACCTTAATGGGCACTGCCACGATGATTGGGAGTGGCCTCATGCATCCCAGCCACCAGGGTGTTATAAATGTGGGTATTTGAGTGTCGCCTACTCTGGGCGAACTGCCTCAGGACATCGCCCTTGCTCCACAGTGCCACAAGGGTGCACCCCTCCTCCCAGGTCCAATTTGGGATCCTGGGGCTCTGGACAAGCAGGCACACTTGGATAGGCCTCAGTCTGGACACAGAGGAGGAGGACAACATCATGACCCATGCCAACTGACTAGCCCCTGTGCAGCAGGTCCTGTGATGCTGGCCCTGGAGGGCTGGCAGTAGCACCCCCAGCAGGGGTACAGCCAGGGAGTTGCAGCTGTGCAGCTAAAGCATTTTATCAGCCCTAGTGTGATCACAGGGCTGGGCAAGGGGTGGAGGAAACTGAAGCCCTTTGCAGCACTCACCTGTAGCCAGGCAGCAGCTCGGGAGGGGGACAGCCCAGGCAAACACAGCCTGCAGGCTGTCCAGGGTGCACAGGGCCTGCTGGGCTCCTGGACACAGAACAGCTCCTTCAGGCTCCCTGCCTTACTCATTTAACCCTCATCCATTCTCATGAAACCGTAACCGTTGTTGTTCTCTTGGGGTAACTTGTTACCCCACAATTCAACATTGTTGGTCTCATGGGGTAACTTGTTATCCCACCCGCATGAACAAAATGGAACCAATGACAACAGTATAAATGTACCAAAAATCATTTATTAAACATACAGACTGCTTGAAATATTCTTTATGATGATTTGAACGTAAAAATATTATTTAACTAGAACTATGACCAAATTTTAACTTTTTTTAGAGTTTCAAAACGTGAATGAACAATTTGCTAAGTCTGCAGTTCACACTGTTTTCAAACTAACAATTACTTCCAAAAACATTTCCTAACTGTTTTAACTACATATTGCATTTCTCACAAAGCAGCACTGATGTACTGTGGTGCACACAAGCAAATTGCTTACAATCTTTGCATCATTTCCAGGTTTTGGGGTCATCTGTCCTTGGACGAAAAGCACAACATCCACTCAAGTTTGCAGAAGGTTCTACTGGGGTGCGCCGTGGCAATTTGCAATTTAGGGCAGTCATACCAGACTTTATGGACTTAGATTGTGTGTATCCATCATTCTTCATTTTATTTGTCCATCGATAAACTGTTCTCCTAGATCCTACAAAAAAAGCACTGTCTTCTTAAATGTGATCTTTCCTTCCAGTTTGTGTTGTGGTCTAGCCAAATGATGAGGCTGGCAATGGCAGCCACATCCAGCATATTGGTGTCATTGGCCACATGTTGATTTTCCATTCTGCAGGGGGTCATATGGACTAAGTGGTAACGGTTATCCCCCCCACCCTCGTTTTTATTGTAGTCATGGATGATTAAGTCCTATGAGGTTCGATCCTTTGACTGGTGCTATTCAATGTCTTCATCAGTGACTTGGCACCAGCAGGTGCAGCCACAAGATGCAATTGAGGTGCAGTTTCCCAGAAACCCCTGCACCTTTCTCCTTGAAACTTGGTAAGCTTTGTGGTCTCAGCAAGAGCTAGCACCCCTGCAGTTTTCACTCCACTGTCACTTAACATGCACATGTAACATGAGTTTTTCTTTCAGGACTTTGAGGTGCAGTTTCCCAGAAACCCCTGCACCTATCACCTTGAAACTTGGCACCTCTGCAAGTTTCATCTGAATCAGCCAAAAAACAACAAAGTTATAGATATTTCATTGATTTCCTATTATACTCTATGGCCAAATCTCTGAATCAGCTCCTAATCTTCTGAAGCAATTCGGCCGAATTGAATTGGGAAAATGATTCAGATCTCTTAAATTGAATCTCTGGCATCCGAATTGGCTGAATCTGAATCAAATAGTTTCCTATTTGCACAGGCCTACTGGTCAGACCACTGTTAGAGTACTGTGTCCAGTTTTGGGTGCCACACTTCAAGAGGGATGCAGAGAATCTTGAGAGGGTTCAGAAGAGGCCATTTGTATGATCAGAGGCCTGCAGGCAAGGCCCTACAAGGAGAGACTGAGGGACCTAGATCTCTTCAGCCTTCACAAGAGAAGGCTGAGAGGTTATCTTGTGGCTGCCTATAAATTCATCAGAGGAGGGCAGCAAGGAATAGGAGATGCCCTATTTACTAAGGCATCCTCTGGAGTAACTAGGAACAACGGCCACAAATTGACGAAGAGCAGATTTAGGTTAGGCATTAGAAAGAGCTTCTTCACAGTAAGGGTTGCCAGAATCTGGAATGGGTTTCCAAGGGAGGTGGTGCTCTCTCCTACCTTGGGGTCTTTAAGAGAAGGCTGGACAAGCACCTAAATGGGGTCATCTGACCCCAGTTCTCTTTCCTACCCAGGGCAGGGGGTTGGACTTGATGACTTACTGAGGTCTCTTCCAACTCTAACATCTGTGAATCTATGATGTCTGACTTGCTTTGCTCTCCACCCACTGACAGGTCATGGTGCATGCTTGACAGCAACAGTACAACTATGGACTTCTTTGGAACATAGGAAACTAAGGTGAGTTTCCCATTAAAAGCAAAAATGGATGAAAAAGTTTCCCTTCTTTGATTTTCTTGCATTTCATTTGGGGTATGACCTTGTTTTTCTGAATTGTACCCACGTAGGTCAAGTCCTGGTGTAGCAATCTTTCTGCCAGGTAAGTAATTGTGAAGAAACTGTCACTCACAATATTCCTTCCCATCTTGTACCAATGATGAACCAGTTTTTCAATGACCTGGGTACCAAGATTACCTTGGCATGGAGCTTCTGGTTGCTTGCCTAGGTAGATGTCTCCAGACAGGGGGAATGATGTTGCTGCATCACAGCACCACCACCAAATTTTCAAGTCATATTTGGCAGACTTGCTGGGTATATACTGGCTGAAGGGACAGCGACCCCTGAGCACAATGAGCTGCTCATCAACCATCAGGTATATTCCTGGAATATACCATTTCCTGAGCTGCTCCACAAACTGTATCCAAATATCTTTGAAAGCAGCAAGCTTGTCTACAGCTCTCCTTTCCTCAGGTGTCAGTTTGTTGTCAAATCTTGGGTAGTTGGTGATTTGACGGAATTGCTTTAAACTAATGGTGGCACAGAAGCAAGGATGCCCAGTGTGTTGTCTCCCACAAATCCTCCAGTGCCTCGTAACCACCATAGTGTACACCACTTAGCAGTAGGAGGCCAATGTATGCTTCCAGCTCTGTTTTGTTTGGCTTTTTCTACTCCTTTCTATTTTCAGGATGGTTATCATTCCACTCCCTGAATCTTCTTTCTGCTTCTCTGTTTCTCTTATGATAACAGTCAGGATTTCTTGTGAGAGAAACAGGTAAAACATTTCCACCACTCTCTCTTTATTACTTTCCCTTGTTGACCCAGCACTTTAATGGACTGTGTCCTTGGCTGTTCCCTGATGATGTATTAGTTGTGGACTTTTTTCCCACACTCTGCCATTCCTTCCTCTAAAGGTATCATCATCTGCAATGTTTTCTGGGGGTGGTGGCAGTGCTTCTACTCCACGTCTTGTTTTAGCTCTCCTCAGTCTTCCACAGTGGCCTGGGGCTGGTCCTCTTCTCTTTCCTACTGGAAGTGTTGGTATCACTTCTGCTTGTGGTACCAACTCCTCCTTATTTGAGTTGGATGAAGCTTCCATAGACACATGGTCTTCTTGCCCTGAACAATTTCCCATGTCTGGAACAAAGTCAGCATCCTCACTGCCTTGGGATAAGGTTTCAGCCCTGGATGTGTCACTGTCATCCCCGGCTACCTGTGCAAGACAGGCTTCAGCACTGAATATGCACTGCCTTCTCATCCCGGATTGCAGAAAAAAAAAGAAAAAAAATTATTGCTGCTGAATGCATATAAATAACCATCAAAGACAAGCCTGTCCACCTACACTGTCACAGAAGCAATTCCACCCTGCCCTATGGCAGCACACATAGCACCCACTCCTCCTGGGCACAGAAGCCAGAAACCAGCATCCACCCTTTGCAGGCAAGCCAAATGTGAGTGGATACTGTTTGGAAACCACACATGCAGGGGCTTATTGAGAGCTGGTAAAAGAGGCACGGCGGGTGTCAAGCCCTTACTGTTGAAGGGGACTCTATAGTGTATGCTGTATTGCAGAATGATGTTGTTCTATTTCTTCTCTGCTGTCCCTTTCCTCCTGTCCTCACTTCAAACGAAGGCAAGGCAAACTAGCTTGTATGTTATGAAAGGGGCAGGTGAGGTGGAGTTTTGCCATGAGAAATGAAAGCAGAGGTGGGTTTGGGTGTGACAAAGAGTTTTTTGTTTTTTGGCAAGGGGCAGGATGTTTTGTTGACCTTGCAACCTGCAAACAAAGTGGTTAGCAAAAGGGATTACTACATCTGCTGCAAAAGCAGAGTGGAGAATGGCCATCCATTAGTTACCATGGATTCCTGAAGTGGACATGAATGAAGTTTGCATGAATGCTGACCTTTCAGATGCATCCACCCAAAGTAGCCAAACAGGTCTAGGCCTGTCATTTATACAGAAATTGCATTGGATTAACAAGTTACCCCAAGGCATTTACATGGGCTTAGGGTAAATTGTTACCCCACATGGAAAAACACATTCACACCTGGGGTAACATGTTACCCGGGGCAGTTTTTCATCCACAGAGAGCAAAACATTCATGTAAGCTGGCTGTTCTTTGGGGATATTGTGCACTGTGGTGCCAGTGACAATATCCTAAAAAGAAAAAAATAGAATTAATTAACTTTAAGATACTGCGCAAAATATGTATCTGGGATAGGAAATTACCCCATGGGAATGTATGAAGGTTAAAAGTTTTTTTGTTTCATTACTCTGTTCTGAAACAGTGCATCTGATGCCTAAGCCATTTTCAACCATCACTGCATTCGACCAGTCCTGTTCCTGTAAGTATGACTGTTTTAGCAATTAGGTTCAGATTATTATTCTACTGTCTTCTATACAGTGGGAAGTAATTTATTTGCTCTGGTATTTTGCAGCACTATTCTAACTCTAAAAATAAAGGAAGGATTTTAGAGAAAAACAGCACATAGGTCTAGGACAGTGGCTCTCAACCTTTTCAGAGTTGAAGAACCTGGCCTGCCTATGTCTTTAGACCAACATGGCTACAATCAAAAAAACAGTTTTTACAATCAAAGCACTCCTTGGAAAATGCCAGCTTTCAGGGTTGGTTTTTTTATTATGGAAAAATGATAGAGCTATTCTTCTGGTGCAAAGAACTAAGGAAGACCACAAGAGGTCAGAATGATTTTGATACTGTGGATTCCTATTCAAAATCTCTGGGTTTACCTTATGACTCATGTTTACATACCTAACGGTGCTAACACTGCATGGCACCTAACAGTACTCTTGAAAAAATCTAAAGGCACCCCAGAGTGCCAGGGCATCCTGGCTGAGCATCACCGGCCAATCAGTGATTGCATTTTTTATGTTTGCTAGCCACTAGCTCTCAGAATTGGGGATATGCAACAACAGTGGTGAAATACATGTGGATATACCTTGAATAAAATAAATGAAATGGGGCAGATTTCTTTCACATGCACAGGGCTTGAGTCCAAACAGCTTCTATTTCCACTCAGCTCAGAGCCACAAGGAAACTTCCTATGCTTCTGTGCAACTGGAGAGGCAATTATTTTGGGTAGAACTAGACAGGCCATGGTATGTGATATATCATCTTTAGTTCATGTTATGTTTACAGAAGCAAACGTTCAGTTCATTGAGAGGGAACAAGGAAATGTATGCATTTGTTACTATTCAGTTCTTTAAATTGTTTTATTTGCATTCAGTTTTGGCACTGTGCTGTGTTTCAGAAACTTTGGTTTTGATTGTCCATCAGTGATTAAACAGCAAGGTAGCAACTAAGGAAATATCATGAGCAATATAATGCCTCTTACAGTAAAATTGTGGTTAAGATTCAGCAAAACAAATGCCTGGTAATATTCTGTTTTTGGTCTCTTTTCTCTCTTTTTCACCTTGTTTTCATTTGGGATTCATTTTAGTTACTGATCCTATTTTCTGTAGTAAAGGGATGCAGACAAGAGATCTCAGACAGACACCATTGCAATGACAGGGTGGAGTTCTTACTATCTGATGCTGTGGTAAAATTATGTACCTGCCTTGATTTAGCACCTTGATACCTTGATGTATGTATACGGCTTAAAAGGGTCAACAAATTGAACGGAGAGAAATGGCCAGATGTATATGCATATTTATATGGAGGCAAAGATAATATTAACCAAAAGAACAAAGACTTAGTAAAGAGATTACGGAGAAAAGATTTATAGAAGACAAGTTGTGTGTTTGTTTTGTGGACCGCTCCAGATCAGTGATTGTCAATCAGGCTGTTATGAGATCCTTTTATGGATGCTGTGAGCTGGGGTGGGATATTAGCACTGTTGGTTTTGCAAACACCTACACACAAATCTCAAGATAAAACCAGATATTTTAAATAAGAATCCATAATATCAAAAACATTGTCACCTATTGTGGTCTTTCTGAGTTCCTTGCAATAGAAGAATTACGCTATTATTTTTCCATAGTCAAAAGAAAGGTGAAAGCTAAAAGCTGGCGTCTTCTGAGGGATGCATTGAGCATAATGAGGGGTGGCCTGAGTTGAAAAAGTTTGAGAAGCACTCTTGCAGGCGAATTAAATCTGTAGTGATCCAGAAGTTACAGAAAGTTAAACGAGAGATCAGAAGGCTGTAAGGCAGATGGACTCATTGTGAAAGGAAAGAATTTCATTAAGGCTTCAGTTTCACATATTTTTTTCTTGCTTCCATTGCAAGGCCAAGCAGTCCCAGATTCTCTGCTCCTCTCCCCCCAACCCCTTTCTGCCTTTACAAGATTGCAGAGATTTGCTGCTTTCTCTTTTCATGCAACATGCTGCTTAATGTTTCTGGTGTCTGAGCAATGTATGAGATTCTCTTGGTGGACAAGGGGGAGCTAACATTATTACTGAAAACTGTGAAATGTTGTTATAGCAACTAAAATACATCTAGTTGCTATGGCAACTGGAACTTGAAGGCTCTGAGATTACCTCTTTTTCTGATGCTTTTGAAAAATTGATCAAAAAGAACCCTTTAATTTTTCGATTGCTAATCATCTATAGTTGTCATGCTCACAATTCTATTTAATGTTGTTTTCTAATTGCTGACCTATGATTGACTTAAACAAGAAGCTATATATTGGCATGCTGTAGGAAGCTATTAATAAATACACTGGTTATTTTGTCGGGTAGCAAGGTTAAAGGCTGAAACGTTCCACAGACCATGGCCATATGAAGCATGCTTTTCAATGGCTTGTTTGCTAAATTGTGTTTACCAAACTGGGATTTCATATTAAAGATGTGTTCTGAGACACATATGTGTTCCCCAGACCCCCTAATTTCTCCCTGCTGTCCCACTGCTTGTCCCAAGGAACTGACTGTGGCTTGCCCTGGGAAAACTCCTTATACCAGACTGCCCTTATAGTGGACCTCACAGCTGCAGCAATGGAATCTCTGCCAGCTCCAGATGGCTCCTCTTTGGCTGTGAAAAGAAATTTAGATTCACAAAATGGAAATTTCCATACAATGGAATATCAGTTGCCCAGAGATCCATCCATTCACAAGCAATCAGTAAGGAGACAAAACAACAACAAGATTTATTATATAGGGAAAAAGAATTATACAAGTAAACATACTGTGGGTATGGAGATGGATTAGTAAATGTTCTTACCCTCTCATCTGGCTATATCCCAGCCCTCCTGAGAGGTCTGCCAATACTATAAGAAATCAGCATTCCTGCTTATTCTGCCAGCGCTGGTTGCTGGGGACCTTGAACCTTCAAAGCCTGGCATCCAAAGATCTTGATTTGATCATAATTAGACACTAAAATACCTCCAAAGACACTTCCTTCAACATCAGCATTATTATAATTACTCATTAGTCAGTGGATTCCTCCAGAAATTTCTCTCTGTAGGAAACATGGCATTCCTGTGGCTGATAGGCCATTTCTTATAGAAAAAAGAAAAAAATATATGCTTTTGCTATACAGAAGTCGATTTCCACATTATGGGCAGACAATGCCTTGGGTGCCCAATGGAATAATATCTTCTTACTATGTCTTGGAGTGACAATTCTTCTTTCCCTAGTGTCACAATAGCAAGAGAGATTTAGCAGCTCCACCCACTGCCTTGGCTAAACCATATCCAAAACCATAAAGGTGTATACAGACAGCATAATATAGCCCACACAGTGATAAAAACAACTGAAATGGATAGAGCATAGCATTGGCTTTCCAACAAAACTACAAACTCCATATCAATGAAATAAACACCAGAAAATCTTCATGACACTCCACAATGACCCCAGCCCACTGTAGAGTTTGTGACAGGCATAATATCTTATCAGCATCAATATGCATCAGAATGTTGGAATTCTGTACTCTCTTCTCTTCAACATCCTTTCCCCAATTCTCACATATGGCCTTAGTTTTTTCCAGTACCTTAGATCCATTCATTAGATTCTTCCTTGGGATTCATTCTTTAGATTCTTCGCTGGCATCTTCAGACTATCTAGAATCTATTATTTCACTTTGAGTCTAGTATTCCCTAAACCTGCCCATTCTAATTACTTAGTTTATCTCCAATAGCTCAGCAACATTTAATTGGCATCTCTTGTCCATTTCTTTCATTTTCCTTTGTCCTGAGCCATAGTATTTTATAGTTAGTCAAAGATATATAAGCTTAAAAAATTTTCACTTACAGCCAAAATGATCATTATCATAAATCATAGCTTTGGTTCTCACAGTATATTTGTAATTGTTTCCATTTCTAGGGGAAAAAAAAGAAGTTAAAATAGTTGAGCTGTTACAAATTGTTCTGTATTTTGCTCTAAAGCTGTGCTGAACTTTCTGCGCCAACATGGATGTGATTTGATTGCCATCAATAGGTAATCAATGACAAAATGCCTTTCAGAATGTGGACTGTCCACAAGGGCACATGTTTTCAAGAGGACCAGTCACTACATGGGATCAGAAAAGATAGCAGAGACAAGTAAGTACTCTTCCAGTTCTGCTTCTGTGACTGGAATATTCTGGAGAGTTCAACCTTTGGTCATAAAGTACCAGATTTTGGAATTAATATAGTCTAGTAACTGAATACTAGATTTTGTAGGCCAGGAAGAATCAGGATGTGTGTTTTCTAATTCCCTGGACAAAATTCTTGCAGCTGGGTTGGTAGGTGATACAATCAATAAAAATGTGCTTAATTGTAGACCTGGCATATTAAATGGAGCAAATTGGTAGGATTGTTTAGGGTATCAAAGTTATGCACAAGACTATAAATTTGTAAACTCATCTTCTGTTCCTAGGATTTCACCAAATTCTGTGTGAGACCTTTGACAAATCATAGTCTCTTTGATTTTACTTTCATCACTGTAAATTGGGAATAATTCATGTAGGGCTTGACAGGAGAGCCAAAGCTAAATTCATTCATATTTATGAAGTACTTGAAATCCTTTGTTGGAAGCTACAAAATATGTGGCAATCTTTTCCTCCCTGTTACATCTAGTTTATTAGATGCATCAGACTGGCACTTTCAGAGGTATTCAGCATTGACCTAACTCTATCAAAATTGACATCAAGGGGATTTTTACTACTGGCACCAAGAGGAACCAGTATTGTTAAATGCTGAGCATATCTACATGTGCCCCCTACAGAGCAGTTGTTACTACGCCATCATTTAGTACTTGCTTTAGGATGTAGCCCTGGACTACTGGTGCTTCTGAGCCTAGGGGGTCCTCCAGTGGCTGATCGCCGACCCTGGAAGCACTAGCAGCAAAACCGGAAGTGCCGGCAGCAAACCGGAAGTGCCGCCGGTGCTTCTCTTGGTGCCCCACCCCATGCGTCACCTATAGATGTAGCATCTCATGTAGGTGTGCCAACAGAGACCTTTCTAATCCATTCTCATGCTTGTAAATAAGTACTGTAAAATAATTCCATCTCACAGTGGGTACATCTACACATACATTTGATCTGGGTTCAATTTACTCAAGAATAAACTTCTGAAGATTAAGTGCTCCCAGGCAGGCGCCTACACACTCAGGGACTAGGCAGCAGATTTGCTGCTCTTAGCACCAAACTTTCTGCAGCCCTGCAATGGGACCCTGCCACCACTGGGGGAGATCCAGACTCCGGCTGTAGTTGCCAGCACCCAGCAGTCCTCTTCAAAAGCCAGTCCAGCTCTCTTCTACCTGGCTAGTCACCTCCGTGACCAAAAGCAGCGTGCCCAGCTCAGGGGCAGCACACAGCACAATGGTATCACTGGTGGGAGTTTATTAAGTTTAAAGTGGTTTAAATAAAATACACATTAAATAATTCATTAAATAATTGTACAAACAATTATATTTGAGATTTAATCTTTAGGCTACACGTTTCTTCTTTGGTGACTGAACAATTGTATACTCTTTGCCTTCCTGAGAGTTGTGAGCATGTTGTTCATCTATCTTTAAAACTGCAGAGTGGATCTTGCTAATAGGCATTAGAGATGTAATACGATAATTTTATTGATTCCAGATAGAACATTTGCTGGAGGATTATGCATTTATTATTGAAATAGTGCCCATAAGTCCAATAGGTCAAATCCTCAAAACATTGCTCAGTAATTACATGGTCCTTACTCCGGTAAAACTTCCATTAAATATTTAGAAGGCATTTTAGGAACTGACCTTTCCATAGCAATTAATAACTAATGCAAAGGAATCGCATGTGTTAAAATGTTTAGTTAATTTAAAAGGTATACGTATAAAGTATGTTTTCAATTGTATTCACTTCAGGTTTTTAAGTGCTTTTAACAGGCTGATATGATATAATTTAATAAATTAAATTTGAAATTAATCAGTTACACGTTTTTATATAGGCAGACAAGGTTGTTTGGGTAATTCCAATATCTTTTATTAGACCAACTAAAACAGTTTGAAAAAAAACCTTTTTTGCAAGCTTTTGGGTACAAACACACTTTTTCAGGCTGAGGAAACATTTTTATATATGTATTTTATGTTATGTGTTTTTATATTTTATTTTTATATTTTATGTTTTGATATATGTATTTATATTACATATAAAACTAGAGGCATGAGGAACACCATCTGAATCTCACTTCCTCCAGATTCTACCAAAGGAGGTTCAGGATTGAAACCCTCCAAAACTGGAAGAGGCCTATTTTTTAGTTTCCCATTTAGAAATGCCCAAAATGTCATAAAGAGATCTTTCTGTAAGAATTTGACCCAACATAATAGACATCTTATAAGAACAGCATATTTTAATCACCCAAGTCTGAAAACTGTGTCCAGGGCTTCTAAAAGAAATTGACGGAATACAAATTTAGAAAATATAGCAGATTTCATATTCCCTCCCCACTGAAATTAATAGCCACTATATTACAAAAGACAAACTTTCACCTCAACTTCTTTCCAAGTTTGAACTGTAAAAGTATTCACACAGTTTATGAGATGCACAAAGAATTATTAATTTCAGATTAGCACAGTCATAATCCTTTGCACGTTAAATTCACACATTTCTGGAGTCGCATTGAAAATCATATCAACACAATATTAGTAGCTCTATTCATTCCTATTAGCTGTTCTGTTTAGTAGTATATTAATATCATACTTTTTGTCCTTGAGAGTTTGGCACAGAATGTAAGTTTATTATTTTCATATGAAGATAAGCACCATTTTTTGAGCATCTATAACAAGTCCCATCATTAATGATGAGGCTTAATACAATGCACATAATCGTCTCTTGTTAGCTAATTGGAATCAGAAAGCTTAGATCTTCAACATTATAATGTAATATAATGTACTATTTTCCTTCTTAAATACTCTTTAATGTTCCATAATTTTTAGCATTTTTACTGCAGTCAGATGATTTCTCTTTAGGGTTTTTTTGGATCAGTGTTCCACAATAAAATGTTAAACATTATCTGAGGGAAGGTGACGTGTGTTTGTCTATTTTAGGTACCAGTATGGGTGCCATGGTAACAGAAGAATCTATTAGCACAGCTCTCTTCCCCCCCGCCCCCAATTCTGCATTTTCAGTTTTCTTTTAGTAATGATCAAGCCAAACTAGTCAGCAGTATTTCCTGAGGACTGCAAAGTAGCCAGCAGCTGTAACATGACACCAGGATCTTAGAAATGGATTTGAGTGATTTTTGTTTGGTTGGTTTGGTTTTGGCCAAGTAGCCTTGATACTGAAAAATAGGGCTGTGTGAAATTTCACTGGCTGTTTCATTTTGATGCTGTTCCAACTTGTTTCAAGCTCGAAACAGAGAAATCAAAATGAAACAAAGGGTTTCAAAACATCCTTGAAACAAAACAAGGCCAGTCAAAACATTTCCTCCACCAGCTCAGCTCCCAGGGTCAGTCCCAAGTGACAGGGGCAACCTCCCACCTGCATCCCCGGGAGGGCTGCAGGGCTCTGCCGGACTCCTCCCCGGGGTGCTCACTCTGATCTGCCTGTGATCAGAGGAGGCTGCTCTTTCTCCAGTTTCATGCTTCCCCATTATAGCCTGGGTGAAACGTCGAAACAACATCAAAACATTGAAACTTTCAATAAAATGAAATAGAACAGTGCTTTTGAAACATAACTAAACTTGAAATGAAACACTGTTCCATCAAAACAATGAAACAGAAATCAAAGCGAAACGGTGCTGTTTTGCACAGCCGTACTGAAAAATATACTTTCAGTCATACTGAAACTCTCCATATTTAGCCTGAACTAGAAGTTCTCCCTGGGAAAAATGTGGGGTCTAGATTAATGACACCAGTAAAAGAGGCAGGTCCAATATCTGAGCTATTGGGTGAAGTGAAGGGGTGCTAACCCTGAATGTGGGATACCCTAGTTCAGTCATTTCCTTCACCAGTTTTGAACACAATGTTAATCTTTCTTCAAGAAGAATAAACTAATCACAATGCTGAAGGTCACTTTCAGTCTCTCCTACTGATGCCTCTTTAATAAAATACTTGAAAGATTCATTGGTAGACGAACTTCAATGCATTAGTCCAGTTTCCCAGAGGAGTGCTCTAACTATTGAATAAGAGTCATTCTCACAGTCTTTCTGCCTCAGTGAATATTTAAATACTTTTTTCCAGCTTCAAAAGAGATATTCAGGGAGACTTAAGTCAGAATACCATATTGTTCAGGGTATTCCACAAGTCAGAATACCACAGAGCCCAGGGAACAGAGCCCTGGGCCTGCCCAGTCAGTACCTTTGTTGCAAATAAGCATTGCATTCCTTTTTCATGCAACTTTTACATTTGTGTGTATTACTTGTGTGTGAATATTACATTTGATAACAATTCTAGAAGGAAAATCTAAATCCCATGTAGTGCTGGGATTTTTCTTATCTTCAAACTAGTGGCGCTGTCAACTTGAACATCCTCATGTACATCATTGGCATTGTCCAAAGTTGGTGTTCTTAAAAATGTTATTGGTTTGCATATCCCTAGCATTAAAAGGATTAGTAATATTGTAATGAATATTTTACAATGCCTAAAATCAAGCTGACCAATACAGCAAATGTAGACATGGTCTGGATCTGATCTCAGTATTAGGTATGCTTACTCCTAGCTATTGTAACTATTAGATTCTATAAACTATTTTAAGGAGGTGAAACTACTATTTCTTGACTAGTCTTCTATAACAATATACTGCTGAAACATGAACAATATTTCATCTTTTCTTTGTACCTTCTACTGAGGCACATAATTCCCATTTGCATCTAATTTACACAATTCCCTACAAATTGAGTAAATTTTATTATTGCAGTTCAGATCAGAAAATAGAAATCATGATGCTGAGCTAGGAATGTTAAAAGAATTTCTCCCCTGCTAATGTTTCTTGAGAGGGGTGTGGTGGCAGAGTGGTGCAAGTGTCTCACTGTGTCTCTCAAGGGATGGTTTCTAGCTTCTAGCTGGGCTCACCTGTCAATGAGTACTTGTTCATTAAAGCTAAGGAGACAAATGTGGCTGCACATCATGCTGGTTTTATTGCACCCTTGTGTGTTGTTGGCTAAGACAGTAGGATGCTGCAACCATGTTGTTCCAGTGCACTGTTAGGTTTAGCTGTACCATCTGAAGATTCTGGAAGGAATAATTTTTGCATCCTTTATTTTGGATCTTTGTTGCCTATCAGTCAGGCTCTACATTTGGATGGAAAAAG
>NW_017729029.1:62173559-62175804 GCF_001723915.1 Gavialis gangeticus
GATAGGCAACAAAGATCCAAAATAAAGGATGCTGCAACCATGTTGTTCCAGTGCACTGTTAGGTTTAGCTGTACCATCTGAAGATTCTGGAAGGAATAATTTTTGCATCCTTTATTTTGGATCTTTGTTGCCTATCAGTCAGGCTCTACATTTGGATGGAAAAAGATTAATATTTGTGTCTCATCCACGTATGGCAAAAATGAAGGCTTTTTCATAATTATCTCAAAATGTAAATGACAGTTTTTGTGAGTACTGAGCAAGGTTCCAAGTACTATACATCACACACCCTAGTTTTTGCCTGAAGATGTCGGAGTTTTGAATTATTCTCCTTTCTTCACTTTTAGTTGCTTACTACACCTGTCTAAGGATTTTCTTTCAATAGTTAAAGTGTCCCTGGGCCTAGAGCATTTGTGGCATGTTTATTTCCTTGGGGCAGAGAAAGGAAGGAGAAATCAGGTCCTGAGAGAATTATTTGAATGCCTTTGCAGGTCTTCAGTTGCTCTGTATGTTTGTCTGTCTTTTTCAACTGATAGCTCTTAATCAAATTATTTGACTAAGGCATGTCAACTCAAGTTGTGCCAGTGGACAACATGCACATTATCTGAAATTCTGATGTGTGATTTGACTGAACACGTCCAAGTTATATTCTAGTGGGATGCGTCACTCAGTACCTCTGAAAAAAGTGTTCAAGTTACAGGAAACAAACATGAGAAGGATGAATAAGATTAATTAGACAGTGAGACTCAAAACAGAAAGAAAGGGATTCCAGGTGAAAAGCCTGAAGTAATATATGATTGTCACAGGACTGCCAAGTCTCGAAGTGACTTGCAAAGTCTCTGAGCACTGTGAGAGCAAGTTTCTGCTTTCCATCTGAGACTGATTTTTTTTAATATCCCTGTTAAGGGTACCATATGAAGCCAACTGAAATTAATAGAAAACTATTGGTTTCAGTGGGCTTTGAATTAACTGTTGCTCTGAGACTTCTGAGATGAGAAGAAGATAGAACCAGTGAATTTTCTGTGTAAATAAGAGCTATGAAGACCAGGCATGAAGCAATCACATGCAACTCTCTGTAAGAAAAGGCATAACAGTACAGCCAGGAACCCAGGGCAGCAGGCACAGAGGGTCAGTGGCAATTTCCGGCTGCCTCTGTGCTGCCAGGCACCTTCCCCATGGTAAAAACTATGGCTTCAGAAATGCCTATTATGCACACCTGGTAACTGACACGCCTTATTTCAGGGTCTTTCTATTTGCCCTTCCCTGAACTCTGCATGCATGCAAAGACACAAGTAAAATTAATGTTTTATCTACATAGTAGATTTTGCTTTCCTTAAACCAGTGGAGGGCCAACCTTTTTAGAAGCATGCCAGATATTAAGCCCTGTGACATCCCCATCTGCCACTCCAATCCCCTTCTCCTGCCTCATCTGCTGCTCTGCTTCCTGCTCCCTTCCTTGTGCTCACTTCCTCATCTGCTGCTCT
Source organism: Gavialis gangeticus (assembly GCF_001723915.1). Classification (NCBI taxonomy): domain Eukaryota; kingdom Metazoa; phylum Chordata; order Crocodylia; family Gavialidae; genus Gavialis; species Gavialis gangeticus. The sequence goes on from NW_017729029.1 coordinate 62,175,041, forward strand.
GCTTGCTGCTCCCTGCTCTATCTGTGCTGCCTGAGCCTTCTCTGATCTGATGTGGCCCACACACAGAAGCTACCCATGCCATTTTTGGGACACATGCCATAGGCTGGCCACTCCCATTTTAAGCCAAATCAAGCAATGCAATAAAAAGCAATGCAAAAAAAGAGTTACTGTTACCTGGTGCAAGAAAGTATTAAAAGTTGTGGATATGCAATTCCCTTTCCTTGGTTCTTTTGAAAACACATTTGCTTCATCAACTCCCCTTTCTGGAGCTGAATAGAGAGCCATTATACTGTAACACATACATGTGAACTGCACCTCAAGCTGCTTTATGACCAGGTGACTATCTCCTGCACAAGAGAGAGGATTTCATGGATTTCATAAACATTAGGGCTGGAAGGGACCTCGGAAGATCATCGAGTCCAGCCCCCCACCCAAAGGGCAGGAAGTCAGCTGGGGTCATAGGATCCCAGCAAGATAGGCATCTAATTTTCTCTTGAAGGTGTTCAATGTAGGTGCTTGAACCACCTCCGATGGCAGGCTGTTCCAGACCTTGGGGGCTCAGACAGTAAAGAAATTCTTCCTTGTGTCCAGCCTAAAACGGTCTTGCAGTAGTTTATATCCGTTCAACCTCGTCATCCCTTGGGGCACTCTGGTGAACAGATACTGGGGGTCACCCCTGATAAACTTATAGGTGGCCATCAGATCACCCCTGAGCCTGTGCTTTTCCAGGCTAAAGAGCCCCATAGCTCTCAGCCTGTTGTCGT
>NW_017729029.1:62176079-62176801 GCF_001723915.1 Gavialis gangeticus
TAAAAAGCCTTCAATCTGGTATCCCATGATCACCTCTTGGCAAAACAGGCCAACTTCAGCCTTAGGTCCACCATGATCTGCTGGCTGGGGAATTGGCTCTGTGGCTGAACCCAGAGGGTGGTGGTTGACGGAAGTCAATTGTCATGGTGCCGTGTGACCAGTGGGGTCCCTCAAGGCTCTTTCCTTGGACCTATATTGTTCCATCTCTTCATTAATGATGTGGACATTGGAGTCAGAAGCAGACTGGCCAAGTTCACTGATACTACCAAACTTCGGGGTAAAGCATCCACACCTGAGGACAGGATGGCAATCCAGGCTGACCTTGACAGCCTCAGGAACTGAGTGGATGAGAACCTGATGGTGTTTAACACCAAAAAATGCAAGGTTATCCACCTTGGGAGGAAAAACTTGCCGCATGCTTAGAGGCTCGCACTATGGATGAAAGGAACTTGGGGGTCACGATTGACCACAAGATGAACACGAACCTGCAATGTGATGCTGCAGCTAGTAAAGCGAGCAAAACGCTAGCTTGCATCCATAGATGCTTCTCAAGCAAATCCCTGGGCTTCATTCTCCCATTGAACTTGGCCTTGGTGAGGCTGCAGCTGGAGTACTGCATCCAGTTTGGGGCTCCACAATTCAAAAAGGATGTGGAGAAGCTTGAGAGAGTGCAGAGGAGAGCCATGCACATGATCAGAAGTCAGGAAAACAGACCTTATGAT
>NW_017729029.1:62176818-62177110 GCF_001723915.1 Gavialis gangeticus
TTCAGCCTGGAAAAGCGCAGGCTCAGGGGCAATCTGATGGCCATCTATAAGTTTATAAGGGGTGTTCACCAAGATCTGGGAGAACATTTGTTCACCAGAGTGCCCCAAGGGATGACAAAGTCAAACAGTTGTAAATTTCTGCAAGACCGTTTCAGGCTGGACATAAGGAAGAACTTCTTTAGTGTCCAAGCCCCCAAGGTTTCAGTTTCATAGTTGGTAGGGTCGGAAGGGACCTGAGCAGATCATCAAGTCCGACCCCATGCCATGGCAAGAAAGAGTACTGGGGTCAAAC
>NW_017729029.1:62178397-62188428 GCF_001723915.1 Gavialis gangeticus
CAACTATGTCTGGGTTGATGCCAGCTAGCAGGAGGGTAAGTTCCTCCCGCTTGTTCCCCATACCAGGAGCATTTGTGTAGAGGTATTTGAGGCCTCCTGAAGATGTGTGCACTGGCCCCCTAATCTCAGTACTCCCCTGGCCCCTGTTGCTTACTTGGGTATTTGTTCTGCTTGTCGTTGATCTAGGCTGGGCTGTTCTTGTGGGTGATGATTGGTTTAGTCGTCCAAGGCTTCCTCGGCCCTCATCTTCCCCTTCCCCCGATAAGCCTAGTTTAGAGCCCACCAGAGGACATCTGCCAACCTAGAAGAGAACACACACTCTTACCTTTGGGGGAAAGGTGAAGCCCATCCCACCCGAGCATGTCTGTCTTCCTGATGTGCGGGTCATTGTCTAGGAAGCCAAAGCCCACCTCGAGACAACGTTCCTGAAGTTGCCAGTTGGTCTCTCTGATGCAGGTCTCCTGTCGTCTTCCACATCCGCTCATTGGTAGGACAGAAGAGAATACCACCTGTGCCCCTATCTCCCTCAGCATGCCCCCCAGAGCATGGTAGTCCATCATCAGGTGATCAGGACTTCTCCTGGCCACATCATTAGTACCCACATGGATTAGGGCCATGGGGTAGTAATCGGTGGGCTGGATCATGGCTTGGATCATCCCCATCACATCCTGATCAGGACTTCTCCTGGCCACATCATTAGTACCCACATGGATTAGGGCCATGGGGTAGTAATCGGTGGGCTGGATCATGGCTTGGATCATCCCCATCACATCCTGATCAGGACTTCTCCTGGCCACATCATTAGTACCCACATGGATTAGGGCCATGGGGTAGTAATCGGTGGGCTGGATCATGGCTTGGATCATCCCCATCACATCCTGATCAGGACTTCTCCTGGCCACATCATTAGTACCCACATGGATTAGGGCCATGGGGTAGTAATCGGTGGGCTGGATCATGGCTTGGATCATCCCCATCACATCCTGATCAGGACTTCTCCTGGCCACATCATTAGTACCCACATGGATTAGGGCCATGGGGTAGTAATCGGTGGGCTGGATCATGGCTTGGATCATCCCCATCACATCCTGATCAGGACTTCTCCTGGCCACATCATTAGTACCCACATGGATTAGGGCCATGGGGTAGTAATCGGTGGGCTGGATCATGGCTTGGATCATCCCCATCACATCCTGAATCTTTGCTTTGGGCAGGCAGTAGACGTCATGTGTTGAGGTGTCCCGGCAAGAGATGGGACCCTCCGTACCTCTCAGAATAGAGTTGCCTATGATGATCACTTGATGTTTCCTCCTCCGGGTCTGCTTAGTTCCTTCGGCCTGTTCAGAATGTGGAGAGCGTGGAGTTGCCTCCTCTCCAGTTGCCTCCTCTCCTTCCTTCTCCTCCAGTGTTGCCAGGGCCTCATACCTGTTCTCCAGCCAGAATGGAGGAACTGGTACTTCTTTGCTGTGAGCAGCCCTGGTTCTGGAGGTGACTGTGTGCCACTCTGCAGTGGAGGGCACCTCCCAGGGTGCTTCTTCCTTGGGTGCATGGCCCTGCAGGGAAAAGAAATAACCATCCGTTTCATCCTCTGCCTCCTTGATTCCCCTCAGCTTGCTACCCTCCTCCTGGAGCTCCCTCACTTGCGCTTCCAGGGCCCTAAGATGGGCGCCTGCAGGACAGGTGTGGGGGCCCTCAATCCCTGCCCCCCCCAGCCCTGCTGGGCATCCCCCACAGGCTGAGGGGTAGGGGGGCACCAGCTCCCCCATGGGCTCTGTCTGGCTGAAGGTCTCACACAAACCCTAGGTAGGCAACGCCCCCCAGGCAGGGGCCCTAGCAGGTCTGGAATAGCCGGCCATTGGAGGTAGTTCAAGCACCTAGTTTGAATGTTTTCAAGAGAAATTTGGATGTTTATCTTGCTGGGATCCTTTGACCCCAGCTGACTTCCTGCTCTTGGGGCAGGGGGCTGGACTTGATGATCTTGTGAGGTCCCTTCCAACCCTAACACCTATGAAATCTATGAAATCTATGACAGGCAAAACTTGTGACATAGATGACACTGTGTATGTTAAGGCAGAGTAGACTGAAAACTGCAGGAGTAGTGGCCGCTGCTGAGACCACAAAGCCTGCCAAGTTTCAAGGAGATAAGTGCAGGGATTTGGGGGAAACTGCACCTCAAGCTGCGGACAAGCAAAATTTATGACACGGGTGCTTGTGCAACTGCATCTGTCTTGGGGCAAACTCAAAACCTCACTAGCAAGAGCAGTGGAAAGGACAGATGAATTGTATGGAGCTTTGGCCAAAACCACCATCTTGCTGACCAACGTTTAGCTTTCTCTTCCACATATGTCTTAAATCTGTATCCGTTATATTTGTTTTACTTTGAAGGCTGGGTGTGATCTGCCAAAACCATGTATGAAAGAAAAGGCTGTACCAGAAATATTAACTGATAATTTGGTATTTAACACAAGTTTTTCAAAATGTCCTTTGAAAGAGTTTTAAGTGCTGATTTAAATCTTTGTCTGTTTGTTTATATTATATCTAGATTTTACTTTACTTTAAGTAATTGTATGTCATTCTTCCAGTAAACGTGATGGAAAGCTGCTAATGAACTTAAACTGAAGGTTAAAATACAATGGTCCTGGCTGAGTGCTTGTAATGCTTTCTGAAAAAAATTCTGGAGATGGCTCTAAGCTGTGCTCCAGTAAAGTGCTAAGCAGAAGGCCATAGAATCTCTAAGATCCAACCACCAAATAGTAATAAAACCAGCAGATAAAGGAGGAGCTATAGTTATTCTTAACTGTGAAGACTGCATACAAGCAGCCAACAGACAACTCTGATACTACCTACTGTTAAGAACTAGAAGAAGATCTTACTCCCCATTTTTCCTCAAAACTACCATCACATCATTTCCATTGGAACTACAAGACAAACTTCAGACCCTGATCCCTCCACTACTGAATCCCGGGATTTTTTACCTTCTCCCTAAAATCCATAAACAAAGAAACTCTGGCAGACCTATCATTTCAAACCATGGAACCCTAACTGAAGGAATATCAGGTTTTATCAAATCCATCTTAAAACTACTCATCACCCAAAGACTGGGTTTCATTCAAGATACAACTGACTTCCTGTGAAAACTCAAAAATATAGACTACCTTCCCAGCAATACCCTCCTAGCCACCATGGATGTCACTAGCCTCTATCCACCAACATCCCACACCAGGAAGGCATCCGACATTTCCTTTTTGGACACCATGATCAATATCCAAGATAGTAAAATTCAAACCACCATATATAAGAAACCCACAGACCAACATACATATCTATGCAGAACCAGCAATCACTAAGCACACCAAGAAAGCTGTAATATACAGCCAAGCTCTCTGATACCACCGAATTTGCAGTGAGGAGAATACCTGTGACTGCCACCTCACTAATCACAAAAGGGCCTTCAGCCAACAAGAAGACTACTCCAGAGAGATATATCGCACTTTTGAAAGAGCCACCCAAATCTCATGTGAAGATTTGCTGCAGTACGAAAAGAAAATTCCCACAAATCACCCACCATTAGTTATGACATATCACCCTTCCCTGGATTCTACATGGAAAATCCTCAAACAATTGCAACCCATACTAGAAGAAGACCCAATTCTAAAAGAGGTCTTTACAGAATCATCCTAGCCTTCAAACAAGCATTGAACCTTGCTAACCTCATCACCAGAAGCAAACTCCCTATAACCCAAACCACACGAAATGGATCCAGACCATGCAAGGACAAGAAATGTAAAACCTGCCAACACATCTTCACTACCCCCACAATAACTACACCCCACAACAGAACTATCACCAGTCCTGGGTCTTACAGCTGCACCTCCAGAAATGTTATACATCTCATCCAGTGTACTAAATGCCCTGATGGAAAATATGTTGGAGAAACAAAACAACTGCGCATCAGAATGAGCGCACACCGAAAATCTATCAAAGACAAGAATACTCAACTACCTGTGGGTGCATACTTCTCACAGGATAATCACTCCCTCTCTGATCTCTCAGTTCTAATACTCAAAAGGAAGTTACAAAACACCTTCCATAGATGAGACTATGAACTTCACTTCATAAATCTACTTGACACAAAAAAATCACTGACTCAATATAGACATTGGTTTTATGACACATTACAACCTGTCTGACATCTGTTTCACTAGGTACCTGACCTGACCTCTTACATTCTTTTCCCCCACCTTTTCTCCCCCTCCCCAACTTTTCTGCCCTTTGTCTCCCTGATTTCCTATTTCTTTCTCGCTGAGAGCCTCTTTCTTACACTATATTATTTCTTCTGTAATATTTCCCTTTTGGACTTGCTTTTCTTCTGCTTTCTTCCCCCTCTCTCCCATGCTTCACCTTTTGTTTCTCCTTTTTACCTATTTATATTTTCACTACATTCTTTCACACTTTGAACTTCTCTCAGTCCTGTTTTCATGATCTCCTATTTTCCTTTTCACTGCCTCTTTTCTTCCTTGTAGTCTATCACTGTAATGCCTCCCTTCAGTCTTTTTTTCTTTTTCCCTTCCCTCTCCCCCCTCTGCTTTACTTCTCTGCTTTACCTTTTGTCTTTCTAATTTCTACCTATTTACATTTTCACTGACATCCTGCCACACTTTTAGCTTCTCTCATTTCTTTGAGTCTCAGAACAGAAGAGACTTCCTATGCCTGAAGAAGGTTGACTGCACCTGAAAGCTTGCCAAGAACTTTTTTCCAGCTACTCAGTTGGTCTAATAAAAGATATCACATCTACTCAAAGAACATTGCAAACAGAAGGAAGAAACACGTCTGTAATTTGTGCATAATTTTCTCTGCTTCCCTGGTTACATAAGCACCTAGAGAAAAATGAATGAGCAATAATGAATATAGGTTTCTAAAATCAGATTAGACCAGACCAGCTCAATCAGTCTTGTAGCAATAATTACAAAATGTATTGCAAGAGAAGATGCCTTATAGTAGTAGGATTCTGGGGAAGTATTTGTTCTACTGCCTCAGAAATTATACTTGGAATATTAATTCAGGTTACTTTTTATACATGGACACTGTCACAAAGACAGAGATGCAGTGGAATGACAAGGAAAGGGTTGTATCGTATGATAATTTGTAAGAGGGAGAGTGATATTAGAGAGGGGTTTTGGTGTTAGTTTATTGAATATCTTTACTAATAATCTGAGGAAGGAGAAACAAAGTACAAATTCAGTGAAGCTATTCAGATGCCTGAAGTTAGGCTTTTCCTTGCATATCGTTGATTCAGGGACTTCTCTATCTGAGAGGTGATATAAACTATGATGAAATAATAGCAAGTGTATTAGTTTAAGCATGGATAGAACATTTTTAAAAGAGAAATAAATTAAAGCCTCATTAAAGCAAACCATTATTTGCATATGGAGTCTTGTTGACTTTAGTGGTAATTTGTGTGTGGGTAACTGTTCAGAGAAGAATGACTGTGATACTTCACTGAAGAGAGCTATTGTATAGGGCTGTGCGAATCTTCAGTCCCTGATTCAATTTGGCAGAGATTCAACCCAATGCGGTGGCTGAATCTCCAAATCCAAATCAAATCTGAGGACCCTTTAATCTCTCTGAATCGAATCAGAACCCTCTGAATCGATTCAGAAAGTTTCGGTGATTTGGACATAGACACAGCTTTAATTGTTTTCTACATACCTCTAGGTAGCAGGCAGCTCATGAACGCTGTGATGCTGGGGCTCACAGAGCATCCAACAGGAACAAGGGTGGGGGGGCTCCCCAGCAAGCTTGTCAGCAGACCTGGAAGTGGAGCAGAAACACTTCTGTTTCACTTCTGCGTCCACTGGAGACCATGTGGGGGGCCACCCCATGCCCTCCAGCTCAGCAACTGGTGTTTCCTGGGTCTGGGGGGCGGGGCACCCAGGGTCCCCCTGTGGCTGATCACTGAGCTGGGAGGCAAGGGCAGACCCCCCCCCCTGACCCCGCACATTTCCCAGCAGACCCAGAAGTAGACCGGAAGTACTTCTGGTACACTTCTGGGTTTGCTGCTGAGCATGTGGAGCCTGCCCCCCCCGCCTCCTGTGGGACTCTCCATCCACCCCAGCATTGCAGTGTTCATATGCTGTGCTAGTACCTTGAGGTATGTAGAAAAAACATTTAAAGCTGTGTCTGTCCGAATTGCTGATTCTCTGAATCAGCATCAAATCTTCAGATTAGGATTCAGCTGAATCAAATCAGGGACAGTGATCCAAATCAATGAATCAAATCACTGTCCCTGATTCAGGCTGAATCCAAATCGAATAGGGCCTGCTTCGCACACCTCTGCTATTATACAACCTCTTTATAAAAAGCCCTGGTTATAACTAACTTCCGCATCTAACAATCCCAACAACAGAAATAATTTTTAAAAATTATTATGATGCAACATTAGTGGACCACAATTTATATATAAGCTTGCTGTATGATATGAAAGTGAAAAAACAAATGCAATTTTTGGCTCTATAAGCATTGGTCTTTTGGATACTAGTCATTTTCTATTCAAACCTGATGAGACTGACCACTTTCTGTATACTTTCTCAACAGAAATAGAAGAAAAAATATAAACATTTCAGGGAAAAACAAGAAAATCAAGAAGGGAATCATAGAGAGAGAGCAGAAAGGAAAGATTTAGAGGAGAAATATATTTAGCCTGGCTGAACTAGTTGATGCTAAGGTGGGCTGAAGTGAAGCTTCAGTTTGCATTGCCTATTTGTTATACGTAACATTCAAACTGAAATACAAGGCAATTCCAAAGGCTTTGTTTTATTTATAGATGTGAATAAACTCTAAATGCTTTTGGTGTGCACAAAAATAATTTAGAAGACTAATTTTATACTATTTATAAAATGCCCAATTAATAAATCCCAAAGCCCTTAAACTTTACTCAGGTCTTAAACAAACATCTCACAGATTTAAGATTGACCAGGGACCTGGAGATGTTGGCTGGTTGTATGTTTATTCATACATTCCATGCGAATTACATTGAGGCATGTAATAACATGATTGTCTATAGTGATGCATTTGGAAAAAATATCAATGTAGAATTCATTCACATTATACTTTCCTTCTTCCAGAAATTTATTATGGAATCTGTTTCATTTTCCTATTGAATCACCTTTATTTGGGTGTTAGTTTCAAACTATAAAAATTGCCTGTAGTAAAGTGGAAACTGTTGTAAATTTGTCCCAGTGCCAAATGGCTGCTTTTTCTTCCCAGGGGGCTGTATTGCACTTCAGTAGTTATATTTCAACTTATTATAAGTTCCCTTTTTTTTGTGATGAAGTTGTTGTTTAGATGCAAAATGTATTTAATCACCCACTTTATCAACAACAATAGAAGTCTTAATTAAGACAGTGAAAATCACTCCTATCACAAATGCACAAATGTTCAACTTCTTTCCAGCTGTCATGAAAGATGTTAACCATACCCACATTCTCTGTTCATTCATTAAAAACTTCAGTGTGTCATTGAACCACATTCCTGTCATGTCATGCATAGTTCCATACCTTAGGAATATAGATTTGCAAGTTATTGGGTTTTTTTTCTTTTTAAACATGATTTTATAGCTTGCTTTTACAAGGGATCAGGTCGTTCAAGCCTTACATTATTTAGCATTTATTTGTACAACTTTTGTCATGATATAATTTGTATTACAATAATGCTTAGAGGTCTCCACTAAAATGAGGACCGTCTTTTTCTAGAACAAATATAATAAAAGCTTATGGTGTAAAGGAACAAGGCATGCAGGTTAGAAGGCAAGCCAGAGTCCCAGAGAGAGAAAGTTACTTGTCCATTGTCTTGGGGCTGACCAGTGGCCAAGTACTCAAGGTATCCAGCACCCAGTCCACTAATTAATATGCTTCTCAGTACATTCAGTGGCAATACTTATGTGAGTTTTACTGATTGTAAGTGGTGTAGATCTCTGGACCTAAAATTAAACTGAACTTCCACAAGTAGATCAGAGAATGACATGGTTACATTTCAAGATAATCTATTAGGCTAGGTACAGACATTGAAAAAACCTGAGGAAGAATTGTTCTAAGTCACACTTTTTCTGTAAATAACGTGGTTTAAATTGGTACTGAACAGAACACACATTCTTCCTTTGGTGGGGAGAGGAGAGGGCACAAGTCTTAGGCCAGGCTGTGCTATTTTTAAGCCAGTCTGTGTGTGCTGAACTTCTGTTCTGTTACAGGTAAAGTCTGGTTTTGTGCTATCCAGCTATCTTGGTTAGAACACTTCTTTGCATTTCCCTTCCCTCCCTGAAATATAGCATAGTTCAAAAGAATTAACCTTGAGTCAGAAAGTTCCCACTATAGAAGGTGCAGGATTTTTAAGTCCCTGGGACTGTACAATACATTTTTAAGGCAGACCATGTTAGCTTAATTTTAGACATTTGAAAAATGTTACTCATTCATCTACATATTTATATAAGTATTTTAGAAATGCATCTATAGCTTTGGCATAAGTAGGATAGGGTGAATGGGCAATTGAAATTGCAGTGGCAACCAGAATTCACCCTGTGGCCTGGGTACTCAGTAGGGCTGTGCGAGGCTTCGGACCGTGCTTTGGATCTGAAGAAGCTTCAGACACTTCAGCATCCAAAGCAGCATGTCCATATCAAACCACTGGCTTTGTTAGGCTTTCCAAAGTGGTTTGGAGCTTCTGAACTACTTCAGAAAAGCTTTGGAGCCACCTCGAAGATCCGGCCATAGGGTATAATGGCGAATCAATGAAATACCTATAACTTTGTTGTGTTTTGTCTGATTTGGATGACATTTACAGGGATGGTAGCCTCTGCTGGGAGCATGAAGTGTGCCAAGTTTCAAGAAGACTGGAGCAGAGTTTCAGGGAGAACTGCACCCCAAATTCCTGAAAGCAAAACTCATGTCACGTCTATGTGTTACATGACAGGGGGGTTAAAACTGCAAGGGTGGTAGCCCCTGGTGATGCCACAAAGTATGCCAAGTTTCAAGAAGATCAGCACAGGGGTTTGGGGGAACTGCACCTCAAGCTGCTGACAGGCAAAACTCATGACATAGATGACCCTGTGTGTGTTAAGGTGCAGTGGGCCGAAAACTGCAGGGTTGGTGGCCCCTGCTCAGGCCACGAAGCCTGCCACCTGTCAAGGAGATAGGTGCAGGGGGAGTCTGGCTTCTGGGGCCCTGAACCTCTGGCTGCTGACAGGCAAAACTCATGACATGGGTGACAGTGTGTGTGTTAAGACTCAGCGAGGTGAAAGCTGCAAGCCTGCTAGCCCCTGCTGAGGCCACAAAGCCTGCCAGCTGTCAACAAGATAGGTGCAGGGGCGTACTGGGGCCCTGCACTCCTAGTTGCTGACAGACAAAACTCATGACTGTGTCTGTCTTGGGGCAAATGATTTTTTGTATTGATTCTATCCTCTCTTTAGTCTGTCGTTTTGTAGGTGTTAATTCATGCTTGTTAACTCATTATATAGTAGCTAGGTACTGTGTATTGAGCTGGTCCCTGAGTGAATCATGATTAATTGGTAACTGGTAATACAATAGCATAGCAGCCAGGCCTGCAGAAGTCGCCCCCCGCCCCCGCCCCATGCCACAAGACAGACACAGTTGCACAAGCACCCATGTCATGAGTTTTGCTTGTCAGCAGCTAGAGGTGCAGGGCCCCAGAACCCAGAAGCCCTGCACCTATCTCCTTCACAGCTGGCAGGCTTCATGGCCTCAACAGGGGCTAGCAGGCCTGTAGCTTTCACCTCATTGAGCCTTAACACACACACTGTCACCCATGTCATGAGTTTTGCCTGTCAGCAGCCAGAGGTGCAGTTCCCCCCAAACCCTTGCACCTATCACCTTAAAACTTGGCAGGGTTTGTGGCCTCAGTAGGTGCCACCATCCCTGAAGTTTTCACCCCACTGTGGTGTAACACATATACATGACATGAGTTTTGCTTTCATAGATTTCCATAGATTTCATAGACATTTGGGCTGGAAGGGACCCCAG
>NW_017729029.1:62190863-62210967 GCF_001723915.1 Gavialis gangeticus
CCAATTCCCTGGTGAACTCCTAGTCAAGGTCTTGACCCTGGGTGGGAGGTCTGTAGTAGACCACCACCATAGTATTCCCTGTGCCATGTTCCCCACAGATTTTAACCCGGAGGGTTTCAAGTCATCCATCATGGGTGCCAATGTTGGCTTGCAGGGACACATAGCTTTCCTTGACATAGAGAGCTATGCCCCCGCCCCTTTTGTCCACTTGATCCCTCCTGTACAGGGTATAGCCATCTATACCCGTGGTCCTGTCATGGGTCGAGTCCCACCAGGTGTCCATTATCCCAGTGACATCATAGTTATTTGCATTTAGTAGGAGAACAAGTTCCTTCTGTTTATTCTCCAGGCACCTGGCATTTGTATATAGACACACAACTGTCCCCTTGGGGGCCCTTGCCCTGCCTACATTTTGTTCAAGAATTTGAGGTACAGTTCCCCCCAAATCCCTGCACCAATCATTTTGAAACTTGGCTTCATGATCTCAGGAGAGGCTATCATCACTGCAGGTTTTATCTAAATCAGACAAAACACAACAAAGTTATAAATATTTCATTGATTCCCCATTATACCCTATGGCCAGATCTCCAAGCTGGCTCTCAAGCTTTGGAGCTGCTTCAGCCGGATTTAAGTGGGAACCTGGTTCAGAGCTCTGGATCAGATCCCTGGCATCCGAATTGGCCGGATCCAAAGCTGGATCGAATAGCTGCCTACTCTCTCCGGCCTAGTACCCAGCTGTGTTGCTACGCTGCTGCCCAAGCCAAAGTCTTAGAGTCAAGCAATCTCCAAAATACGGCTCCAGATATATATTTTGCTGGTTGGGACCATTGCTAATGCTATAATGAGACTTGGCAAATACTTCAAAAAGAAATCTACAAAGATGTGTTAGGACTTTTAAATAATCTCTTTTCAGCAAGAATTATTTCAATTATGTGTTCATTTTGAATCAGCATTTATATAATTGACTGCTATGAGCAAAAATATTTGCAAAGAGCAGATTTCAAAGCTGCTTGTGGGCATTTGCTGGTACCAAATTTTACGTTGGCAGGCTCAAGTATTTGTAGTAGATGTTCTTGTTTATTTTTCCAATCAGGGAACAGAAATGCCCAATAGTTTTTTTTTTTTTTTTCTGGCTAGCTGTATTTTTAAGCAACATCACTGACACAATGAATGGTCACACAGGCCTGTTTGGGAATAATCCACAAATCAGATATAAGACGTTCCTGTCTGAAAACAAAATCTCCTGTACAAACACCCTTAAACTTTGTAGGGCTGATTAAAAACAACGTAATGCCAAAACTGGATGAGAATATTGCAGCTATGCTCATCTCTACTTTACCATTGGTTTATTTCACATTGAACACTTACTTTTACACTGCAATAAAAAAGAGTGTGTTCTAGAAACCTGATTGATTGTCTGTCTGAAGCCTATACTACACAAACAAATCATTTTGACCTGACATCTGTTTAGTGTTTTCACCTTCTAAGACTAGGTTATTAGAGTAGCTACAACATATAAAATGTCTTTTATGGAGAAACAGGGGAAAATACCACGTGGTATTTTGCCATAACAATGTAGTTACTTCAAAGAAACTAACATTACTGCTACTGTGTGGTATCCTGGTCATGCAGCTAATGGCAACACAAATTTCCCACTATGTTAAAAATTCAGGGATTTCTGTAAATGGTGAAAAACTCATTAGAATCTCAACATTAGACTCTCAACTCATTAGAATCTCAACATTTTAAGCAGGCTGAAATTTTTAGTGTTTGGGGGCTGGCAGCAAAAATGAGTAACTATGGATGGCACGGGAACTATTCTGGAAATGAGAGTAGCTCATTGTTTGTGCTTTGTTTTCTATATTTCCACTGGCAACACATTTTTTCTTCATGTCGTTGGTCAGTATTCTACTTGTTTGTTACTTTCTTTCTGGAAGAATTTTGTTCATAACAGTGTTACTGTGCTGGCTTTCCAAGTTTGATTATGTTGTGCACATTATAATATCATTGAATAGCACTCTAGAGTAGCTAGGTCTTAATTAGGGGAAGTCCAAACTTTCTCATTAATTTTAGGTTCTTATATCAAGGGAGGTATTCAAAGGATGCTCCTAGAATATGAAGTAAGAAACTAATAAGAGAGGTTCTTCAGTTATTCTAAGATGACAAGCAGCTGTAACCTGTGACTGCATAGTACAAAGTGTGCACTGGGAATTCATCAAAGGACAAATGAAGAGGCTTTTCTTTACTGCTACAAACTATTCCTATTGGAGTGCTGCAGGTATCTGTTGTCAGCTTGATGCTAGTCAATAGATTTTATAAATGATTACTAAGGTAATGTAAACTTATTAGTAGATGAAACAAAGATAGGTGGTTTGGCAAATACTGGGAAGATTAGATCAGTTTTACTAAGCAATTTAGATTTTTTAATAAATTGGGTCCACACAAATGACAAATATTTTTAATAAAGTCAAATATATGGTTATACATTTAGGAGCTCTTAGAGCAGGGGGAGATTGTATACCAAAGACCAGATAATCAGATGAATCTGAACTCCAAGGATAATTCTGTATCTAAGCAGGCTAAAGTAATCCTTGAATGAACAGAAAAATGGGATTAATATATCAAGGAGGAATTGTACAGGTCATTTCTAAGTCACTACTGAAATTTTCTATCCAGTTCTCATGGCCACACTTCAAAAACCGGTATTGAAACTGGAAAGGGTTCAGAAAAGAACTATAAGAATCAGTCAGTCTGGGAAATCAACCTTATAGCAAGACATTAAATCATCTCTTTGAGATATTGAGTCCTTAAGAAATTAATCAGTTATAGTTTGCTGATACTATGTAGAGAGATGACTAAAAGCTAGAGCTCACACCTCTTCCTTCTGTGACTTTCTCTTCCTTCCTTTATGTGACTCACTCATCCATGCCGGTCACTTGTCCATGTGTCTGTGGGGAGTCTGCCCAGATCACAGACCTAAGCTAAGTAGACAGTCAAAAAGCCCCAGGCAGAATCGATCCAACCTTTGTGGGTTTCTCTAGGTTGTGAAGATGGATCAAGAGCAAAGGGAACTAACGTTTGTCCTTGGGGGTGCAGGCAGGAAGGAGGCAGGGAAATACTTGCACTGGCCAGACAAGAAGGCGGGAAGCATTCCTGCACACCTCTCAGCATGTTGGACCTAGCCATGGGCAACCTAGCCCAGGTAAGTGGGCTCTTCCCGGGTTGGTTGTCAGGCACATGCCCTCAACCACCTTGCTGTCACTAGAGACCCTCCCATGTGCCCAGTTGTAAACTTTTAGGGCTGATGGCCATGAGGGCCCCACCATGGGGGCCCCAGGGGGAGGCAGGTGGGGAGAAACAGCTTCCCCATCTCATTCATTCCCCCCAGCTGGGGTCTGCAGAGTGCAGGGAGGCCCTGTAGCACAACATAGCTTTCCTCCCCACAGCCCAGCTCAGCAATCATCCCAGCTGTTCCCCTACGTCAGACCCAGACTCTCAGCCATGGGGGGAGAAGGCATAGGTGGGGAACAGAGCCCCTTGCTCTGGTCCCCACCCCCCAGGTCTGCACAGCTTAGGGGGCCTTTCAGTGGGGGCTTTTTCCCCCCATGGGCTGGCTTTCCCATCCAGAGCCTGGCTCAGTGATCACCCCAGCCCCACTCCTGTGCTAGACTCAGCATCTCAACCACGAGGACAAGGGGTGGGGGAGCTCTGTTCTCCCCAGCAGCTGAGGTCTGGTGTGGTGTTGGGGCTGGGATGATTGCTGAGCCAGGCTGCTGGGGGAAAAGCCCCACCACAAGGGCTGTACTGTGCAGACCTCAGCTTGGAGGGGGGAGAGGTGGGGAGGTTCTGTTTCCCCCACCCACCCCCTGCAGCTGAGATGCCAGGTCTGGTGCAGGGGGTGATTGTTGGGGTAGGGTGTGCAGGGGGAAGCCCCTGTCATGGGGCCTCTTGCACTGTAGAGACCCCAAATGGGGAGCAAGGCCAGGGCTTTGTTCCCTCTGACCACCTCCTGGTGCTAAGAGACTGGGTTTGGCATGGATGGGGCTGGGGTGATTGCCAAGCTGGACTGCAGGGGGAAATCTGGGCCATGCCCCGCACCCATGCTATGCAGACCCTATCTGGGGAGTTCTTTTTTCCCCTTTACTAGCCCCCATGCTCCCTGCCAACTGGGCTGGACTGGGCTGGGGAGCAGAAGCTCTGCTGCCTCAGCTCTGTGACAGCCAGGGGTGGGGCTGGCTGGCTTGGATGGAACAGACAGCGCAGGCCAAGGCTAGCCCACCCACCCTGCAATAAGGGGTTAGCAGGTACCACAAAGCATCCTGGGATCCTGGGACACTGTGAGGTAACTTGAGTCAGGAAGGGTTCTGGCACAGAAATTTAGTAGACCGTTCTATCCTGAAGTGATTAAATCTGATCCTATATCCATCCAGATCTATCTTAAACTGGGTTCTGTCATTTTGAAACCTGTCCATGTGCATTGAACTTCTGTCCTGTTACAGGTTTAAACTGGTTTCCAATCACCTATACTCATTTATGTGTAATTTCTGTCCTTAGCACTAGAGTCTGACTTTTAGCTTTGCTTGTTAGACTCCTATTTTTAGTTCATGAAGTCTTTTCTTCAATTCCTAGTGTTAACAAAGATGGTGGCATTAATACCTTCATATGTCCTACAATTTTGTTCATATTAAGAAGTGCACCCAAACACTTTTCTTCAGTGGATCTGTTCAGTAGCTTTAAAACAGGGGTGCTCAACTTTTTACAGAGGTGGATCAGATGCTTGTGACACAGCTGCACCAAAAGCCACCACTCCCCTCTGGCAGGGGATGGGAGGAAGAGAGGAGGAGGACTTACATCTGGTAACAGCAGAGTGGGGAGGGAGAGAAAATATCATAGTAAACAGCGCCTGCTTAGGGGATGGAGAGAGTAGGAAGCAGAGACTTGTTCAGGGCAGGAAACAGGATGTGCTAGGCCAAGCTGCTTGCCACTGATCCCGTGTGTCACAGGCCAGATCCAGTTGCTGCAGGGGCTGGATCCAGTCCATAAGCTTTAGCTTGAGAACCACTGCTTTGAAAAGTATCTTGCTGCTTACTGAAGGATTGGAACCATTTTAGATGCATACTGGACTGTTCAAAGGAACGTAAAAAAGTGACGTGACCAACATACCTTAAATTTCAGTAGGACTATAGCATCTAATTTAAGTGAGAGGCAAAGATCTCTGTGGGTGATATCTATTATTGGGGCAGTTAAATGGGTGGTATAAAAAACAAGCTTTGAATACAAGACATTCTTCATCAGCTTGCATTCAATACTTGTCTAACTTCATCAGATCTGAAAGCTTTAGTCTTGATGATGAACGGTTTGCATGCAAAACTTGTCTAACTTTATTCCAGCTGTGCAGTTGGTCCAATAAAAGATGAAACTCAAAAGATCCTTGCCTCTGTCATAGATTCCAGACCATCATGGCCAGTGTCACTCCAATACAACCACAATTTACTTAAGCTCTTTTATCACCTGGAAGTGGTTCTTAGTTTATGCTTTATGCAGGGTATGAAGTAAAATCCTGGTCACAGTAACTGGAAGGATACAAAATCCATACTCTGTTGACATATGTTCTGCTTCATCCTGTTTATCAGATTGCAGCACTCTATGTTTAACCACAGGCAATGTCACCTATCCCACCTGTTCTTGTGCAGACAATCAATCTTTCAGGTTCACCCATTCACTGAACATGTTCCCTGGTTAATTTTTTGAAAATGGTGGATAAAGAAATAATAAGTTATAAAATTTCAAGTAATTAGTGTACTTTACAGTATTTATTGCATGCTGGTAATTGTACTTAATAAGACATAAGGGATTTAAATTTGTTTCATTATGTTTAATTAATAACCTGCAAATGGTTCAGCAAATTTCTGAATGAAACATTGAGTCCAGACATTTAACAGTGACAGATTCCATACATTCAATTTGTTTCTGGCTCATTAGCACTATATAATCAACAGATCCAGGAATTTTGAACATAAGGAATTATATAAGAAGTTGGTCAACCACTTCAGACTTTAAGCTCTGAGCCCATTATCTAAGGCAGGGGTTTTCAACCTTTTGAGATCAGTGTACCCCTGGTGGCCAGACGCAGAGTGGGGGGCACATGGCCGGATGTGGAGTGGTGGGGTGTGGTGCACATCTGAACACGGAGTGGCAGCAGCCACTGCTTGTGAGCTTCCCTTGCCCCCTGTGCAGCCAGGTGGACAGCACCTGCACTGCAGCACAGGATGGTGTGTGGCAGCTCTGTCCCTGCCCACCCATGCATACCCCCTAGGGCCTTTCCAAGTACCCCCCAGGGTATGTGTATCCCAGTTGACAACCCCTCATCTAAGGCAATACACTTCCAATACAAAGCCTGTTAAAGCCAAGACTCCTGTTTAGTTTGATTAAGTTGGATTGGAGATTAGGTGTAAGGGATGCTTGGATGCAGTGTACACCAAAATGAAAGGAGAATCTTTGGCCTAAGTTTACCTGAGTAGGGACTGAGGGAAAACTGAGTTTGAACTTCAGGCTTTTTCTGCCAGTTTAGATTTTTGTGATGTTGAAACCAGTGTCCTGACAACTCCAGGTCCTTGTTTGTCCTCCCAGAAGACACAAGATGAACACATTGCCTTACCAAGCCAAATTCTCTGTAGTGTCTGATAAAATGTGTATATATTTTCATTTATCTATAGCATACAAATGAATAAGACAGAGGTACATCTTGAGAGGATCCAAAGTTATGACAGGTTTACAGATGAACTGTCCATATTTACCTACTGTCATAGTGTTAGAGCTTATAATTAATCAAAAAGTGCATTATTATCAGGAGGACCATGATAAAGATTGTTGGGATATATAATTAAAAGAAGTCAGTTTTTGGTTGTGATGCTGTTATAAAGCCTCTGTCCTTAGTTTGTCAGGTGCAGGGCTGAAATTTGTTTTTTTTAAATGTTAGCAGGGATAAAAATCTTGCACTGTAGTTTTATTTCTTATTTTGGGGGCGATGTCATTAGTTTTCAAGGGCTTGAAACAGTAGTGTAAGTAGGGGAGTTGAGTGAGGCACTAGTGCCAGGCACCAACTTAGACGGGGTGACATTATAGCGCCCCCTCCAGGAGCATATCTAGAGGGTGCAGTTTTACCCACTGATCTCTGTTCTACCCAAACTTTAAAACCAATTGCCTTCATTCCTCAAGTGTTAATGACCTTCTCTCCTTTTTAATGACCTTGATATTCCACTATCCATCTACCTTTTCTTCTATAATGTTGCTGTCTGTTAGACATGCCTGGTAAAGTCAGTTTTGTACACTTGTTGAGCACTAAATGAAATCGGGTATCAATTTAAAATGAGCAATATAGCGACATAGCGCTAAGTGAAACAGCGTTAAGTAGGGGGTTGCCTGCATCTCACAACCCTGCAGGCTTTTTAGTTCTAGGTACAAACCTTAATTCAGGTGTAGTAACATTATCTGAGGTGTAGAAATGACTGATGGTGAAGTATTGGAGGCAGTACATAGGAAAACTAGATTTTGTTTTATGAATTTGAATGAGAGATGTACCTTTAACTATAATAACCATAGGACTAATGAAACAATATCTGTTGACTTGTGTGACTATTTTCTTGGCTAATTACTTATGGGTTGTTTTTTTTTAAATTACTTTATAATCTAGAAAATTAGTGCACATTCCAAGAAAGTTGTATTTGTTTTTATTTTGATCTTAAACTAAAAAACATAGCACTAGCTCCCTAGCATATTAGTAACACTTCTAATTTCTTTTTAACTAGAGAAAAATGTGTCATTATATGTGATAGTGCACTACACCATCTGCACCCCTCTTTTTAAAAAACCTAGATTTGCCCATGGCCCCCTCACATCAGGAATCTTTGCCATGGCAGGCAAATGAGACAAGCAGGTTCACCCCCATGACTTGTAATATATTTGTGGGAGGAGAGACATGAGCAGGGTGAATGTCAAGAGTAGGGGCAGGTAAGATTTTGATCTCCTTCCCACTACACCCTCCTCCTGCTCTGCAGTGGTCAGCATAATTCCCCCGTTGCCCCCCAGGCCACACACCTCAGCCTCAGGTGCTCAAAGAGATCATTATATCTCTGCCTTCAAGTAGTTCATAATCTTTCTGGTATAAATGTCTAATAATAGCAGGTTTGAGCATCTCTCAAATTATTGTCAGCTGCATCACATAGTAGGCTATTGGAGCAAATTGGATTCCATGCCCATTTTGTGTGTGTATGTATTTGTGTGACACATGTGTTTATGTACATATTCATGTCTTACTTTAAAACTAACTTGATAGGCAATCTGGAAAATGCAGCATTTTTAGTGTTTAGCACTCAATTTCAGTTGTTTAATTGAAGCCCTAAGTGATTTTTAAGTGCATTTTTTGGTGATTTCTTTTCCTGAAATCCATCATGGACAACTGGAGCATAGGTAGTATGTTATTTATACAAAAGACTAGACCTGTGATTTTGGGCTTATGCCAGCTTCTGTTAAATATGCAGTAACGGGGCAATTTGATAAAATATTATTTACCAGAGAAACTGACACATCATTAGGCGTAGTTTTAAAATGCATCTTTTATGTTTTTGAAACCTGAATAATAGTCTCTCAGGTAAATAAATTAATGACCATTTTCAAAGCAAACATACGTCACTGGTGTCTCTAGTTAAGCTTTCATTGTGTTTAAGTATGTGTCATGAATATATTTGGCTATGCAGAGATGTATATTAAAATATATCATAAACAAGAAGCTTGGGTGGTTGATTTTGGGATGTAGAGCCTTTTCACCTCTTAATTACCTATCCTTATGAATTGACAGGAACACTAGCTCCCTTCAGAGCTATTTCTCAGATTTTAGCTTTCCCTGTTCTCAATGTGCCTTGTAGAATTTAATATATATATGCAATGTTTCCATTTATCTTTTTTTTTGCCTCTTACAAAAATTCTATTAAGCATCTACTTTTTGTAAATTGTGGCCTTCATTTTAAAGTTACTTAAGTGCTTAGAAAGTTCAAATTCTGTGGATGTCATAAAGGAATAAATTAATAAAAATGACAGACAGAGTATACTTGATCTTTAAGATGATATGGCAAGCTGAAACCACAAGAGCCATAAACTCTCCATAATGGCAGAAATAATATTTTTTAATAACCTTTTAAGCACTGAACACAGAAGCATCTGAGATGATAATCCCAAGAGCACAAGTCTTTCCTTTTGACACAGAGCTACAAGGCTGAGCCAGGAATGCAAAAGATGTGAAAGTAATTTGCCGGGTTCTGTAGAATGAAGTGTATATAAAAGGTCACTAACAGATGTTATGTAATGGTGGGATGGGATCTGTTGCATCATTCCCCCATTTGCATTTCCTGCCATGCCACACATGAATGGCAAGAGGCACAACTGTGGGATCAAGCATCAGATCCCATCGTGCCGTATTGCCAGTGCAGAGGGAGTCCGGGATCATGATCCTGGGCTCTCTATGCACTGGCAGTCTTTGCTCCCATGGCTAGAAGCCCTGTCAGTTGATGGAGCTCCCAACTGCAGGAGCATGAGGATGTGTCAGCATTTGTGTCAGGGGCTGTAAATAATTGCTTCAGTGATACAAATGTATCCAGATATGGTGGTCTCATTTTTCCCCAATGAAATGAAAATTGTAGTTAAAAACATCTTGTTTTGGGTATATGAGAACTGTTCCTATAATCATCCAAAATAATTTTTTGAATGTATTTATTTTTATTTTCTACTGTGGAACTAGTAGAAGACAAATAGAGTGAAAGCACATGTGTTAAAATATTTTGTGATGTTTGGATCATTTAGCCCAATGTGGCATTCTGTGTTTATAATAGACTTTCATTGCCCAACACCTTTATAGAACAATTGAAAGAATATTTAGTAGACAAATTTGTGTTGTTTTTTTGGCCTACCAAAACCAATTGGGCCATAGTGTGATTACTATTAAAAACTTTGCAATTACCTTCTAAAGATGGTAAAAATGGTACATACATTCAGGGAACTCCATGCACACCAGAGTGATGTCATTGTGTCAAAAGGCAAAGCTAAAGGTTTTAATGAACCTTCTCTCTATAGACGCATGTTTGCCCATAAATTACAAGCTTGGAAGTGAATCTGGTAGTTAGATTAAAGAAACCAAGTTATTCACTGTTTATTTGCTTTTTAGGTCTGAGATTTTTTTTTTAAACTTAAATCAGCATGCCCACTCTGTTTGATTAACAGTCAGTTCCTGGACTTAGAAAGGTATTGAGTTTGGTGTTAATGTTAGGTATGTGAATACAAAGAACTATATATGTACATATGATTAAGTATTATGTTGAATCAGGATCCAGATCAGCAACTTGCCTGGATCCCATAGTTGTACATAATTTGCATAAATTTAAGTGGATTACATCTGGCATCGTTAACATGCAACTCTGAATTAAAAGAGATCCTTATCCCTGCATATAAGTAATTACCTTGTTCTAAGAAGTTAAGCCTGAATGCTTGAAGCAAGCATTAGCATTGTATACTAGTAACTGTGTTCTCTACAAGCTGCAGCTTCCTACTCAAGAGAAGGATAGGACTACTGAAGAAATGCATTTGCAACATTTTTTTACCCTATATGTAAATAGTTAATAAGAGTATAATCCTACTTTTCCCCCAAAATGTGCTAAATTATGTTTCTGAGCTAAGGGTGGATAGATTTTTCCTGAATATGAAAGTCCTTACATTAGGGATTTTAAACAAGAAATATTAAGGTTTACCACACTTAAGCAATAATGACTCAACTATAATAATATGTATGAAAAAGAAAACCTTAAACTGAAAGGTCACACTCACAGCAGTGAACAGGAATGCTCAGAAAAGACTTTTAACTGTTATAAAATCCATTTCTTCTCTGCTTATACAAGAACAAGCTTAAAAAATTAGTGTTGCCAAGCCAGAACTTATACACCAAACAGGGCGGCTGATGTATAGGTCAAAACGTGAATGTGGGTGGCTTACCAGATCTTTGATTAACTAGGGGTGAGTAAGATGTAGCATTCTTGTTCTTTTTCAATTTTGATTTAGATTTACAAAAGCTGCTCTTAGCTTTGTGGGAAGCATAAGAAGAACAATGAAGCACTGCTCTCATGTTACTTATTAGGGATGTGAGCAAATCTAAATTAAAAACTCTGTTCTAAGAACACCAATTCAAACCCCAGCACAGAAGGACCATACAGCTGCTCTTGCTTCCCTTGTTTCTGTTGACTGTGCCAGTCCACACGGGGTTCTTTACAGCTAAAGAACCAGCTGTAATCCTTCCAGGTCCTTTTTCCCAGCTACACCTTATACATGTCCCCCACATTAGGAGGGTTAATAGCAAGAGTGGGTGATAGAAAGTATGCTACATGGGGATTTGAAATCTTATACAAGCTGTCTTTAGAGCTGCTTTGTGCCACTAGCCTTCTGATAGGACAGGATCTGACACCCCTCTGTTTACATTCTCTTTTAGTACTCAACAGAATAATAAAGATAAGGGCTGATAAAGAAACACAATGAAATATTATGCTGTTGGAAAATAAGGAGGTAATGTAGGAGTTGCTGGAACTGATTTTGCAAGAATTTTCAGGAAAATCTAAACATCTTTTTGCAGGGTGGGCACTGGTTCTCACCCTGATTATTTGAAGCTGTCAGCAAACCTCGAATGATAACTATAATTCAGTTCCTCCCTCACTGCAGATGTACCTTGGTGTGGATCAAACTACAGTGCTATATGCTCCATCAATATATCCATAGCTTAATTCTTTTATCATTCAATGGCTAGAAATTGAAGTATAACGTAGTTAGAAGTTCACGTCTACTTTTCGGCGTTCCTCTTAGTTAGCTGGTATAATTGTGCTACCTTTTCAGCATGTCTTCCATAGAATCTGCATGGACTTATATAAATATCTGCATTTTGCTGCAGTTCTTCCTAATGTTTAGAGTCTAGGGCTGAGGCTGCAACCATTTTCATAGATTTTATATCTCAGGAAACTGATGCCACTAACTCCTGACTTGAACTCTTGACTCCTTAACAAGCTCTAGAATTATTTCTACTCCTACTAGATAAGCATACCATTTTTCATAGAAATAAATGAAATCATCTACACATTTGAGGCTTTCTTCAGTTCTGAAAACCCAGGTTTGATCACTTACTATCCTGGGAAATAATGCTACTTCATTCATGCATCTGAGAGGCATCCAGTTGAACTGAAACCACCCAAAGGGGTTACAAAGGCAGTCTTTTCTTGATCTTCAGGTGCCGGTTTAATCCAATGATATCCAGAAACTAAATCAAAACCACGTAATATCTTTCACTCTTGCACTTCTTTCTGGGCTGTCTGCTATGTTGGAAGTGGGTTGAATTGTCTACATTCCATCTCTTGTAGCTGATACGTTCTTCAGTCTCTAGGCTTTTATTTACAGTTATAGGTGAAAATGTCCAGAGTGATGTAAATTGCTCAGTCAGGCCATCCTCCATTGCTTGTTTCATTGCTTCTTTTCACTGCTAGCTGATACAGCATGGGAATCCAATGTGGGGGTTGCCTTAAATAAACATCCTGGTTTAAGAACAATCCAGTGTTGAGTCCAATCACATTTTCCAAAATTGTCATCATTCTTGAAGAATGCAATGGCAAACGGTGAGGAAAGCTACTTTAATCACTTGTTTCCTTTGCCGTCTACTGATGCGTCTGTCAAGCCAATTCCTAGGTTTGTTCTTTTTTGTTTTTTTTCAATTTGAGCTGGTTCAAACCTCTTGAACTCTTGCCCTTTGCCCTTATGAGAGACTTTAAGGCATTGAACACAGTCCCCATGGTCTGTTGTTTCTCTTTCTTTTTGCCCCGTCTCTCCCTTTCCCAACTACACCTTGATGATCAGTCACATTAATTGCTCATGCCTAGAATTCACTCTTTGGTTTAGATATATATCAAATTGTGCTACAGCAACCCTGGCTAAATATTTGTAGCCTTAAAAATCAGAAGTTCACTGCAACAGTCCTTTATCGTTTGACTTCACCACACCTTTGTTTCCATGGGGATCAAATCATTTGCCACTCAATTAATATGGTGCAAGCACTTGTAAGCCCCAAAGTTGCCTTCCCCCCTGGTTTCTGTTTCCTTTTATTCCTGCTGTTTATTGGCATTTAAATATTTCCCAGAACGTTAGAAAACTTCAGAAGTGCTTGTAATATCCTCAGATGAAATTCCCCTTCAGTACAACTGCACTAGAACTGTTGGTCCCTACAACAAAAGCCCAGTTAGTGTGTAGTGACAGTAAGTGGAGGTGGAGTTTGGATTTCTCCTGTTGTTATGATAGATACCACTTTATTTTCCAGCAGTTTTTCTTGCCTTTTAGCATTGAATGTTTTCCTTTAATCAAATTTATTTCAGCATTGTGGTTTTCCAGGTGTCCATGTCTCCAGGCGCATAGTAATGAGATCTGGAATACTCTGTACTTATGGATATCATTCATACTACCTCAGTAATGTCTAGTTCCCATACTGTGGCTTTCGTTCTGCTTGGGCAGCTCTATCCCCAGATTTTTTTTCCTTCATATCACCTCAAATTTCATCTGGCCTGGAGTCTATTGTATCTTCCCACATACTACGCATCCCCAAATGACAGGCACCTTGAGTTTGGAAGTCAGAATGTAGACATTTTTTTTTCCAGTCATGTCACATAGAGTCAGCCCTTCTGGAAACGTAGCATGTCCTTCCAGGACACAGTCTGGCTGAGGCAGTAGGAATTTCCTGGTATAGTAGAACAACAAGGCTGGGCCCCAAACTCTTGCAAGGGCCATAACAAGGCTAGGCCCCAAGCCCTTGCTGTAAATAGTAGTTTACATAGGTTTCTATAAATATGTGTTTTCTTCAGTCACCACAGATCTCATCAAGATACTGCAGATTGCATGAACCAGCTTACTTAACCTGAGCTAGCTCCATTGTTCCTTCAGACACAGGCTACAGTGCTCAGTCAATAGCTGTGCCTGGGAGAGGATTAACACAGGACTCTGCTCCTGTTTGCTGGGGTCAGAGACAAGTACCAGCCATCTTGGCAGCCATTAGAGAACAACATCTTTCAAATTCTATTCCTCCCTATTTCTATTCCAGTGAAGACAAAAATCAGCTTTCCTGCTTAAAATGTGCACCCCGGTTTTGGAGCGCTGATTTTTTGGGGGAAAGGTTCATGTGGTATGGGAGTAAATATTAAGGGTGTGCAAAACGGGCTGTATTCGATTTGGATTCAGATTCAGGCCAATTCAGGGGACAGTGATTCGATTCATGGATTCAGATCAGTGTCCCGCTTTGATTCAGCCAGATCTGAATCTGAAGATTCGATGTTGATTTGGAGAATCAGCAATTCAGCCATAGACACAGCTTTAAATGTTTTTTCTACATACCTCAAGGCACTAGGCACAGCTTGTGAATGCTGAGATGATGGGGCAGATGGAGTGTCCCACAGGAGTGTGGGGGGGAACTACTTCCAGTCCACTTCTGAGTCTGCCGCTGAATGCTTGGGGACCCCTTCCATGCTCCTCCGGCTCAGTGATCGGCCATCGGCAGACCCCAGATGCCCCCCACACTCAGGAGGCACCAGTCACCAAGACAGGGGGTGGCAGAGGGTCCCCCATGTGCTCCGTGGTGGACCCAGAAGTGGACCATAAGTGCTTCTGGCCCACTTCTGGGTCCGCCACTGAGCATGCTGGGAACCACCCCCATGCTGCTATAGGATGCTCCATCCACCCCACCATCTCAGTGTTCATGAGCTGCCTGGTACCTTGAGGTATGTAGAAAAAAATTTAAAGCTGTGTCTATGGCCAAATCATCGAATCTCTCCAAATTGATTCAGAGAGATTAAAGGGTCTCCTGATTCGATTCAGATTCAGACATTTGACCTCCGAATCAGACTGAATCTCCACAGAATAGAATCAGCGACCAAAGCTTCGTGCAGCCCTAGTAAATATGGTATCCAGGGAAAAGTATCTCCCACTTGATTAATACGATATCTGCAAACAGCTTGAATCTTTTTTATTAGCCACTGCAATTAGCACGCATTACTTGAAGGTTTACATCTGGTATAAAAAGTGACCCTAAGTCTGGGAACTAAGCACTGATAACTTCAGAGAAAGTCCAGTTGCTGCCTCCATTGTGGTGGCAATGGTCTAAATAGCTGAAGGGCAACTGACGCTGTGTCAGCCCTTGCTCACTTTCCTGCCAACTATCGCCATGCCCACCCAGGCCTAAGAGCCCCAGATTTAATAACAGGCCACTCCCCTGCCTGTGCCCCACAGCCCTCCTCTGTCCTGTAAAGCCTGTCCTAGCAACAGCATTGTTAAGTGTCTTACACCTTAAGCCTTACACCTCTGGCTCTGGTCCTAGTACTAGGCTGTGCTGTTTGTTTCTGGTTTCCTGTTCCCTGAGTGGACTGTCATAGCTCAGTAGGCCAGATCTGGCCCATGGGCTGTATGTTTGTCATCCCTGCTGTATGGGATATGGTTCTTAGGGGTTTTTTTCCAGAAGGCTATCTTCCTTCACAAGCATGTTATGAGCTCCCTTAAGAAACCATTTCTAAACTGACTTTTCACACAGGATTCTTTCATGACTCACCACTGGGCATAGGTTCCATTCCGGATTCAGTTCAATATAAGTCCTGTTGTTCTTGAGCCATTTCCTGGTCACATGGAAATTCAATCTAATATCTCCTTGGTGTACAGAAATAGCTATAAAGGTTCCTTGTCCTGACATTTCCTTACTTGCCATCTCTTCCAAAATTCAAAAAGGACAACTTCCACCCTCCACAGCACTTCTATAAGTATTTGTAGAATTGTTTATAAGCCCTGTGGTCTACAGTGAAATTTTCTAGCTGCTGTTAAAAGGCTTTCTAGGTACTGCAGATCAGAAAAGCAGGTTTGAACCGGGGCTCTGGTATCTGAGGCAGAAGCCTAGACTGCAGTGCCAGCAGGCAGTTGGGCAAATACCAGCCCTGGCTTAGTCTGGACCCTCTCATGAGGTCCTTAATGGAGGACCAGGTGACCAGTGTGAACCTGCAAGGCTCTGATGGGAAGTCTATAAAACCCTCCCACTTCCCATGAAGCCTGTTCCAGCAACAACATTGTTTTAAGTGTTGCTTTTTTAGACCTCTGGTCCTTGGACCTGTGCCTCTGGTCCTAGTACTAGCCTGTGTTTGTTGTTCCTGGTTTACTGTTCCCTAGGTCCTGCTTCTTAAATTCATTCTTGTTTCTGGTCCCTGCCTGCTGACTCCTCTGCTCCAGAGTTCCTTGCTTGCTTCTGATGTATCTTTGTGACCACTTGATCCTAATTTCATGATCAGTACGTTTGTTTTCAGGAAGAAATGTTTTGGCCATTTTGAAGAAGCTATCACAATTGTAACACTATAAATCAAAGGATTCATGAGACACTCATGTTTACGACTCCATCACGTTTAGGCAGGATTTAACTTTCTTTTAGCCCCACCCAGTTAAAACCCAATAATATAAAGTAAAATAAGGCAACAACTTGAAACAACAATAAAGGTACAACATCACCTTTCACTGGAAGTGCGAATGCATTGATTATTATCTCTCTACCTTCCTTATGAGATTGTTGCAAAGACTTTGTCTCTTAGTTACCTCAAGAAAAGCAAATTCAAGGTACACTTCTTAGTATTGCACTGTTACATTTCTCCATGAATGAAGATAGCATAAGATGCTTTTGTGGCGCTAGAGAAAATGTAGAAAGCAATGAATCATTATTTGCCCACACAAATATCCTAGAGAGAAAAAAACTCTTAACAAGGTAAAACCATTGCAATTCACAACCAAAATCAAGTTGTTCATGTGTATTTAAACCTAATTTAGCATTTCATCACTGGAAACATCTGCAGTCCCAGCTGAACACAATAAGCAACTTCAGTCTTTATGACCCTATTGTCATTCATCTTCCAGTAAACACATTTCTAGTTTCTGTGCTCAGCATTTAGAGCTTCTTATGCCCCTAGTTCTGTTAGTAGACCGTATCTTATCTTTACTAGGCCGTATGTGTTAATGATACTTATTTGGCACTACCCATTTTCAAAGTGCTGCACCCGTAGTAAATAATCTTCACAGCGGCGTGTACAATAGTGTGTCTTACTTACTCTTATTTTTCAAATGTGGGATGCTGAAGCAGACACATTAATGTTCTGACTTTCAGAGTCACTGTGCCTCTTTAAAACCTTAGGTCACCTGTCAAAGATCATATAACAAGTCAGTGAGAGAGCCAGATTTAGAGCTGAGAAAGTTCCCAGTCCTTAGTCCAGACTGTTATTCTATTCTAGTCTATTTGGGCTTATTCCAGTGCAGCACCCATCAGTATGGTACCATGAAGCCTTTCCAACTCATCTATTGGGGATGAGATGCATCTTTGTGCAGGGGTTCAAACAAGTCTTATCTATCACTTCAGTGCAATTTGTGAGAGCAGAGCTGGTGTTAGACTCACAGGGCCCATGGGCAGAGGCTATGTGGGCTATTGCTTCTCCCATGTACATTGGGTGGCTCGTCCAAATTTAGCCATGTAGCACCCCAGGTAGTTGTTCTGGTTGCTTCCCTATACAACCACATTTGCAGAAGGTTGCAAAGTGGAATTGGAATATGGGCCTTCTGTGGATCTTGTACACAAAGTTGAATTTAATCCTGGCTGCATGCTATTCATTCTCTAAATTCAAATAAATGTCTGTAAAATGCCTATGGGCTCTGGCAGACATTACAATTATGGCATCATTAATGTATTAATTGTGCCATAAATTGCAATATGCTAAATATTCACCCCAAATTATGGTACATTAACAAAGCAAACCACCTGCAAAGACATTCCAAACAGAGCTGGTATGAATCATGCCTTAAAAGGAACATGTAGAATGTGCTTGTCAAATCTGGGGCTGCCCTGGGTAGATCTAATGCTCAGCTGAGTGTCTGGATCAGTGCAGGGCAGTCCTAGGTCTTTAAGTCCTGCAGGGGCTGATTGGGGCTCTGATTTAAAGGAAGGGAAGCAAGGGAAATTCAGAGTGTGAGTGTGTAAGTGCCAGGTCGGGGGGAGTCCCTGGACTTCCTCTGCTTTAAACCCACATGTGCAGCTTTACCAGAGGCAGGCAATCATTTCAGCTGGAGGGCTGCTTAATGAGTTTTGGCAAGTTGTCAAGGGCCACCAGAAGTCCCTTTCCACGTCCCCGGAATTACTTCTTTCAGCAGGGTTTTTGCCATCTCAGAACCAGAAAAATACCAAATTATATTCTAAAAAGCAAACATCTACAAGATTCATTAATTTGATTTTAAAAAAATATTTTTGTCCTGATTTACACGTGTTTTGTGTAGTGTACACAGACATGATTGCACAATTGCTTAAATCTTATGCTTAAATTTTAGCTTAAATCTTATACATACTTTTACGCTTGTATATTGTGGGAGGGGTGGGTACAGGATTGTAGGGGGCTGTAGGTGTCTGGGTATGTGGGGAAGGGTGGGTATGGGGTTTGTGGGGGAATTTATGTGGGGAGAGGGTGGATGGGATGTGTGAGAGGGTGTGTGTGTGGGAGTCTGCATGTATGGCAGTGCGAGGGGGGGTGTGGGTGCATGTGTATGGTGCAGTATGTATGTGAGACTCACCCTATGAATACACACACATACTCTGCCCCTGCCTGCACACACACACACACACACACACACACACACACACACACACACACACTCAGCCTTTGCCAGCATACACACACACTGCCCCTGCCTGCACACACACTCTCTCTTCTCTCTCTTTCTCTCTCTCTCCCCCCATGCCTGCACACACACACTGCCCCACCTACACACACACACAAACTGCCCCTGCCTGCACACACACACACTTTCTGCCCCTGTCTGCACATGCACACACGTGCACGTACTGGTGGGACCACGTGCTTCCTGATCCAGTGATGCAGCCAGCAGCCAGGTGGCGCCAGAGCAGGTCAGGGGCAGGAAGAGAGTGAAATGGCTGGGGGTGGGGTGGAACTGCACTTCTCAGTCCTACTGAGGGCTTCCCCTGGGCCCTACTGCCCCTGGCCTATGTCAGCTTTGCCAGACAACCAGGAGCAAATAAATATTAATTTACTAATTTTTTTAGGGGCCCTGTGGGCCAGATAGAATGGCCTGGCAGGCCAGATCCAGCCTATGGACTGTATTGTGCCTGCCCCTGAGCTGTATCTTTGTTCAGAGCATTGGGAACCAGGATGTGGGGAGAGCCTCCTACAGGGGATGCCTGGGATACAGGTCTGCAAGTGCTGGGTGGAGGGAGGCTCTGGGCTTCCCTCACTCTGCACCTTTAAATGTGTGCTTTTTGTCCTGCTATGCACTTGTAGCATGGCAAGATATGTGGTTGTTGGGATCACAAATCAGATTGTATTGCACCATTAAACATCTGCCAGCAGCCTAAGTGCTGCTGCTTCTTCAGAGTTGTCGAAATCTGACAACAGTACCATTTTGGCCCTTTTAAAGACACAGTGAATTGATCTCTAATTAAGAAGCAAAATACTGAGAAGAACTTTCTTTCTTAGGTCTTCTTGTCATCAAGTTTTATTTTATTTAATGAAGCAAGGGCTCACAACATTGTGTAGCATCAGGATGCAATTTGGATTCAGGCACCAGACCATTCATCAGGTGACCTTATTAGGCAACCAGTTTAGAGCACATAAACATGAGAGAAAACACACAGGAAAAGATTGTTCTCGGATGGCCGCATTCTGCTTAGAGTTACACCTGTTGCACCCCACCTACAGTCAGTGAAGTTTCACAGTTGATACTGAGTGTAGTAGTAGAAGACAAATTGCTTTGGCAAAATTGCAGTTAATAGTTGTAAAACTGTTCCTTATGCATTTTTAGAAGGAAACCTACTTTAACAGAACGTTGGGAACTTGCTAGCACATTAATCACATTTGGACTTTTTCTTGGGGGCCTCAACTCTCTGCAAGTCATTAAAATACCTGGCAAAACATGAACACATCATCTATTATTGTTCTAATATAAATAATTTTGATAGCGTTTGAAG
>NW_017729029.1:62215967-62225901 GCF_001723915.1 Gavialis gangeticus
GAGTGTAGTAGTAGAAGACAAATTGCTTTGGCAAAATTGCAGTTAATAGTTGTAAAACTGTTCCTTATGCATTTTTAGAAGGAAACCTACTTTAACAGAACGTTGGGAACTTGCTAGCACATTAATCACATTTGGACTTTTTCTTGGGGGCCTCAACTCTCTGCAAGTCATTAAAATACCTGGCAAAACATGAACACATCGTCTATTATTGTTCTAATATAAATAATTTTGATAGCGTTTGAAGGAAGATGAGCCAAATACAATCTTTTATCTTGCCAAAAATGCAGTTTTCAGGTAGTTCTGAAGGGAGTGTCTAGAATATGTGTGTGAAAAGAAATGGTCTTTGTCAGCTTTCAGAAACAGTCATGCAGTTCTCTTATAACGGTGACAGGCTCCTAGTTAAGTCAACAAAGTCATTCTCTATATGAACAAATTGTTCAGATTCTTTTATGCACAGCAGTGTTTATCTAAAATTAGGATAATAAGAGCCTTGGGCAAAATGTCAATAAGAAAATGGTCTCTCAGTTAAACTTTTTTCTTAGAGAATGGAAAAAGATATTTGTGTTAGTTCTGGCAAAGTTCATTCAATCAAACAAGTGGGATGTTTCAGGCAAACATGTTCCAACAAAGATGCTCAGATATAAGAAGAACAATAATAAATAATTTGTTCTGTCCTTTAATATGTTCCTTTGAAATTTTCATCAGTGTTGAGCTGTCTGCTAAACATTACCTCTAAAAGCTTTTCACTTCAGGGCAAAGTATTAAGATCTGACAGGTTGACACATTTACAGCCTTACACTGAGATACAGTGTAATGAACGTGAACCCACAGAAGCTGTAAGTGAAAGAATGTGGGTTTATACGTGACAGAAAGAGAGCATCGTTGTTTTTTTTTCTTAGAAAGTGCAAGACATTTAAAATATGTATGTTCCCAAGGCAAATTATGTGTGCTTTGGCTAAATAAAGTTCATAGGGTGTTTCCATGACTGCCTCTGGACAGAATTCAGGCCCCTGTCAACATTAAGGGTAACAAGGTGGAAGGCAAGGTAGGGTGGCACCTTAGGGCATTTTTACATGTGCTTTGGGATGCAGTCCCAGGTGCTTTAATTAGTGAACTGTGCTAATTAAAAGAGCTGATGCGTTGTGTATATCAGCATCCCTCTGCATCCCCATGCTGAAAAAGTGGCATTGGGGCACTTTAAACTAAAGCTCATCAAATATATTTTATTTCAAAGTGCTCTGCCACCATTTTTTCAGTGCAGGGATGATGGGGACACTGATACACGTGATGAAGAAGGCTGCCAGAGCATGTCAGTTTCTATGCTCCAGCAGACTCAATTACCAGCATGTCGAAGTAGGCTCCTTCCATGTCTGTACAAGCCCATGAAGACTTTTTCAGAGGAGCATGATAAAGGAGACCTTATTAGAAGGCAGAGTAGATCTGCACCTTATAGACTAACCAAAGTAGATAAATCTATATAGAGGACAAGATTTCATGGACTGAAGCTCACTTCATCAGAAGCTGTGAAAGGACATGAGCAAAGCTGTGTATAAGAAAAGAGAATTTTTAATAGAAAAGCAGAAGGGAGGGGCATAGAGAGAGTGGGGCGAGAAGGGCTGAGTGGAGAAGGGAGTCAGTGCTGTGAGAGACAAACATGTAAGCAATAAATCCATAGGAAGAAAGAAGTTACAAAAGTTAATTCAGGTAATGAAATAAGAATCCATTGCCTGTGTTTAAATCAGTGGTTCTGAACCTTTTTTCCGCATGGGCTGGATGTGTAGGACTCGGTCTACCCACAGGCTGGATCTGGACAGTGGCTCAATCTGGAAGGCCAATGGCAGGACTTGGCCATGTTATTTGGTCCAGTGATGACATAGTCTGTATTGATGTTGGAGTAGAGAAGACATCTGGGTCCATTGCAAAATTGGATGTCTTGAAGGGTTAGGAATTTAAGTAGCTTGTTTCTTGAGAGATACTGTTTTAGGTTATAGGGTCTGTCTAAGCAAGGACAGGTTTGTCTCCTATGGCTGCTTTGAGATGGTCATCCTTTTCCAGGAGAGGTTGGAGGTCATTAATGATGCTTCTCAAATGTGTAAACGGGAGGCTTTAGAGACTACCAGAAGGTCTCTACAGGTCTCAACAATACTAACAGTATTCAACACACCTTAAAGGGTTCTGTCTATATCCCACTTGTCTTTGTCTCAGGGTTAGAATAATAGAAAAGTATGGTTGGAAGGGACCTCAGGAGGTTATCTAGTCCAATCCCCTGCTCAAAGCAGGACCATCTCCAACTAGATCATTCCAGCCAGGGCTTTGTTGAGCCAGACCTTAAAAACCTTGAAGGATAGAGTTTCCACCACCTCTCTACATAACCCGTTCCAGTGCTTCACCACCCTTATGTTATTTAGCCTTACTTTAATTATTTAGATATCAGAACAATAATTTCCAACACACACAAAATAAGCACAACCCATCTCATTGCTGGAAAGTTAAATTATAACTGAAACTAAAACTAAAGTCCTGCTCCCTGGAGCCTCCGCACCTAAAAGCAGGAAATCAGCAGCCCTTTAAAATTTAAGGTAACAGAATGCTCTTTTTCCCAATGTGGTGCACTAATGAAACACCTATTTAGAAAAAGAACTGGTCTGAAAGCTCAAATATGAGTTAATGAAAATAATTCAAAATATTTTACAGTGAAAATCCCAATGCTAGGACCCTTTCACTATTTCTGGTTCACAATTTCAATGGAAATACTGGTAGAAAATAGAAAACACAAAAACTAAAAAATAGCGTATGTCAAATTAAATTTATTTCCACAAGGGTACTATTTTCTTTTATGTAGCTATCACAAACAATTTCAGATGCAGTTGAAACAATGAAGGAAAATGTCACATTTTCTGGTAATAAGGGATACGAAAAGCTGATTCTTTGATGCTAAGCTGGCAAAAAGGTGAAGATGCTGACTTTTGGAATAAAGCACAGAGCAACAAACAAAGGATTCAGCTATCTAAGAGCACAGATAAATAACATTACATTTTCTCCATGAGTAATTCTCATTAACTTAAATAGGCCCTAGGCATTCTCTCCAAAACTTTTACGTAGAATGCTGTTCTGAATGCTTCCAACATTGTTCAGGTGCCTCTGACTAAAATGTGCGACACATGGTCTTGTTACATGTTGCACTTTGAGCTACTCAAACATTGGTTGGGGTTAGTGTCAACTCCAGTTTGGAGCAGTCACACTTTAAGGCAAAAAACTTTCTCTGACTGTCCCTCTCTTGCACAGCTGTGGGTTGCTACTAGAGGGCTGGTGAGCCAAGACAGCTTCACCCTGCTCTCGGTGGGGGACAGTGGGAACATGAAGCTGGGAGGCAGAGAATTAATGGGATGGGGGGGTAGATAATAAAATGGAACATGAAAAGGAAATGTGGGGGAAGGGTAGTGAAATGAAGGAAGTCAGCCACTGAAGGTTAAAATAAAAAGAAGAAAAATAATTTTAAAAGAAATAAAATTAGAACTAGTTTCAGGCATTCATGTGTGGGCAATCCAGGAGTTTAGAGCTCCAGGAGCCAACTAAAACTAGGTGTAACAAGGTCCTTTATGCATCTTACAACAACACTTTAAAATGATTTATTTATTATTTTTGTGACAGTAGTACCTAGGGAAACCACACAAGCAGTAGGGCAATTTTATGTGGCACTTTGCTATGCAATTTCTTTACAGGTAGGATATGGGGGTTGAAAAAAATAGGGGTTATTTGTATGCTCAGAAAAATATAGTTTGAAGAACCCAATTATGTTTTGCTGAAACAAGTGGAAGGATGGGGAATGTGGGGAGGCAAAGAGACTGTGGAGTAAACTGTATCACTCTTTCTTTAAAACTTTGGATCCTGCCTGCCTTCCTGCCTTCTTGCCTGCCTGCCTGCAAGTATCCATTAAGAGATAGCATTAGATACAACTTTAACTTCACCAATCTAGATTAGTTACAGTATTATCTAGGTAGGTTTGAAATCATTCTGGTCATGTTTTAATGGAAATAAATATTTAAGACTTGAAAGGCTGAAAATAAGGCAGGAATAATGCAACTAAAATTGAATCATAAATTTTAATGTACTGTAAGGACCATGAATTAATAAAGAAGACACTTAAATAGAAACACTTCTGCGTAGGAATATGAAACTGGGGAAAATAATTAGAATATTAGCCAGATGGCTGTTTTAAAATTAATGATCATCATCAAAGTCCCAGGACTGACTTAAGGAAGACTACTTAATTCTGTTTTGACAAAGGAGACAATAATTTTCCTAAATTGGTGCACACGTTTTTACTCCATTCTGTATGCAGTACTGTTTGTATACGCTAGCGGATTAGAATTTGAAACACAGCCTATGCCACCCCCCACTCTTTTGTAACTCCATTTTTAAGAAGTAAAATAGTAAACAAGAACAAAGATCTTTATTTAGATAGTTGGCCACATTTTTATGAAATATGTAAGTTTGTGGCCTCATAACATGACAAGATACTATGCTCATGTTAACACACACAATGTGTCAATATTGCTTAATACTGTTTAAATATCAGGGCACCATGGTGGAGTACAGTAGGCTTAGCATTTTTTCAATGCAAAGCCCAGGGACATATAATCAGTACAGTAGTGCAAAGAATGGGATACACATCTGCAATGTCCCTGATGCTTCCAACCCTGCAAGCATCCCACTTCCTATTGAATTATCAGTTCAGTATTTCTCTACTTCATATGCTAGGGAAGTAGCCACTACAGTGAATGGAATACTCAGTTTTGGATGGTTTCCAATTCTAACAAAGCCTGTGCATTTCCTTTGTAAAGAAAGGATGCATACCTTGCATTTTATGAAAATATGGCCTTATAGAGCCTAGAGAAAAGGATCCTCAAGGTAATGCATATTATTCTCTGGAACCTCTTATTTAAGTCAGTATAAACATACAGGAACTTGACTGACTAGGTACCATCAAAATGCTAGAGATGAAGATTTCTGTATCAAGCTTTCATGTCAATTTCCAATAGTCTTCTGTTCTTTCCTTCTCTTCACAGGATAAGCAAATTGCCCATCAAGAATGATGGGAGGGGGCAGGCAGGGGTGGAGCGCCGCTATCCACCATCCTGCGCCGCTGCTGCCTCCTGGGGAGGGAGGGGAGGGGCGGAAGCTTGCACATGGCGGCTGTTGCTGCCACCCACCACCCCGCATGGCTGCCAGTCTGCATCCAGCCATGCACCCCCCCACCACGTCTGGCTTTGCACCCCTGTCCCCCACTCTGCATCTGGCCCTGCACCACCCCTCCCCAGGAGACAGTGGTGGGTAGTGGTAATCTGTCCCCTCCTACCCTTCCTGCCATTCTTGACGCAGCACTAGCTGGAGCCATGTCCTGCTGGGAGCCATGCCCCACACGCGCGTTACGGACAGACAGACAGACAGACAGACAGACACACACACACACACACACACACACACACATACACACACACAGATTAAGACCTTTATATATAGAGATATTCCAACTGCTTGCTTTCTGTCCTCTGCCTTGGCAATCAAACCAAAACTGCTTGCCATAGTATCCTTCCAAAATAAACATTTTCCACCCCTCCTTTCCCCATTTGACTGCAGGACTGTTTGGAGGGTCCCTTTCTGTGGAGATCATGAACCTGGCCAGCTTCACTTCATAGCAGTCAAGTCCCATCCCATAAAATTAAGCTTATCTTTGTCTACTAATCTTGGTTTTTCAATTAATCAATAAACTTCTCACATTGGTTGGAATGACCTGAGGGTCTGTCTAAATTTTTCACCTGTTCACCCATATTAAAAATTTGTTAACACCACAGTAGTCTTCTCTTCTTCAGACTTAAGAATGCTAATTCTTTCATCCTTTCCTCATAAGTCTCGTTTCTCAGGCCTGTAATAATTGTTGTTGATTTCTGCTTGACTCCCTCCAATCTGTCCACATGTTTCTTGAAGCATAGGGCTCAAAACTGGACACAGTATTTCGGGTGAAGCCTCACCAGTGCCAAATATGGTGGAAGAATCACTTCCCTTGATTTGGAAAAGACACTTCTGTTAATACTGCCCAGTATACTGTTGGCTTTTTTTTTCTTCTTTGTTTTTTTTGCAACAAAGCTCACTTATGGTTTATATTCAGTTTATGTTCCAATATAACTCTTGGGTTCTTATCTTCAATACTGCAGCCTAACCAATCAACCTCCAGTTGGTATTTTTGCACTTATCTGTGTTGAATTTCATCTGATTAATTTTGGACCCTTTCTCCAGTATATGCAGTTCAATCTGGATCTTAGCCCTATCCTCCAGAGTACCTGCAAGTCCACCCAAGTTGGTATCAGCCAAAAATATGCTAATGTTGATTTATTAAAATACATCTTTTAAACTTTAAACTTGGATTCATTCAGAGATGTATTATTAATTAGTTAATTATTTAAACTCCCAAGATACCTTGAGAAAGTTCAGATATTCTGAGGAAAATTAACACTGCTCACAATGTCTTGGCTTCTAATCCATTGTAGGTATGATGATAATTAAAGCTTCTTTATTTAAATAGCAGGCCATAGCAGAAGCACTCATGGCATGGCCCTGTCAGATTCCAACAAATCTGTAAATTCTGCTAAATACCTTGTCACAAAAGGACGTGAAAAAGGATTTATGTAAGATCATGTTTTCATGTGGTTTTGGTTGCCATTTGAAATTAAACTAAAAACTGATATTGGACAATAGGCCAAATGTATAGTAGCACAAATTAATTCAATTTCATTGTCGGGCTGAATTGTACTCAATTACACTAGGGGTAAATCTGGTACTATGTAATTTCCCAACATATTGAAAGCACTTACGCATTTCTACCAGTCAATACGGATACAATTTTAAAATCTGGAGGTGTACTAAGGATCAGCAACTCATCTAATAGATTTGATTTTCAGAAGGTTGAAATTACAGGTCCTTTTAAAATCAACAGAGCTGACAGTACTCTGCATCTTTAATACAAAGCCACCATTTAGTATCTAAATCTGAGCTCAAATGATAACCTTTAGGTTTCCAGTTTGAAAATGTTAGCCTTAATAAGTACAAAAGCCTTTATTTTTCTTCTTTCTTTTGTGCACAGGTTTATTTTGTTGATATGCTAATCAAATAATGGTATTCAAACTTGCTCCTCCTTTTGTTTAGTGTCAAAGGGTGTTTAAATAACGTGAGCAGTTTGAGGATAGGGAGTGAATGGTAAGTGACAGTGCATAGTTGAAGAACCTATTGATAAAAGAAATAATTACAGTTCTTTGTAAAGGCAGAACTCTTCCTTTAAAATCCATGGCTCTGGATAAAATGTAAATCAAATCAGCTGGCAATATTCATGGTTATGTATTGGGGCATTGGGCAAATAAATAAAGAAGAGGGGAATACACTGTAAAATAGTCTTTGAAAAAATAAGTGGAAAAATTGTGCGAGTGTAAAATGAAAATACCAAGAAAGACAATTTTCATTGCAATTATTGAAAAAAATCCTTGAAGAAAAACAATTCCTTGGCATGGCATAGCTAGAAGTAATGCCATAACAATGTATGCCTTGTTGTGAAGAAGGCTAACAGCATACTGGGCTGCATTAGTAGGAGTACTGCCTGCAGATTAAGGGAGGTGATTGTTCACCTCTATTCAGCACTGGTGAGGCCACATCTGGAGTACTACATCCAGTTTTGGGCTCCTCACTACAGAAGGAATGTGGACAAAATGGAGAGAGTCCAGCAGAGGGCAATAGAAATGATTAGAGGGCTGGGGAGCATGACTTCTGAAGAGAGGTTGAGGGACCTGGGCAAGATTTAATAATGACCTTCAACTCTCTGAAGGGTAATTCCTAAGAAGATGGAGCTAGACTGTTCTCAGTAGTGGCAAATAACAGAACAAGGAACAATGGTCTCAAGTTGCAGCAAGGGAAGTTTAGGTTAGATACTAGGAAAACCTTTCTCACTAGGAGGGTAGTAAAGCACTGGAACAGGGCTATCCAGAGAGGTTGTGCAATCTCTATCCTTAGAAGTTTTTAAGACTCAGCTAGACAAAGCCCTGGGGATGTTTCTTCTTTGGGCAATGGGTTGGACAAGATGACCTCCTAAGGTTCCTCCCAACCCTAACTTTCTATGATTCCAATTCTATTTTTATTTGAATTTCCAGTTAGGAAATTATAAAAAAATATATCTTTACTATTGTAGTGAAAGCTATTCAAATATGGATAAAGGTGATTATTTGCATTGTATAAATAGCTCTGAAAGAATAATTGGAAGATGAAAAATATAATAAATATAAATATAATAATGTGGAGTAGGCAGCCGTTATTAAAGTGGAAGATGCTTTTATACAGTAAGTAGAGTAATGTGAGTGCGGTGAAAGACAGATAAATAGTCCATGTAGTAATTATTGTTCTTTAAGCAGATTGCTCATAAAGACTAGCCTTATTTCCATAGATTGGTGGATATTGCAAAGTAGAGTAATGTTGTTTAAGAATAATGAAGACATTCACCATCCCTCAAATTAGGGGGAAAATTGATCATGGTATAACTAACTATCTGTCTTAAGTTATTTTTAACTCAGTTTATTAAGAAAAGATTGGAGCAAACCACAGCAATAAACCTTTGGAATACTTATATCCTAGTTCGATTTGCATTCAAGGTCATGATGAAGTTCAGTAATAATGCAGATCTAAGCAGAATAGCTCTGCACACACTGAGTGCTTTGTTTTTCTTTTTAGGTAGCACCAAAAGATAATGCTGGATATCCCCTTATGACATGCAGGGAACTATATGTACATGCCTGTCCATTTTTCTCTTAGGAATTCTGCATATATTCTGTTGTGATGTTCTAATATCAGCAAAACACATGCACCACTGAAATGTAAATAAACCCAGACGGAGTACTAGTATCAGAAACACAAAAAATACACATTCTGTGCCCTTTTTGGTTATTCAATCATGAACTTCAAGAGAATTACATGTAATTCTGTCTTTCAGTTCTCTCTCAGTCCTCATTATGTTAATCTAGATCCACTTAGAATAACATGTAAATTTGTCCGAGAACATCTGATGAAACCTGGGGTGAATTTCAAGATTCACTGAAGTATTTTTCTCCTCTATTTCTTGAGAAACAAGGATTTTTGTGGGCTATATCTCTTATTGGGCAAACTGCATGGTTGGAATAAAGTTAAACAAGTTTTCAAATGCAGCCTGTCTCAGATTTCTTTTTCTAAGCAGTTCATAGAATCATAGAATCATAGAAGTAGGGTCGGAAGGGACCTTGTAGATCTTCAAGTCCGACCCCCTGCCTGGGCAGAAGAAAAAACTGGGCTCAAATTATACCAGCCAGGTAGGCATCAAGCCTCCTCTTAAAGACCCCCAGGGTAGGAGCAAGCACCACTTTCCTTGGAAGTTGGTTCTAGATCCTAGCCGCCCTGACTGTGAAGTAGTTCTTATGGATGTCTAATCTAAACCTACTCTCCAACAACTTGTGGCCATTATTCCTTGTTATGCCAGGGGGCGCTAGGGGAAACAAAGTCTCTCCCAAACCT
This sequence comes from Gavialis gangeticus, assembly GCF_001723915.1. NCBI lineage: Eukaryota > Metazoa > Chordata > Crocodylia > Gavialidae > Gavialis > Gavialis gangeticus. The sequence goes on from NW_017729029.1 coordinate 62,225,550, forward strand.
TTCTGGTCCCCCCTAGTGAGTTTATAGATGGTCACCAGGTCCTCCCTCAGCCTTTGCTTGTGAAGGCTGAACAGGTTTAGGTCCCACAGTCTCTCATTGTAGGGTCTGCCCTTTTGTCCCCGGATCATGTGGGTGGCCCTCCTCTGGATCCTCTCAATGTTGTCCATATCCTTCCCGAAGTGGGGCTCACAGAAATGGACACAGTACTCCAGCTGTGGCCTGACCTCTGTTGCATAGAGGGGGAGAATCACCTCCTTGTCTCTGCTTGAGATGCACCTGTGGATGCACGACAAGGTCCGGTTAGCCCTGCCAACCGTGACCTTGCATTGTTGGCCCATGTTCATCTTGGAGT
>NW_017729029.1:62226141-62247958 GCF_001723915.1 Gavialis gangeticus
CCCTGGGGTGGAGAGCATCTGGACCCACTGATTTGAACATGTCCAGCCCCTCCAGAAGCTCTCTAACTCGGTCCTCCCCAACCTGAGGTCTGGAGGCATTCCCCTTGAGTCCGTCTTGTATCATGGTAGGGAAGTCTCAGTCCCTGCACAAGAAAACGGAGGCGAAGGATTGGTTAAAGAGGTCTGCTTTCTCCTCTGGCACAATCACCAGATTGCCCAGAGGATCTTCCAGAGGCCCCACATTTCCCGGTCTTTTCTTCATCCTCCCTACAGATTTGAAAAAGGTCTTTTTATTATCTTTGATTTTGGACGCTAGTCCTAGCTCTATGTCCACCTTAGCTTTCCTGACAGCCCCCCTACAGGCCCGAGCAGAGGAGGTATACTTTTTGGAGATAGCACCAGTTGTACACTGCCTTTTTGGCAATCAGGAATTCCTGTACACCCTTGGTGAGCCAGCAGGGCTTTTGGGCACTCCTGCCCACCTTGCTTCTTGTTGGGATGGTCACCCCTTGGGCCCTGAGTATCATCTCCTTAAGGAACGACCACTCATCTTGGGCACTGAGCTCCCCTGCTCTTGAGAACACCAGCGCCTCTCCCACTAATCTCAATTCATTGAAGTTGGCCCTCTTGAAGTCTAGGGCTACTGCCTTGCTGCAGGCCCTTGACACCCTTGATAGCTACCATGCTAACAGTGGAGAATTCAGTTATTCCTTGGAATGTATCTGTTCTTCTTCATAATTGGTTTATTTGATACCAGTAATAATGCCATGCTGATGTTTTTCATCTGTTTTGTACTGTATGTCAAGCAAAGTGAACGACCTCTCTGAAGTTGCCAGTCATTACCAACACAATTCTAAGGATCATTCATGAAGTAGAGGAGAAAAAGTACTTTGGGGAAGCAATCAGGATACAGCTACTATCCTTCTATTGAGGCAAATATCTTCTTTATAAAAGTGTTTTACAAAATATTCTCATCAGAACAACCAATTCCTACATTTTTAGGCTGACAGTAGCAGTATTCAATCAGCAATGTTAACTCACATAATCCAGTCTCAGAATATGATAACATTAAAATCCAACTAAATAGGCTAATGCATAAAACAATAGTAAATTACCTAGTTTCTAAGGTAATACTGTTCTATAAATATTACGAAGCAACTAAAATTTAGGGAGGGAGAATCTTGCATGAAAAAGCAAGGTTAATATTTAACTAGGGTGTACAGCTGGTTGGATGGGAGGAGAACTGTAGTAAAGTTTCCAGTTTGGAGCACTGCACCTCAGTAGATCTGGATGAACTGGAAAGGTTCTGAACTAGAGTAACAAAAATTATTACAAGTCTTGAAAGTGTCACGTAAGGACATGCTGGATGAACTGGGATCATTAAATTGAAGGAGAAAACACTGAGGGGGGATTTGATAATAATCTTCAAAGACAAAACCGGCTGCTGTAAAGAGGATGGCAATCGATTATTTTCTGTTTCAACAGGAGTTAGGATGTGAAGTTAGTCGGTAGCTTAAATTGTGACAACAGAGATTTAGGTTTGATATTTTGAAAAACTTTCTAGCTATAAACATGCTTAAGTACTGGAACAGATTACCTAGAGAAGATATGGACTATCTGTCTTTGGAAGTTTTTAACTGAAAGTTAGACAAATGTTTCTGCAGACTGGTTTCAACAGGATGATCCAGTCTTGAGTATGGCCTTGGAAAAGACCACCTTCTTACATCCCTTCCAGATGTACTTTTCTCTGATTCTGATTAAATGCATCTGAACCAAGGAGGAGAGATGGAACAGTGCTCTGTCTAACTTAATCCAAATTATCAGCAAATGCTTTCTGGACCATGCCTGTTGTGGAAGTAGAAGCCTATAAAAAGGTAGTTGTACAATGCAGTTTTGGATGGAAGCAGGCCTACCTATAGTATCTTTTTTATATGGAAGACTACCTTGAAGACTTTTATATGCCTCAAAGACAAGCTGTAAAACCTACTCCAGTTTCCAAAAAGTACCATATACACTCAAGTCTGAGACAAGGTTATTTTCCCATTTAACATGGAGAAGAAAGCCCTTTGTCTTAGAATCAAGTATGGGGGAAGTGGGGAAGCAAGTGGCTGGTGTGGCTTGGGCTCCAGCCCCCACCTGGGGTTGGGGGCTTAGCCACAGCTGCTGCCTGTCCCCCACACCACCACCTATATACTCCTCATTCCCTGTGCAACCTTTTTTCCCCATCTCTACCCCCATGCAGCCTCTGCTCCCCCAGCTGCCCTTCTTCCTCCCTTCCTTATTTTTGATCCATTCCAGCAGGCTCTGTCCATGCTGCAGCCTGGGGCACTGAGCATGGCCCAATCCTGGCCTTACAGAAGTGGTGTGCAGCCTACTATAGGGCCAGGCTAAGGCTGTGCTCAGTGCCCCAGGCTACAACAGGTAGAGCCTATTGGTACAAAATAGGGGGAAGGGGAAGGAGGGAGGGAGGTCGGAAGGAGGGAGCAGAGGGGGAAGTGGGGAAGAGAGGCTGGTGAAAGGGATGACCCAAGGCCGTGGGGTTGGGGGCAGGCATGGGTCACAGGTGGCAGGAGGACAGGCACAAGCAGGGGGGAAGCTACCTGACCTCTCCACACAACTTGCCTTCCCACTGCCTGCCCCGCTGCATCAGTGGGAGGGATGAATTAAAGACAACCCTGCAATAATTAGATTATATACATGGAAAATGGTAACAAATTGATCAATTTCCATGCATAGAATAGAAATATTGGGGATCATCTTAAATCCAGGGTCATCTTAGATTTGAGGAAATATGGTAAGCTGGTATTGAAAGTTCATGGGGGAGAGGGAGGAAGGGGAAGAACAAAAAATCCAAATCCTACCGGGTGACCAAAATGACCAATTAGGGTGCTCTGAAGAACAGATGGATTGGCATTCCTCAGGCAGAAGAAGGAACTGAACCCAGTTTTATCAGTGCCTGAATGAGGCTTTTAGATGAAAGATGAGCTTTAGCATTACTATCACCTCCTCCACTTTTGAGAGTGGGCCCTGCCAAGTTCTTTGAAAGAGTGCTTGTTAGGCACCTACTCTAGGTTGATCCAGAGGTTTCTGTGTTGCATTCCTGCAGCCCCAAGTCAGGTTCAGGATTTCAGATACTTCTCTGAATTAGATGAACATTAGATGCAATATAACTAACTCGCATACTCTCAACATATGCTGTAGATAGTAGCTGCTTTCATTTACTGAAGTGTCATAATTTAGTACACATTTGAATGGACATATATTCATCCCACATAAGCTTCAACATTAATATATCTTCTGCTTTCCTCTGACAAGTGACTATTATTTGCTTATTAATAAATAATTACTGCTCTTCACCTAAGGGAATATGTTTTTCAATATCTTTGGAAAATTAATACAATATCATGAAGTGCAAGCAACATACAATCAATTATAATTCCTATTTTAAGTTTTATTCTCACAAAGTTCAAGTCCCCTTGGTTTAAAAAAAATCAAAGTTGGTATTTCTCTTTGCTGATGCAATAGTAAAAAAGCTGCATGTTTAGAATAGCAAATACAACAGAATATAAATGAAGTATAAGAAAATCCAATAGAACAAGAAAAATACCACAAACTGATGGTTCACTGGCTTCCAAAACTGGCTGACTAATCCAGAGACTGATTACATAAATGGAAAGATTCCTACTGATTTCAAGTCACCTGTGAATCAGGCCCCAAAAATAAAATATATGCATCATAACATAATCTTACCCTTGATGAAAAAGGTTTCCTACCTGATAATAAATTACCTGACCTGACGAGTGATATAGGTATAGGTATGTAAAAAACTTAAGTTTACAAAGTCAAGTTCTAAAGCTTGAATTGCTGCCTCTATCCTACCCTCAGAGAGTGATGTATTATGATTAAAACTGGACAGAATTTTTTTCAATAAAGACCTTTTAAGAAAAGGTCCTATTTATTGAAATTTGAACTCTTTTCAAAACTTAAGTGTTTGGGTTTTTTTTTAAAGAAATAGTAGTAAAAACTGAAACTCTTGAAAAGTTTCTGCATAACCATTTTGATCTACCCACTACAACTTTTTTATTTGCAAAAATGTTTCAGGTTTTAACTTTTTTCCTTAATCATGGCGGAGAGTATTCCAAAATCTGGAAAATTTTCATGGGACCAAGATATCTATTTCCTTCCATTCATGCCTATGATACATTCTTTAACTTTTTCAGTACTATTTTTCCCCACTGGACCTCTTCCTCATTGGGTACACACGTACTCAAGCAAACAGGTGTTCAGTATTTTCTTGTACCTTTATCATTCAGTGGGTGAGCCCAGGTCTTATTTGTTGCACACCATTCAAATCCTTCTCTGAAGTGAGAATTATGAATATCCTCATGGGCTGTTCTATAGCTTTCATCAGTACAGACTGAGTACTTCACAAATATGAATAAACATTTTCAACACCTTTCCAGCAAGAGTGGAGAGTGACATTTGTCATGTTTTACAGATGTTGATAAGAGACCCACAAGAATTCAAGATCAGAAGTATCCCCTCATTCTCATCTCCAAATCTGAGAGGCCCTAGGACCTGATTTTTCAGAATAACCCGCATTACCTAGGACTGTGTAGGCTGAAAGCACAGTTCCTACTGATTTGAGTTGCAGCTGTGAACATCAGCATTTCTGCAAACTAGATCCTCAAGTCTCAGACACACAGGAAATGGGGAGCATCTCTGAAAAGTATGATTTATATAATTTGCCGGCAACATACAAGGACTCTGACAGAATGACGACTAGCATCTATTCTCCAGAGCAGATTTCACCTGCCTTAGTCACGAGAATATTCTGTCTCTTCCTGTGAAGCCATGCCTCATTCAATAAATAGCTTTCAACCACTTCAGTAAATGAAGTAGGGGTATTGTGATCCAGAGCAGGAGACAGACAGATGATTCCAAGGGAGCAATGCGGCATTATTGATCAGCCTATTAGATAGTGGTCTTGATAACCCAGCAGCCTGAGTACTATGTCAAAATTAGAGGCTGTAGGAGAATTTTGAATTATGATAATAAGAGTTCTGTAGGTGTTTCTGAGGAGCTGTCACTAAGGATGAGGGGCTGTTGGGAAGAAAGCATGAATGTGCTTGCTTGAAAATTTAACAAGTGGATCACAAAGAATGTGCGCTTATAGTAGGTGGGGGTCACTATCAACAAAGAATGAAAGACAATGGAGCACACTAAAAGTGAAGCTAAGTGGCTTATGTTTGATGCTATAGAAAAGGAGGATCCATCGGAAGGGATCTAAAGAGAGCATGAATATGCGTTAGGAAGGAGATAGGAAAATACATTCGGATTGGATGAGACTGAGGTGAGGTGTTTTTTGTCAAGATCAAAGAGAGAGACTGTTGCAGTAATCAAGATACAGGATGAGAAGAACATGAGCAAGAGTTCTTCATTCTGTATGATGGAGAAGAAAAGCATATCTTAAAGATGCCGTGCAGAAAGAACTGGCAAGATTTAGAAACAGCCCAGATATGAGGGCCTAGCATGAGATTCAAATCAAAGATGACATTCAAGATATGAGTCAGCATGACTGCAAGGTAGTAGTATTGTCTACAGTGATCAGTGCATCAGGAGGGGCTTAAAAGAAAGGAACTTTCAACACATTTGAGTAGATTTTTGCGGAATGGTAGAAGGGATATCCCACATGTAGAGGTCAGGCCCTTTCCAATGTCCAGCCCATGCTTAACAACATGGGGCTGCTAGAAGCTTCTTGTGCAAGCCAACAATCCATCTGAGTCTAGATGGCCAATTGGGCTATTGTGTTTAAAACCAGAAGTGCAAAAGGGAGTGAGATGGTGAACATCACATTCAGCCAACAAAACTATTTCTCATTTTCATTTTCAAAAATGGCTGAACTGCCTGAACTAAAAGTTTAAAAAATTAGAAGATCAGCCTGAGACAGTCAACTCTTACGGAAAATTTCAAACCACATAGATGTTTGGCAAACTTGTGAGTAGCTGAAAATAGGGTTTAAATTACCTTAATAATAAATGGACCTAGTATTCTGCCTACAGGACATAACCGATGAATTTTTCTTTCTATCAGATTGATCCTGATGATAGCTATAGAAAGGCTGAAAATCAGAATAGAAGTTTTCTACCTTTCTGGTGTAAACACTTATGTTTTCAGCATATTATCATTAGCATAATACTTTTACTTTTTATTCATATAACAGGCAACAGCTGCAGATTGCACAGTGCATCTTAACTCTCAAGAATTAGATTATGGCCCCTCAAAGATATAGAAATACCTGCATGACACCACACTCCTTCGAAGTTGTAGTTGGGCAAGTAAAGAATTACTGCAGCTGTCAGTGCTTTTGTCATATCCACTGTATTCAGTGCCAGTGGCAGCTCTGAAAACATTTTTACAAAACAGCATGTTGGTGGCGAATGCAAGACAACGAACATTTTTTTAAATAAGCTGGTTACCAGCAAACAGAGATCACTGATCAACACAGTTCAGACAAACAGGTGCAATATATCATGATTCATGGACAGAAATCAACAGGGAAGTCATAAATAACTGATGACTGGAATTAAGCAGTGAGATAGCAATTGCTGGCAATTTCAAAATAATAGGCTGTCTATGACAGGAGATTTAAATAAAACAAAAAATGAGCCAATCCTAAAATGGTATAATTGGCACCAATCAGTGCTGCTGAGCCATTGTATGCCATCCTTGCTTTAAAGGCAAAATGAAAGCCTATGACAAATAAATTAATACAAAAAGACTCTCCAAAACTGTAGCTTTCTGGCCCCAGAGGAGAGAGAGGGAAGGATGGAAAAACACTTTGCTTTCAAAGTTTCTTTTCTGTGCCTCTGTTACTGTTGGACCCACTGATTGGTAAGTCAGAGACAAAGAATAGAGGTGTCCTTAAACAAAAGGTGGGATGAAGGTCTTACTGTTTGATGTGTAATTCAGACCTTTATTATGAGTCATCCTAATGGGGATTTCTTTGGTTCTAGTGGGGGAGAGTTGGGGTTGTCATTTGAAACATGCAGTTTATTGAGTTCTGCCTGGATTTTGGGGCCGAAATGGCACCTAGCGTAAGTTACAGCAATCTTCATCATTTCCTTCTGGTATATCATAGAAAGTTAGAGTAGAAAGGGACCTCAGAAGGTCATCTAGTCCAACCCGCTGCTCAAAGCAGGACCATCCCCAACTAGATCATCCCAGCCAAAACTTTGTTTAGCAGGATTTTGACAAACAGTACAGAATCCTTATAGTGTTGAGTGCTATGAACATACTTTTGCCTACCTGGATTGTGGTCTGGGACAGAGGCAGCATAGGTTAACCTCTATCAGCCCTTCCCCTTTTATTCTTGGGGAATTCGAAATTATCCTAAGGCTCCTCCACAGATTCAAAATGCTATTTAAATATGGACCAGAGCAGGGACCAGCAATTCAACCAAATTTGTCTGTATATCAATATATATAATAATTACTTGGAGGTAACAAACCAAGGAAAGGATAAGTGAATGAAATCTCAAAAATGCTTGCAGGACAAAGAAAATGTCACATAATAACCATTTATTAAAGAGGCTAAGAGCAAAACATGCAGCAGAACAACAAACACAGGGAGCATAATGGATGTATCTTATAATTTAGAGATACAAATGTTTGCTTCAGTTTTAGTAACACATATAGGAAGCATCCATTCTACAACAAGGAGACCAGCATTAACAGTATATACTGTGTATATATATATATTACATTTTTAAGACCAAGGAATATGCAGATTTTGGAAGGTTGATTTCTATTTCCATGATTCATCTGTAGGACTTATAACTTGATATGGTCTTAAAAATGTACACAAGAAAATTCTGCAGAACAGTCAATGAAAGAAAGCTGAAGAAATATTTCAATGCATACAATGTTTGTTATTTGCCCAGGGTCTATAACCTCAGCTGGAAATGTGGATGAGTTTTCTCCTGCAGAATTCTTAAAGGCATTAATAACATTCCACAAATCATTGGGTCAATGCAATATTTCAGCTGCAGGGAAATACAAAATGTCTCCCACTAGACAAAAAAAAAATTGCCATGTAACAAGCTACCCTGCCTACAATGAAAGGGAAAATAATTTGTGAAGCTCAGCGGACAAAAGAAATTTATAACATTCTGGCTCCAGTATTAGATGCTATGAGTTGCTATGGTAACCATAAACTTTGATAAGGAGTTGAAGATATACTTAATATAAATGTTTTGAAGATATATCATACTATTTTCCTTGTTTTGTGCAAATAGTTCACCATTTTGCTCTATATTTTTTAATGTGCTTTTTAATATTGTTGTTGTATTTATGTCCAGAAGGATTGAGTTACCACTGTGTTAGAAGGGTATTTTTGTTTTTTTTTCAAAGAGATTATATGACCATCCTTGTTCTGAGGAGATGACAGTTTTAGGGTTCAATCTTGCAAACACTTTAGTTTCTAAATAATGTTGAACATTTCATTGAGACAGCTTGTATGTAAAGTGCCATACAAACATGACTATTTTCAGGATTGGAAAATAAAGGAAACAATTATATAGAAGAGGGGCAGGGAGAGAGTACAACAGACACAGCATAGTGCCCATAAGGGCATGATGTTAAAAAATAATAACTGCAGGGCCTTTATGGATTCATATTTTCAAGGTTATCTTCACAATTAGACCCAGGGTAGGGACAGACCTGGACTGGATTCACATGACCACCTGAGGAAGAGGAGCACCTGCTTGCAGGCTTCTCAAAGACTGCCGTTCATCCTACGGTGAGCACCTGTAGGCTGGTACTACCCTTGGGCACCATTGACTTTTGCTGGGGACAGTGGTGTGGAGGTGGGGAGGAAGGGATTTCCTATTTTTCCTGGTTTTGCTCTTTTACACTGTACAAAGTGTTGGTTGTAAGGAGGGGGAATCTGAATTGGTTTTGGAAACAGCCATGGCCTAACTGTGAGAGAGCAGGAGAAATGGGCATTGGAAGGGTCACAAGGGAATGGGGGAGGGAAACATTTTGGGTGAAAGTAGGGGTGTGTAAGGGTGGAACATTTTGCAGCTTTCTTTACTGCCCAATCAGCGTCTGAAAGTTTCAGGCTCCGGCTATTTTCCCCAACCACCTATTTCCATGTGGAGTCCATGGATTACTGCAGGCTATCAGCCTTGATGACCTGGTAGAACCTACTGGCAACCCCTGGAAAGAAAACAGTGGGGTAGCAACAGTGCCCATTGGGTTGTGCTAGACAGGGGGAGATATGGTGGGGGAAGAGGGAGATAGAAAATGCCATCAAAGGCATGGAAGGGCACATTTGATGCCTGTCCTCCTGCCTTTCTCTTCCTCTACCTTTCTAGGAGTCATGGCCAATGTAGGTCCTGATCTGTTGCTATTGCTGCTTAATGTTAGGTCTGTGGTTAATGAAATATTAGTTGTCTTTGCAAGGTCATGAGGTTGCTTCTGACCTTGTATGTATCACTGGCTAGATGCCAGATATTCTTAAGTCTGCAATTGTTAGGCTCCATACTGTCTCTGAATGCTGACTGTCCAGCCTTCTCCTTTTTGGGGAAGGTCATTGAATGGGTAATCACCTGACAGCTTCAGGCCCATCCAGATGTGATCATATTCCTGAACTTTTGTCAGTCCAGCTTTGAACCTGGGTATGGTACAGAGATTGTTCTTGTGGTCTTATTAGATGGTCTTCATGTAAACGCTGAGGGTGTGTCCAGAGAAGCACGGCCAGCTTATAATGTGTCATAAATCCAATGTATATATTTAGTCTATGATTTTTTGTATCCAGGAGATTTCTGAAGTGAAGTTTGTAGGCTCATCTACAAAAGGTGTTTTGTAAATTCCATTTGAGGATTAGAACTGAGAGATTGGAAAAAGAGTGGTTTTCTTGTGAGAAACGTGCCCCCACAGGTAACTGGGTGTTCCTGTCTTTGATATAGTTTCAGTGTGTGCTCATTCTGGTACACAGTTGTTGTTTGGTTTCTCCTGTATATTTTCCATCAGGGCATTTGGTACATTGAATGAGATATATTACATTTCTGGAGGTTCAGCTGTAAGATCCAGGAATGCTGATGGCTCTGTTGTGGGGTGTAGTATAGTAATTGTGGGGGTGGTGGAAATGTGCTGGCGGGCTTTACATTTCTTGTCATGGCATGGTCTGGATCCATTCAGTGTGTTTTGGGTCATAGTAAGCATGGGTGACTGGTGCCTCCTAACTCTGGGGGGGGGCATCAGCAGGTGATCATCAACCAGGGGGAGTCCCCCAGTGGCCAGTCACTGATGAGGGGTGGTCCCCAGCAGCTGATCACCAACTGGGGGAGGGGGAACCCCCCAGCAGCTGATTGCTGCCCCCGGAAGTGCTTTTGGCAAACCTGGAAGTGCCACCGGGACTTCTCAGGGGGGGCACTGGCTGATGCTCCCCACTCTTTGTCTAGCAAGGGCCAATCTCAGGGGGGGCATGTTGCCCCCTCATGCGTTGCCTATGGTAGGAAGTTTGCTTTTGGTGGTGAGGTTGGAGAGGTTAGGTGTTTGTTTAAAGGCTAGGATGGGTGGTTCTGGAAAGATCTCTTTAAGAATTGGGTCTCCTTCTAATATGGGTTGTAATTGTTTGAGGATTTTCTCTATAGGTTCCAGGGAGAGATGATATGTCATAACCAGTGGTGTACAATTCATGGTGGTTTTTCTTTTGTACTGCAGCAATTCTTCATGTGCTATGCAGGTGGCTCTTTCAAAAGTGTGATCTATCTATCTGCAGGATATCTCTCTCTAACTCCTTGTTGAGTGAAGGCCCTTTTGAGAGTTGTGAGATATCAGTCACGTATGTTCTCTTCAGTGAAAATTTGGTGGTATTGGAGGGCTTAGCTGTATATTACAGCTTTCTTGGTGTGTTAAGGGTGATTGCTGTTTGTATGTAAATATGTATGTTGGTCTGTGTAAACAGGAAATGTTGCTTTCGGTATTCCAGAGATAGTTTGATGGAGAAGTGATGCTTGTTGAATTTTTGATGGAAATCAATTAGAGATTGCAAGTTTTGAGTCCAAATGATGAACATGTCATTGACATATCTTAAGTATAGCAAGAGCTTGATGGTGCAGTCCTTGAAGAATTTTTCTTTCTGGTGGCTCATGAAAAGTTTAGCATACTGTAGGGCCATTTTTGTGTCCATAGCTGTGCCCATGTTCTGGAGGAAGTGTTGGTTATTGGAAGTTTGTGTGAGGATGAAGTCTGTAAGTTCAGTAGTATCTTTGGGTCTGTACTCTGAGTTGTAATCTTGCTCTGGTTGATATGTAAGGCAAGCTTGTATGCCATCCTGGTGTGGGATGTTAATATATAAGCTGGTAACATTCATGATGACTAGGAGGGCATTGCTGGGAAGGTGGTCTATGTTTTACGTTTTCGTAGAAAGTCTGTTGTGTCTTGGAAAAAAACTTATTTGTTGGGTGACAAGAATTTTTAGGATTGATTTGAATTTTGTTCACTGTGAGGTATCCAATCTAATGTTTTTTGGGGGTTGATCTTTTCCTCAATGTTGTCAAAGGTTGAAGTGTTGTTAGAAATGGATTCATTTTGGTTGTGGAAATATTCCTTGAGGCAGAGGCATCAGAAATATTCTTCTAGTTCTCCACATTGAAGTATTTTATTAGGGCATTTTTCTGGACAGAAATTCAGGCCTTTAGGGCAGATTTTTAAGCTTTGTTAAGTGTGCGCCTGGAGAGATTGATGATATTTGAGGATTGGTTGCTTATTTCAGTGACATCAGGTTTGAGGTTGGAATGTTGTATGGTGTTGGTGTTGTTTCTCTGAAGGCTGTTTTGTGATTGGGAAAGTTATTCCTGGAGTAACTGGCTCCATTTCTTCTTTTTATGTTGGACGGATGTTGCAGAAAATCTTTGGTAGTCTCTGTATACATTGTATGATGTTTGGGAAGCTGTCTGGATTTTTTTCTTTTAAGTTGTTGTAGCATGTGGTGATTTCCTTCCTAAGTTGATCTCTTTTGGAGTAGGTTAGGTGAAGAAAATGATTTCTAAGTTTCTCTGAAGTTCTTTTGCAAAGTTGTAAAGCATATTTGGAGTTGTGTGTAGTAGTCAGAGGACTGTAGATGTTTAGTCCTCCGGGAATGATGTTGTCTTTCTTGCATAGGCTTAGAAAATATATGCCACTGCAGTGAGGGAGGGATTGGGGCTGAGGCTGGAACAAGCTGCCCAGCTGGGGCAGGGGGGCAGAGGACTCAGGGAGGAGTGCTCCTGCCACTGAGCGCCACCGTGCACCACTGATCTGGGAGGGCGTGGGAGCGGGCTTGTGCCCCCGGATCTGCATGGGGTGGGCTGGGCCAGGCTGCGCTCTGGGTGGCTAGTCCCAGCCACAGCCTGGAGCACAGCCCTGGCTTCACCCACCTTGCAGAGCGCAGTGGAGCAGGGGCTATTAGGGGGCTGCAGCCACCCTAAAATTCCCCACAGCCCTTGCTGCTGGCCCCTCCCTGATCCGGGTGCACACACCCACTCCCATGCCCTGCTGCTGCTTCCCCAGCTGAGGTGTGGTGAGGCAAAGCCACGGCTTGTCCAGGAGGTGTAGGGAGGCTAGAGGGGCTTCTGCCACTGCACACCACTTCTCTGAGGTGATGCAGTGGCGCTGTCCTGTGCCTCCCCACCCTGGCTGGGTGAGCAGTGGGAGGGCATAGCCCCCACTTCCAACACCTTCCACTACCTGTCCAGAGCACAGCCTGGCCCAGCCCACCCCAAACATATCCGGGGGCACATGCCTGCTCCCATGCCCTCCTGGACTGGCAGCGCATGGTGGCACACAGTGACGGAAGCCCCTCTCCCTAAGTCCCATGCCCCCCCACCCCAGCTGGGCAACTTGTGTCAGCCCTAGCCCCAATCCCTTCCTCACTGTGGGGGTGTTGATCTGCACCCCTGTCCCTTCCCTCCCCCCTCCGCCCACCATAACAGACTTACCAGCTGGAGGCAGCTGTGTCCAGCATGGTCCAGGAATGCTGCCTGTTTAGTCTAAGGCCACATGTCTGAATCAATGCCAAATCTTCAAATTCGATTCAGCTGAATCAAATCGGGACAGTGACTCAAATCACCAAATCAAATCACTGTCCCTCCGAATTGGCTGAATCCAAATCTGAATCAAATATTTGCCATTTCACGCAGGCCTAGTGTTTGGGCCCAAAAGCTTGCAAAGAAATAATTTTTTTTGCTATTATTTAGTTGGTCTAATAAAAGATGTCACTTCTACCCCATGAGTTTTGTCTACTTGTACTACCATTAAACCTCTGAGTTGAACCTGAAGCCTACTCCTAAAATAGAAAGAGATGTCACTTAATGAAGCTGATTAACTGATCCTCTTGGGGGTGCAACACATCACCCCTTATCCCACCCTTAAGGGTGCGGAACAAGGGACAATATGATCTCCCTGCTTTCCCCACTCAGCCAGACCCAAGACGTGAGTCTATCTGAGTGGTGGAAGTGAGGCTTTTTCTTCCCAGCCTGATCCAGGAAATGGGCTGACTTAGTGGGAAAAGTGCCACAGAGGTAACAATAAAACAATAAAGAAGCAGATGTGTATTACCACCTTTTGTCACACCACCTTTTGTCACACCACTTTTTTCTTTCATGTGGAATGACAAAGGGTAGCAATGTCTATTTGCTCAGCATTTGTGCCACCAGAAAAAATATTATTGTATTGTATTGTATGGTGATACAAATGAGACCTCAAATGACGTGTGTTTCCATCCTTAGAGCAGACTCCAGATTAATTTAAATTGTAAGTGTAAATTAACAGGTGCTACTTCCCCCCCGCCTCCCATCTGATATGAGGGACTGATGTACTTTTATTGGAGTTCACTCTACTTATCCTACCTCTGTTGTCATGGGCCCTGGTGCTCCAAGCATAAGTCATTTGTGTTTTCTTCTTAACGTTTATAATATAAACCATGTTCTTGTGTCCTTTTCAAGCTTGCATCCTAAGCTGAAAAATGTCTCTAGCAGATCTAGAAAAGTTTGTTTTCATGAGTACAAATTTAAGCTTTCTTGATTTAATTAAAGCCAAAGGAACTTTGTACAGGCTGCTTTTGTTGATTTGTGTGCAACATATATTTTACTTCAAATTAGCTTTGCACAGTCTAATTTCTTCAGAGAGAGATCTTACAAAAGTAAAATATAGCAAATGTTGCCATGGAAATAAGAATATGAGACTATCAGAAAAAAGCATGGTAAATACCATAAGATTGTTACTCATGCAGTTTCAGCATCAAAAAGTCAATCTATTATGCACCATACTCTCACGCTTTCTGCTAGAAATGTATAAATCTCTTAGTGTCATTGACAGTTTTTCTTACTTGGGTTCTATAATAGCAGGACCTTCAGGCTGAACTGATTAACAGAAGCAGAAAAACAGCTAAGAATTTTGGGCTATTACAGAAACCTGCATCGTGAACTAACTTATATAGAGAATGGGTTGACTCAATCCAGTGAACATTTGCATGGATTTAGAAAATAGCCCTGGGGCTAAGAAAGCCCAACCACTCGCCCCAGTCCTGAGGCTTCACTCTTTCTACCCCACCGATTTTGACAAGGCTCTTTTTAGCACATGACCTCCCCCTCCCTGCCCCCAATCCCACTTCCCTCTCTCTCGCCCCCAGTTACTTACGTGAGGCTCCCTGCATGTCTCCTGGCACTGACCAAGGTCTGCACATGCTGCTCCCAGTCTACAGTCATGACTTAAAGTAGACTGCATGATCTTAGATTGGGTGTGGTGAACATTTGTATGCACCTAATGGCTATGTCCACACAAGCATGCATTAGTGTTTTGTGGCACTTCAGAAGCTTCTGAGGCACCATAAAACATACTCTATGCATGTGATTTGGCTCTCCACAGTGCATATTTGTAGCATGGAGTCAAATTTCAATACCAGGAAATCCCAGTAGCACAAAAAAGTGGGTTGGCACATGTGATAGCAGCAAGCACCCCCCAAAACCAGATCCTGGCCAGCCAGAGCCACACTCCAGCTGTTGGCTAGGCTCCATGCATCCAGATTGCTGCTGCTGGAGCTCCAGGAGTCTCCCAAAACCCCAGGTAAGGCTGATGGGGTCAGCCCCCCTACCCCACCCGGGGTATTTTTCCCTGTGCTAACCCCATGTGCTGGGGCATGTTCTAGGGCAAAAAGCAGTGGCACAAATATGTACCGCTGCTTTTTTTCCCCATGGCAATCACATGCCCCTGCTCATGGGGACCTGGCCAATGAATTTAATCTTAGAGATCAAATGTTGTATGGAATAATGCTTTCAAGGCTATTGCATATGGTACTCCCAGTCTGGTTTTAATTCTGGAATTATATTTTAAAAGGTTGGAAATAGATTAATGTTTATTTAACAAGATAGTACAAACAGAATATAAAAATATCCCCTAACACCTATCACTCTTGGGAATAAATACCTCAAAATAAAGAAAATATCATGATTCCTTATTATAGTCTTTTCTATGTTTTATTATGGGCTCCAAACATCTCTTCATACATTTAGTAGTTTTTTAGAATGCTTCTGGCTCTCAAGAGTGGAATGTTTTTAAGTCCCTATTGCTGTTCTCCCTCTTCCACCTAGGAAGCTACATCTTTATTTCCATTGGATATTTTTTCACATATTCAGGATACTGTGTCCAAGATGCAATTAAGACAATGAAAGTCTCTCTATTAACTTTAGTCAGGAAACCACTTTTCAGCCGCAATTCTAGCAATTTAGGCAGTCTGAATTTGAGTCCTTCTGGCTCCATCAGAAGTTGCTTAAGGAATGAGCTGGGGCCTACATCTCTGGTTCTTGGAAAGTCCTCTATATGCTTTCCATGTTGTTAAATCCTGTAAATTTTTATCTCTGAGTAATGGGCGGTGTGGGGTTTCTTTCAGGCAGTCCCTCTGACATATTTTTCCAGCTGCTCAACATACCTGCTATAGCTGTGGCTCTGATTTCAACCTTAGCAAAGGTTACAACTATTTCCATCCTTTTTTCTGGATAATTTTAGAGTTAACATGGTGTTGAACTCTGATGAATCTTGGAATGTGTTTAAACTTGTTCCATTTAATACTTAATAATTTAAGGCATTTAATTTTGAACACCTTTATTAGACAATAGAGTCTTTAAACATTAGCTATGTTTCTCCATTCTTATCTCCCTTACTTCTGTTTGTTTCTTTTTTCTCACATTCCTGAAATGGGAAGATCAATAATGCAAAGCCAATGACTTTTCTCTGGTGCTAATGCAGCCCTTGCTAGTGATTTGTGATGTGCTTGGAATGAGTGACAAAGTTATATTTTTACCTAATTAAAGTTTGGGGGCTAAATTTAGTCCTTTTGTAAACACTGTCAAAACTCCTCAGATATGGTTTCCCAATCTTTTACCTTGGTATTGAATACTGCCCTGAAAGTTGAACATTAATACAGTTTCAGAAAGTAGTTTAACTTATACAATATTTAAAGGCACAATTTATTATTTAAAATACAGGGTCTCGTAAAAATATCTGCACAATTTAGTCATCAAGAACAGAGACAATTATTAAGCAACAGTGTTGCTTTTCATTTCCTTGGAAATCATGGAGTAGGTGTTTAACATGTTCACCATGGACATTCAGGCACTCTCTGTACCAGCAAGCAACAAAGCAATGGACATGTGTTTCTATATTTCTTGAAACATCCTGTACATATTTGTATAGTATGAAGCAATAAGGCTCTCACTGAAGTTCATATAGTATAGTTCACTACTCTTTCCTATTCACAAGGAGAATATAATTTTAATTGTCCCCTCAAATACCAGCTTTGAATCCAGTGTTCGTTTGGAAGTTATTTATTGAGACCGAAGTATTAATTCCTGATATGCTACTTTACCAAAGAATATCCAGTTATGGGAGCAGGTAATGTCTTTTACAGCTGTATATTCTGCTTTAAATGACTGTGTCTGGAAACAGCTTTTCTAATCCATTAAAGATATATTAATTTTAAATATTACAGGCAGCCTAATGAGAGGTTATTTTAAGATCTAGCTGACTCCAGCTATTAGTGATTGTCTCTATACCTCTATTTAACAAAGCCTACACTATGCACTCATTCAATAAGGGCATAGATGAGATTGGGAAATTTACAGGCATCTTAATTAGAAGTACTGAAGTGGACAAATGTATTATTCATGTAATTACTTTAAGAATATTTTTTCCAATCCAAATATCTTTTACATAATTGGACAAAATTCTACATAAATTCTGCAGAGATCATCACATTATTTATTGCAATTAACTGGTCAGGTGTATATATTTCCTGCTTCGAAGTTGCTCAGAACAGGAACAGATTTTTAGAGTATTTCCAGCGATGGCTTTTTAACAGATTTTTGGCATATGACTATGGATTAATTGTTCATGTGCTCACTATTTATAATATGTGCTGCATCATGTATGTGACATGGTCTTATTTCATCTTCCTGTATGAATAAAACAAAATAAATATGAAATATAATAAACAATGAGTTTCAGTTACTAATTATTATTGGCCCGAAAAGTCCAAATCTATTGGCATACTGGAATATTTATGTGAATATATTAATGGGCATTCATACTGTAAAGACTAATATAAATAGTAGCAATGTACTCATTACATTTATGCACTTAAATATTTAAGAATTGCCAGTATTTTTTTTCTTCTTTGATCAGCATCAAACAATACACTACAATCTGGGATTAAAAAGGGGGAAAAATGGATTTCTTAATGTTGTTTCTTCAATATCCTTGACTGGGGGAAGTACATTTACATTTCCTAAACATAGTCAAAATTAAGAGTATGTAATATTGGCTAATTTTTGAATTATGGAACTTCAGAAATCTAGTACAATATGAAAAAGTCATAAAAATGTTTATAAGTTATTGATATCCCTGTTTCTTCTGTTCAACATCTAGTACAGAGCTGTCTAATTTGAGAGAACCTAGGAGCCATGCTTGGCTCCTGCATGTGATCTGGACCTCACACAGGTGGGCTGTATGCTGCTAAGGGTGGACCCCCATGGCACATAGTCCTCCACCTCACCCAATACAATATGCAGCTCCTTATGGTGCAGATCCCTGGGCTTTTCCCCACCACACAGCAGTGGAGGAATTGCCACTGAATAAGGTGGCCACTGACCCATCCCCAAAATACAGGACATCCCCTTGGTGGATCGTAGGGGAGGGACCACTGGCCTCCTTGACCAATGAGCATTGAGGAGTAGGGTCATTTCCTCCCCCGCCAAACAGCAGTGAGAAGTGGGGCCACTGGGCCCCATGGCCAATCAGCAGAAAGAGGTGGGGCCACCATAAAAAGGTCACCTCACTCCCCGCCTGACTTGAAATCCTGCTTCTCCTGAATGTGCACCCCATTACAGCCAGGCACAGCCAATAGAATCACAAAGACAAATGACTGACATGTATTTCTACTGATGAACTGAAAAACAGGACTTTTTGCAGTCCATTCCTCATTTAGAAGTGGAAAGGGGAAAGGGTTTAAAAAAAGGATGGTCACCTTGCCACTGAGACCAGCAGGCAACGTGCTGGCCCCTCATGGGCTAGATAAGGCCCAGAGGCCTCTACTTGGACTATCCTGTTATATTAGACGCTTTCACTACTATGTTTCTGAAGGCTAAACTTGGTTGAATTTTATTATATCATTAATTCTTTTATTGTGTCTTTAGAATCTCTACTTGAATGCGCCTCTCCAAAACTTTCCTTATATATGTCTTATATTCTTATGCTTGTAAGAGGAGATATGATTCCAGAAGACCCCAGAACTAGAAGATGACTTGATGTCAGACAAGAATTCTTTCCCTTCCTGCTTCTTCCACACCCTCCCCACTCCCCACCCCCCCACCAACAAACAAACAAACAAACTCCAGGAAGGAAGATGCATGGGTCATTGGTTAAAGATACTATTAGAGAGGAAGCTGAAGAATGGAATGCTACATGACTCAGTGGATTCCAACGTCTGTTTTGATAGTTTGCATTTGGGCAATGAAAATAACTGAGTTTTTCTTTCAGTGGCCAAATTGGACCTGGTTTAAATATTTTTGTGTTTTCTTGCTAAAATGAAGAAACAAGAGAAGATTGTTTAATTAGATACAAAATGTTCCATTTGATCTGGAATTCATTTTGGGCACTTCTAAAGAGAACAGAGGAAATGAAAGGGCTAGAGTAAAAAACGTGCTATGTGAAGAGGTGTTTCTGAAATCTCATTTTAGTTAAGAACTCTGGGTTCAGAGTACGCACCAAGGTTGTGGGATGCCAGGATTCAATTCCCTTCTCTGTTTGTGGAGATTTTGAATCCACATCCCCTATCTAGATCTATAGCCTAATAGATTATCTAGCCAAACCAGCATATGGTAGGGTATTCTGTAGTGGGCTGATCCTAATCCCTTCTATGAGAGTTATTTCACCTTGCACAAAATATCTGGAGAGCAAGTACCTAAAAATGATTCTCTAGTGTGGAGGTTAGGACACTTATTGACAAGGAGGGAGATCTGGGTTACAGTTTCTTCCATAATTAATATTTAAGGTATTTCATAAAGTCAGACAGTATCCACAGAAGAAGCATTTTTTCAGAATACCCAGAGCCTGGTGTTTAGGACATTTTTCTATGCTGTTGAAGATGTAGATTCAAATTTAAAGCAGAAGAGGATAGTGAAATCTGTTTTCCTACCTCCTGGGTGAATGTTATAGATATTCATTGCTAGATAAAAGGTACTCATTTGGTAGTTTGGTGAATAAAACCCCAAAATATTTTTTTCAGTCAAAATATCTGACAAACTTGATCTAATTCGCAAATACTTTTGAAATGACTAAGATAACATTTTGGTGATTGGTTTTAATGAAAAACTGTACTCAGATTCCAGTCTCTGAAATGGCTCAAGTTGTTTTAGACTTACTACTTAGGAGAGGGGTCGTTAAGACAGAAATATGCAGGCTAGGGTTGCAGTGCCTCCCTCAGATGTCCTAGAGTATGACAGGCTTGGGCCCAATCCCCAGGATGTTAAATATGACTGTTTTTCTTGGACAGAATTACAAGGAAAAAGTTCCATGTGGCGATCACCATGTGTTGTGCCTTCCCTGAGCCCTCTCTCAGCAATGGTGCTTTCGCATTCAACCCTGGTCTATGTTATTTCACTTACTGTTTTTAATGAGAAGGTGAAAAATTATAAGAATGCAAGTAATGCCCTGCTTTCAACTTATTGTAATGCCTGCTTAATTAGTTGTTCTTAATCTTTACAGAGTGGCCAGTGCTCTGCTGCTGAAAGGAACAAAAGATTTTAATTTTCCCAAGATGATATCTAAAAAGTGCTAGTGAGAATGGTATTGTTTATGGAGAGTGTAGTTTGTTCCCTCAAGACAGGATCCATTTGTCATTAATTTTACAAAGGGCTCTCCTCTAGTTGGGGAAAGAAATAACACGTTTTCTTAAAACCTCACAGCAGGCTTACTATTAAATATACCCTTTACTATTAAGTATATGACACCATGAAGATCCCTCTGGAAGTGCTGCAATTCAAAAACATACTTGGAGACTAAGTCCTTCAAAAACTTCACCCTTAGAGTCTCTCTCTCAATTATCCAGGAAGACTTCCCACTGACACAACACCGTCGTTTCATTGTCATTAAATAGTATTTATGCACAAATGGGGCAAATAATAAATCTAGAACTAGAAAGGCAGTAAAAAGAAGAAAGCTTAGACAATACAGGGATTCTTGATAACTCTGTTCCCACGCACTGCACTTAATCTGAGGAAAATATCATAAATTTCAATGTGTTCCAATAAAAAGGATACTTAAGGTACTAGTATAAATGTATTTTTATACTGGTAAAAGAGCTAATTAGTTTTCTTATAAAAAATCTAAACTGAATTTCTGTACATTTAAGAGGCGTATTTCGAGAAGAGGTTAAAATGATGTTGCTAGGAAACAGAAGTGAATCCTAGCAACGGCTTCTGAAAATGAAAACCCTGTGAATTTAATGTTAAGGACATAATTTCAACCCGTTGCTTATAAAAATTCAGTTGGTTAAAATTAATTCCTTAAGAATATATTACTTTAATGTTTCCGTACCTGTGCTATTTTATTAGCAAAATGATATTCTTTATTTCATTGTATGCTTTTCAAGATGAAAAATCAGATTTTGGCCCAGAAATTCTGTCACATGCAACACAGTAGAGACACAGTGGACGTTATGTTGGAACTGAATCTTAAACTGTGCTGCTGAGCTTTCCCCATTTATAATCCAAGTCTCACTTATATAAAGATATACTCAAGAGACAACTTGTAGCCACAGGACAACCAAGACATAGGTTCATTTGTTTTGATGAATTTGTACTGTCAGTTGCTATGTGAGTTTGAACTGAACTGGAATGTGTAGTTACATTGTCAGGCTTTCTGTTAACCTAGCAGAGGAGTAAAACATGCTAATTTTTCATCTAGATTAGGCTTCTCCTCTTGCTGATTTATGTTAACATCCCCCCCTATTTTATGTTTTAAAAATCTTCTCTTCCCTCTTTTTTCAGTTCCACTTGTCTCTTATTCATAGATTCATAGATTCATAGATTAAGGGTTGGAAGGGACCTAGTAGATCTTCTAGCCCGACCCCCCGCCAGGGCGGGAGAACAACAAAAAACCCCAAAAAGAGAAATGGGACTCAAACGAGTCCAGCCAGGTAGGCATCCAGCCTCTTCTTAAAGACCCCCAGGGTAGGGGCCAGCACCACTTCCCTTGGAAGTTGGTTCCAGCTCCTAGCC
>NW_017729029.1:62249143-62259474 GCF_001723915.1 Gavialis gangeticus
GCGGTCCGTCCCGGCTGACTGCTCCTCCCAGCAGATGTCTGGGTAATTAAAATCGCCCATGACCACTACATCCCTTGATTTTAGTGCCTCTGCAAGCTGACCTGAAAATTCCCTGTCCAGCTCCTCCTCTTGGTTGGGGGGTCTGTAATAGACCCCCACTGTCAAATCCCTCTCCCCCTGCCCCCCCTGAATCTTGACCCAGAGCACTTCAGCTCGCCCTTCCTCTGACCCCATTCTGCTGGCAGAGGATGTGTAGTGCTCCTTGACATAGATTGCCACCCCCCCTCCTTTCCTACCTTCTCTATCACGCCTGTACAGCCTATAGCCCCTAATATCCTTGTTATTTCTCCACATCCCTCAACATTTCTCTTCTTTTGCCTGTTTCCTTCTTTGATCTTCCTTTGCCATTCCCAGTCTTCTGGTACATCCCTTGCCCTTTTACTCTTCTTTTCTCCTTCAGTGTCTCTCTTTGTATTTTCCTACATAGTTATTTTCTTTCCCACCCAAATGCATCTTCATAGTATGAAGGCAGTTGCAATACAAACAGTGGCCCTTCCAAGATAGGAAGCTTGGTAATGGTGAGTACAGCCAAGGGATACAGGTATGCACTGATGATGTCAAATGAATAATAAGCAAAAGCCTCTTTGAGTTCATTTATAAGGCCAGTGTTGTGTGTCCTGTAGGTCATGCCTACAGATCCATAATCTAATTGATATATAATATTAAGTAAAATTAATGACTACATCAGGCTATCTCAAATGTTCTGTAAATGCTAAGAGAAATACTCTGTTGAGGTACAATAGAAAACAGACCAAGCACACAGGTGAAAAAAGAGCTTGTGATATCTTTCCCTATTATGTTCTTGACTGAGTCTTGGAACAAAAAGATTTAATTTTGTTGAAAAAGGGCGAGGCAGTTGTCACAATGAAAATTGCCACCTGTTGCAGGTAAAATTTTCTCAAGGTGTGGGCATACAAACTCACAGGGAGAATTTGAAGGTAAAATTTTGTTTCTGGCAAATGTAAGGTGGGGAGGTAGGGGAAGAATCCAGATAATTTAATATATAATACAACATGTGTGTTCTAACAGTCTCAGGCATGTTACATACCTGCTTAATCAAACAATGAAGCAACAGCTTATGCCCAAACTTGGATTTAAAAACCTGTTTACTGAAAGGGGAATATTGAGAAGATGCTGAGAGTTAATCCTTTAAAACTTCAAACCAAGATATCCCAAAATTTGAGCATCGTACTATATGCCTTTGGTGAAGGCCCATCTTCTGCCCATGTAGTGGCTTGAGTGAGGTGGCATCATGGAAGGGGTAAAGATACATTGATTTATTAACATGTTTCTTGCAAGTTTTAAACATAGATCCCCTTGCATTATGAAAATGAACACATTGTTAATTTAATCAATTAAAAAAGTTATGTAACACTCTATACCCAGAAAATGACTGATCAAATAGAGAAACAAAACTCAATACAATTTCTCCTTTCACAAAGTTAAGTAGAGAGACTATTTAACAGACCTTATGATGAGAGGCTGAGAGCTATGGGACTCTTCAGCCTGGAAAAGTGCAGGCTTAGGGGGCGACCTGGTGGCAGCCTATAAGTACATAAGGGGTGTACATCAGGATCTGGAGGTTTGCAGAAGGTATAGCCCAATGTAAAGTGCATTAGAGTCATATGATTACAATGTGACAAAGACACAGGTTGTTATCTACAAGAATTAGTCTTCTTATTAGTCTTGGAGAAAGTACTACAGCTAAGCAATGAATTAGTCATATAGGCTTAAGCACAAGGCCTCCAAAAACTTACACGAATGTCACTGGGACTCTTTGTAGGGAGCTACTTTTCTTGGTAAGTAAGGCCCCTGGCAATAAATACACTTGACCATTCTGAAATTAATTGCACCACAGATAATAATAAAAACTCCTCCTAGAATTGCATTGCCTGCGCACTAAGTTAAATTGAATTTTTAATACTCTGTGCCATGAGACAGACTTCTGAATCCAAACAGTATTACAGGTTAAACTAAATTTTTAATATAATTTCATGTAATCTTCTATTGTATTCTTAGTAACTAAGCAAAAGCATGTTTGTTTATAGTAATAGTATTTTGCTTGCTGTCTCTTTAATTTGAAAGCAGCTTCTGGGCCAAAAATGCCTTGTATTCCTTTTGATATTCTTGTAGTCATTTCTGCTTGAGTGAGACCTTTGTTTCTTACAGACATTCCCTTTCTAATGGGATTGCAATAATATAATCATGGCTGGAGTTTAAGTATGACAAGAGAAGTTAGGTTGTGTGGGTGGTTGTTTAAATAGTTTTGTTGTAAGTAAAACAGCAGGGGAAAGTTATGAATAACAGATAAAATGTGTGGAGTTCTTTTTGCCTGTGATAAATTTTCAGAGTATGGACATTTTCTTAAACTCCCTAACACTGGTACTTTAATTCAGCAGAACGTGATGCAGTTGTGTAACCTAGCTGTTGCACTGTGCCTGGTTGAAAGAGAGAATACAAATTTAATTTAACAAACTTCTTTTATTCTCTACACCAATGCAAATGATTCAAAAGGACCAACAATTATAAATTAAGGAAAATAATTCTGGGAAAATAAAGTTCATCCATCTCAGTGCTACTGGAGCTTCCTTAATAATTTGAGGATTCCAGGATAATTTCTTGTCTATAATTCATTGGATTAAATGACCCCTATATTTTCTAATTAGGAAATATGGCTTCGGTGAAAACAATGGTGTGAAAATATTAGTTACTTGTAGGTGCCCTCTCAGTCTGAGAGTGGATCTCAAACTGTCCTCTATGTTACTCGTCTTCATGCTTCCTCTAGACCATTTGATTTTTTGCCTGTGTACAGATTTACAAAGGTAGATGTGTAGGAAGGTAGGATTTCAGGTTACATAAAACATACAGGTTAATTTGGAGCCTTTGAACCAGGCTTATGGTTTTGTTTAGATTCTATATATCCACAGATAAGTCATTATTATTTTTCCTAAAATACTTTAGCAAATGCATAGAAAAAAAATAGGTACACTATAGAGTTACGTCAACCAGCTGGGCACAGAGATGTATAGCCACATTTTCAAATATGCAGCTAGGTAGTGGGAATTACATGACTTGTGAAATTTGTTACCCTTGTAATCTAGAAAGTATTTTCAAGGGTGTTCTGTGTTAGAATGAGGTGTATTGGCTCTGTTGAATAGGGTATCTGCATAGAAGACTGAGCTCTGTACATCCCAACATAATTATGGCTACCCTGCACTTTCCTAAACAACTCATGGCCTGATGCAGTTTTTTTTTTTCCTGTTAAACAATTCCAGGGTTTTTTTAAGTTTGTTCTGGGACGTGGGAGGAAGAGGGAGGCAAAACAAAAAAGCTCCCCAAACCTCATGATTATATGAGGACAAACAAAAAAACCCCAAACAAACCATGAATATAGTGAGTATTGAAATCTGTTTTAAGTAGCCCAGAGAGCATTTGTCCATATTCCACCTCATTTGTGGTGTCTTCCTGTTTTCCTACATTTTTATTGTTGTAATTTAGCCTAATTTTTTTAAAAGTCAGTGTCCTACTTTTTGTATATTCAAAGGTATGTTGTACAAGTAACTTGACAGAAAACTGACCTAGTCATATGTAATTACTATGTAAAAGTTAGACCAAAGTCTCAAAGCATGGCAGAGCAGACAACATATTTAATAAAACTTTAATAGACTGAAAAATGTGGTTGACAGGAGCAAACTTTTATATTTCAAATGATGGGGTTGTTTCCAGCCCAAAAGCTTGAACTAACTACAGCAAAAACAATCCTAATGGCTCTAGTACTCTAGTAGGACTAAAGAAAATGTGCACTAAAGCTGACAGTGATGGTTGATCAAAACCTCAGTCTTTTTAGCCCAAAGGTAACTGAGTCTGATTTCATCACATTAATCCTTTAGGTATAAAATAGAAATTGAACTTGCATGGTGATGCAAGCTGGCTTTGAAATTAGGAAGCCTTGGCTCACAACATATGAAAAGTTGGCATACCCAATGGAAATGGTGTTCAAAGTTCACAGTAGGAATGGGAAAAGCAGGTTGCACTGTTCTGGAAGCATAAACAGCAGTTCTCTTTTCTCAGCACTCATATTCCACATGGTAATAAGCATTTGAAAAATAAATGTTTGAAGTAGGACATAATCCTTCTGAAGCTTCTAAATGTTAAAAATGTCCACTATGGAAGTTATATGTGGAAAATATCAAAGCATTTACCTTAAAAAAGTAGACAGAAAATAAGAATTATGCAGTTTTCTATGTCACTCTTGCAGGGTAAAACACCTCACAGATAACCCAACGTTTGCATCTGGCCTCTGAATGAGAGAGAGATATAGGTGAGTTCCTTTTGATTATAATTTATTTTCATAGGAACTTTCTAGAGTCATAAAGATCTCCATTATTGAAGTCAAAATGCTTTAAACACATTAGAATACAAGGAGAAAGGGAGTCTATTTTGCTCTTGTTGTAACCAAAAAGAATGGGAATTGTGTATGGTTATAGTCTGTAGCTCTTACTCACAAAAGTAATCTTACGAGTAATGAGTGAGAAGTCCAGGATTTGGGAATCATGTCAGACTTAAGGAATATTGGCTAAATCAAGCAAGGAATCTGCACAAGTGTAAGTCTGATCTGTGCTCAGCAAAAATCAATTCCACTTATCCTTCACTTTCCTAAACACAATTGTAATGTTTTATCAGTGGGCCTACTTCCATGGATAAGAGGAATTGACTTGGTATGGCTGCTCAATGAGAGAAGACTAATAAAATCCTCCAAACTAGGCCCCATAGCTTGCCTAACACCTCTCCCAAATTTACAGTTGGCCTAATGAAAGGTGCCACCAAACATCCCTTGCTTCTCATGAAATTCCTGGACCATCACAGCTACAACAATCCAGCCTTACCCAAAAGGTCATACGCATGTTATCCTGATATAACATAGTAATTGTCTCTGTTGAATTTACCTCCAGTTAAAACATAGGACAAGAGGGAATACCTGGCTCATCACATGCAGGTAACCAAGTAATAGAGGGTAAGTCCAGAAGGGTCCACAAGAACATTCATCTGCTTCCTTCTTCATGGCACAAGCAATAAAGCACTCCATAATACTCTTTAATAGCGCATGATCTTTACAGAAAAATACCCACAAAGGCCTCAAAAACTGCAATGTACTAAAAGAAGAAAGCAGGAGAGACTAAGGGCACCACCAGTGCCTTGGGTCTCTGCAGGGACAGGGCACTTGACACTAAGATGACATTAGGAAATTAAATACATCCCATGCTACAAAGGAAATCAGAAAAAGACCACTGTGTTATGCCAGGCTATGGTCAGCCAGGTCTTGGGGTCAGGACCTCAAGGTCTGGAGAAACCAGGAAGTCAGAAGCCAGGAAACCAGGAAGCCAGTCTGGGGAACCAAGTCAGAGATCCAGAGTCAGGCAGAGAACAAGAGTAGAAGGTTAGCCTGGTCAGATATCCAGGAGGTCAAGTCAGAGCTGGGTCAGGTATCCAGAGGGTCAGGCAGAGCTCAAGTTCAGGAGTCTAGCCAGGTCAGGTATGCAGAGGACCAGGCAGAATGTTAGGTTAGCTGAATCAGGTGTCCAGAGAATCTATCAGAGTCAGTAGCAGCACAATCCAAGGGTGCAGCAGCCTACGTATAAGGTTGTATCCTGTTGTTCAGACATTTCCCCTTCCAGGCTTATATAAGAAGGGATAAGAGGTCAGCTGACCTTGGCTGGCCACTCCAGTGGCAGGGAGTAGGCATGTGCCTAGGTCCAGATGCAGTGTTCTGGCCACCTGTGTCCTCCCCAGTGTTCCCCTGGGAAGGTGGAAGTGGGGTGAGGCTGCCATGTCAGGAAGGCCAAAGCCACATCCTGACACACTAGACCTCCTCCATCTAGGGTGGCCATTTGTCCAGTTTTATAGAGGACAGCCTGGTTTTCTGCTACTCCATCCTCTGTCCTATTGATACGAAACCCGATGCCTTTATGTCAGACTGGTGGTAGTCTGCAGAAGAAAATAGAGGACATAAAGGCATTGGGTTTCGTATCAATAGGACAAAGGACCAGAGGACAGTGTAACAGAAAACTGATCTCTCCTCTATAAAACTGGATGAATGTCCATCTGAGTTAGAGGAAGATTGCTTTGACTCTGGTAAATTGGTTCAACACAGAGCATGCCAGCAAGATATACCAGCCAACCACCTGAGAGGTCTTTCCTGTACTGTATCCTATATTCTACCTGCAGCCATTCTCTTGCACTGTGAATATATCTCACAAGAACCAAGTTATCCATGGAGGGGAGGCAGGGGCAGGGTGGGGAGAATTGGTAGCAGTTACTGACTGCTATTCTCTTTATCAAATAAAAAAAATGTAAAACTACCTGGATCACAGACATTAAATTACAGAAGGAAATAAAATGTAATTAATTTATATATAAATACATACATTGCTTTCTAGACACGGACACAGTACTTTCTGAGGGGCAAACCTGCACCCTTGGAGAGCATGTACTGACAAGCATGAACATGCATGGGCATACATTTCCAACAGGACAAATAGCAGCAGCACATAATTTGAGCCACTGTTATTTGTCTACGTTCCTGCCCCTGCACATATGATCTGGTGCACAGCAAAGGGACCTGGGTGGAATAGGGAGGCTGGGACCAGCACCTGTGCTGGCCCCAGTAGCCTTACCTGGGGTCCTGGGGGCCTCCCAGGGCAGCAGCATCACTGAGCTGGCTGCTTGGAGCCTAGCCAGCCACTGGAGTGTGGCTCTGGCTGGCCAGGCTCCCTTTCTGGCACTGGTTGCTGCTGCTGAGTGCACTGCACCACGTTTTTCAGGGGTTTTTTTGTTTGTTTTTTTTGCTGCCAGGATTTTGAGGTGTCGTAAAAAGCAGTGCGCTGAATATCAGCAGCGGGCAAATGGGTGCATGTGCACTGCTTGTGGTTTGCAGCACCTCAAACTGCTTTGAGACACTACCGCACATGCATGCTCACTGGAACACATCCTCAGTGGTCAATGACAGCCGAAAATAAAGGTTCTTCATTTCTAACATGTGGGACCACTTGACATAACCCTACAGGCCATGGGTCTAAATTCTGTGGCCCACCGAAAACAGTGCTTCTATCTACAAATGAAGAGAAAGGAGAAAGCCAATGTGAGGCATGAGTAGTTTTAAATCTGCAATGGCCATGTATTGCTGAGGAAGCCCATTTTGAATGAAGTTGTGTCAGTAAGTAGAAACACGTTATTTAAATGGAAAAAGGGTAAGGCATCCTTAATCATTTTGTGTTATGTGTCTTTGGGTTTGTGTCATTTTCTTTCTGTACTAAATTAAAACAAATCCATTAGTACTTGGCATGCCCTCCAGCTGGAAGCATTTATATAGTGTAATCAAGTCCCACATCCCAAATTGTATTTTATCATTTCCTGAAATTTTGTGCAAGGGAGTTTGAGCCTTGTAAGAAGATAAAGTGCTCAATGCAACACCTTGGCAAAAAGGGCTAATTTAATTGTGGGGCATATAAATAAAGGAGTAAGAATAGAAGTAAGGAGGTGCATATGGCATTAGTGGAACTGATACTAAAATATTGTATACAATATTGATGTTACCACTTTAAAAGGAAATCTTAAAATATTAGAATACAAAAAAGAACCACAAAAATATTTGAGGATCAGAGAAGATGTCTTTATAGAAAAAGATTTAAGGAGCACCATTTATTTAGGGTATAAAAAATAGATTAAGCAGTGATTTTATTTCTTGAATGAGAGAAAATACAGGTATTAATGAGATTGTTTACCCAATGGAGAAAGGCATAACAAGAACTAATGGCAGGAAGTTAAAACAAAACTAATTTAAATTTGAAATAAGACAGGCATTTTCAGCATTGATGGTTAACCATTGGATCAAATTAACAAGATGGGTAGTAGATTTTGTCTTGCCTCTTGTTTTCAAATCAAGACTGGATGCCATTCTGAAAAGGTGTTTCTGTTTCCTGAAAACACAAGTTGTCGACATCCAATTTTGGAAATGCTGTGCTTATTCCTGGACACGATTGCCTAGGAAAAAAATGTAGAAATATTGGAGGGAATTAAAAGAGCAACAGATATAAAATACATATGAGGATTTGAGGAGATCGACTCAGAAAAAAACTAGAATGATCATAGCTTGGAAGAACTGCATCTAGGGAGAATATATACTTTGTAAGGATGTAAACAATGCAGGCATCAAGGAGGAAAAGAACTTGCTTAGGGTGCTTATAGTGATCAAAAAAGGAATTGCTGAGCAAAGTAATATTTAGGCTGAAATAAAGAAAAATGTAATATGCTATCCACTTGACTGTGGGGCAGGCTTTCTAAGAAGCCTTATCACTAAATTAATTTAAAAATAAATGATACAAAATGGACACACAACTTGAAAAAAAAGCCATACACATTCTTTTATTGACAGGAAGATAGGAAAAATGCTGAGTAATATTTTCCCTTTGATTTCTTTTTGAAAGACAAATCCATCAATTGACAAAACAGCCTTTGAAAGGTCTCAATATAGTACTTCAGAGCTGTAGGACTAGAGTTTTACTTACCAACATTTTTACAGTTTTATCAAGAGCCACGGAAAATGAATGTCCAGATTTGTTTTTACAGTACCTACAGGACAGATACTTGTTAGGCCCATCAGTATGCTGTTGAAGAGCTGTACCATACTCCTCCTTGGTATATAATATATCAATTAAATATAATTATGATTGCGCCACCTCATTGAAACAAAAGAATATTTAAAATGAGATCATAAATCACATTTGTTATCAGTTCCTTTTTACCAATAGTCTTACTGTGTTCTCACAGAACACTGATGTTAGGCCTTCAAGAATTTCAAGAAGGGAGAGAGCTCTTTATGGAAAGCTCCTGTATAATGCTTTGTTTGCATCTACTGCCCTACCCACATTACCTGTAATGACACTGTGGTAATCACTATATTCTCACACATGAATTCAGATTTTGGAGAATACTAAGCTCCATGGGCAGATCAGGATTCTGTAAAGAGGGGTGCAGGAGCAGCAACTGGTGCTGCAGGAGTGGTGACAGTAGTAGGTGGGGGAGGGGAGAACAGGAAGTGTGGAAGTAAATGTGCTGCAGAACACAGACGGGAAGAGAGGGGGACATACCCTTTCCTGATTTGGGGACTTACAAAAAGTCTCCAGCTGCGGCTTCTGCAGTGTGGTCTGAAAGGCTAGGTACAAATAGTCAAAAAGCTTGATGCTGAATTAATTCTGTCTTTGCAGGTTAGTTTAAACTGCACAGATAAAATTGAAACAGAAGTGAACAGACATTTACCTTTGACTCAGGAAATGCAGCCACATGCCTGCAGTGGCTCAGGCAAGAAGCTGGGGGGCGCTACACAAGGGCTTTCTGGCTGTGTGTTCATTTCCTCTTCCTGCTGCCTCCAAGGTCTCTAGGATTTGTAGTCCAGCATCACAGAGGCAGGACTCTGCAGGGTTGCTCATCAGTTCTTCTTCCTGCTTCCAGGTGCCTCTGGGATTTGTATTCCATAGTTGCAACCAGCAGCAAGTTTGAGCAAGGAAAGGGGTGTTTAACCCCTTTTCCTGACCCCTACCCCCCACCAGGGTTTGCCTGGGGACGTCCCCCTCCCTGTAGACTGGGCTTCATCCCCAGCTGGACTTGCCCTGCCACTGTCAGCCAGTCCTCACTGCGCCAGCTAGGGAGCAGAGGGGCAGGGCCAGCCCTGCTCTCTGGAGCAGAAAGCACAGCTCAGCCCAGCTCAGGGCTGGAAAGCATGCTGGGATGCTGGGGGACTATGATTTAACTTGAACTAGGAAGGGATCTGGGACAGGAGTTTCACATAAACTAGTTAGACCCAAATCAGTTAAGTCTGATACTAGTTCCAACCAGGTTTATCTTAAACCAGTTTCAGCCATTTTTAAAGTGATTTATGTGTACTGAGGTTCTGTTCTGTTACAGATTTAAACCCAGTTTCTGATCATTTAAACCGTTTTATGTGTAACTTCTGTCCATAGCCAAAAAGGGGGGGGTGCCATGGCACTCCTGCACCCATTCTGGATCTCCCCCTGGTGAGATCCCAGACATTGTGGTAAGATAGAATATGCCTACATAGCATACTCTTGTAAAAGTATCTAGACTATCTTGAGAACAATATAGATGAACTTCGCCACGGAGTTGGAAGTTAAAGTGTTGTTGTAGCTATGATGTTGCAGGAACTATGTAAGAAACAAACTGGTTTTGTTGATTTTATTAGTCTAAAGGTATAGGCT
>NW_017729029.1:62264474-62275513 GCF_001723915.1 Gavialis gangeticus
ATAGATGTGTTAGTTCAGTATATTAGTCCAGTTATAGGACTATGTAGCTTCTGGCACCCAGGCAATACTTGAGCATCTCTGAATGGTGCTGCATTGGAGCCATACAGCTATACCTATACAGTACTAGTGTTGACTGGATTCTGGTACGGTCCCACTTACCCAGCACTCTAATAAACATGACTTACAGCCTGAGTGAAGTGGCAGTGCCTCCGAATATTTCCTTTGGAGCTGGAGCTGTACTTGAACTCCTATTCCCTGATGATCCAGCTGTAAGTGGAATTTGGAGTCTGGGTGAGATGGTTTGGCTAAGGGAATATGCACTGGTGGGTGAGAGGAGAAGTAGATGAACTAAGGCAAGAGGCACTGGGAGGTGTTTTACTCTGTATTTTTGCATACATATATTCTGTTGCTATGTTATCCTTTACAGCTTCATTGCTTTTCTCCCAGCAAAGTCCCTCTTGGCTGTAATCTCAGAAATTCTGCATGTTGTGGCTATTCATGATGGCCTTAATTTACCCAGGTTTTTGTGGGGGTGGATTAGGGAGGAAGCCCACCCAATTTAGTTATTTATTAACAGGGATCTCAGATATACGAAACCCAGCCTTTTTTGCTCTCATTAACCATTTGCCATAAGAGCTATAGAAGGTTTTTTCTTCAGAAGGAGTAGTAAAAGACTATATACAGTAGTTCATTAAAATTTCAAATAAAGTCCTGTGAGTTAATAGGAGATTACACATTTGTGAAAGAAAGCAAATTTACCATTAACAATGTGCTCTGCTAGCAAAATTGCTGTTAAAACCACTAGTTCATATGTTGGAGCACTGCATCCATTTTTATTGCACCTTTCCAAAATTAAAATTAAATGATTTTGTTTCTTAAAAGCGCTAAAAAGCTAAATTGTGCTCTCAGGCTTCAATGGAAGCAGGGCTTCAGTGGAAGCAGGAACAGATTGCTAAAATAAATCAAGGGAGATATAAAAACATATCACATGAAGATGTGTGACAAATATTTATTGCAAAATACTTTGCTGTTGCTGTTTTCTGTGTCTTAGGCCATATATGGGCATCATGTTTCTACTGGGAGAATTGCCTCTCTCTCTGTAGAAACTACAAGCATACAGGTATTTATTGAATTTGTTTCAGGGGAAACATGCCTCCTCTGAGAGAAAGTTCTTTCAGGTGTCAACTTGGAAGATCTCCCCCTCAAGACAAAATCCCTTACAAGAATGAATGTTTGTAGGCTCTTCTCCCTGTCTGGCCCAGGAGTGGAGTGGACAACAGGGCAGTCCCCTCACCCTTTCCCCAGACCGGGGCTCTTCAGTCTGGGGATTGGGGAGAGCTTTGGTGGTTGCTCCAGTTCCATCTTGGACCCGTCTGGGAGGGGAGTGGAGCAGCTGCTCCTTGATTCCTACCCCTCCCATGACCAGGGTCCCAACACTGGGAGCAGAGCAGAGGAGCAGCCACTGCTTACTCGCTTCTGAGACTGGGGTCCCCAGACTGGTCTGGCGAGTGGGCAGGGGGTTTTTCCCTCAGCTCCAGTCCACTCCCAAACTGGGAGGTGAAAGGAGCAGCCACTTCTCCCATTTCTTCCCTAGACTGGGATCACCCTGTCTGATGAAGGCACAGATAGCTGGGGAAAGGGGCAACTGCAGGCTGTACTGTTCTCTCTTCTGGAATGATTTCTAGCAGTGGGAATTTTCATAATGTTGAGGCATTTGTCTTAATGCTAAGTTTACAGCACCTAATGATGGTTCACTAATAGGTGGTATAGGATCTAGTTCTTATGTTCTAGTTCAGGGAAAAAATAAATTTGAGGAAGGATATTTAGTTGGGTTTTTCCAAAAAAAAGCTAAGAGTAGCTCTTGACTGGGTCTGCCTAGTCCCATTTATGTATTTACCTTTCTGTGGCCATGTCTACATGAGATGCTGACCTCTCAGTTATTATTATGCAGTCATTTAGTACTTGTCGATAGAAGCAAACAAGTATAAACAAGTACTAAATGACAGCACAGTAACCAAAGTTAATGCACAGTAGTGCTGACGAATGGCTTTTTTGTGACACTACTGCACAGTACCATCATGTCACAGTTTCTGCCAGTAGTCTCAGGCTACTGCCCAGTCAGCGTCTCGTGTAGATGTGGCCTTTCTTATGTAGATGTGTATTTCTCACTCCACCACCAAAACTGCTTGTGTCTGTGTTTGGGTTATATAGTCACCCTGAAGTAAATAAGGAGCTGTCTTTATTATATGAACAACTGTCTTTCTGATCAAGAAGTATTTCTGAATGGGCTTGCTTCAGAATAGCCAGTCATGGCAACTTTTCAGTCATCCCTTTCTTTGTAAGCTAAAAGCTACATTAACTTGCATTAACATTGTTCACTAGTTTGGGATTAAAATGTGGGATTTGACTGTGAATATGGTGTAATGTTTTTAACTTGATTTTAGTAAGGTGCGTGCTACCACTAATAATAAGAGCCAGTATTATTATGGACATTATCCTTTGACTTCACTTTAAGTATTAGAAAACGTAATATTAACCACCATTTTTTATTTTAAAGAACAGTAAAATGCAACTTGCGTAGAAAAAGGAGGAGCAATAAAAATGCTTATGGTTCAAAAGGATATATAAAGGATACCAACAAAAAATATTATAGTAGATAAGAAAATATAAGGTGCAATGAATTTAATGATACCTATTTTCATGCGTTTTGTATCTGCTGTGTTTAGTCAGTTTACTATGTACTTGCTTGTTTAGCGTTCCTATTTTAAAACTAGTTTCTCATCCCATTTTAAATCTAGCAAGGCAAGGTCAGGAGGCCTAGGGCAGGAGGCAGCTTAGCTCTGGTTTTCATCCTGGGATCAGGGCTGAACCAGAATTGAGCTACTGCTTACCCCAGCCAGGATGGCTTATTTGGTGTGGGAGAGGGCACATGGCCAGGGAGTGCAAGGGGCACTATGGAGTGGGAGGGAAAGGGGAAAACCCACATGCATGGCTTGTGGGGAGTGCAGGAGAGACTGAACAGCTTGCTTCCCCCCAGCTATGCTTCTCCCTTCTGCTCCAGCCTGGACCTGGCCTGGTAGAGAGCTACCATGTCACTTCTTAGTCAGGCAGGGCCAGGACTGTGGCCACTGCTACTTCTGACTGGCTCAGACCCAGAGCAGACCTGCAGCAGAAGGTAAGTGGTGGGGGAGAGGATGGGCAAGGAGTTGGGGGGAGGAATCCGTCACAAGGGGGGCAAGGAGGAATCAGGCACAGGGGAGCAGGCTGCAGAGGGGAGCAGAGGACAGGGAAGGTAGAGAGTGGGGGGAAGGCATGAGCATGGGAAGGGATAAGAGGTGGGAGGGCCAGCAGGGCGGGAAAGGGTATCTGTCTGCTTGCCCTCCACCACTGCCTTCTCAGGCACAGCAGTGAGGGGACAAGTTTAAGATGACCTTCCACTGATTAAGATTCTTTACAGGGGAAAATTAAAACACATCTAATTATTGGGAGGGAATTGTCTTAAAGCCAAAGTTGTCTTGGATTCAGGCAAGTGCAATAGAAAGCAGGACTGATTTTCAATGTAAGCATCTCCCTGCACTTTGCAACTGATTCCTTTAAAACTTTTTCCTTACTACTGTGTCTTGCTGTATGATACAAACCCCTAAGTTTGGCAAGGTTTAACACACTTGAATATGTTCACAAAGCAAAATGCTTCCTGACCAATTTCCCATGCAAATGCTGAACCAACAGGATGTGTGGGGAGGATACAAGACAGTAAAGGAAGGGATTGTGGGATTTGTTTCATATGGGGTGACTGCAGTTTGTCTACTGCAGCTGTGCAGTATAGAAGTAGCTAAGGCTTCATGTACACTCTGTGTGAGGGGAGTTGGTCTGTGGAATTAGATGCTGTTACATGAAACAGGTGTTTTGTACTAAATCCCAGTCCCTAAATACTAGGTTTTAGGGTCAGTCTTTCTCAGTTTCTCTATTTGGAATTGTTCCATTTTCATAGACTCATAGGCTAGGGACAGACATTCAAAAAGCCTGAGCCTGAATTGATTAAGTTTTTCAAGGTTAGTTTAACCTAGCTGAGCTAAATCTGTTTTGTAACCAGACAGACATGCAAGAAATGCAGGCACATGCCTGCAGTGGCTCAGGCTAGAAGCTGGGAGGCTCTAGAGCAGCTCTCCCTTGGTTCCTTGTTAGGCTTCCACAGGGCTGAGCTGAGGGGTATGTGGCCAGGCCAGGGCAAGATGATCTGATTATTCCTCCCTCTCCTAAGTAGCCCAGCAGAGAATGTTTAAGACCCATAACTCACTTCTAAGCAACCCATTAAGAAAACAAAGCTTCTCTCCATTAACTAATGGAGCTCTTCTTAAGCAGCTTACCCAAAGATGGACATTAAGCTTCCTGTTGATTAGCTTCAAAAAGCTTGTCTGCCTGTCCCCTCCCACAGCAGGGACAGTGGCCAGCATGTGGTCTGCTAGCCAATGCTGAGGTGTCTGTGTAAGGCAGCAAGGAGTGGGGAATAATCTCTGCTTAGCATGGAGAAGCCAGAGAGGAGTCTCTGCTGAAGCTCTGGCCAGGGAGCAGAGGGGAGGGGCCAGTCCTGTTGTGAAGCAGAGAGCCCTACCCAGCCCAGAGAGTATGCTGGATGCTGGGGGTGTCTGGTTTATCTTAAACCAGCCAGGGGCCTGGGACAGACATTGCATAAACTGGTTTGACCCAAATCATTTAAGTCTGATACTACATAGAACTAGGTTTATCTTGAACTAGTTTCACCCATTTTCAAACTGGTTTATGTGCACTGAACATCTGTTCTGTTACGGATTTAAATCAGTTTCTGATCACTTAAACTGGTTTATGTGTAATGTCTGTCCCTAGCCATAGAAATGTAGGACTGGATGGTGTAACTTTTGGCACTGAGGCAAGATGCTTTATTCCAAAAAAACCCCAAACCAAAACAAAATAAACAAACAAAAATCCCACTCCAATGAAGAATATCCCTTGGCCTCTCTAGGCCTGTTCTAGTACTTAACAGTCCCATATGACTCAAATGTTTTGTTTGATATCTAGCCTCATTATTTGCTGCAAATCTGATTACTTCTTGTCCTACCTTCAATGGTGATTAAGAAAAAATGGTTATTTTGTAACATTCTGTGCCCACTGGAATATTGTCCTACCCTTAATCATTTCTTTTTTTGATGAAAAAACCCACCTACTTCAAACGTTCTTCATAGACCATATTTTTAAAACATCTTATCTTTCTTGAACTCATTTATGGGTTCTCTGCTATAAGAAGGTCTTCAACCTTCTTAAAATGTGATGACAAAATTGGAAACAGCACTGTAGCTTAGGCCTTATCAGTCCTGAGCACAGCAGAATAATTACCTCTTGAGTCTTGCATATGACATCCCCCCCGCTTTTTTTTGTTGCAATAACATCCTATTGTTGATCCATATTCAGTTTGTGGTCCACTATAATCCTGTCCTCCAGAGCTGTCAGCTTCTTCAAGTTTGGGCTCATCTGCTAATGTTATGTGCATGCAGCTTACTCATACAAAACTACTCAATAGAACTGTACACAGAAGAGACCCCTGCAGGGATATTGACATTTCCTCTGAATTTAATAGCACAACTGGTATTTTTCAACCAGTTGCACACCCATCTTATGGTGATTTTAAAAAAATCTGTATAGATCCATTTGCATTTCTCAATTTACTTATGAGACTGTCATATGGACAATGGCAGGATATCAAGATATATCAATAGCAAGAGTCAAGATATATCATGTCAAATGCTTACCCTATCCACTGGATCAAATCCTATCTAAAAAAGAAATAATATTGATTTGGCAACATTTGTTTTTAACAAATCCATCTGAGCTATTTCTTGATATATTCTCCGGGTGTTTAAAAACAGATGGTTTAATCATTTGTTCCAGTATCTTTCTGATTATTGAAGTTAGGCTGACTATGATTCTTCCATTCCTTTCTCCTTTTTTAATAGTCGCTGTGTTTTCCTTTCTGCATTATCTTGGGTATTTCCCCCATACTGCATGAGTTCTGAAAGATAAATGCTAATTGTTCAGAGAGAGTTTCAGCCAGTTCCTTAATTACCTTTTCTTTGTCAAACAGACCTCTTTCTACCATTCCTCCTTCACAGAACCATTCTGTGGCAAGAAGTTAAAGCTCTCTTGTTGACACTCATTGTGCAGCCACACATTTATTTCCAGCATTCAGCTGCCCTAGCTTGCAACACTGTCTTCCATAGGGAAGATTGCCTTGAGCACCATATGGCTCAAGATTTTGGCTCCAGGAAGGCACCATACCTCCTGACTTGATAGGTGAGATTGGCAGATAAATGTCTCTAGTGTCTTCAGTGCCTTCAGAAAAAAGAGTCCAAGATGACTATCACAGTTTTGTCAGATTCTGTTGCAGGAGTTGTTGTGAACCTACTGGCCCTGGAGATATAGGATTTCCTTCTTCTCCAGGTAATGGAGTCTACTGTCCTGCTATAAATCAGCAGGTCCTGATGACCTCCACCCTAGAGCGCTGAGGGAAATAGCAGAGGTCATTTCAGGACCCCGGCACAGTTTTACGAGCAGTCGTGGTGCTCTGGCAAGGTGCCAGAGGACTGGAAAAGGGCCAATGTGGTCCCCATTTTCAAAAAATGGAAGAAGGAGGACCCAGGAAATTATAGGCCTATTAGTCATACCTCAGTCCTGGGGAAGCTCTTTGAGAAAATTATCCAGGTGCACATCTGCGAGGGGCAAGCAGGAGAGTGTATACTTAGGGCAACCAACTTGGGTTCATTAGAGGCAGATCCTGTCAGACCAACTTGGCAGCCTTCTATGACCAGGTCACAAAATTCTTGGATGCAGGTGTTGCGGTGGACATAGTCTTTCTGGACTTTAGGAAGGTCTTTGACACTGTCTCTCACCCCATTCTTGTTAAAAAATTAGGAGATTGTGGTGTCGATGCCTACACAATCAGATGGGTCACAAATTGGCTGGAGGGCTGCACCCAGAGAGTGGTGGTGGACAGGTCATTTCCAACCTGGAGGGATCTGGGCAGTGGGGTCCCCCAGGGCTCTGTCCTCGGGCCCGCACTGTTCAACATCTTCATCAGCGACTTGGATGAGGTGGTGAAAAGCACCTTGTTCAAATTCACAGATGACCCTAAGATGTGGGGAGAAGTGGGCACGCTAGAAGGGAGGGACAGGCTGCAATTGGATCTGGACAAGTTACAGGGGTGGGCAGATGAGAATAAGATGGGATTCAATACTGACAAGTACAGGGTACTGTACCTAGGGAGAAAGAACCAGCAGCATATCTATAGGCTGGGGAATGCCCTTCTCATCAGCACAGAGTCAGAAAAGGATCTTGGAGTCATTGTGGACTCCAAGATGAACATGGGCCGCCAATGTGGAGACGTGGTAAAGAAGGCTAACCGCACCTTGTCATGCATCCACAGATGCATCACAAGCAGGTCCAAGGAAGTGATCCTCCCCCTCTATATGACGCTGGTCAGGCCGCAGTTGGAGTACTGCATCCAGTTCTGGGCACTGCACTTCAGGAGGGACATGGACAACATTGAGAGGGTCCAGGGGAGGGCCACTCACATGATCAGGGAGCAGCAGGGCAGACCCTATGAGGAGAGGCTGAGAGGGGATCCGGTGGCTGTGTATGAACTGGCCAAGGGAGACCAGTAGGCAATGATAGAGTCCCTGTTACCCCAAGCACTACTAGGAGTAACTAGAAATAATGGCCATAAGTTGATGGAAAGTAGATTCAGGCTAGATATCAGGAGGCACTACTTCACAGTCAGGGCAGCTAGGATCCGGAACCAACTTTCAAGGGAAGTGGTGCTCACTCCTACCCTGGGGATCTTCAAAAGGAAGCTAGATAGACACCTTGCCAGGGTCATTTGACCTCAGCCTTCTTTCCTGCCCATGGCAGGGGTCAGACTTGAAGATCTGCTCAGGTCCCTTCTGACCCTGCCAACTATGAAACTGTAGGTCCCAGGACTGCATAGCAGTTTGTAAGATCACGGTGTAATCATAGAAAGTAGGGTTGGAAGGGACCCCCCAAAGCCATCTAGTCCAAATCCCTTGCCTAAGGCAGGATTAACCATATCTAAACCATCCTATACAAATCAATTATCTAACCTATTAGCAAAACTAAACAGACATCCCTGATACAACCACAAGACAACACTCTGACCTGCCATAGGACCATGGCTGCCAACATCCTGCTTCTGCACAGGTTGTTAAAATATACTAGAGAGATCCAAAGAAGAGAGCTGCTCCCCTCATAGAGGAAGACAAATCCCACAGTCCATATAAAAAAATCCTTCTCAGCCCCATGTGGCCGCTAACAATGTTTAGAAGTTGTATCTATAGTAGAACATAGGCATAGCTACTCCTACATCAGTGGTCTTCAACCTTTTTAAGGTGAAAATCACTTTTTGAATGAAAGAGCAACCCATGACCTACCACCCTCCCCTAGACCTGCCATGCCCCCACATCCAGCAGGTCAGTGGTGGTGGGGGGCAGAGGTGGATTAAGATGTACTGATCCCCTGGGCAAAAACAAAATTGGAAATCCCCTCCATCCATGGGAGCTGGGATGCAGGTGGGGAGAGGGACCCCTGCCCCTCCTAGTGCTGGTGGGGGAGGCTGGGTGGACCCCACTGTGCTGGGGAGCACATGCTTGCCTCTTCTCCATGCTCCCTGCCCCTGATATGGCCAAATGTACACACACACATGTGCACACAGAGGCATGTACACACATAGAGACGCACACACTTTACTCTTACTCTCTGCACATGGACACAGACGCGCACACACAAAGACACAGACAGAGACACACACACTCACACAACTCCCCCACTGGGGTATGTGCAACAGTGGGAGGCCCCCTGCATGCCTGGATGAGCTTCCTGGGCTCCAACCCTCCCCCAGTCTGCCCCAGCCAGGGCCCCACTCACCCGGTGGCAGGGAGCAAGGAGGGGGATCATTCCACTCCTCCCAGCCCAGCCCCAGTGGCAGGGAGCATGGCTCAGTCCAGCCATGTGCATCCCACCACTCCCCAAGTGCATCCCGCTGCTCCCAATCATGGAGCTTCTGACAATTGATCTCAGTCTGGGGGAGGGCTGAGCCTCCCCAGACTAAGATTGACTGTCAGAGTCTGTGACTGTAACTAACTGGTTGGTGACCACTGTCTTAGATCATGTCTGACCAGTGCCTATTCAGCCTTTTCTTGAACACCTTTTGAGGACTTGGTTAGGGGTGGAGCACTGTCTACTGTACAAAATGACCATCAGCCAGTCTCTTCCATGGGAGGTAGCTCTAACTTTTACAATAACACTGTGAAGTCCTCTTGACTCAGGTAGGTTCCTCTATCCTGTACCCTCTATGTTGATTTTGCATAAATAGATAATTACTCTTTAGGCCAAACAGAGTGTAGTGCTGCCTTTATAATGACAGCCAGGTTCTGCAGCGAAGGGGTTTGTGTGGCATGCCGGGTTCTTAATGGTTGTGAGCATAAGGCTGGGTATGTGTCCCTGGGCTTCGCAGCTGGAAATGGCAGGACTCATGGTTCAAGATGACTAGTTA
Source organism: Gavialis gangeticus (assembly GCF_001723915.1). Classification (NCBI taxonomy): domain Eukaryota; kingdom Metazoa; phylum Chordata; order Crocodylia; family Gavialidae; genus Gavialis; species Gavialis gangeticus. The sequence continues at coordinate 62,274,070 of NW_017729029.1, forward strand.
AGGCAGTAGACTACTAATCCATTGTTTTGGTGAAAGAACAGGTTAGGGACTATTCAGAAAAGATGGATGTGTACAAGTCCATGGGGCCAGTTGCAGTGCATCTGAGGGAGTTGGCTGATATGATTGCAGAGCTGCTGGACATTGTCTTTGAAACTCATGGCAATCAGGAGAGGTCCTGGATGATTGTAAAAGGGCAAAGAGTCAACCTTACCTCAGTCCCTGGAAAAATCATGGAGCAGATGCTCAAGGAATCCATTTCTAAGTACTTGGAGGAGAAAGAAGTTGATTAGGAACTGTCAGCATGGATTCACCTGGGGCAAATCATGCCTAATAAACCTGATTGCCTTCTACAATGAGATGACTAGCTCTGTGGATGCAGGGAGACTGGTGGATGTGGTGTACCTTGATTTTGATACATTCCCTCACAACATTCTTGCAGGCAAACTAAGGAAGTACAGACTCTATGAATGAACTGTCAGGTAGATAGGAAACTGGCTGGAGCATCAGGCTCAGAGGGTAGTAATCAATGGCTCCATGTCTAGTTGGTAGCTGGTATCAAGTGGACTGCCCCAGAGGTTGGTCCTGGAGCCAGTTTTGTTCAATATCTTCATAAATGACCTGGAAGATGGCATAGAGTGCACCATCATCAAGTTTCCAGATAACACTAAGCTGGAGGGAGTAGTAAATATGCTGGAGGGTAGGGCTAGGATTCAGAGTGACCTAGACAAATTGGAAGATTGGAATGTCATGAGGTTCAACAAGGACAAGTGCAAAGTCCTGCACTTAGGATGAAACAGTCCCACGCACCAGTACAGGCAGGAGGTTGACTTTCTGGGCAGCAGCTCTACACAGAAGAACCTGGGGGTTATAGTGGACAATAAGCTGAATATGAGCCAGCAGGGTGCCCTTGTTGGCAAGAAAGTTAACAGCACCCTGGGCTGCATTGCTATGTGTGTTGCTGGTAGGTCAAGGAAAGTGATTATTCCCCTCTAGTCAACACTGGTGAGACTACATCTGGAATAGTGTGTCTAGTTTTGGGCCCCCCACTACAGAAAGGATGTGGACACATTGAAGAGAGTCCAGAGGAGGGTGACAAAAATGGTGAGGGTGTTAGGGGACATGACTTGTTAGGAAAGACAGAGGGAACTGGCTTTGTTTAGTCTATGGAAGAGGAGACTGAGATGGGGACTTAATAGCAGCCTTCAACTACATGAAGGGGGGTTCAACAGAGAATCAAGTTAGACTGTTCTCAGTTGTGGCAGATGACAGAACAAGAAGCAACAGTCTCAAGTTGCAGCAAGGGAAGTTTAGGTTAGATATTAGGAAGAATTTTCTCACTAGGAGGGTAGTAAAACCTTGGAACAGTTTACCCAGAGATGTGGTGGACGCTCCATCCTTGAGGATTTTCAAAACCTGGCTAGACCTAGCTTTAGCTGGGATGATC
>NW_017729029.1:62280513-62286363 GCF_001723915.1 Gavialis gangeticus
CTTGGAACAGTTTACCCAGAGATGTGGTGGACGCTCCATCCTTGAGGATTTTCAAAACCTGGCTAGACCTAGCTTTAGCTGGGATGATCTATTTGGGGATGGTCTTGCTTTGAGCAGAGAGTTGGGCTAGATGATCTCCTGAGGTCCCCTCCAACCCTAATTTTTTTATGATTTTATGATAATAAAGTGGTTAGGGCACCAAACTAGGATGTAGGAGACCCAGGCCCAAATGTCTGTTCTGAATCAAGAAACCACTGGACTGAATTTACCAGAATTTTCCTCCTGATCCTTAGAAACAGCATGACAACTGGGGCTTTGTGAAGTTTTGGTTGCTTATTCGATTTGGAGGAGATTCAACCTAATTTGGTGACTGAATCTCCAAATCCAAATTCAATCAGGAGGCCCATTATTGTCTCTGAATTGAATCAGAAGCCTCCGATACCATTCAGATAGTGTGGCAGGGCATTGGTAGTGCCTGCCACTTTAAGGGTAGAGTCAAGCAACCAGCAGGTACTTGATTGTGGCAGCCATTTTAAAACTTTGGCTGCCTATATAAACAGAGCAGTTTGCTAGTGGCAGGCCAGGCAGAAACATTGCCTGGCTGAACTGCTGCATCTTGCAGGTAGGAGCAGGAAGCTCTTGGTCCTGGGCACGACCTAAAACTGCACCCTGCTGGGGATGGGTAGCCTGGTGGGGTGTCTGGTGGTGCAGGAGTCCCCAGGAAATGCCAGGTTAGTTATCACCCTGGTGAAAGGTGAATAGGGGTACCTTAACCCCAGCCCCCATCTTTGGGTGGGTTTTGGAGGCAGCTGGGAGAGTAAGGGGGCCAAGTATGCTCATGTGTAGGTGCCTGAGCCCAGCAGGGATGAAAGATCCCAGAGACGCCAGAGTGGGTAGTGTGAAGAACATTGGGAGTAGGGCTGAAGTGTGAGTAGGCCTGAATGGCTGTGCATGTGATGGCGCTGAGTAGGGCTGAAGTTGTAGTTGGCCTGAAGGACAGTTCAAGGGGCATGCTGAGTAGGGTCAAATGGGAGTAAACTTGAAGGATAGCACAAGGGCCAGTCCCATGAGAAGTTGTACCCAGTGAGGAACTTGGGGCAGAATTAGCCCAAGGTTTGGCATAAGGCCAGACCAGGTAGACTAGGGGAACTCGTGGGAACCGAAGGGCCTGCATGGCAAGGCCAGTATGGGAGTAGCAAAGCCTGATGTTCCAAGAGGGGCTGCTTAAGGAGGAGCACAGGCATTGGAGTGTGGCCTAGTAATGGGCGGTATGCCAGAGGCCCCAGTGAAGGAGGGGCAGAGTGGAAGATGCCTCCTGTGAGAGGGGAGGTGGTGTGAATGTGTATGTGTGTGGAGCCCACCTTTGGACTCAGTTTGCTCCGGTCTCAGACTGAGAGTAATATTAATCTGGATGCTATCTGCGAGGCATGGGTTGCAGTGTAGGGGAGGTTTGGAGCAGCAGATAGCACCCCCTGGCATCAAGGCAGTAATTTGCAGTCTCCCACACATACCGTCCGTATATAAGAACAGCAAAGTTGTGGTAGGAGAGACTGGGCATATTGCCCCATAGAGACATGTAGGTGGGCTGACATGAGGTACCCCCTGTCACAGAGATTTGGGGAGATATGATGATTTGGACACAGACACAGCTTTATATGTTTTTTTTCTACGTACCTCAAGGTACCAGGTTGCTCATGAATGCTGAGATGGGGGGTGGGGATGGAGCATCCCACAGGAGTGTGGAGGGGTCCCCAGCGTGCTCAACAGCTGATCCAAAAGTGAACCAGAAGCACTTCTGGTCAACTTCTGGGCTCGCCAAAGAGTGCATGGGCCCCCTGTCCCCTGGCATGGTGACTTGTGCCTTCTGGGTCTGGGGGGCACCTGAAGTCCCCCAGTGGCTGATCAAAAAGGCTGGGGGGGGCGCGTGCGGCGGTGTCCCCCACGCACTTAGTGGTGGATCCGGAAGAAGACTGGTAGTAATTCCAGTCCACTTCCAGGTCTGCTGCCGAGCACACGGGGTACCCCCCATGCTCCTGTGGGATGCTCCACCTGTCCCACCATCTCAGCATTTACAAGCTGCTCCTGGTACCTTGAGGTATGTAGAAAAACTTTTAAAGCTGTATCTCTGGCCAAATCACTGCTTCTTTGAATAAGACTCATATCTTTAGATTCGGATTTGGCCGGATCGGATTGGGACAGTGATTGGAATTAGCGAATTGAATCACTGTCCCCCAAATTGGGCCGAATCCGAATCCAAATTGAATAAAGCCCGCTTTGCACACCCCTGACAACATTTTCATTCAAAAATGCATTTCAGGGAATATGTTATGTTGTAACAGTTATTGTTTTCTGAGACATTTAATTGAGAAATTCCTAACCTTCCTACTATTTTGAGGAATAGCCTGATTTTAAAATGATCATAACTGGCCAGAACACACCACAAGTTTGACACAAGTGATTTCAACCAAAGAGTATACCTGTAAATTTTGACTCCTAAGAATGTGAAGTTATTATAACAGTTATTGCAAAGCATATGAAAAAAGTTTTTCCAGGTATTGAAAATACTGCTGGTTCTAAATTCCCTTCTGATAATTTATAGCTGACTAAATTTCCTTCTTTCTCTGAGATAATGGGAAAGACATTTTGAGAATTATCCTTGATATAGACAGATGTATTATTGTTCAAAACTTATCTTGAATGCTACCTTTAATTTCCAGAAATATATAGGGCCCAGTGTATTAACAATTGCAGATATCACCCACAACAGTTTTCCAGAGCTGCAAGAATCTAGGCTGTGGTAATATGCATATTTAAATGCTTCTGAATTGGTGGGTTGGTTAAATGACCCATTATGTACACATGCTGCCAAGATACACTGACTACCTAGCCTCAAGAAGCTTGTTTTTAACAAACATCATGCATACTAGTGAATTTTACTCCTGAAAAAAGGAAATTAAGTTTTCTCCATTAATTTTGTGAAAATCAATAAATCCTTTTATTCATTCATGTTATTGAAGAACAGTCACTCCAAGTCTACATTTGGATACAGTTCTCTAGAAATGATGCCATTCTACTTAATGTGAATTAAGCATGCAATACATAGTTTACAAGTGGTTTAAGCAGTGGCAGTACTTTTTTGGCAGACTTCAGTTTCTTTTTATAAATATGAACCAAAGTTCATGTGAGCTGTCATAAGAAATGCAGAAATCCAGTAATTAAGTCAGCAGTGACTGGTTCAAAGTAGGTTGGAGCTTTTGAGAATGAACCTTCTGTTTGTGCAAGCTCATATCTAGTTTACCTTTAAAACCCACCTATCCTCACTCCAGATCTGTATCTAACCCACTCTGATGTTACCATAAGGGACTGCTTTACTAAAGATCAGGCTACAGGCCTCTAGCAGAATTTACTGAGAGATTAATTCAGAAAGGGTAGTTGCTACATTAGGTATTGCATCATTAAGTGCAGTCCCCAAGATAATGATCTAATTTAGGAGGTTCCTTGCTTATACACTTTGATATATATTTTGTACCTAAACATATGCATATACATGCATAAGAACAGGAGTTTTTCAGAACGGAGTACTAGGAGGATAAAGACTGCATTTGAAATTGCTTCCTTTTAAGTAGGCCTTGCTTATTTATTAATGGACACCTTGTTTTGAAGGCTGAACATCAGACTGAGGTACTCTCAGAGGGCCTTGTATGTTACACTTGGGACATGTTAACTGCACTTAAAATGCTAGCATCCATGCGTTCAAGCAGTGAAACGTGCTGTTTTGTATCTTTTTTTCAGGTGGTATTAAGTAGCATGGTTCAGCTATTGTGGGATTGCTCCACAAAAATAATATGAATGGCTCCAGTGTGGTCCCAGGCCTGAGACCAACAAACAGTGATCAATATTAAAACATATTGTAAGTGTCTCATGTGACAAGGCTGTCAAGAAATTTACCACACACCCCAAACCTAATTACAGGAGCCACAAAAACTTCTCAGGGAAGCAGTAGAACGTGCACTTTAGCTGGACCCAGCTGTAGAGTAGGAATAAACATTTTTAATAGTTGAAGCAAAAAGTATTTATCATGTTTTCTGCTTATACATGTGCTCTGCACAATTAAATGTCTGATATCACTGCTATTTTTATTTGAGCTGAATGGTCAGCTCGGCTATAGTGAAGGGCTTACAATTTAATCATAACTGAAATTCAGGAGTAAAGGGAATGTACAAGAAAAGCATAAAGAGAGAATACATGTTTACCAACATGCAAAAGATAGTCCACATTTGTCCTAAGTTCATCACTCAGCCTTGGAGGATATGATAGCCAGTGACCTTTATCAACATTAGTGACAATTAAGGAACATGTGGAGCTAATTTGAGATGCCAACCAAGATAGGAACATTTTAATAAGCTGTGCAAATACCTGTGCTGTTTCTCATGGAACCAAGATATTTTTCAGTAGTCCTGTATTATTTTTTCCCTTTCAGTCATTTAACTGTTGTAGCGTTGATAATAGGGGGTCATAGTTGTAGTTCAAGTTTGAAAGAATGGATCTAAGAAAACTTCTTTTCCTGCCATTTCTAGATATTCCCAATACCCAAATTCTGTGAACTTGTTCACAGCTAAGTATTCAAGTAAAGGTTGTTTAGAAATCCCAGGGAAAATATTTAAAACTTTTTTTTTCTGTTAAAATTTGAATATTGCAGTTTTATAGTTGTAGTCTTAAGCAAAGTGCTACAAACCCAGCGTGCTTTTCATGCATCTTCCTCAAATACATTTGCTTGCTTATGATGGGTTTCTTGCATTAATTCATATCCTACATAATATACATAAAAAGCCTACTCAATACACAAATTATTGATTATTAAGGATGGCACTTTCAAATATTCCTAAATCACTTAGGTTTCTAGCTCCCATTGCTTTCAAGTCAATGGGACACAAAACCCAAACTCTGAGGCACCTATTGAAATTTTTAATATATTGATTTGAATCTCATGTTATGGACATCCTTTCATTTGACAGGAAATTCATGTGGTAAGGAATTTATGGTAAGAAATGACCAGACTGCTCCTAAATATGAATTTGACAGAGAAATATTAGTTTCATTTGTCAGAAGCCCATATTCTAAAACTGGAATAGTTTGAATAACAGTACATTCCAGTACTGTTACTATCAATTTTATTAAGCTGTAGCTGATGTTTATCTTCCATAAAAACTAGAGACCGGGGAGTTTGCATGCAAGTCATTTTGTGAGGTAGTGTTAAGTTTTTGCTGCTCCTTGAACGTAAGAAAATAAGCCAAGAAAAGTCAGGTATAGAAGGAATATGTTTCTGAAATATTATGTCACATTATTTCAAAGCTTGCTAACCTTAAGACAAATTAGGCAATTGCTTCTTTGAGACTTAAATCTTAAAAAAATACTGGAATAAATGATCGTGAATTTGAAGATGGGATTTCATTAACATTTAAGGAAAAATTAATGTAACATCACTCAGAATGTATAGGCAACAAATAAGAAACAAGATAAACCTCCTGCACCAGACTTAATATGGATAAGAACAGAATGATTTTGGTGAAAGTCTTCATTCTCTCTTGAGAAAAGAACATGGGAGAAGCAGAAGAGAAGCAAAATTCCCTAAATTTCATTATTATTGTCAAGTAAATCTATTCTAGAAAGATCTCCAAATCTGAATTGAATCAGGAGACCAATAAAAAGGTCTGAATTGATGCAAAGCTCTCTGAATCGATTCGGAAAAGATTCAGAGAGCTTTGCAGATTCAGGCAGTCTCCACTCACTGCTGCAGGGAGCCGGACTCGGACTCCATGCTGGTAAGTAGGGGGCAGGGGAGGGGGGCTG
>NW_017729029.1:62286789-62287554 GCF_001723915.1 Gavialis gangeticus
CAAGGAACAAAGAGACATAGAGAAAAGTATCTATTTTCGCTACAAAATTGGCCAAATCCAAATCCAAAGTGCATACTAGCCACTTCGCACAGACGTAATACTTACAGAAAACAAAGCTGTCACTAAGAAATACTCACGCAAATGTTTCTAAACTCCAATGCATCACTACTAACCTAGACAAGAGGTTAATTCACTGTATTGGAGGCAGTTTAGTGACTTTATAGGTCTGACATGCTAGCAAAATATGCTACTGCTAAAAATGAAAATGCAGAGGAAAAGACTGACAACTGATAGATATTTGTCCTTAAATAGTTCAGAGCCACTCAAAACTGCCATGATTCTTTAATTCTGTCTCAAAGCATTATGTAAAAATGTAATTGACATGTGAAAGAAATGGTACTAGGATAGTCAAACATACTAAACAGACCTTTTTTTTTCAAATAGTCGCTAAAGAGAAAATAGAATTTTATCTGGGATAATGGAAAATATCAAAAAGTCTCCTACACTTAAAACGCGGCATAATAATTGAACATAGAACTAATATACTGTGGGCATGTCTACACCTGCACTTTAATAGTTTTATAGTTTCATAGATTTAGGGTCGGAAGGGACCTAGTAGATCTTCTAGCCCGACCCCCCGCCAGGGCGGGAGAACAACAAAACCCCAAAACAAAAACGGGACTCAAATGAGTCCAGCCAGGTAGGCATCCAGCCTCTTCTTAAAGACCCCCAGGGTAGGGGCCAGCACCACTTCCCTTGGAAGTT
>NW_017729029.1:62288276-62298694 GCF_001723915.1 Gavialis gangeticus
CACAGCAGGGAAGTCCCGGTCCCTGCACAAGAAAACGGAGGTGAAGAATTGGTTAAAGAGGTCCGCTTTCTCCTCTGATGCAACCACCAGATTGCCCAGTGTATCCTGCAGGGGTCCCACATTACCCGGCGCCTTCTTCATCCTCCCAATATATTTGAAAAAGGACTTAAAGCATCACAAAAGTGTGCTTTTATTAATGTGCATTAAAATAGGCTAATGTGCCTTTTTCTAGTACCTCACAATGGAGGTACTAAATTTAATGCACATTAGCAAAAGTGCATTAATGAACATGTAGATGCATCCTGTATGATATAAGTCAATGAACCACAAATGAAAGTTTCAAAGTTTGCAAAAGTAGATTATTGTTATTGTCAGAGCCAGAGCTTGTTAAAATTTTTGGAGTCTGAATTTTAACAAACATTATCATGATTTTACATTTCAGTGGGAAGAACATAGAAGAAATGCAGGTGACACATCTGCAATGTTTTCCAGCATTTTACACTAAATATACTATAGTGAATACAGGAGACAAATGTTTCTGAAAATCCTTTGGCTGGCTCTAATTAACCAGCTTAATTTATGGACCATCTCCCAATTACCAACTTCTATAGTCTAAATAAGGGAGTATCTGTAAATTATAACGTCTAATACTACATCTACTGAGTACCTATAAAAATGATTCCATACTTTTAGGTAGGTATTCAAATGCTTGTCGATAGAATTGCATATGTTTGGCTTCATATTTAATTTCAACTTTTATCTCATAATCATTTGGCCAGATTGTATGCCTATCTTTTGTAGGACTTACTTCCTTTAGAGTATTTTTAACTGCAAACTCCTCAATTAAGGGACTGTTTCTGGGTTTTTAGTGTGAGGTATGTTACCTTGACTCTGGTTGAAACAATAATTGTAGCATTTACTATATAATTTCCCCTTTTTTTAACAAAAACAACTCCTTTTTAATTTTTTTCCCTTCATTGATGGATTTAAAAAATTCTGATAAAGGACTTTGATATGGCTAGATTAGAGTACAAGTGTAGACCAAATTTTTAGTTTACATAAATGTCTAAAAGTTCTCATACTTACTGAAATTCAAATTGAATTATGAGCCACTAGGAGATTCTTCCATCTCTTCTAATTTTGTTTAAAATATGAGTTTGAATTTGGCCTTATTTCTAAAAATGTTGATCTTAAATTATGCTATAAATAGTTTAATGACTTGTCTCCAAGACATTTCCAAGTTAATTTTTCTTGATGACTCCATCAACAAGTTTAGGACTCTCGATGACATGACCACATGAAATTTCTGAGGGAAAATCACATGCTTTAAATAAATCTGTATTTTTGACATAAAAGAAATGAGTTATTTTATAAATTGATGGAGGAAAGCTTGTATCACTCATCATGATGGAAAAAGAAATAAAATACCATTTTACTTCTTTGTCTTAACCATTTTTCTAGTTGGAGTATATATAACCTGTTCTTTTAGTATCATAATTCTTCAACAACCCGTATACTCTCTTTAAAAAAACTCTTGCTCTAAAGAAAATGGATGCAGGATATCTCTCACCACGGTAGCAAAATTAAATGAGACAGGTTGAAGTAATTTTGGTTTATTAATTCTAGTAATTTTCTACCTGCCTGCTTTTAAGAGTTATGTAGCTTCTCATTGAACATAGTTCTTCAGTGTCTAGGTTTCAATTCTTCTTCCAAGAGTCTTGTGACATATGCCTGTGGGCACAACCATCTTTCATATTTATAATGACTAGTGACTAGTATAAGTACTTCTTTTCTATACAGGCTTAAAAGGTTGTAGGTTTATCTACAGTGAAGTATGTAGTCAGAGTCCAGATCATGAGCATGAATGCACATGTGAACAAAAACTTCCTTGAAGTGTTTATGCTGCATAGATTTTTTTTTTCAGTACATACTGGTGCCTTACTAACTAGAACCACTCTAGGAATTGATTCAATATGCATTGTGGGATATTCCATCTGTACTTCTTGGAGCCTTGTGTAGAAATATATGTGGAAGGATTTAGTGCCTATATCCCTGTGTTTGGCTGTATAGCTTGGGTTTTCTTATTTGTTTTTTTGCATGGAGTAGCTCAGACACTACTACTTTCCATTTGTGGCTCTGGGGCCCTGGACCCAGGAGCTGGTTCACTGAGCACTGAAGCTTTCTGATATTGGAGACAGGCTCATTGTTCTGCAACAGCTGTGTACTCAGAGCAGGTCCCACCTGCCAGCACAGCTAACACTTGGAAATGGGGTCTAAAGGCTGCCCTGGTTTAAAAGTGTCTTCCAATCACAATCTTATATGAGAAACAGTGGACAGCTGCGGTCAGGAGGTAGTTTGTCTGATACACCAACACAGCTATAAAGTTGTCCCTTTACCCCACTGACAGCCTATTTCAGTAGATCTATTTACATTAATAAAGAGAACAAGATTTGGCTTATAATGAATGGCATATTTCTTCAAGTACATACTTGTCACATATGAATACACTTGATGAAGACAGAGGATTTATAGAACAATCTAACAATGGTAATAGTAAAAAAGGATATGGAACAATGTTATATGTGTTGAGAGAGGACTTTTCAGCTAATCAGAAAGTTCTTAATGGAATCTGTTGGGATATAGACAGCTTATATTAAATAGGGGTATTCATTTGCAAATGTGACTGAAAGGGGGAAAGGAAATCACTGGATGTGTCTACATGTGCTCCCGACTGCTCAGTTGTTACTGTGCAGTCATTTAATACTTGCTAAATGACTAAATGACTGCACAGTAACCTCCATTACTGCGCAGTCCCGGCAGTGTATAGATCATTTCTGACCCTACTGTGTGCGGCAGCGTTGGCATCACGGTTCGTGCCCCCCAACACTGTGTCGCTGTAGTGATTAGCTACAGTGATGTAGCATCTTGTATAGTCATACCCACTGTGACTTGAAGGAAAAGAGAGATAAATGGAGGTTGCCAAATACAGAAAACTGTTCTTGGCTTATCCTACCTTTTAATGATGCCAGAAGCATCAGGAGTTCACTATATTTGTCAGTTGTGCTTTCTAATATCTTTGCCCTACTTAAAGTAACCATGTGGCAAAAAAAGAGTTTTAATATATCTTATGTTCACAGTCTTATCACAATATGAACATATACATTAGATTAAAGAAATAGGATGGCTTTCTGCTCACAGTTAAATGGATAGAAAGCAAAAGTAACTTAACACAATTTTGTAGTTATTCTTGATTCAACCTGATTTAGATATGAGCAGGATTTTATGTGTAAGCAGTCTTCTGCTTTATAGTCATAGCCTTTCAAACGTGCTAGCTTTCTATATGAGATTTTACTTTTGTTTTATATTCTACTTTAAACCTTTAGCTGTATTTGACTTCCTGATATTATTGCAAGACAAAAGATGAATGATTTTATTCAGAAAGTACTAAGAAATATGTATTAGCTGGTGAAGCAATTTTCAGACTCCTAGCATGAATTTAAGTCAGCCTATAGAATCCCATTTTTCACCCCAAATTTTTACCTAATGACACCCATCCTTCTGAAAACCAAAGAACATGTGCTTTTAGTAGTCTAGTGCAGGGAGGACAAGGGAAAACCTTCCCCTAGAGAAACACAACCTACTGTTTCCTGTTGACTCCAGCCAAACAAACTATGGGGAGTATGAAGGGGTCTTAGGAATGCAGCAGCTCTTAGAAGAGCAGAGATTCCCCACTGTAACTGTAAGCAACTACCATAGAGCAGATGAGTGTCTCAGCTGCTATCTCCACCTTCTGGTTCTTCACACCTCTTGGACAGTGTTGATGTTGCCAAAAACAAAACACACTTAAATGCAGTGGGGAAATCCTAGCTCCTTTGAAAAAAAATGCAACTGATTTTAGCAAGGCCAGAGTTTGGCTAAGTTGATTCAGCCCCCAGAGAGTTCCTCATGTTTGTATGGGATCCTACTGTGGAGCAGAGCTATCACAAATGTTCATGACATCCATTTCTCAGGCATTGGCAAATGACCTAAAGTATTCTGGAGTTGTCTTATCTATAAGAACAGATATTGGCTGCTGACCTAAGCCTTTATACTTGCACCCACCAGTCTCAAGACTGGAGAGCCACAAACATGTCTAAAAATGCCACTTCACTGTGCCTCACCATGGCTTTCATTCAGCACATCTCAGTTTATCCAAAGGATCTGGACAATACCTCTTAAAATTGCACAAGCATTTATAAATGACTTCTTAAATGAGTTATGTTACATAGATAATTCATGAATATGTGAGGTGATATAAATGTTTTATAAGCAGTCATTTGGGGATGACCTTATATTACTCAGGATTGGCAAAACCATGAGTCGGTCATATGGCCGTCCTAAACTCACCCTAATAAAACCTTTTGCTACACCACACCACCAAAACAAAGTGTCATTAGAGAAACATGCTTATAAAATTGGTTAGTTACAGGACTAAACCCAGGCTAACTCATATGACTTTCTAAGACTTCTGCCTACTGGAAGGCTATGGATAATTGTTCTGGAGTACTACAAGAAAAACGGTTGCTGGCTTCTGATGAGAACTTGAATGGGGTCTGATTTCTCTTGAAACATGTATTGGAGACTTGTATATATGGCTTCTAAATGCTGTCATGCTTTTGAAAGCAGAAGTTAGGTTCCTAAGTCACTTAGGTGGTTTTAATAAGTTTCCAAGTTTTACTTTAATTTTTATTACCTTCCCTGATGTATATTTTTTGTTCTCTGTACTTTTTACTATTTTATCTTGAGTCATCTTCATCTTACTTTTTATTAAATATTCTCAGTATGCTTGCTCAGGTTATTTCTCATGTTTTTATTCCAACAGCATAGTTGTTAACGTGCTATTGTTCATTCACGTCAGAAGAGTGACAAATGTTGATTTGAGATGTTTGGTTGTACATGAGGAAGAAAAATTGTGTTAAAAATTTTGCATATAGTGTTACCTAAATGGGCATGAATATTTTTTTTTGTGAAAAGGTTGTTCTGTTCATTTCAGTGCATAGTTTATTTGTAGCCATGTTTTTGTTCTCTTACCCCAGATAAATGGAGGGTCCTTTGTTCCTTTTTTCATTTTATTCTCTGTGATTCTCCCTTCCTAATAGACTTTTTTGTATTTTCTTCTTTGTAAAAATCTGGTTGAAGATTTTATTTTGACTGATACTGAATGATCATACTTTTATCATACTGAATGATTAAAAAAAAATTCACATATATCTAATTCATTTAATCCCAAACACTCGCACAGTAATTCACACCAATATTCATAACAAAATCAGTTAAATTCATTCACCCCTGGGAACAAAGGCAGGAGTCAGCTCTACATTGCACAACAGTAGAAATTTGGGACAATGACAAAAGTGCAAATCGTAATGGGGAGATGGGGTTTTTAATGTGAATGAAGAGAAAACAAAACCTCATGTCTTCAAGGTTTTTTTCCCCTAAAAGATCCATTCACAGAAGAATTTATAACACTCAGTTAATCTCCTCCTGAATGATGAAAATACAAAAGTCTGAATTAGCTATAACATTTGAACCTGTGGTGCCAGGGAGTCTTAAGATTTTTGCACGCATCTCTCCCTTTCCTGAATTTTTCTTCTTTTTTTATGTAGTACCTCTTTTAGTTGTACTTAAAATTTCCTATTTTTTCTGCCAAAGGTTTTGGCAGCCTCTAGGATGATTTTAAGGCCAGAGTGATTCCACATTTAATTGTGAATTTGCTGTGTCTCTCCTTTTTTTTGGTTCCAGTCAAATGATCGATCTCCCTGATTTTTATTTCCATTTTAGTTTCTCCAATAAGTGTTAGAAATTGAGCAGACATAGACATTTGTATGTTGTGATAAAAGATTTTTCCATTAGTCTGCTTAGATTACTGCATAAGTGTTGACCTTGTCATAAAATATTTTTATTCCAGAAGTGTGCGAAAGCCATCATGCTCCGTGACCCATATTGCAGAGTAATCTATAATGTATATATGAGAAACTGGCAGAACAATTTAGATTATACTGGCCAGCGATAGCTCAAGTAAGTACCCATTGTATATGAATGAAAGATAAAACAAAAATGAAGAGACAATTGTTATGATCTCATTAACAGACACATTCCCAAACTTCAAACCTCAACTACTCATAAAAATTGGCTAATCTCACAGATTTCAAAACTCTACCAGTGATAAAAAAAAAAATGGCTAATCTCATAGATTTGGCAGAAGCTGGTACTTCTGGTGATAAAGTCCAAGGATTAGATAAAAGTTTATTGCTCATCAGCTGGAGGTTATAGTGTTTGTGTGACCAATAGGGGGGTTCCAAAAGAAGAAGCAGGACGTTGCACATCACAGCATTTGCTCTCTTGAAAGGTTTATGTTTTAAACAGGGCCTTAACAGGTCTCTCTGCAGGAGAAGGCGGATGTTTTTCTTTTGCAAGTTATTACTCAGGTAGTGTAATTGGGAAGGTGGAGTACAGGACAGCTTAAAATATGTGTTTACCAGGAATATAAGAACTGGCAATGTTTTCCAGTGCTCTTCCTCAACTCTCTATGATATGCCAAAATTACTCAATGTCATGTATGTAGTGTTTAGTAAATAAAACGTGCAATATAGGCAATGATTCAAATCTTCCTCTCTAGTAAGTGGTTAGGGCATTAGTTTAGGACTTAGGAGATTTTACTTTATGTCTATGATTCTCCATAAACTTCCTATCATCTTACCTTGAGTAAGTGACCTTGTTACACCCACAATGGGACTTAGGTGTTTCAATGACTTGTTGTCCAGTGGAAAATTTAATTCCAAGTTAAAGAACAGGGCTCAAATCCAAAAAAGATATTTAGGTACCTAACTCAATGGGAGGTTCAACACCTAAATGCTTTGCTACAATGCATGGGGAGAATAAGGTGCCTAAGGATGCTATTCAAGGAAGATGACAAGAAAAATGGAAAGAGAACTAATAGGACATGTTGAGAAATTATGTTTCAGAAAATGGACCTAAGGCCCACCTCTCAAAGATGGCATGGCATTTCGGCTGGAAGGAGTGAGCTATCTTTGTTCAGTATTCATAACTAAGAACGCTTTCCTGGTATTAGGTGCCTTTTTTTAGATAAAATTAGAGAGAGAAACATATCCAAGAACCTCAGATTAGGTAATTAGTTGGGATATGGAAGAAGAAGAATTGAGATCTTTGATAAGATGACGATTTAGTTCTACAAGGAAGAAGAGATCCAAAGAATAGTCCAAGAGGTAATCATTCTAAAAAAGCTTTTTGGTTAAGTCATTTTCTTAGCACATGGGAGGCCTAGGGTTGGATCCCTATTCTAAATCAAGCAGAATAGAGATCTATGAATGTCTCCCACCTCGCTTTTTTAACTTGAAGAGATTGTGGGAGCTTGAAAACGAGTCTGTAACCTTCTAGGCAAGTGCCCTAGTCTCTGGGTTAATGAGAAAATAGGAAACACACACCATATCCTTGTCTTGTCTCATACTATCTTTGTGGGAGGGATTTGACCCAGTAGACATCCTATGAGACTATCTACAGAACCAGGTGAAGTAATGCATGAGTAATGCAGTGGAGCTTAAGTACGAGATAGGCTGCTGAGAAACTTGGCAGCATTGGCACCTATGCCATTTTGCACATGCCCTCTAACAGCAACTTAGATGGGAGCTGATTTGGGGTTTTGAAGAGCCTGGTGGCATCCACATTATTGTCTCATATCATTCAAATGGTAATTTGGTACCTAAATCTCTTTGTAGAGTTAGTCCTTCAGTTTTGCTGAGCCTGGGTAGACAATCTGTTAGTGAAGATAACAGCACATCTGTACCATACAGCGATCTTGCCAGGATAATAAGTAAATTAAAGATTAAGCACTCGGGGACTTTTACACATGGTCTTGGTGGGGGCCCAGGGAAGGGAGAAGCAGCACTTTAATTAGAGTGGTTCTGAGACCCACTCTAATTAAAGCACAGCAACATTTCATGCATTAGTATCTCTGCACTTTAAAATGATGGTGGGGGCACTTGAACTAAAGCTCATTCAGTGAGCTTTAGTTCAAACACCCCTGCAGCTATTTTGAAGCACAGGGGTGTTGATACACAAGACACAGGAGGCTGCTGGAGTGTGGTAAATGCCACACTCCAGCTGACTTGATTAATGTAGTCTTCTCTGACATCCTGTAATTACAGTGCATCGGAGCAGCCTCCACACTTGTGTACAGGCACCCTCAGACACTACACTAGGATAGCTATATGTTCTTTAGATAATGGCGTCAATAAGTACTCTGCAGTATAAGGTAGTGGATTACTTTGGTATGTATTTTGATGGATTCCACTGGATTCTAGATATATATTGAAGAAAGCAAGAAGAGAGCTGCATCCAATTTTTATTTTTTCATCACAGCAATACAGGCCCAACTCTGAAAGCTACCCTTGAGTTCTTACAGTGGGTTAACTTCAATAACCTTTTGTTTAAGTAAAGACATAGCACCTAGTTGTTTCAGTGACTTCTTGACAACAGTATGGCTGTAGCATTACTGAGATCTATTTTTAATTATATCAGGCGTGTAACTAACTTTAGCTCTATCTTGCACTGAAACATACTTTTTTAGACTTTGCTTCCAAGTGAAAATGTACAAAGCAAGAAAATGTGCTAAATTATAAGGAAAGAGGATGTGGCTGATAAATACTTCACTCAGATAACATTTAATTCTGCTCACATCAAAATCAATGACAAAATGTGCATTGATTTTTATTGGAGCAGAATCAGGCCAAAATAATTAATGATAGTGCATTGTCTATCAATCTTTAAGCCAAATTAATTGCTGAAGATCAGGCCTAAAAGGCAGATCTATCATGTTTCAAATTAATTTGGTCTGCAATGGCAACACTTAATTGCTGAAGAAAATCTTAATATAGCTTCATTGTTCCTTAGACTATCTATGGTGTTCAGAAATCAGTCCAGAATTCTTACATAAGGGGAGTAGTTATCCCAAATGCCTGCAAGGCACTGAACACCTTCAGCTAATGTTAATGAAAACTGATGGCTCCAGGACCCTGTAAGATTAGGCTCCATGTGAGTAAAGCTTATGTAGGATCAAACCTATCACTCATAAGTGCTAGTGTGGGATTTGGAAACTATGAAAAGAATGAACTTTTTGCTCTTTTATTGACTGGACATGGACTTTTGAGAGACTGTTATCAGCCTATAAAATTCAGCCAGATAAACTTCACAGAAGAACATAAGCATTGTTACTATTATTATTATCTCTGTTCTACCTACACACAAACAGAATATGCTTATTATTTGACATAGAGTTTCAATTAATATACAAAACAAAGATTATTTTATCTAGTTAACCTACGTGTCTCTCCTAATAAGTGCATCATTGACCATTTAGACAAGGTTGTAAAGCACAATACTAAGGTACTAGCTCTCCATAACCAGAGTATTTTTTTAGAAATAATAAAGAGAGAGAAAGGAAAGGGTTCTTTAAATATTCTGCTTTTCATGGATTGTGTCAACACTGTCTTCAATGGAAACTCCTTTTTTAGGATGCTAAGTCCAGTAAGAAATGAATGGAAGCATTAGCAGCTTCAACTCACAAATTTGTTTTATTACTGCAATGAATAGCTTCGTGTTCAAAATGAAAGTAGTTTTTCTTTATTCCTGTAAGTTACTGGCAATAACACCCTCTGAGAGAATAGATGTTTTTTTTCCTCAAAGATTTTTTTTTTTTAAGCAAAGATGCTCTAAATTATTTTTATTTCTTCTTGAAAACCACTGGCATTTTATAACTTTATAGCAAAAAAAAAAAAATCTGGGCTGAGGCAGCTGTGCTGTATTGTTTTTTTTTTTTCTTTGCTTCACGAGAGAGCAAATAAAATGTATAGAGTATATGTATTACAGGGTATTGGGCCAAATCCTGTACAAAGCATGTAGGGCTTTCATGGATAATAGATGTATAGTGAGCTGCCATGCCTTGCAAAGATATTGAACTGTCATGAACTTCCCAAAAGGAGAAAGAAAAATTCTAGGGTAGGGAATAGAGTTGCTAGACAACAGTGAGGTCAAGTCAATGAGTATAGCTGCTGAGAACTCAGTGGGCACATCTAGATGTGCGCCTAATTGTACAGTTGTTACTGTGCATTTAGTACAAAAGCAAGTACTAAATGACTGTGCAGTAACCACTGTTACTGCACAGTCCTGGTGGTGAATGGATCATTTCTGACCCTAGTGTACATTAGTGCTGGCATCACAGTTTGTGCCTGCCAGCATACCAGTGAGCTACATTGCTGTAGCTTATTGCTACAGTGAAGTAGTGTTTTGTATAGATGTACCCAGTAGCAACTTGAGTAATATATCTATAGAATCATAGAATCAATGAGTCAGAAGGGACCTAG
>NW_017729029.1:62300144-62302309 GCF_001723915.1 Gavialis gangeticus
CTCAGCACCCGCAGATGAAGGTCATCTGGGCCCACCGACTTCGTACATCTAAGCCCTCCAGATAATCTTTAACTAGGTCTGAACTATGGATGAAAGCAAAATGTTTTCTTTTTCCAATTTAGCCTGACTTCCTCAACTGAATAAGCATAATGTTAATTCTCTCCCTCAGTTGTCTTTGGGTGCTTTTACCACCCCTGAATGTAATTCAATATTTTCATCCCTACTTCTCCTTTTTTTTATGGTGATATTAACAGGAATGTTATGATATTCATTAAAGATTGTGACTCAGGTGCTACATTGACATGGGCCAGAAAAGTACTACTGGTAAAAATGGGGAAACTGAGGCATAGGGGAGCAACATAATGGGGACTTTCTCCAGGCTATGATGAGTTAGTGACAGAGCTGGAAAAGGAACACAGAAGTCCTTTGGAAAGGAAATGAAGTTGTATATTTTTCCTTACCATCATAGGTGCATAAGTAGTTTCATTCACTAACCTGTCCATTCTTTGAATATGACACAATTCAGACTCAAACCATGTCACTTCCTACTTCAAGTCATACATAGTATACCCCTACTACTGTAAACTGAAATAAACTGTGTCCATATGGTTGCTGTTCTATGACTTGAGAGAGAGCACAGAATTTTGACTGATATAGACCAGACCAACACATTAAGGAAACATGGAAGCACCCAGACTCATAAACCTTAAAGCTGGCAATAAGTTGAATAATTATTTTTTTTAATGACACAGTCCTGTATGATACAGCAGTGCATGATACATGATACAGGGCTCTCCCCAAACTGGAAAAAAATGTTTTACTATGTAATAAAGCACATTTTTAAATACTACCAGTAGCCAAATATATAAATATTTGAAAAAAATAACAGAGAGGTATTGGTCAAATATGCATTCATTTTCTAGGCTTTTAATGTTCAAGTTTTAAAAAAAGATACAGTTACTACAGTGCTTGTTGTTAATGATCAATATTATCCTTTGATAAAAATGTATACAGTTTGCTGTCATCCATTATACTGCAGTTATGGCACAAATAGAGGAGCAATTTCTCAAACCATCACCCCAGTTAGTCTAGGATTTCAGTCTAGAACTCAATGTCTTGGTTTATCAGTGACACCCTATGTGACTTTAGACAAGGGGCTTTGATATTCTGTCCTCAGTTTCCCATCTGTAAACTGGGGAAAACTTCCTTACTTCAGAAGGATCTTGTGAATATAAATGCATTAAAGAGGCACTGAAGTGCTCCATTATGGGAGCTATTTAAGTGTAAGTATAATACTAGTGATAGACCCTGCCAAATAAACAGCCAAATAGGAAAAATGCCATTACTTGTTTCCCTGGGTTGCAGAGAGTTATAATACCAAAACAAGTTTTGTAAACTAAAAGGTAAGAGCTGGAGGCATATTAAAATAGGTTTGCATAATAAAACACTGGAAGCTTCAAGGTATTTCATAACAGCTGTTAGATGCTAGCAGGATCACTGAGCATTTCTGGACACACATGGGAGCATTCCTGATGCTGAACAATTGCAGGGCTATAGAATATGGACTAGCTGAAGAGGACAAGGTCATGACTCTACTTTCTTCACACTCATTTTAATGCTAGTGAGGAGCAGTCCATGTATGACATACTGTCAAGTGTGAATCACCTAAAGGCTGTTCCATATAAATGCTAACAGCTTATTGCTATTGCCAACTAATGGAGTTACTCCTTTCACTTAAGTGATAGAGCCTTGTACGTGGTCTTGAACATCTTAGATTAGCCAGGAAGGGGGCAATATATAGTCATTCAAGAAATTTTACAGTCGTTCCAAAACTGTAACAGTCTCTCTGTGGATGTAGACAAAAAAGATTTCTTGCCTGCTTACCTTTTCTTTCAGCCCTGTGTAGGAGAAAACCTGGGGCTACAGGTTTTGCAGGATAAGGCTGCAAAGTCTAGCCAGGGAATAGAAAGGCCAATTAAAGTCATCCTCTAAACTGGCAACTGTGTATCTCTCTTAGTGGAGTACTCCCAAGTGTAAACACACTAATTCAGTACTTGAAAAAGTAATATCAACCTTCAAGGAAGAAATGTTATAACCTCTCTTTCAAGGTGAGTCCTTGACACATCCAAAGATTCATAGATTCATAGATTAAGGGTCGGAAGGGA
>NW_017729029.1:62302320-62305370 GCF_001723915.1 Gavialis gangeticus
TCTGGTGGGACTGTGCACCTCCTGAATCAAGTGGAGGCCTTAGTTCCTCCTGCTAAATCAGTGTGATTGTTACCCTTTTCCAATGAAAATGTTCTGTTCATCTAAATATAACTCACATAATATGCCAATTGATTTCATTTTGTACTGCTTCTATATTTGTAACATCATCCTTACCATTTTTATTATTTCATTGCTTTTTGTTCTTAACCCTTTCCTTACTTTTGTGTGCTTGCCTTTCAAATGGTTAGTTGTCATAATGAAATTCTAATATATATTGTGTGTGTGTATATATATATGTATGTGTATGAGAGAGAGAGATTCTTATACATACATGTGCCTGAGATGACTTAATTGAAAATACTTACTCAGCAGGTTCCGTGTGTTTTCAGAACGGTCAAAATATTTACTAAAATGTCACTGTGTTCACTGTACATTTATTGTACATGATATTTTCACTCAAAAACTTGTATAAATATTGGGTAAATTGCATGACTTCCATATCAGATAGATAACTATGGCCAGCCTCACAAAGGTGATTATAATTAGTCTCCTTGTGAGATGGGTACATTTGAGTGCATTACCTCTCCCTTGTTCACAGAAGGTGCAGCTACATTAGATGTTTGCTGTGGAGCTGATTAATTACATCCGCAGTAAGATGTTACCATCTACACATGTGGTGCTATTAGGATGGAGTAAACTAATTAACTCCTCTGTAGGACAGTAGTCCCAGACACAAGTACTATCCTATGGCAGAATTATTTACTCCACTGCAGTGCACATGTAGATACTAATGGGGCTGGCTAGGGCACAAGGGTGCTTCATTGTGGGGACTGCCTGCTGGCACCCAGCCAGCCCCTCTGGAGCACAGTGAGCCAGGTCAGAGCAGCCCTGGACATGCTGCGGTCCCCAGCACATCTGCAAACACGGTGCCTGGGAGCAATAAATGCCAGCACAAACTGCACCAGAGTGTGTCCAGCCACATTAATAGCATGTGTAGACATGCCCAGAGTGAGGAAAGCATGCCTAATACTGTTGTAAAAAGGATGGCAGAGTTTTGAAGGCAACTCTGAGGAATAAAGCTTAACTATGCATTTAGATTTCATTATTATTAGCTATGTTAGCAAAAGACTATACCTGGGAAGAAGGCAAATTTGTGTTATATTTGGTTTATGTACTCTGTTTGCACAAGGGTGGTTTTCTGTTACAGTATTTTCAGTGCTCAGGTACTGCATTGATGGTAAGCTATGGAAAGTCATAGTGGGTACCTATACACATGCCTGATGCCTGCTCTAATTAGATGAGGTCAGATTTCTAATTAGAAGACTCCTGCAGCCTCGGCATCATGTGTATTCAGTATCCCTGCATTTCAAAATGGTGGTGGGGGAGCAGATTGAAGAGACTCAATTAATCAAGCTTTAGTTAAAGCACCCCCACTGCCATTTTGAAGCATGGAATGCTAAATACACAAGGCACTAGTTATTTTAATTAGAGCAGCTCCTGAGATCCACTCTAATTAAAATGCTGCCTTCCCACCCCAGAGCACATGTGAAAATACCCTCTGATAGAGCTTCACATCGAGTGTGAACATCCTGAATATAATTGGGTAGACTGACTCAGTTAACCCAAGTTGCAACAGTTCTGTTGCTTTTGCTTTTATGGGTTCATAGTCCCCTCATTTGAATTGCACTGTGAATGAGAACAGCAAAACCACAGAGTGAGGCCAGGGCTAAGCTACCAAATTTCTGAAAGCCTTTCTATGTGGTAAATCTTGTTAATTGAGTAGAAATGTGGTGATTTCTCTACTTGCAAGCTATTCTAGTTTTTTTACCATTATAATTATTACTATAAAATGCTTTTTCCCAAATGTATAAGTTAAAAGTTGTACCTCACCCAACATTACTGCAGCATTTACTTGCTTGTACTGTAAAATGTATTTCTCTGGGAAACTATATTGGCTTTTTTTTTCCCCCTGCCCCTGCTTGTGCCAAAAACAAAAAAAATATTGCCAAGCTTTCTGTTTTCTTGCTATAAAAAAATCTATTCAGTTCTCTGGTTTTATTTGTGCCACTTGCAACATCACTAGAGAAAAGTCCCAGGCATTCAAAGAAAATTGATGTTCAGAAGGAAAAATGTGTGGCCGTCTATAGACTGATCCCTTGTTCAACTTAAAGCTTGATAAAAATGAGTTAATCCATGGGAATTTAAAATAACTCTGTGTTGTTCTGCATACAACTCTGCTTCTCCTGCATCTAATCTGTTTTCAAGTATAATATCAGATTGATCTTTGAACTGTATTTGGTGGATATAAACTATCATAACTGTGAGCGCAGTATGGCAATTCCACTATGCTTGGTTTAATTTTGGTTCATGTAGTACTAGTAAGAGGCATAAAAATTTAAAGTGTTTTCATCTTCTCAATGTATTAAGTTTGTTTAAACATATGTCGGTTTACTGTCTTTAAAATGTTTTAACCTAGATTTCTCCCTTTTTTCATATTTGTTAAATACTTAAACCTTCCCTCGGCTCCCATGTTACTCCCAAGCACCTATGTTTACTTGGATCAAAGAACCCCAAAGATCTGTAAGCAGATCCAAAGTGTGAGATCCTTAAATTTCACTATTCCCATGTGTACTAACTGGGGAGACCAGAAACTGGTTGGGAGATACCTGGAGAAGGCAAGAGATAGGGAAAGTGTGCATGTTTCATTGATTCTGTCATCCTCAACATTTTGTGAGTGCCACATAGGTATGGGGAAGATTTTCCCTTTTTGTGGTTTAATATAGTGTGAGGTACCTTGGCAATGATGTCACTGTGTCTTATTTCAGTCTAAACATTCAGAGTCCTGTGAAAGTGAATACATTACAATGGCTTCAGTGAAAATAGGGCCACTGTAGTAACTGGAGGCATAGGAATCCTGCCAGTGAAGAGATCAGAAGACTCCTTAATATCTGCAGGTTTAAGCCTGAAACAAATATCTACTGTTCATCTTCTAGGTATCTGCAACAGTCCCACCCTTACATGTTCCCTTTCAGCCTTCTCAGTTTTTCTTC
>NW_017729029.1:62310370-62314306 GCF_001723915.1 Gavialis gangeticus
TTATTTCAGTCTAAACATTCAGAGTCCTGTGAAAGTGAATACATTACAATGGCTTCAGTGAAAATAGGGCCACTGTAGTAACTGGAGGCATAGGAATCCTGCCAGTGAAGAGATCAGAAGACTCCTTAATATCTGCAGGTTTAAGCCTGAAACAAATATCTACTGTTCATCTTCTAGGTATCTGCAACAGTCCCACCCTTACATGTTCCCTTTCAGCCTTCTCAGTTTTTCTTCCAGTTCTTATTTTCCCCATTGTCCTGCTCAGAGTTTCCTAAATCTTGCCTGACCTATTTCTTTCTTCTGACTCCACTTCAGTTGTGTCCAAACAAGAACTAAAACGGAGGCTGGCTGCTTTACCACTTTTGTTTCTTTGTTCAGCTGTTTTGGACTCTTCTAATCATAGCTTTCCTTGATTTCCAAAATACTAGCCTTCTTGAGTCTGTGTGTTATTTCCAGTGCTCTGTAATATTTATCTAGGTTAACCCTGGTAAACTTCCTGTTTGGTCACATGGTTCCATATTGGCATTGGAATCAGTCCTAGAGAGAGAGTGTATGTTATATCTCTCTCTCTATCTGCATGTATATAGATACATAGACATATAGACATATATATGTCTATGTCTATAGATCTATATCTATATATGTGTGTGTGTGTTTATAGATCTATATCTATATATAGATATATATAGATATAGTTGTGCTACTCAGGAGGATATAAATGTCTTTTCCACATATGATTTGAGAATGTTAGTCTCAAGTGAAGCAGAAAGTAGGACAGGGTGGCACCTTAGAGGCAACAACTTAATTTGTCATACGCTATTGTGACAAAGTGGCATCTGATGAAGTTGGTTATTGCCTGTGAAAGCTCATGGTTCTCTGCACCATTTAGTCTCTACTAGTGTTTATACACATGCCCCAGGAGGCATTTTAATTAAGTGCAGCTCCAAGAGCTATGTTAATTAAAAGCACCTGGAGTGTCATATGTATCGGCACCCCCACGCTGAAAAACAGTGGCAGGGCACTTTAAACGAAAGGCTTGTTGAGTGAGCTCTAGCAGACTTGATTTATTGAGTCTGCTATGACATGCTGGAATTACAGCATGTCAGAGCAGGCTCCCTGCATGTGTATAGGCACCTTTAGGGCTCTTATACCTATGCTCTGGCTTGGGGGGGGGGGCACATTTTAATTGGAGTGGCTCTTGGGAGCTGATCTAATTAAAATGCCACAGCATCTTGTGTATTCAGCACCCGGCATTTCAAAATGGTAGCAGGGGCATTTTAACTAAAGCTCATTTGAGCTGCTATTTTGAAATTCAGGAAGCTGAACATGCAAGATGCTGCAGCACCCTGGAGCGTTCTAATTAGAATGCTCCAATACATTTTAATCATCACAGGGCACATGTATAGGTATCTTAAAGGTTCCTGCTTACCCTGCCTTCTGGTATGAATAGCGTGCCCAATAATTTTCCTCAATGAATGCATAAAGAGAAAGAATAATCATTTTCTGACATCCTACACTTTCCAGGAGTTGATGCTAATGGAGCTCCTGTTAAATGTTAGAAAAGAACCGTGCCCATTTATTTTGAACTCAACCTGGAAAGTAAGGAAAGCTGGAAAAAAAAGACTTGTACAAACTGAAAATAATAAAACACTTTCTTTTTATTTTTCCCACCTTCTGTGAGGTAAGCCATAAGGTTGGGTTTTTTTAGTTATGGATTTAGGTATTTGATAGGCTCTCTGTTGCACCCAATAAATCTTCACTAACAGCAAAAGCAAACGGGGAGGTAGGGTGTGGGGGATGGGGAGGGTCCCTTTCCTAATCAGTGAACTTGAAATCATTTTAAATGTCTACTTGTTGGACCAGGCATCTTTCAACTATAAATTATATAATGCCTGATTCAATGCATTCCACCAAAAGCATTGCAGCATCTGTGATTTTTGCCCTAAGTAGGAATGAGGCAAACTGCAAAAACAACTGACAGACCTCTTAGTAGTTCTTTCTTCGGTTCCTATTTATACCCCTAAAATCACTCTTGAGAGAGATGCAAAGAATGGAAGAAATAGATATGAGCAAGTAGGTTGCATAAGCTTCTTCAAATACCACAGGGAATGGAGAGAAGAAAAAGATTATTTTGTTTCAATGTCTTTTTTGCCATGGTCTCTCTCTTTCTCTGCCTTTACAATGCCTGTAGGTTTTAAATACAGTTTAAGCATCTTATAAGTGCACGGTCCTTCCTGCCGGAGATCCTTTAAAATATATTTTTCCATAGATACTCGTTGCCTTAATGCCAGACAGTCGCTTTGGATGTCAGATTCTCTTGAATTTAAATGAAATGCATTTATTTCATGCTTTCTGAAAGTGAGGGTGATGAGTAAGGTGAAAGCAGAATACATCTGACCTTCACTCACAAGTTTCTGAACTGAAAACAAAGGAATGAGGCTCCAGCCATCAGCTGTTGCTGAGGAAAACACACTGCAACATAGGAATTTGGGGTAGGGTTCAAAAGGGGCGTTAAGCAGCCTTTAGAATTGCCTGATCCTAGGCAAGCTGCATCTTCTCTGCTATATGGGCTGTGTTTGGCCTCAAAAGGCCACTCGCACAGCCAGGATTTGCCACAGCAGTATCTCCAGGCTTGCCTAACTTATTTTTTTCTAGCAGGCACTTAGTAGGAGTGACAGGAGGATCACAAGAGTCCATTTACTCCATCTAAACCTTTGTTGGCCTGCTAAACTTTATTGAAGGCTGCCTTGTGCTGTAGTCTTACATTTTGTACCTAGCCTGCCTGTCTCCTTTAGGACTGGAAAACCGGGATCATTTATCACTATGTTGTGCCCTCTGTGTAGGTAATGTATGTAACATTAGACAGTAACCTACCTGTGTATTTGGTTCATAGGGAGAATGAGAAAGCTGTGGCCTGGACAAGACTCTGAAGATTATGATGTGATTATTTTGCCCTTCTGGATATTATGGTGCAGGAGGCAGATTAGTCTTAAAACAAAGAAATAAAGATTTTATTTTTTTAAACAATCTAGTTAGTCTAATAAAAGATATCACCTCTACCATGAGTTCTGATTCCTTTAGTCTTAAAATAGACATTAAAACAAATAAACCAAAGGCTGCCTGGCTGGTAGCCTGTGAGGTGCATTTCACCCGCTTCCCCGGGTTTAATGTTTTGCCCCCAAGGTCCCACACATCCCCTGCTCTGGCTACAGTAGCAGCTGGATGCTCTAGGCTTTGGCTTCCTCTGCTACCTTCTGATTCTTGTTCCCACCCCAGAGGGCAGGCAGGGCAGCAGAGCGTGCAGTGTTGGGGGACCCTGCAGCCAGGGTGCTATGAGCAAGGAGCCAGGGCACCCAGGAAGAGTGGTGGGGAAGGGATGCACAGTGCAGTACAGCAGTGTGGAGGAGGGAGGGATGCAAACATGGCATGGTGCAGGTTAGGAAAGACATTATTCATTGTGGTGCAGGGACAGGAATGGTGCATGTTGATGCAAGGCCACTCAGCGTGCAGTCCTGCCGATGTGATCCCAAGCCACTTAAGATTTAGACAGCTCTGCAATAGACAGTTGTCAAGGGTGTTCTTCTGGGATGGGAAGAACAGCATTTTTTTCCTTTTCAGACTTGACTATGTCGTAGTATTAATGTTGCACAAATTGAGTTTTACAAAATGATATTGACATTTTGCATGACTGAATTGCTCACGGTTAGGTAGAGCATTCCTTTTCTGTTGAGTCCTGTCATGAATTCCAGGGCTTCCCAATGAACTAATTCTTTAGAGCTTTTCAAGTGCAAAAAGCGAATGTATTTGAACTAAATGTATTTGAATTGTGAGAGCTCATCCTGACAAATTCTCATCCTCTCTTTGAATAGTGCAGCACATGAACCACCCAGTTAAATATTGCAGCATCAACAAAATACTTATGTAAACCTCTCTTCC
>NW_017729029.1:62319306-62321029 GCF_001723915.1 Gavialis gangeticus
TTCTTTGTGTGGAGTATTTTTGTAAATCAAAGGGAGAGAGTCTTTTCACAATGGGATGAACAGAATAAAAAGGGGGAGAGGACCCCGTGCTTTTCCTCTATTTGTTGCTTTTATTTTAATATGTTGCAAGTACTGGAGAATTGTTTGGTTATGGTTTTAGTGTACTAGGTTTAATTTAAATGCAATGTTCTGTACTTGTGAAATAGTGTTTTTATATTAATTTGGATGATATTTTTCAGGCTTGTTCTTAAGGAGAAATTGAGACTTACACTGAACGGTAAAAGTAAGATTGTCATTTAACAAAGTGCACTTCTGCATACGATTGGGAATAATCTCCCAATTGTCAGGTGACCTGATAGATTTTTTTGGTCTCTGGAGCCCCTGATTCTGTGATACTTAATTTCAGAAGCTTATAACATTCTCCAAAATATGAGGAGGAGAGGTTTGCCAAGTGCTGTATATCTAGACTCATTCAAGCGGTTATAATTTTTTTTACCTCTGTTGCTATAGAAACTCTTCCCATCTGGTATCTAACTTCATTATGAAAACTTTAGTAGCACACAGGAGCTAGGCTTTGATATATTCTTACTTTTAAGCTTTTTAAAAGGATTTCAACAGCATGAATGAAGCCATCACAATACTGTGCTATATACAAACTGGCATTGTCAAAAGGGAAACAACTGAATAGCACTAAGAACATTGGCCATGATGAATGTCCGTATGCTTAATGAGTACATTTTGGAGCACTTAATTTAAAAATGAGTTCCCAAAGATGATGAAATAAAGTTCTTATCCCTGATTTGATAACTTCGTATGCATACACATCCTGAGTTTATTTTCATGTTTTTATAATGTAATACAATTTATATTGTGTATTACCCATTGTGCTAGATGAAACCACAGTATGCTTCATGCTCCAGAGTGCATAAAGTCTACAGATGAGCAACCAGCACAGGATTGGGTAATTCAATATCATAGTTCTCAGTCAAATTAAGAATTGTTGTATCAATTTTGACCAGGATTTTACTAAATATACCCAACTTTTTTGCACTCAACTACATGTTATTTGCATAAGCAGATGGCCTGACTGTTTAAAAGTAAGCTTACCTATCTACTGTTTTTAAGCATGGGGAAGCTGATACACAAGCTGCTGGAGTCTGCTGGAGTGACAACACTCCAGCAGGTTCAATTAATCGAGCCTGCTCCAACACATAATTAGAGTGAATTGGAGCAACTTTTTTGTTTGTATACAGGCGCCCTATGTCACTAATGCATTAGGCCTCTTTTATATATGAAAATTATGTGAAACTGGCATCTTTCCCTGCAGTGATTCTCTATAAATCATACTTTATTCTTTATAAATCATAGTGCTGCTGCTGCAACTACTGCTTCCTGGCTAGGTGGGGTTGAAACCACTATGTGCTCTGTGGCCTAGGCTGTAGCAAGGCCAGAGCCACAACTGAGGGTAGGCAGCAGCAGGGCAGGATGCAGAGCAGGTCAGGGGCAGGCAGCTGAGGGGGAAGGTGCCAGGGGACACAGGCATGGGAAGGGGCAGGTGGCAAGAACAGGCAAGTAGCAAGGGACAAAGTGTGGGGGCAGATAGGTGGTAGGAAGGGCAAATGTTGGTAAGGAGAACACATGCTAGGGGACACAGGCATCATGAGGGAGTCAAGTGGTGGGGGGCACAGGTAGCGAGGAGGTATGCAGTGGGGAGGGGCAAGTG
>NW_017729029.1:62326029-62349088 GCF_001723915.1 Gavialis gangeticus
TTGAGCTAGTATGTAATCACTTCTACGTATACAGCACAAACACAAATCAGGACAAAAATGTATTTTTTAATTAAATTAAAATATATTATTATGGGTGTTTGATTTTTAGTATATAATTTGATTCCCCCCCCAGAAGATGGCACACCGTCTTCCCCAAAGGAATACTTCCAAGGACAAGGGGAGGGACTTCCAGTGGCAAACATCAGAGGTTAGGGGCACAGGTAGCGAGGAGGTATGCAGTGGGGAGGGGCAAGTGGTGAGAGAGACAGGCTGTGTGGAGCACGGGGCAAGAGACAGGGGTCAGACTTCTTGATCTCAACTGCCTGCCCCATGCTGCTGGTTGCCTCTCTGCCACTGCTTTCCCTGACGCAGCAATGGGGGAGGATGCAAATTTAAGATGACTTTCCATTAAGTAGATTCTATACATGGATACTTATAATAAATTTATACAATTTTCATGGACTCTAATTATTGTGGGAGGTCATCTTAAATTTAAAGTGGTCTGTGATTCAGGTAGATATGGTAGCTGGTTGATCTTGGCACAGAAGCTCTTCTTCTCTTTTTACCTCTTCCTCCCATTTTTGTTGTTCTCCATTCTGCACCCTGATTTATTGTGATTGAAACTTTTCCCATATGGACCAAACTGCAAGACTAGGGCCTCAATGATGAGTTCTTTTTGTCATTTATAGTGCCTGTCCAAAGGTTGGGTGTTTTAAAAACACATAATGAATATAGTTTAGAAAACTGTGCTGTGAAGTTGGGTTCTATAGAAAGTCCAATTAAACTTCTACATTTGGTGTGCCAAAATACTCATAACTGACTTTGCATCATGGCACCTGATAATTTTGCAAACAGTAAAAAGGATTTTGTACTGAATTTGGGTATGTGCATTTGTTACTGCATATTGCATGAATAACATTTAAAGTTGAAAAGTCAATGGATATTTTTGAGAGTGACTAATGGAGTCTGGATGTTCTAGCTACACTTTCCAGGAGGCTTAGCTCCAATGTTTATTCAAACAGTCTTGGAACTACCACCATATTACCCATATTTTATGTGGGATGGGTAGTTTTATTCACTTGCCTATACCTCTGTCTCCTTGATTCTCTGGCTACAAATTGGATTCTAGCTCTGTCTCCCAGTTTGGACATTTCCTGACTTGATCCCAGCTATTGAAACAGTTTATCTGTTTCCAGAAGCTTCATTTGCTGGAGTCTACTGACTGAGACAATCTTAGCTTCTGTTGTCAGGCAAGTTTCTAGCTATCACTGCTGTGGAGAAAAGCTTGAAAATGTTGCCCAACTATAACCTAAAAATCCAAAGCAGCAGACAAAAAAACCCTGTTCCAAAGCATGATTTTAATCACTTGCAGAGTTACACTGCTTAAGTCTTTGCTGCTGACTCCTTGAAACAGAGTGGAAATTACATGGTAAAATTAGAACTATGTAGGAGGAGGGATTTTTTTTTGTAAACTTGACAGAAAAAAAATCTAGCTGTTCTTTTGGATCAACAAAAATGTCTTATGTAATGCTTTAGGTTTTTAACTCCCTTAAAATTCGCTGAAAAACAAAAATCCAAAACAAAATTGCCATTCATACAGAAGCTTGAAATACACATTTTGGAAATGTCAGAACTAAAATGAAGAAGAAAGAATTCGTTGGAGACTGAAAGGTGCTGCATGACAAGTCAGACATGGAGTGTGAGAGTATCATCTGAGAAACAGAGATAATATTCTGCATAAGTGGTTTGCAAAAGAGTGGTCAGGGTTATTGGAGAAAAAACAACAACAAAAAAAACATTTTGAAAAGTGGAATTCTTCTAGGATGGGAGTGTGAAGGATAATAGTATGAATTTACCATCCACTACTCTCAAGGAAAAGTAGATAGTCCTTAAAGTACTAAATTGGGGAGAAAGGAGAATTCCTCCTATGCCACAAGATCCCTTTACTTGGCTTGAGGGAACAATGTTCTTTCAACTTATTACTGTCCCTTCCTTAGCTTGTATCATGAGAGTACTTGCCTCCTGTTTTTAGTATGATTTAACCACTGGCTCAGATAAATATGCTCCAATCTGACTGGACTTTAAGAGCTTTTACAGACTTCTGTCAGTATATCACAACAAAAAAACAGTGAAAACTTCTGAGCCATCTTGTGTTTTAGTCTTTCCTCTGTCCTATTCCATCCACAAGCTTCTCAAAGCCTATCTGGGAGGAATGTAGAGCTAGCCTTGTGGCTGACCTTAAGGAGAATGCCAATAATTAAAATTACTCTTGGTTATTGATAGGCTATCTTGGCAAAATGCATTCAAAGTATTCAGGTCATTAGAACCATCAGTTTTTGCCAAGATCTAATAGTTCACCTGGCAGTAATCTGAAATCGGTCATCCTACAAAATCAGTTCCTGACTTATAGTGGCACAATGTGGATTCTTTAAGAACCAGCTTGTTTGGCTAATAGAGCTGCCACAAAAATCAATAACCATTGTAAGGGGTCACAGCCTTTTTGCCAGGCAGCTCCTTATTTATGAAGTGAAATCCATGCTTGGCTTACACACCGAAGAATCAACCAGTCCATTCCCCGAAATATTTACAAATAGAAACTCAGCTGTTCGGTTTACTCAAAATATTTCACATCCTCCCCCTCCTGTCTTCACTGGTGGTTCAGTTTTTCTAATCTTATCATTTGTTGGATGTATAATGCGTACCTCCCTTGTTTCACTGAGGTGCTTCCTGAAGTCTCAGGCTTGGTGAAACTGGAATCACATCTGGCGTACTGGGTGCCTATACATAGGCAGGGCAGGCATTTCTAAAGGTACTGTAACTTTTGAGCTTTACTTAAAGCACTTTAGGTACAGTGCCTTAACTTAAAGAGACATGCCATGGCTGGGTGTGAGTTTCATGCCTTACTGTAGTTCTGTAGAGTGGGAAGCAGGGGGCACCAGACACTGCACCAAAGAGCCTGAGGCCTTGGGGAAGACTCAGTTAAATACACATGTAATAAAGGTTAACTAGGTAGGCTGAGGCACACTATAACAGTTTGCCTGACATTTAAGATGCATACAATGAGGTTTAGTTAAGATGACCTCTGCCATTTAAACAACATTTTAAAATTGCCCACATGTATTAAGTGATGGCTTTAGAATACTTTCAATGGTGAAAATCATCACATGTATAGGCACCAATTATGATTAATTTTAGACCAGAGGTGGCATACTGCCACCCTCCCCCTACCAAATTCCCAAGTCCAGGTTGTGGTCAGGCTGGGCCATGCCCCATTGCCTTTCACAGTCAGATCAGGGCTTGGCTATTACCCACACTCTCGCCACACCTCAGGATTAGGGCCAGGCCCCTGCCCCACCCTGCACTGCTGTAACAGGGCCATGAACAAGATCCAACCTGTGGACAGACCAGGCACTGTCCATCTGGACTCCGGGACCAAAACATTGAGCACCACTTTGAGACTGAAGTAAAATTGAAACTTAACTATACTGGAGTTCACTGTAAATCAGGTCTGCCGTGTTGATAGAATTTTAGGAATTAAACTTTAGAAGGTATTCCAATGAGCTTGGATTGCCTGCAGCTCCTATCCCTGCAATATCTTTAGCCATTAACTGTAATGAAAGTCCATACCTTATAGATTATGTTGCTGCAGTTGTCACATTAGATGGCCATCTCTCCTCCACGGAGGATTTTGGAGACAAATCCTCATCTGAATTTCACTTTGTGCAATTTACATGTCTAAACATGTGCCCAGCACCTGCTCTGATGTGTGGTAATTAACACACATCTGAGCAGACTTGATTAACTGAGTCTGCTGGAGCGTGCTAATTAGCATGCTCCAGCAGCCTCAGCATCATATGTATTCAGCCCAGTGGGTGGCAGTTGGATGTGCTTTGACTTCAGTATGGCAGTGGTAGTGCTTTAACTAAAGCTCATTGAAAAAGTTCAGTTAAAGCACCCCCACTGCCATTTGAAGTATGAGATGCTGAATACACAAGACACTGTGGGCGTTTTAAGTACAGTGGCTCCTAAGAACAACTATAATTAAATGCCCCTCCCCCACCCCAGTGCAAATGTAAAGATACCCTCTGATTTCAAGAAGGCTTCAATAAGAAGGTGCTACAGTTTAGAATTTGGCACTGAAATAATATTTAACAGATATTTGATCATTCAGCCGTAAAGCTAAATGTTATTGTCTTCAAGTGTGTTCAGAATTTCACAGAAGATGTTAAAATCAGTCGTCTTCTGCATGGGTTCACAATATAAATATTCCAAAGGAATCAAAATGGCTAGATACACATCCAGTGCTTTGGATGTAGAAATGTATGTAGCACAGGAATAACTTGAAAAGTTCTTTTTTGCTCTATACTGATCTGAAGCTGCTGGTACCCTGGTGTAACTAAGAGGTCCTTTTAAATCACTCTAAATTATTTCATTAAGTTCTAGAGCTGCAGATCCATGGGAGTTGCCCAGTTGGCAAATGGTTTCTGAAGCTCCAGAGACAGAAAGCCTTAATCTTTCCATATGGTCATTCTATCCTTCTGCAGCTCTCCAGAATCTTTGGGGATCCCAGGTGACCAATAGGGTTGGCCCTATAGCCTTATGTGCTGGCCCTATAGCCTTATGTGGGAAAAATACAGTTAAAACAAATGTTGAATAGTGCATCAAGGCTCTTCACATGGGTTGTCATCAGATAGCATCACTATATAGTTATGTTAGTCATGGGCCTAATTTTTTCCCTTGGGTCTCTTGAAGTCGTTTTATTGACTTCAATGGTGTTATCTCTGATTCATGTTGGTAGAACTGAGAAGAGAATTGGGCCCATTATTTCTAAAATTACTTTGCATTCCAGTTGTTAATCAGGTCACGACTTTTGCTTACCATATGTTTCCCATAAAGCCTTTGGCTGTGTTGAGTGCTATATGATAAGCTGTC
Organism: Gavialis gangeticus; assembly: GCF_001723915.1. Classification (NCBI taxonomy): domain Eukaryota; kingdom Metazoa; phylum Chordata; order Crocodylia; family Gavialidae; genus Gavialis; species Gavialis gangeticus. The sequence goes on from NW_017729029.1 coordinate 62,330,962, forward strand.
TGGAAGTTGCAGTAAAAACTAGGAACACTTTCTGCAATGCCTTGTACGATAGCTAAAGTTGCAGCATGCTTCTAAGATACTAGGTTTGGATATGGTCACATTTACAGTGTGAACATTGTAACTTTATAGGGAAACCTTGTAATGATGAAAGGTGGTCAGTGCATAGAATACAGTGTAAAAGCATGTAATGAATAGACCTATGAAAGATTTGCGGAGAGGAAAAAACTAAAAATACAATGAAAGAGCTGTACTTTTTATGGGGGGAGGAAGGGAATTAACATTAAATGAAAAAAAATTGTGAAACATAAGAAAAACATTCCTCAGTTCCAGACTGAGTATTGGAAGAACAAATAATCCCTATTTTGAAGGTGTTTCTTTCTTTGAAGCCAGTAGCAATTACAGTGACCATCCTAAGAAAGATAGTGCTTACTGATAACTATCAGGCTCACTATTACAGAGCCTGCAGTATTTCTCTACATTTAAAAATGGAAAAAAAACTAGGATCTCTATATTGTCATGTTATAATTTTTTAAGTGTTCTGATAAGCCTTGGGCAGTTTGCCTACTATGTTGATCAAAACCACTTTCATGCAAAATAGTATTGTTTGTTTCCTTTCATGTTTCGCTACAGAAATAATTAACAATTACAAGACATATTCTGCTGAAGTCAAGTCAACATTTGTTCTTACTCCAATGGGAACAGGACTTAGTTTCAGACCCAAATCATTGTCAACTCCCCAAATGTGGAGTTGACAATGTTATGGTGTCACTTCATGGAGCCAGGGTGCCAGTATGTTCCAGGGAGAGAAGAGGGTTTCATTTCTCCAGTGTGCCCTGGCTTTCCAGGTTGAAGCAGCCAGTGAACTTTTTTAATTGATTGTCTGCATATAAAAGGTGAAACTGAGATCCTGAACTGAAGCACTTTGGAGTCAGTAGAGGGATCCTGCAATGCACTCCCTAGTTCTTCAGGATGGACCAATCTATAATGACTTGTACTTTCCCCTTAACCATGGAACAGATGAGATTTAGACTCTCCCTATGCCTGAAGAAGGATGCTTGTGCCCAAAATCTTGCAAAGAACAATTTTTCACCTATTCAGTTGGTCTAATAAAAAATATCACATCTTCCCAAAGAACCTTGTCTGCCTATGTCCTTAGACCAAGATAGCTACAACCAACAGCACTAGTTCATATGCACATACTCTAATCCTATAGTTCACTGGCTTGTGCCCTTATCTGGGATACCCAGGTTTAAGTCCGTATTCTGAATCAGTATCCTGAGTCTCTTCTATTCCTGATGAGTGTTAAAGCTATAGATCTATTATCTGGTGGAGCAAGAGAGGGGGCTGTATGTGTGTGTGTCCCTCTATTTCTGTGTGCTTGGGGGAGGAGGGGAATTTTTAAAGGTCTTACTTCATCCTCATGCATGAGAAATATTTTGAAATGTCAAACTCTTCTTGGATAGTAGATTTTCCCTCTAATTTAATAGTGAACACTATCTAAAAGACAAAGCAGATGAAAGATTGAAAATGCAGGCTGAGATGAAGGGAGAGAGATTTGTGAGATAACAAAGAGCGGAGATTGCCTGGCAAGCAGGCTTTACGACCAGAGAAGATGAATGTTACAAAATACTGGTAAAAATGTAATTTCTCAGTATTTTGTTACTAAGATCATGATGCCTTTATCTTGCTGCTAGATTTTTCTCATGGGCTGGACTACATATCACATGAGATGATGCGGTCCATTAAAATACTTGTATTTTACCATTTAATTCTAGTTTGGGTAAAAATAAACAGTGAATATCAGAATTTAGCTCATGTCTGTCAGTGATCCTTCAAGAAAAAGCTGTGAATGACTTCTAAAAGACATCTATATTTTTTAAGTGAATACAATACCACCAATTTTTGAAACATGCCTCAAGTTTGAAGGACCACTATTAGAAAAGCAGTTGATACGAAGTGGTCTATAAAAGTCTGAGCCCAGAATGTGAGGTCAAGGTCACAAGGCAGTCAAAAAGAGAACAGCTCATTTACACGCTGAATAAAACAAACTATAGAAGTAACCTAGCTCTAACTGCAAGAGTTTTTCTGTGACATAGAAGCTGTACTAGTAATAACTAGTAAATCAAATGCTAGAAGAAGTATTCCATAGGGCCCTGCTACATGTTCACATTAAAGCTAGATGGAAACTAGTTATAGAGCTGTTACACATTTTCAAGCACTAATTTTATAGTTGTGTGGCTCTCTTTATAACTGCATAGTCATTTTTATCATGTGATAATTATTTTGCACTTGTGGCCAGTCTTTCCACATATGACCAGTTTAAATTTATTGCATTATTGACCAGTTAATTGCATAAGATATGTAACATGGAGCAGGGTCAATAGTGTGTTCTTCCAGTAATTCCTGGAATAAACCCACATCAGCAAAAAGGATATAGTAATTCCTGGAGACCAAGCCAGTATTGTCCAACACTGAGGAAAATAAGGGAGGGGAGGAGAAATTTTGAAAAAGTATCCAGAGAGCTGAGATGCTAGATAACATCAGTGAAGCCGGAGGAGCTCTGTTTAACTCAAAAAGCGGGTTGGTTTTTTAGGGCCCAGGAGTACTGAAAGTCCTGGTTTTTATTCCTATCTCTAGGAGCCATAAGTAAGGATGCAAACTAGCATGAGATTCTCATTACAAATGCCTCGTATTTTGCGATTATTTTATCTGTGTGTGTGTGTGTGTGTGTGTGTGTGTATGTATCTGTTGTGGCATTACAGATGCCTTTTAGAAGTTATACATTGCTTGCACTTGAAGTGTCACTGGTAGTATTGAACTATGTAGAAGCACTGTCACAGGAAATTTTGATAGTCAACTTTTTTCCCAAACTTGGAAGAGATGGTAAAATATTCAAACATTATGGGGACTACTAGTGAATTGCCCATCAAGAATGATGGGGGGGAGCAGCGGCTGGGGATAGAAGTGAGGGGGGAAAGCTTGCTTACTCTAACCCCCCCCACCCTGCCCCACCCCCAGCACCACTGCCACCTCCCAGGAATCAGGGGAGGGGGGAAGCTTGCCCTACTGTCCCCCTCTGCCAGCACCCCATGCCACTGCCACCTCCAAGAAGCAGGGCTGGGGTGGGGAGGCAAAGCCAGCACTACTGGCCTCACCCCTCCCCTGCACTCCATCCCCCCATCCCCACTGTCATAGCAGCACTCCACCACCACCTTCGCTCCATAACGCTTTTGAAGCACTCTGATTTGTTGTTTCAGTAACCAATCAGAGTGCTGCAAGAGTGTTACAGGCAGACGGACTAAGCCCTTTATTATATTGGAATTTTCCATGAAAAATGACTGTTTGTTTGAACCAACATTCTTTGTTTAGAGTTGGTTTAATATTACAACTGTGTTTTCCTATTGTGACACTTTGCATCATGGGAATGGTAGCTCACCTCCTCCCCTTGCCCCCCGTAGTGCCTATTAAAAGGTGTACCATGCACCTTGGTCACAGGAGAGCCTGTTAAGTTACTGCAAAACATCTTGAGCTTTGACAAACATCATATTAGGACTAAACCTTGTTTCAAATGGAAGAATTCCAGTACAGCAGTTGGAAGTTCTTCTGGGACGTGACTGGAACTCTTCCTAGCATAATGAAGATAATGTTATAACATTTTGTATACTGACACAAGGATGCCTTTTGGTATTATTTACACTACCCGAGTGCATATATAGAGATGTGGTCCATCAATTGTCTTTTATTAACTTGTGTACAGCATACCACCATAGCTTCTTTACTGTCTAGATAAAATATATGTGGCTTAATAATCGTATTTTCTTAGGTAATTATATGGAAAAAACCTTTATTTTTATTTAGCTTTTGATTTTGGCTGGGTCTCTGCATACACTTAATTTTTGTAGCTCCTATTTCTTTGCCAGGTCCTGCACCATGAAGTGTGTGGGAATGGACCCTTGGTTTGCACCAGAGGTCTGACAGCTATGTCTCTGAATACACTGCATCCCAAGTTTCTCAGTTTCATGTTTAATGTAATTTCAAGGGGGTTGGAGCTGGGGTATAACTGCTACACAGTGCTTCACAGTTTCCTGAAACACTGTGATTCCCTTCCAGTGCTTCAGGAAATCCATGAAGAAAGGGGCTAAAATCCATGTGGCTGGGGCAGATCAAGGGGTGGGGGGTACAGTAGCATGGATGCACCCCTCTTTCAGTCAACCATGCTATGGGACCAGCAGCCAAGTACTTTTTTTTTCCATTCCCTGAAGCAGGTTAAAAAACCCCAAAACATAATCTCTTCCTCTTTGTACTCAGTGGCACCTCCCCTCCCCTGCCTGCTGCCACTGCTGTCTCTAACTGAGCCTGGCTCCGTATGCAGCCCAGCTGGAGGGAAGGAGTGGCTCTGGAACTGCCCCCCTCTGTCCCTGGCATCAGCTGGGGACAGCAGCAGCAAGGGGATGGGAAGGGAAGGGGAGGGAACATGCCACTGAGCCCAGAGTGGAAATGAAGAAATGGGGAGGGAAAGAAGATTTTTACCTCTTTACAGCTTTAAATCTTTAAAGATTTTTTACAGCTTTAAAAATAGTCCCCCACTAATGCTCCTGAAGCATGGTGTGTCTACTCAGGAGTGGGCAGGGGGTGGGGTGGCACCAGGAGTGGGTATACTGACACCCCTGCAGCACAGGTTGTACTCTTGTTCCCACTTGTGAAATCCTGAATCCACCCATGCACATGGCCAAAAAGTATTTGAAGTTCTACCAATGGTAGACTGACTGGGGTAGATGTGCAAATGTAGATCAGCACCTGATATTTCTACTAACATATTATCAGTTTCCTCTTTGGAGCATATCTACATGGGATAATTCCTAAAAATAGCAAGTACAGGGAAGGCAGAAGAAGTCGTGAAATCAAGACTATCTTGTAAAAGATATTTGAATGCTGTCTTAATGGCATTATTTCTCTTATAAATTCTTGGGTTGCAAACAGGTTAATATTCATAAGACCATGTTTGTTCATGAAAATGGGGAGGGGAATAATAAAACATTTCTATCTTTTCTGCTTTAAGAAGAAGTTTAAATATATTTTGCATGTGTTTTGAGTGAATATATAACTCTTTTGAATCTTAATTTAAAAGTTTATATTATTTCTGCAACCAGATTATGTTATACTTAGGTTAGATGTACTAATCATATCATAAGGCATTTTTAATTTAGAGGACAAATGGCTTTTATCTTATAGCATTCATTCTTAATAACCTTGAGGGCCCTTGTAAAATACTGAGTGCTGTTCATTAATTAGCTAGTATTCAAATAGAGCGCTTGGCAAAGCTACTCAGATAATAGAATATTCCATATTTTTTTCCCCCTTTGAAAATGAATTTCAGAAAAGATGGGAAACAAATATTGGGAGCATGCTGACCTTTCCCCCTCTGTTATGTAAGTTCTCAAGCAGGTTATTTTTGGGTCTGCATGTGATAAACATGGATATTTATTGGTTTACTTAGCAAGACACTAAAATCTCTAGGTACCACAGGCAGTATCTCTTTGCTTTTGATTAAATATTATTGCATTATAGATATGAAGAGGAATTTGAGTGGGGAATCCAAAAATCAGTTTCTACTATTGTCCTAGGAAAGCTGTATAAGAAGAACTTGGCTATATTTTCCACTATTCATCATGGCAAAATATATATTTTTCAGCATGTCTGACAGTCTTGATCCTTCTGGATGCTTTTATGCTATCACTTCCCTAAAGGAATCAGAGAAATAATGTTCATGTTACAGGACGAGGTAATGGATATTTGAGTATCTTTCAAATTCATGTCTGCTACACTTCTCTAAATATAAACTTCTAGGACTTAAGCAAAAACCTTTGTTCAATATCACCTAGGTTAATACAGAGTAACATTTAAAAGTGGCATCTGAACTGAAAGCAATGGAAGTGTTAGAATGTCAAAATTCTTTTAAAATTGGATTTATCATAAGTTTAATATGATACCAAAGCAATATTTTGCTGGAATCATCAGTGACTCATTAACACAAATGTGGCAATTACACCGGGATTGCTTCACAAGTGAATTACGTTTAAACTATCAAGAAGACTTGACAGTAGGAGGCACTGTGCTCTTCATACTCGGTTCCTGATGGTTGATTCATTCCTATCAATAACTCTTTTTTACATTGCATAACCCACTCTGCTCACTGGAATGTCTGGTATTGATCTCTTTCAAAGTCTTGCTTGAGTAAGAGGCAAAAGAAAAGTTGGAGGTAAATGAAAGTGCAGTCAGGCGTTTAAAGTGCAGAGAATTTCTAGCATCTTCAGCTGTGTATGGTCCCTAGAGAGCATCCCAGCCTTTGCTTGAGAGATGAAGAGTACAATTCCTAGATAGGAGCTGGTTCTATTTATCCAGCACGTAGCTTGTGTGTGTCTGAATAATTTGTGTTAAGTAGCTCTCTAAATATTTGTGGTGAATGACCATAGCATATCAATTTTTTTCACCTTTACTTTTTGTTGTGAGCTCTTCAGCTTCATCTTTAGCCCACTCCTTTGTAAAATACTCATCATTCTTCAAAGCTTAACAGTGGCTTGCTGAAGAAGGGTTGGGTAGAGTTATAGCTGCCCGTGTTTCTGTTCCTTCCCCCCCACCAGCCTTGAGGAAAGAAGTTCAAATTCTGATTGGCAAGAGCTGTGTGCAATATGTGGATAATTAAAAAATGAACTCTAGTAAGCAATAAAAGGTCTGATCACACTGTCTAGCTTCTGTTGAAAAGAAATGCAACATACACTGTTTGCTTCAGATATTGATCTTCATTTCAGAATATATATTGTGTGTTTCTGTCTATACAATGAAAATGCACATAAAAGAAGCAATGGAAAATTTCAGGTACCCCATTTCTTGTGTGATAACCTTTATCTTGGTAGCTGCACTGTGACAGCTTTACAGAATTTTATATTAAGCTTGATGAAGAATAAAGTGTGATAATGGTCCCTATTCTCTGTTTGTTAATTGCATTCATTCAGTAGTGAGAAATGCCTCCATCCCTTAGGACCAGAGGCATAACAGCCTCTGCAGCCAGGTGCCTGGGGCAGCTGCTACACACAGGGGCAAGAGTGACTACCAGTTGCTACCATCATGATACTGCAGCTGCTGCAGCACCTGGATTTTTCTGCTTTCCCCTCCCCGCAGTTGGCAACCAGAGTAGCTGCCACAGTCAACTTGTCCTAGTTATGCCACTGCTCAGGACAGGTTAGAGGGCACGAATAGATGCCCACTGTATAAATACAGTCATACACTCTCAAAAACCTAGGGCTATTTTAGAAGCAAGGTCACCAATTGCCACTGGCTGCTGCTGATGTTGCCGGTGGCATCTGCTTGTGGTCACCGACTGCCGGTTGGCACTAACTACCTCTCTCCTGCTTCCACAACCGCTGCCACCTGTGGGAGCTCCCCACTCACCACCACCATGTCCCCAGTGTCGTTGCCTGCAGGCAGTCGCTGTGCCCTCCAGGCTTTGGGAGCATGCGTCGTTCATAGCCCTTTGTCCTAAAAGACCCAACTGGACCCAGCATTATTCTTACTTCTTTTTAACACATCAGATCATGTCCACTGTAAATTGTTTTCGTAGCTGATAAAATACACAGATGGGACCAATTCTAGAGTAACTTCACTGCATTTTAAACTGGTACAACTCAAATCTTAATCTGACCCAGTTTTTTTAAGCCAACATACAAAGGTCTGATTCTGATTTTAGATGAGTATAAATTAGAAACAGTTTCACTGCAATCAAATAAATTGTTTAAAAATAGTATAACAAGAAAATGGTGCCTATAAAACCAAAATTGATTAATATCCTGTGAAACAGCATACTAAAGTTAATGGGACTGAACAGATTAAGTCAAGACTTAATATGACATATAGTGTTCTACTAGGATTCTTCTGATTATGCGCAAATAAAATGAAACAGTATCTCTGAGTCTTCCTACTAGTTTTGGAATATAGCACCTGCATAAAAGAAATGTTCAAAAACTAAGGTGGGCTTATGTAAACTATAGTATTGCAGTGACCTATTTCCATTCTGGTATTCTCCAAATTAAGGAGGAATTTAGAGTGCAAAGTCTTTGCTTTAAGGATTCTGACTGATTGTTTCTTAATCAGTTGTGAAAACATTAGTTTGATCTCCTTAAGCTTTCAAGAAATAGAACACGAGACAATGAACCCATTGTAAATTCATCACAGTGAGGGATACAGAGTTGGCATAACAAGTCTGAACTTGTTGGGGGGTGAGGTGTGTTCTGTGTAATTACATTTTGATTCTCTACATTTTTTTTTTAATCTGAAGTTTTATTCACTGGCCATAAAATAACAAAGCCATCTTCAGCACTTAAACTGATTCACAGAGGGTGCATCTACTTGTAAATATAAATATTTCCTTGCTGCGGAGTTTTTTTGTGTGCGGTAGCACATATATAGACACTAACGCAGCTTGCTCGCGCAAAAGGGTGCTCCAGTGCAGGGGCTGCCTGCTGGCTAGCTCCATGTTGAAGTACCCTTGGGCTCCAGCCAGCCCCTCTGTATCACAGTGAGCCTGGTCAGAGCAGTTCCAGGTTGGCAGGCTGACCCCCAGAGCCCCTTGCCAGTCTGGGCTGCTCTGACTGGGCTTCACGTGGTATGCATGAATAAACTCCTGAGTTGATTGCTCTGGAGTTAATTACTCCCAGGTGCATGTTCAAACTGTGCACCTGGGAGCAAAAAACTCCAGAACAATAAACTCCAGAGTTTATTCATGTGCACTAATTGTACAGTTAGATTACTGTGTCTCACTCAATAGAGTAAAACTGGTATTTGTGAACAAATTCGTCACATTCAGTACTACAAATAACATTAGGAGATAGCTAGTGGGATATTAATAACAATATAGCAGACCAAAAAAGATCTTGATGCCAAACTGTGTGTGCTCTTTAAGATAATTAGGTGAAATTGTCAAGCTTTGTACACAATGTATGCACTATGTGAAGAGTAGAAATAGAATTGGTATGAGCAATACACTTCTGACTTTGCATTCATATCTTCAGCAGTTCAAGAACAGGAAAGCTTCCAGGGGTTGAAAGATTCAGTATGTATTTACACACAAGTTTGTCTCTCTGTTTCTCAGTGCTTTATGGAAGGCAAGCACAAGTCCTCAGAAGGCAAGTTAAAGAGATTTTTTGACATAGGTTGTATATTATCCTGGCAAATCTTGAGGTCACTGGGGAGTTCAACTGGCCCTTCTAGATTAGAAGATCTTTGTGGCTGTTCTAAGTTACACCAATAGTCCTGAAATAGTTCTGATGGGGTCCTGTTATTGCCTCCATAGCAACATACTTGCCTCCCATGCAAATGGGGAAATAATTGGTAATATTACATGCAGAGGAATTTCTCAGATGTTCAATTTCTTTCTTCTGCTTAGCTCTAACTTCAATATGCATCCAAAGATATGAATATTTCTTTCTAAAAAACCTCTTCCTCATTATATTCTTTTGTCCTTTCATTTTAAATTGATAAGGGCATAAATCAAGTAGCATATTTTATAACTAAATTATAATTTTTTTCAATGTAAGATTATACTAATGTTGAGTTTGTTTGTTTGTTATTTATACTGACTGACAATAGTGTGTTATTGTAATCAGGGATCCTGGTTTTCTCTGATTAAAAAAAAATCACCAATTTTCAGTTTTAAAAAAAGTAACCCAAAATCTACATTTTCCCATGATTAAAATTAAAGATCTCTATATTTAATCATGGAAAAATGTGGATTTTAGGTCACTTTTTTAAAACTAAAATTTGGGGATTTTTTTATATTAGAGAAAACCAGGATCCCTGATTATAAGGCAGCATTGGTTAAAAACACCTGAAATTCATGCAGTTCACATATTTTTCTGTGTTACAATGAAAGTAGACATGCAGTCACACAAGAACACAATCAAGTCTGATATATATTACTAAAATTGAACTAGCAAATGTAAGGTTGTAAAGTCAAGTATTCACAAATGAAGAAACACAGACTTAAATTTGCACCTTCGTATGAAACATCAGGATACAGTCCAGAATTTCATATTTTTCCCCTCCATTGGAATCAGTCCTCATTCAGTGCACATGAGGGATCATACTCGAGAAATAAATTAAGTTGTATAATGAACTAAGCAATTGTTTGTGGAACCTCTTTTATTTGTTGTAGAACTGGAAGCTGTGGAGTGACCAGTAAGAAGTAATCAGAACATATTTGCCAGAATGAAATGCAAGGGAAATATGTTTTTTTGTTGTTGCTGTTTTTGATGAAGCTGAAATGTTTTGAGGAGGTTCCTGTTTCTGTGAGACTTCTAGGGGATTGATTTGTGCCCAGGATGTACACATGGACATGTTGATATGCTCAGTCCATAGTCCAAAATAATGAGCAAGAGTTCACAGGCAAATTATTATTATTAGGTTTCTATCCCACACTGTCAAAAGGGCTCATATAACTGGTTCCTAGTATTTTAATTGCCAGCATTTCTGATCACTCCACTGCAATAGCTGGTACAGAATTTGCTGTTCAAATATATTAAAAATCAGGTAATATCCCTTTTGGGGATTGTTTTAGCCAAGCTTAATCCAAATGTATTCTAGCTCCATGATTTGTACGACGACAGGCTGAGAGCCATGGGGCTCTTTAGCCTGGAAAAGCGCAGGCTCGGGGTGATCTGACGGCCACCTATAAGTTTATTGGGGTGACCACCAGGATCTGGGGGAACATCTGTTCACCAGAGTGCCCCAAGGGATGACGAGGGCAAATGGTCATAAACTACTGTGAGACTGTTTCAGGCTGGACATAAGGAAGAATTTCTTTACTGTCTGAGCCCCCAAGGTCTGGAATAGCCTGCCATCGGAGGTGGTTCAAGCACCTACATTGAACACCTTCAAGAGCAAATTGGATGCTTATCTTGCTGGGATCCTATGACCCCAGCTGACTTCCTGCCCTTTGGGTGGGGGACTGGACTCAATGATCTTCTGAGGTCCCTTCCAGCCCTAATGTCTATGAAATCTATGATATACTCAGGATATAGGAAACAATAGTATCGTATAACAAATTATATTTAGCATTGGTAGAATTTTTTTCTTTTTTCTGTCCATGAAATTCCTGCTTTCTAGCAGAAACTGAAATAATGAAATATAGCTGAAAACTTCAATTTGAAAATGGTACCATAGTACTTCAACAGCACATAATTTGGGGTGCTTCAAATTCTTTGGCTTTTTAAATTTATGTACGTCTTGCATGATTCTCTGGTCTCCCCTCCTACAGAATCATTGAAGAGGTATGCAAACTGAGATTCATGGCCAATAGGACAGCTGGCAACTGGACTAAAATTACTTTTGGCCAAAATACTTATGCTTTTCTAGCATCTTTGATTTGATTAAGATCATTTCAATTGAAATGAAATTTCTGCAAATTTTGTTTAGTCAAACAACTTCCCATCAAAAATGCCTTGATTTCTAAAAAAATGAAGCAGACCTAATTACATTTTCAGGCAATTCATGGCTTTTGCTCAAGAAAAGAAGCTAAAGGAAGTATCTCTGGGATATAGAAAAAACTTTGGGAGAAATATTCATAAGGGCAGTGCTGAGTTCCTATGTTAAAGCACTGGGATTTTTTGCCCACTGTAGAAGGGAAAAGCTCTGGAAAGCTGACCTGTTCTCAACCTGGGGAATCTTCTGGAGCACTGGTGCCTTTTAGGGTGGCAAGCAAAATGAATAGTGCAGGGCTGAATCAGCCCATCTGTGGGCCAAATCAAGCCTTGCACCACCTCCCTGGGCTCTGCACTACCACTAGCTGGCAGCCATGTGCCTGGTCCCCTCCACATGCTAATCCAGCATGCTATCCAGCTTCCCAGGCTCCCCATGGGTTTGGAAATTTGGCAGCAGAGAAGCAGCAATTTCTGCCAGCATTCTTCCACCACAAAACGTTTGGACCCAGGGTCCAACGTAATTTTGACAAGTAGTTGTTAATTGTTACTACAGTTGCAAGTCAATCACTTCCTACAGAAGAAAGAGAAACTTACAGACTCTTTTAGCGGATGCTGATCAGGCCAGAATATGCACTTCAGGTGTCTTCATATGTGATCCGGGGTAGGCAGGGGGGCATATTAATTAGAGCGGCTCCAAGAGCCACTCTAATTAAGGCTCCCCACAGCGTCACATGTATTTCATGTCTTGCACTTCAAAATGGTGGTGAGGGCATTTTAACTACAATGACCTGTATTTATAGTGCCCCCGCCACAATTTTGACGTGTAGAGATGCTGAATCTACATGACATGGAGGCTGTGGGAGTGTGCTAATTAGCATGATCCAGAAGACTTGATTAATCAAGCCGGCTCTGACACATGCTAGTTAGGATGCATCAGAGCAGACATCTGGCACGTGTATAGGAATGTCTGTCACATCAAGCACATTTCTGGGATGTCTGGTTACAAAACTAATTTAGCCTAGCCAGATTAGACTAACCTGCAAAGATTGAATCAATTCAGGCTCAGGTTTTTTGAATGTCTGTCCCTAGCTCTAGAAACTGGTTGTTACAATATTCAAGTTAACTTTTCAGGATCAAGCCTTCAGGCCCTGATTCCAGAACACATTTCTACTGAAGGAATAATTAAAGCCCTGTTAAACTCAGTGGGACTTAAACACATAAGCAAGTAATTTCAGGAGTCCTAGAATTGTACAGACATCATAGAACCTCATACTTGTTACAGACATTGCTCTTTCTTCTGTGGCTCTCATGAGGTATGTTAGACAATCATGATGATGCATTGGATTGGCCAGCGTGGATTCCTTGTTCTGGTGTTTGCACACATAACAAATTGTCAGACTGTATATTCCAATATTATAGGCTCCCTCCATGCTACTGATTATGTTTATAATCAAACAGCAGATGGCATTGCTGTTAACTTTTTGTTCTACAGGGAAAAACCTAATATAAGGCAATGCTGAATTTCCTGTCTTGCTGCTTCACATGGAAGCATACCTCATCTCTAACAGAGGGGAGGTAGGCATTTTTAATAGAGGGCATGTAATATTGCTAAAATCTTCATTAGCATCGGCTGTCTTTACCTTTACAATAATTTTATATTTTCCTTATATTCTATTGTCTTCTTTAAATAAAAACAAGCACACGTTGATTGTTTTCTATTTTTTCCTTTGCTGACGGTAGATTGGCTTGTTTCCTTTGTCCTGCTTGCTCAGATGATTGTAAATGAATTAAGGGAATAATTTTACAGTACTTGTGTATAAGCAGTCATAACCTTTAGCCTTATGCAGAAAACCAAGAGCAAATTCCACACACTGCCACAGCAGCTATATGCCAGCTTTCTACATTCATTTTGCAGACGGGAAATATTGTTTTGTTTTTCCTGGCTTCTTGGTTTTACCATCAAAATAGTGAAACAAGAGATGTTAAAACCAAGAGTGCTCCAAAAGGATGTTCCTATGTTCCACTATGTACCACCTCCCCCAGGTAAAAAATAAAAAACAAAAACAGTGTCCTCCCCCTTTCTTTCTTTTTTTAAGTTTAAAAATAGAAAAAGGAGAGACTAAATGCAAACAAAGTTTGTCAGTGCCATGTCATGGATGTCAATGGAGCTTAACTTGTTTGCATTTAGGACTGGAATAAGCCATATATTTTCAGAATTGACTTGCTAAAATGCACTGTTACCTTTTTTGGATGGGCCAAAAAGGAAGGAGAGAGAAAATGTAAATCCGCACAGGCAGGGATTGGGGAGGAAGGAATCTTTGGCTTTGGCTACCCTTTTTGAAGTGTGTGTGTGTGTGTGTGTGTGTGTGTGTGTGTGTGTGTGTGTGTGTGTGTGCATGTGTGCTTCAGTATTTAAATAATGCTGTTGTCATTCAGGCTCAACCTTTGGAAATCAATGTAGAGAAAAGGTTGGCATTGATTTCCTTACTCAGAAATAAATCTTAGATTGCAAGAAGAAAAGTTAAACAAAATGTACCTCTGTCCTCAGAATTATCTGAGGTTTCTACTTAGCTTTACCCCTTTTAGTACTCTACATGTAATATACATTCTTCTTAAAAAGCTTATGTATGTGTAAATATGTTCACATTAAATGATGGCATTCAGCTAATATATTACAGCAGTAAAATAAATCTGGTAAAAACATACTGCTAAAATAATGAAGGTGGCTTGGGAAGAACACCTATTAGGTCTTCAACAAAATTAAAGTACTACACCCCTGATATACTGATTTAGAGTTTGTCTATTATAATAGCTTCATCTTCATGCTGAAGAGAAATAAGTTTACATGAGCTTTCGGAGGCTGAATTCTGAAAATTCACCTGCTTCATTGTAAAATATGAGAGAGATTCAAAAATAACTGCTTATTCAAGTAGTTGCAGATGAGATTATAGGCTTTATGAGAGCAGTGTATTCTAAGGTGGGACTCAGACGAGATGGTTACTATGTGGATCAGGAAGAGGTGTCTCACAGACATTCAAAAAGACCAAGACAGAATCAATCTAAGTTTTGTTGTTTTCTTTAAGCAACATAGTTTAGATTGGTAGTGAACAAAGCACACATTTGGCCTTTGGTGGGGGTAGGGGTAGCAGGGTAGGAAACTTAGACTGTTCTACCATTTTGAAACTAATCGGCGTACTGACATTCTGTTCTGTTATGGATATAGACTGGTTTCTGATCACTTATACCTGTAAAAGTCTGTGCCTGGCCTCAGTGAAGGGGAACACATATAAGAAAGTGTGGAAGTTTAAAGTAAGAGGAGGGCATGAGAGTAAAGCTATAGCCTGGTGCTGAATCGTTCAACAATGATGAGGATATTCTGAATTTGAGGGGAAAAAATAATTGCTTTGAGATGAAGGTGACCATATGTGGTTGCTCTTTATTGGGTTAAATGGCAGCTGCTTCAAAATGTATTTTTGATGCCTTCTGACAGGAGCTCAACCTCATCATAGCAAAGAGATGACTACAATTTGATATTAACTGTGTTATCAGTGAGTGAACCCCTGCTGCTTCTCATGGGTAGTAGTCCTCACAGAGAATACTCTTTCTGTATATTTAATGGTGGCCTGGATAAATTTAATATTACTCCACATAGTAGAATTCACCTTCAAAAAGTCCATAATACTATACTTATAAAATAATGAAACCAAGCAAAATAAACTGAATTAATTATGTAATACATGAGCTTACAGGGGGCTCTGAACTCAAGTGAAAAATGAGCTCCTTTCTCAAAAAAGAAAAAAAAGATAAGTTGCTTTCCCTTACTACTGAAAAAGGAAACAGAAAAACAAAACAGAATTCTACTTAGGAGGGAGGATTGCCTTTCATACATAAATCTAATAATTCAAACAACATGGAAGATTGTCCTGAGAGACATAAATAGTACTGTTATTATATCCTCAATAAGAAAATGATTTTGGAGATTCTGGCATGAAGTCACTCCTTTTAATAAAAACCTTGTGATAGGTGGTAAAAAAAAATCTTTACAGAAGCAGTACTCTGTTATAGAAAAGTAACAGCCAGAGGGAATTCTTTAAATCAGCAGTATGTGAATGAACATACGAGACAAAGCAGTAAATACCAGGACCAACAGTTACCGTGTCTGTCAACTTTGATTATATAAACTAGTATTGCAAAATGGAAGACATTTCCTTTAATGGATAATGTCTGCTTGTCTGCTTCCATGACATCAAAGAAGGTCATTTAAACTCTCAGTCATGTCCATTGATAGACATAAACATGAACATTGCTCCAATGCATCTTGTTCAAGGATGTTGTGGTTAAAGTTAATGAGCAATTAATTTAAAAACAAAAAGTTCTACACTGAATATACCGTAGGAAATTCTTATGTGCTAGAGAGATACTGTTGCTTAAGAGGAGGGTGATAAGACAGGACATTATTTATGCAAATGTGGTTTTGGAGTTTTGTGATGCATATGTGGCTTGGGGGTTTGTTTTTGGTTTTTGTTTAGAAGGGGTGGGCAACAGATTTGCTTTTAGTAAGTTATGTTTTGGGAATTTGCGGTCTGTCTCTTCATCCAAAAGCTGCTGGGTCCAGCCATAGACTCGGCAAATTATAGTGGCCAGTCACCACACAAAGCGCACACAGCTTCAGCACCCACCCTAGGACTCTGGTATCCCTTTCAGTTTAGGAAAGTTACTGAAAAGTCTCCCCTTCATCCCAGCCATGGCATTTCCCAACTGTAAAAGCCAAGAGTCAACCCTGAAGTACCTGTGCCCAAGCTCAACCACCCACAAATTCTTGCTGTTTGTCCTTCTGTGATTTATAGGTAACAGCAGACATGCTGACATAACAGGAGCGGGTATATTTTTCCACAATGGGAGGTGGATTCCTGTCATATTTTGGTATCCTGTTCACAAAGAAAGGCAGCACTCAGCAGCAAGTACAAATGGCAACTTTTGTCCCTAGCTCCAGCTCCTTGAGGCAGTAGAGTTCAGTATGACAGACAGACTCCCTGGACCAGGTGGGGGTGGGTATGAGCAAAGCTTCCCAGGATCCTGGAGGACCCAACCGTGCACTGTGGCACTGTGGGCAACTCTACATATTGCTGTATGGCAACATTGCTATGGCACTGTGCTTTAGTACTTCCTTTTGGAAGTACTAAAGCACAACTCAGTATGGACAGTTACTGTGCCGTGTACATGGTGCACAGTTAGATTTCGCTGCTATGTCGCCATAGCGGTGCGCTATAACTGGGGAGTACATTGCTATGGTAACGTAGCCGGCAATCACATGTAGACCCACAAGATTGCTACATTACTGTAGCATGCCATATGGCAACGTAGCACATTGCTACATCACTGTAAGGCAATATGTAGATGCATCCTATGTGTAGCTGTACAGGCATTACATAAGGCTCTAGAAATGACTCTGTTGCTGAGAATTTGCTGTTGTAAAGAGCTTATGGAGTGTTTTTCCCCAACAAATTACTTGAACAACTGTACGCTCACATATTGCCAGGCCATATGTCTCACTACAAATGTAATACCACACCATGTCTTATCTCAAAAAGTCAATATTTCTTCTCATGTGCCAATTAGCAAATCCTGTATAATATCAGTCTTCAAAAAGTTTTAGAATTTTTCTTTTCCAGTTAACAGGGATTTTTTGTCTTTAGGAATATTGGCTTTGCTCCTTTTAACTTGTTGAATTCATCTCTTAATATTCTTTGAGCTTATTTTCATTAGACAGCCACAATCATGAGAAATGTACGAGAAAACATGAATATAATGTTGATTAAGTGATTAGGGATATTCAGTGGCTACTGTGAAGTTGCCATGAAGAATTTTAAAAAGCAATTACTAGTGTTAATAATGTTATAATATCTGAAATGCTGTAATCATAATGCAAAAGTAACTGAATAATCAAATTATATCTCTTACACAGAAATAGTTGGACTGGTTAGACATAAACATGAAGATGCCTGGGTTCCACTCTTGTCATTGTCACTGACTTGCTGTTTGAATTGGGACAATTCCCCTTCTTTAAAGTGGGAGTATTACTTATTTGTTTACAGGATGGTGTCCTATTTTAAATGTGCTTGAAGGACTTGGAAGTAAATTTGTGGATACCTTTAAGAGTGTTAATGTATACGTTGTTGCATTGGCCCGGGGATGCCAGGAGGGAACAGCAGAACTGTAGGCAAGGTACTGCTCTCTGAATAAATGAGCTTTATCATTCTATAAGCTTAACTCCTTAATCTTTTGAGAACTACACAGTAAAGGGCTACAGTATTGCAAAAAAAAAATCACTTAAATTAAAATAAAGTATTGCAAAATAAGTAAGCTTTGTGATGTTGCATATGCTTAAATAAAACAAAAAGAAAAAGAATGCAAAGATGTCAGAAAAATAAATCTAGGTTACTGTAGTTAAGGCTATTAGGCTAGGGACATACACTACACATAAACTGGTTTAAGTGATCGGAAACTGGTTTAAATCTGTAACAAAACAGATGCTCAGTGCACATAAACCAGTGTGAAAATGGCTGAAACTGATTTGAGATAAACCTGGTTGAATGTAGTATCCAACTTAACTGATTTGGGTCAAACCAGTTTATGGAATGTCTGTCCCAGACCCC
>NW_017729029.1:62354088-62359215 GCF_001723915.1 Gavialis gangeticus
TCCTGGTTTAAGATAAACCAAACACTCCCAGCATCTTGGCATGCTCTCTGGGCTGGGAGGGGCTCTCTGTTCCACAGCGGGGCTGGCCCCTCCCCTCTACTCCCTGGCTGGAGCTCCAGCACAGACTTGCAGGCACAGCAGGTCTGTATGGCTTCCCCCTGCCCTGCCCCCCTCGCTGCTCAAGCAGGAAATCCGCGCCCCCCCCCCCCCACATCTCTCACAGCATGGACCTCAGCCCTATGGACCCTAGGCATGCGGTATGTTAGCTAATGCTGATGTGTGTTTGTCTCTAATTTACTGGGACAGGCAGCCAAAACAGTGACTGCTTAGGGCTGTTCATAGCTAATCAACAGGTCAGCTGGTAAGCTGTTTAAGAAGAGTTTGAAGTAATGGAGAGAGGCTATTGTTTTGCTGATCAGGTGATAGACTTATCAGCCTCCTGCTGGCTTGCTCCCTTGTCAGTCTGCTGCAAACAATATAATGAAGCAGGGAGAGGGAGTTTGAAAAGCTTTGTATCATCAACAGATGCATGCACTACACACTCCCCACTGCAGTCCTACCCCTTGAGCAGCCAGCAGGGAAAAGCCTGGGATAGCGTAGAAATACCTCCCTAATCAGAGTATCCTGCCGGCCATGCCCTCTCAGCTCAGCCATGTGCAAGGGAAGGGAGGGCTGTTCTAGCACCTCCCCCTCGGCTTTTAGCCTGAGCCATTGCAGAAAGGTGAATGACTGCCCCTATCCTTAAAGTCTAATAAAAGCACTTCAGTAATTCTAAAAAAAATATTAATAAGTGATATGTTAAAGACATATGAATGCATTTTGCATAAATGTAGACATGAAACTGTGGATCACACTTATCATTTAGATTCTTGATTTCCCAGAAGGATTTCACAACCTCTTTAGGTCTCTCGGTACAGGTTATTTATGTCTCAATAAAAAAAAAAAGTAACATTTTATACTGTCCTGCAAATTCATGTGCTTTTGCAATGATGAGCCTTTCAATACTTTCTGTCTTGTTGACATGGATCCATAAAAAAGTAATTTTCTACAGCTGAACACAGTGCATTTAAATCATTCCTTGGCCTAACATAGCAGCCTGGAAAATCTGTTTGACAATCGGTATTGATATCTTCCAGGAATTAAACTTCATATATATATTCAATGAGAGAATTTATGAGGAGTTAGTGTTAAAAAAAATGGTACCCTTGTGCTGTTACTAGGTGACTTTCATCCATTGATAGATAAGAATAAAATTGGTATTCATACTAGTGGTCTCTTGGACTATATTGTTTAAACTCTGGCAATTTCAAGGTGGAATTTCCAAGCTTAATTCAGCTCATTCAGTTGTCAGTTTACATGGACTTGTTTAAAACCCTCCTTTTGCCTTCTCTATGCTATCTTTGGTCTGGCTCCACTGTATCTCGGGGATTAGCTCTGTGCATACTCTTAGTCTAACAGCTTTACTTGTCTCTTGGCAATAACCAGTTTTAAACTTAATGCTATGGGAGGTCATGCCTTCTGCTGCTATGCTTATTATTTGTTGATACCTCCCTATCCCTCTAAATTATTGAATCTGCCATGGGTATTAAATTCTTTATATATTTTGATGACCAGAAAACTCATGTATACAACTTTCTGGTGGTTGACTATTTCCTTTTTATACTATTAGGCAGCTAGGAATAACTTATTGTGTCAGTCCTATATGAATCATTATACACTCTATTCTCTTTCAGTTATGGTATAATATATTAAAGACTACTACTCCTGAGACAGTTTGTGAAGCTAGAAAATGATGCTTGTATATAATAAACACCTTTAATTGTTAACTTCTAGTTTTAATTGAGATATTTAAGTTCTTTTGTACTAACTAAACTACTTATTTCTCATGTAAAGTCATAGTCTTGGATATTTTGCTGTGTCTAAGTTGGCCTGAGTTTGAGCACAGTTGAGGTGAGGATGGTGAATGTCTGTCTTCAAGTCTCCTACTTCTATATATGTGTCTTAGCCATGTCCTGTATGCTGGGCACATCTACATGTGTCCCTATGGCACCATTGTTATGGTGCTATCATTTCATATTTTCAAAAGGATTAGTAACAGCCCATACTGTGCTGTGCCAGTGGCACATGGTTGTTTTTAGCCCCTATGTTGCTGTAGCAATGTGCTATAATGAGGGAGCACTTCGCTATGGCAATGTAGCTGTGGTGCCACAGTTTGTGCCCACCAATGCTGTCATCGTAGTGCATTGCTACAGCACTGTAACGTCATGTGTAAATGTGCCCACTGTGAACCAGTTGGAATAGTGGTTTGGAAGCCCAAGCATTTCCTTATCAAGAGAATACTCAAGGTTCTAGATCCCCAGTAATTTTTTTTACCTGTCTTTGCTCTGGGCATACTGTGAAGTAGAACTCACAAAATGGGGGGGGGGGATAGTTCTTGGTGACAACACAGTCTGTTCCAGAACAACCACTGGACTCACCTAGTAGGCTAACTAGATGATGAGGAATACACTCCTGGAGCAAGTAAACTGGCAAGCAGTAAAGAATCTCTATTCATGCAAATGTTCTTAATGAAAATTTCCTCCAAAGAAGACAAATACTACTACAAAAAAAATCTCATTTAAAGCTCTCTTTGTAGGTTAGGAGAAATCTGTTCAGAAGGTTTCAAGTCTCTATATTGTATCTGCTGCTGCATGCAATTCTATATTATACCTATATTATTCATAGTAGCTTTCAACATGGTTTGCCAAAGTCCAGACCTTTTTCCAGGAAAATGCTCTCTAAATTCAACGGGTAGCTCATGCACATAATTTGCAGCAAGGGCCCAGAACCTTGTGTTTTGCATAAATTTGGGATCAAAACATTTATTGTCATTTATTAATTGAAACATTTTCTAGAGTTCAGCTTCTTGCTTAACTGTGGCTAATTAAAGGGTTGCCATTTTTAGTTTAAAGCTATTTATGAACTGTTAGTACAAAAATTGTTGTGAACATGTAGGCTGTGTTCATTTTTCATTTTTGCAAGCCTAATGGATTCCTTTATACATTGTAACTTACTGGGGAGAGGTGGGGGGAAAACAAGAAAAGAAAAGACCCCATAAGTTTGTATTCTTAAACTTGGAGTACTTGTTTATGACTGAGTCCTAAACCTAGATGGACCATACTTTGGAAATGCCACCACCCACCCAATCAGAGCTACTGCCAAAATGAAGCAAAACATTCCACACCAGGAATTATGAAAACATTGGGTGGAGCTTCACACAGCTACACTGCAAAAAGGTCAATATAGAATTGCACCAACTCACTTGAAAAGCTACTGCCCATGTTTTATTTTGCCTTTTATATGAATCTTTAAAACAGACCACATCTGTGTCTTCTAGACACAGTAAAGCAGCTCCTGTTTAAGACCCAGCAGCAAAGTCTTTCCAGTTAGTGATGACTGCTGTCTTTGGAACACAGACAAGGGAGTGGAAGAATGTCTTGCTGTTCATTTGTCTGGCCACCAGGTGTCAGGCTAGGAGCACACATTGACTCTTCTAGGAGCATTACTATGGCAGCAAGCAGAGCAGATTTTGTAGGAGAAATGATATTTAAACATATGATCACCATCTACGGTAGATACTGTTTCTCTCTTAATTTTATTCAAATTGGTTAGATACAAAAGATGAGCAATTATATTGCTCTTCTTTTAGGCAACCACAGACTAACTGGCTGGCAGAATAGAGTACTAAAAGTGTCTGTGTGGGTTGTTTTTTCTTTATGGTCCACCTGTCCACCAAAACTCCAACAGTTATCAACTGGCATGCACTGCATGTCATTGAGCAGTGCCTGTTAAATAGTTGATTGTTATTTGTATTTACTATCTTGGATTCACAACATTATTATTTAAAACCAAGAACATTACAGAAAAGCTGGACAAATATAAGATCCTCTTAATTTAAAGTTCTGGGCATGAGTCAAGTAGTAGCTTCCATTTTATAGATGTATTTATTGATCGGAAACCAGAGTTTTTCAAGAAGAAAGAGTGATATTGCTCTATGTAATTCCATTACCATAACATACAAGTACTTTGTAGTCTTTAATACATGTATCCTCACAGTCAAGCTTGCGATAGAAGAAGTGCTGTTATTTCCATTATTATTTCCAGAAGGGGGTTACAGAACAATAGATGGTGTGGGTGAGAAATAATGATCTGGAAGAATTATTTTTAGGACCTAACTGCTTCGGTGTGCTTTCTCTTTTCAGCAAGTAGGATGTAATTCTGTGTCTGTTAGGATGTGTCCAGGGGTTCAAATGAACACATCTCCATTGTGCAGTTTAGTTGGAGTGTCCTACACCCCTATCAATAGAGCACTGTGCAAAGCATTCGGCATTGGGGGAGGAGGCATTCAGGCAGCCTGCACTGGCAACAGCTTGCAGATAGGGGGCCTCTTGGCACACATCCTGAAGATTGCTGAGTGTGTAGGGCAGGCCCTAACTAGCTTGCTGCCATAGTGGACCATGTCTCCTGAGAGCACTTCCCATCATAGTTACCTTCCCGCTCTGCCCAGAGGCTCCCAGAAGAGACTTGTTTACAGCAAGTTAATTGCAAATGGGTCAGTTTCTCTGCCCAGACCCCAACATGGAACCCAGCTCCTCACACATGACCTGACAGACCCAGAATCTGTGGTGCATCTTTCTGTTATCCTGCACTACTTTCACTGAGGCTGTAGGGCATTGCTCATGATCATCTGTAGACGGCCCAGCAGATGCCTTCTTGCCTAGGAGTCATTCAACCCACACAGGGCCACTTACTGGTGGACCAGGTTGACCAGGCATCCTGGTACTGCTCAACTACTGCCACCTGGCCAAGGAAGCTGAGGCCGTCCTGCACTCCACCAACTCCAGGGTGCTGTAGAAACACTTCCAAAGCACTGAGCGGTGGCTTGGGGCTCACAAGATCAGCAGCGACAGGTGGGAACAGAACTTCCTGGGCACCTGGAATGATTTGCAGTGGTGCCTGTGGGATTTCAGTGTCTGTGGGTGGGTGAGGGTCTAGCTGCAAGGGGGTGGATGGAAGGCTGGAAGGGCAAATGGATGGAAGGAGCAGAGGATGTGCAAAGGTGTGGGTCCTGGTGTGTAGCTCTCCCTC
>NW_017729029.1:62364215-62367606 GCF_001723915.1 Gavialis gangeticus
ACTCCAGGGTGCTGTAGAAACACTTCCAAAGCACTGAGCGGTGGCTTGGGGCTCACAAGATCAGCAGCGACAGGTGGGAACAGAACTTCCTGGGCACCTGGAATGATGAGCAGTGGTTGCAGAACCTCCAGGTGTGCTGGGCCACCTTCACAGACATTGCTGCTGAGCTGAGTCCCCACATCAAGTGATAGGATAACAGCATAAGGTCACCCTTGACTCTGGAGAAGCAAGTCACTGTCACCATCTTGCCAACCCTGACAGCTTATGCTCTACTGCAAACCAGTTTGGCATGGACAAGTCCATATCTAAAGTGACAGTCCAGGATGTGTGTGGAATCATCCAAGATGTGTTGCTTTATCTGCCTCAAGCCCTCAGGAGGTCATTATCTGGTTCTGCCAGATGGATTTCCCCAACTGTGTGAGGACCATTGATGGCACCCACATCCCTATCCTCTGCCTATTCCAAGGCACCGTGGAGTTCATCAGTGGAAGGGCTCCTTGTCCATCTTGCTGCAGGGTGTCACTGACTACCATGGATGCTTCACCCACGTCTGTCTGGGTGAGCAGCATCCATATTACCAGGGTCTTCCACAACTTCACCCTCCCCCAAATGATGGTAAATGGATGCCATGTCCCTGGACCCCCTCCTCCCCACATCAGGATCAGCAGTCATCCCATCCCTCTTCATCAGGGATCCAGAATATCCTCTCTTTCCTTGGCTTATGAAGCACCTGGTCCACAGGAAAGAACACTTCAGCCACTGCCTCAGTAGGTGCTGCATGCTCATTGAGTGCATCTTCGGACATCTCAAGACACGCTGCAGGGCTCTGAGCATGTGCTGAAACAGCTGAGGAGTACTTGTTGTGCCTCATTGCCACCACATTCATCCTTCACGATATCCATGAGGCTTGGATGAAAGATGCACACCACGTTGAGAAAGCACAGTGCTCAGGGGGGAAGCTACAGTGAAAATACCCAAACAGATATATTAAGCTTGTTTTAACTGAAAATTTGACATTTTTATACTGTTCTGCTTATAACAAGCATGCTGTCTAGGTTTCTGCATTTGTTTTTAATTAGTTTTATTATACCCCTGTGTCTGTTGTGTAAATTAATCACATCCTGGGTTACTGCATGAAAAAGAAAAGAAAATGACCTTTCTAAGTCTGTTACACCTAGAACTGTGCATATGGACAGGCAAAGAGGAGGAGGGAATAGTGTTGACTCCACTGCCCAAGGAATTAACTAGCCTACATCGACTGATGCAGTAAGGAAACTATTAATGCCAGATAAAGCAATCCTTTCCAGAGACATGAGCTGTACATCTACATAGACACAGACAAGAGTTCTCTAACCTCAGCAGGTCACAATATTTCACTAGCTTTATTGCAAATAATTTTTTATAGGGACTTAGAGTAAGAGAATGTAAAAGCAGGTGATATGGATCTTGAACATTTTGAGATAAGGAAGAAATGGAGATGAAGGAAACAAAGGTTCCCAAGGAGGAGGAGATGAAAAGTTAAATGAAATGGAGCAAAGTATATACTATATGATGCAAAACGGACAGTAGGGGCAAACTTTTAGAGTGCCTTTTAAAAGGGTAATCTGGATGGAGGTATAACAAAGCATCTTGGTACCCAGGGAAGTGGTGACTTCTGGCTGTGAACATGCTGCTGGCACAATTGTGGAGCTGCAGTAGCAGCTGATATTTTTCTGTCTCTGCCCCTAACAAGATGGTAACTGCCTGGGTCACCCTCCCCTAGTTACACTGCTGAATCTGAACATAAAATGGAGTAGTGGAAGTAACATGGGATGTGTTACTAAATCTCTGGTACAAACACAGCAGTTCTCTTTGGTCACTTTTATTGCTAAGTAAATCTAAGCATACTGTATTTGATAGCAGTCTCCTTTTTTACAAATCACGCGCCTTCTATTATACATTTGGAGCTTACATTGAATACATTGTTTGGAATCATTCACAGAATAGCTGCTAAACATAATCTTAGGTCTGTAGATCATTCCTGGTTGGGAATATTCAATAACTGAAATTCAAACTTTGTTTTTTATGAAGCAGTGGATTGTTTTGACACTTTTTGGTTCTTTAAATAATCAAGTTTTTCATTTAGTCCAGTGAAAATAGTGACACAAGTTGCATTATCCTATTACATGTTCAAAGGCTGTTGCTTCCAACACATGCCAGTAAGTTTGCTTACTAGCATACGGTCATGAAGCAAACATCAGCACTGTGGTGAGCTTATCAAAAGTGAATTCTGTTTGTATATGAGCACATATATGTAGAACATGAGATATTTGATGGATTCTACTTCTCTTTTTTTCTTTTATAGAACACATTAAAGTGCCTTGTAAATCCCAAATTTCTGTTTCAAAGTTGCTTAAATATATTTTTTCTCTGTTAGCTCTAATATTTCCCTCTTCACTGTAGAATCTATCCATCTTAGCCTGAAGTCATGCATAGGGTGACCATATGGGACAATATGAAATCTGGGACGCTGCCCCCCACACACCTTGCTGCTGCAGGGAGTGAATGGCTTTTTAATGACCCATTGGCCTTTACTTCACCAGGTCTTAACAATCACCTGTGGAGTAACAATTAGTGTTAATGGGCAATTTTGCTGTCTGCTAGGGCTTCCTACTTCATAGTTTCTGCCACTGCTTCTGTGCCCCATGCCTAGAATGCTCATTTTAATTTTCACTGACCAGCCAGGGCTAGCCTCCCAAAATCCTGGACTACCCTGGCCAATCTGGGATGTATGGTCATCCTAATCATGCAGAAATCAGGTCAGAATGACACCTTAAAAACTAAATGGTTTAGAAAGGTGTATAATTTCATAGCCCATAGCCCACTTCAT
This sequence comes from Gavialis gangeticus, assembly GCF_001723915.1. Classification (NCBI taxonomy): domain Eukaryota; kingdom Metazoa; phylum Chordata; order Crocodylia; family Gavialidae; genus Gavialis; species Gavialis gangeticus. The sequence goes on from NW_017729029.1 coordinate 62,367,085, forward strand.
CAGTTGCTGTGAATAGCTGATGCTACAAAGTACACTGTGGCAAATATTTGTGCAGTGTAATGTTTTCTGTTTTGTTTTGTTAAATGTGTGTTGTTGTGCTTTTTAAGCATATGTGCTGGGGAGCTTGGTATCAATTCAGAAGCCTTGAGTGTGTCTTGTTGCTGGAGTGGAAGGTGGTAAAGTTTGTAGGAGCTTATCTCATGGTCTCAGACCAGCCACCAAAAAATCTTTTTTCCACCCTGCCTTTTCCCCATACATACGCACTATGGGTGTGTGAAGCTGGCCCTATTCAATTTGGATTCGGATTCGGCCTGAATCCGGGACAGTGGTTCAATTTGGTCATTTAGATCACTGTCCCTGATTCGATTCAGCTGAATCTGAATCTGAAGATTCAACGCTGATTTGCAGAATCAGTGTTTCAGACAAAGACACAGCTTTAAAAGTTTTTTTCTACATACCTCAAGGTACCAGCGTGGCTTATGAATGCTGTGATGCTGGAGCACATGGAGCATCCCACAGGAG
>NW_017729029.1:62372606-62388010 GCF_001723915.1 Gavialis gangeticus
GGCTTGGCGATTAGCTGCAGGAGGCACAAGTCACTGAACTGGGGGACACCAGGGGTGGGGGGCAGAGGGCCCTGCATGCTCCCTGGCAGACCCCACCAGACCTGGAAGTGCTTCTGACCCACTTTTATGTCTGCTGCTGAGTGCGCTAGGGACCCTCTATGCTTCTGTGGGGCACTTCATGCATCCCAGCATCGCAGCCTTCATGAGCCCCTGCTGCATAGAATCATAGAAGTTGGGTCGGGATGGACCTTGTAGATCTTCAAGTCTGACCCCCTGCCTGGGCAGGAGAAAAACTGGGCTCAAATGACTCCAGCCAGGTAGGCATCAAGCCTCTTCTTAAAGACCTCCAGGGTAGGAACCAGCACTACTTCCCTTGGAAGTTGGTTCCAGATCCTAGCCGCCCTAACTGTGAAGGACGGCTACATACTAGAGGTATGACTATATCCAAATTGCCAAATCTCTCTGAATTGATTCAGAGGGTTCTGATTTGATTCAGAGAGATTAAAGGGTCCTCTGATTTGATTTGGATTCGGAGATTCAGCCACTGAATCGGGCCAAACCTCTACCAAATTGAATTAGGACTTTCAACTCCCCTAATACACACATGCACACAGGAAAGCTTTCCCCCTTGTGGTAGGGAATCTCACTGTTTGTAAGGAGTTAATCTCCAGAATGACTCTAATGATCATCCACTGAGTATTTGGCAACAAAAAAGAAAAGGTGGGGGGACTTTTAACTAGCATTCTAGGGGGAGGCAGGGTGTATGGCAAAATACACATGGAATGCTTACAAGAGTCAATGTAGTTAATATGTGCTCCAGCATCCTATACTAGTTGGGGTTTCTTAAGTATTAAGGCCTGCATGTATTGATTGTTGTAGTCTCAAAAAGAGATTATATATATATGTATATATTTCATAGACATTTGGGCTGGAAGGGACCCCGGAGGATCATCAAGTCCAGCCCCCTGCCCCAGGGGCAGGAAGTCAGCAGGGATCATAGGATCCCTGCAAGATAAGCATCCAAATGTGTCTTGAAGGCATTCAAAGTGGGTGCTTGAACTGCCTCCAGTGGCATCTATTCCAAAACTTGGGGGCTTGGACAGTGAAGAAGTTCTTTCTTATGTCTAGCCTGAATCGGTCACAGTGGAGTTTTGTGACCATTTGATCTTCTCATCCCTTGGGGTGCTCTGGTGAACAAACATTCCCCCAGATCCTGATGAGCACCCTGATAAACTTATAGGTGGCCACCAGGTCACCCCTGAGCCTGCATTTTCCAGGCTGAATAGCCCCATTGCTCTCAGTCTCTCATCATAAGGTCTGTTTTCCTGACTTCTGATAATGCAAGTGGCTCTCCTCTGCACCCTCTCAAGCTTCTCCACATCCTTTTTGAATTATGGAGTCCAAAACTGGACGCAATACTCCAGCTACAGCCTCACCAAGGCCGAGTACAATGGGAGAATGACGTCCCGGGATCTGCTTGAGAAGCATCTATGGATGCAAGCCAGCATTTTGCTCGCTTTACTAGCTGCAGCATCACACTGAAGGCTCATGTTCATCTTGTGGTCAACCATGACCCCCAAGTCCCTTTCATCTTTAGTGCTAACCAGCATAGCACTGCCGAGCCTATATGCATGGTGCAGGTTTTTCCTCCCAAGGTGGAGAACCTTGCATTTTTCGGTGTTGAACACCATCAGGTTCTCGTCCACCCATTTCATGAGCCTGTCCAGATCTGCCTGGATCACCCTCCTATCCTCAGGTGTGGATGCTTTACCCCAGAGTTTGGTGTCATCGGTGAACCTGGCGAGTCCGCTTCTGATACCAATGTCCACATCATTGATGAAGATGTTAAACAGTAGAGGCCCTAGGACAGAGCCTTATGGGACCCCACTGGTCACAAGGCACCAAAATGATTTGCTCCCATCAACCACCACCCTCTGGGTCCTACTGCGGAGCCAGTTCCCCAGCCAGCAGATCGTGGTGATGTCAAGGCCGCAGTTAGTCAGTTTAGCCAAGAGGTGATTGTGCGATATCAGATCGAATGCTTTTTTAAAGTCAAGGTATACAACGTCAATCTATTCCCCCTTTTCCAGGTGATATATCACCTGGTCATAAAAGGAAATGGGGTTGGTCAAGCAAGACCTACCCGCAACAAACCCATGCTGGTTATCCCTCAGGATATTGCCTTCAGCTAGTCTGTTAAGGATGGCCTCCTTGATAATCTTTTCCAAGACCTTCCCCAGGATAGAGGTCAGGCTGATGGGCCTGTAGTTTGCTGGATCTACTTTCCTCCCTTTCTTGAAGATAGGCATGACATTGGCCCTCTTCCAATCGTCAGGGACTTCACCAGAGCACCAAGAGGTCTCAAAGATCCATGCCAGGAGCTGACCTATGATGCTCGCCAGCTCCCTGAGTACCTTTGGGTGTAACCCATCAGGGCCAGCTGGCTTGAAGTATCCAGCCTGTCAAGGTGTTCCTTCAAGAGGTCAGCTTCGATGAAGGGCAAGGAATCTCCCTCACCTGGAGCTCCCTGACCCATAGTGGGCAGGGCCATCCCATGGAACTGGTGAAAAACTCATGCAAAGTACCCATTTAGCAAGTTTGCTTTTTCCTGGGCGTCAGTTGTCAGTTGCTCCATCTGGTTTAGCAGGGGTCCAATGTTGCCCTTGCTTTTCCTCCGGCTTCCCACATATCTAAAAAAGGACTTTTTATTTTTCTTGATATTTGTAGTTAGCTGGAGTTCCATCACAGCCTTGGCTTTCCTGATTTGCTCTCTGCTAGTTCGGACTAAAGCAGACTAATCCTCCTTGGTGGCGGTTCCAGTCCTCCATCCTTTATAGGTGTTCCTTTTAAGACGCAGGAGGTCCACCAGTTCCCTGGAGCGCCAAAGCTGTATATATCTCCAATCTGTATTCTGACTGGAGATTCTATCTCATGACTATATAAACTGTGGTAGAATCTCCAATCAGAATACAGACTTCAATTTACCAATTGTTGGGTTGCCTATAGAACCAAAGGAAATCTCATCCTCTCAACAAATACCTAAAAGAGTATCTGGACACCCACATCATTTTTATCTTTCTCAAGTTCAATCAGGTTTTCTTGGGGTGGTGTTACAGATTACCTTTAAACCATTCTGAAGGCATTTAAAATGGGAGTGTCCATGTATTAAAGGCATTTAAACTATGCTAAGTACCCCTTAAACATCTCATTTATGCCGCTTCAGGCAAGGGTTATCTTTGAGCTCTTCTACCTAGCTTGAGCTTAGGGTATTGTTAGTCTGCTCCACAGAGATAAAGAAACCAATCTGCAGTCCTCCAGAACCCCAGGATGCATGTCTCCCAGCCCCTCCTGAAAAACTTCCTACCCTCCCAAGCCAACACCCTCACCCACCCCCAGTAAGTATGACCCCAGCCCACATGGCACCATACTTTCAGGTCTAAGGATTCCAGGAGACCCAATCTAGTTCCCTGAGCTGGGTCCAGGCATGTGGCCCTCCCCCCAGAGGGCTAAGCCTCTACTTTATATCTTGGTCGCTCTCCTCTAGACAGGAGAATTTGGGGGAAGATAGGGAGGGAACCAGGGCTTTCATCCTCAGCTTCCTATGTTCCTGGGGGAGAGGAGAGGGTATGGGAAGGACTGCTTTGTGCCAAGTGAACAGTATATAGTTTCCTATCACTATTCATTGGATGCGTCTCTCCAGAAAGAACTTAACCCATGTTTAGTATGTTCATCTGAAGCCCTAGTATGGTCACCTGGAGCTCTACTATTTATATTAGGTGTGCAACCAGCATAATTTATCAGCTACTGTCAGCATGTTGGCTATGATTATTTTAACTGACGGCATTTAATTTCTGCAGTTGACAACAAATTGGAACGAATTTTATTTAACCTTTACCCATAACAGTAAGTATTTACTCATGTGAGTAGTCCCAGTAAAGTCAAGTGAGACTGCCAGTGGATATTATTTATTGGTATCCACTAGTCAGTCAATTTAATGGTCTCTCCCATCAAATAGATAGTGGTGTATGCCTTTTCACAAAGCAAAATGCATAAAAATGGGAAAACATGATCTGTAAAACAAATACCTAAGCTTTTGATAAACAGAAATGCACCCAACTTTGAGGAGTTAAGGTCATAAATATATGGGGAAAATTGCAAAAGCTCAACTATAAATTGGAACAGTTCTTTTAGTACAAAAGTACATAGTTAATTGGATGCTCCTCACAGTAAAATAGATGTCTTCATTTGTTGGAAAAATACTCTTTTTTATTTGTTGCTTTAACTTGCATTTTTTTTTCCACTTTCTATAACAGTTGAGGATTAAACCAATTTCAAGAAGAAAAATGAAAACATTTGAAAATGTGACCTAACAATACTGTTGGGTTCCTAATGAGACAGAAAAATGACATGATGCATACAGCCAGTAATTACGGGAAGCTCAGGAGATGTATTTGAAAAGGTCTAGCAGATTACTGTTTAAAATGATCCAGAAGCTGCAGAGTTTGATTTTAGTGTTAGGTTAGGTTGGGAATCTGTTCAAATATGGTACATTTAGTTACCAAGTGTACCCACTTTGACTTAACCAGCAGTTGCCTTGTTTACAAAGTCAATCTCTTTAAAACTAGGATTTCCCCATCCCTTTTTTTTTCTTAGAAAGAAAAGTTTATATAATTTTAAGTAAGCATTTAAGGAACCACAGATATTGAAGTCCGCTACAATATTTTTTTCCTGAGTACATGTGGATCAAGATATGCCAGGCCAAGTTTCACTGCCAGCCAGCATTGTGCAACCAGTGGCCTACATCCCTAATATCATGGAAAAGAAAGAAAAGTCATAATCCTTCCAGAATTTGTATATAAAGGTGTGTTCTGGAAAAGACTTTCTCCACATACTACCTTTGAGAAAAGCATGAGATGCTTCCACAGAATTCCTCTGCCTGTCCATACACTATGAAATATTTTCCATGGAGGCATTTTTCCATGAGTGGAAGGACAAGTGGCATTCTGTAAAAGGGTAAAGTAATAGAATCACAGGAAAATATGGAAGGGAAGGGAACTCGTAAGGTCATCTACTCCAACCCGGAGTGGATGGTCTCAGTAATTTTGGTTCTTTCAGGCCATAAGTGTATAGTGAAACCCTGTTCAAAAAGGGGTGGGGGGGAAAGAAACAGAAGAGGCAGCCCCCAAACCAGTATGAGCAGTCACTTGTGTTTACCAAGGAAAATCATAAATGCTAATAGCAAATTGATTTTCTGTTCAATTTAGTGTGGGCCACCCTGTAGAGTGTTTGAGGTATCTGTTATGCTAAGAGCTGTAACTTAAAGAGAAGTTAGAACTGTTCACAAAAGAAGTAATAAATTAGCTATCATAGCTAATGTATATGTTAACAAGCATAATTTATGTTAAGTGATGCTGTTGTGCAAAGACCTGCCCCATTCCTCCAAAACATGAACATTAGAAATTAAGGAAAAATACTTTTATATATGCCTGTCAGTCTGCAAATTGCCTCCAGCACTTCTGGTAACATCCTCCAAAAAGCTTTCATTTCTACCTGCAGTAGATACCTAGAAATAACATCCTTCCCATGTTAATTAGAATTGATCACTAAACAGTGATGGGATGTAGTTTTAAATCAATAATTTTGGCAGATTTGCCCATCTGATTGTCACAATTTCCAGCCATTTGGAAACTTACTGTACATTACTACTGAGGCCTGCACTACACCATATTTGGGGATAGCTTTAACTAAGTGGGAAGGGACAACTTCAGTCTCTGTAAAACAAACCAGTCAACCTCAGGCATTCAGTGAAGTTTACTAAGAATGTATATAGTTGTTTTCAGACTTCTCAGGGTTAATAGGTGAAGAAAACCTTCCTAAAATACCGATTATTGTTATTATAAATACAAGTTCTGAAGAGGATTACAAATTTTTATATTATTTTGTAGTTTCCTTTCACTCAGTTTATTGAAGTAGCTAATTTAGTTCACTTTTCTTATAAGTATCTACATAGACATTAATGTCAAACACTACATCTCCAAATAAACTGTTTCACTGACTGGTTTTCTAAATGACCTGTAAAAAAATCTGTTACTTGTATACACTTTGCCAGGAAATGCAATATTTTGTGTCTCAACCACAAGGTTAATGGTAATTCTTTAGCCACGAGACCATAAATATTTCCTTGCATTGCTTTCTTGCAGGCTACAAGGAAATATTATGTCCTCATACCTAAAGTCTGGATTTGAATAAGACTTGATTTCTGAGGTTTTGGAAACAATTCATCAGAATATTTCCATCACTTAGAGATGCTAAGGGTTTGGTCCCGATTCCAAAGCCAAATATTTTTTCCACATTATTTTAACGGACTGCTGAGTTAGTGCTCTCATAGTAAATGAATTATCTAACTAATACAGATCAAAATAAGCAGATCCCCCATATCCTCCCATTATTACCTGTCTGGTACCTGTGCTCCCTGCAAGTTCTTTCACAGAATATGACAATGTAGACTGTTGTTTGCTAAAGCTTATGTCTTTCTGAATGAGTTATTCTTGAAGATACCACCCTGTCCTGCCTTTTGTCTGACTTCAGACTAACACAGCTCACTACCTGTCTCATATCGGTCTTCCATGTAAAGCTCCCCCATATCCTCCTATGTAAACATGGCCAAACCTCATCATAGAATCATAGAAAATTAGGGTTGGGAGGGACCTCAGGAGGTCATCTAGTCAAAACCCTGCTCAAGGCAGGACCACCCCCCATTAGATCATTCCAGTGAAAGTTTGTTTAGTTGGGTTTTGAAAACCTCCAAGGATGGAGCTTCCACCACCTCTCTGGGTAACCTGTTCCAGTGTTTTACTACTGTCCTAGTGAGAACATTTTTTCTAATATCTAACCTTCCCAAGCTGCAACTTGAGACCATTGCTCTTTGTTCTGACATCTGCCACCATCTGCCATCCTCTTTCGGACCATGCTGCAGGTAGTTGAAGGCTACTTTTAAGTCCTCTCTCATTCTCCTCATCTCTAGACTAAATAAACCCAGTTTCCTCAATCCTTCCTCATAAGTCATGTCTCCAATCCCCCTGACCATTTTTGTTGCCCTCTGCTGGACCTTTCCTGATTTATCTACATCCTTTCTGTAGCGGGGAGCCCAAAACTGAACACAGTATTCCAGATGTGGTCTCACTAGTGTTGAATAGAGGGAAAGAATCACTTCCCTTGACCTGCTGGCAACACTTCTAACAATGCAGCCCAATATGTCATTAGCCTTCTTTGCAGTAAGGAGACTGCTGGCTCATATTCAGCTTCTTGTCCACTGTAAACCCCAGATCCTTTTCTGCAGAGATGCTGCCCGGCCAGTCAGCCCCCCAGCCTGTACTGATGCATGGGATTGTTCCATCCTAAGTGCAGGACTTTGCACTTGTCCTTGTTGAAACTCATGAGATTTCTTTTGGACCAATCTTCCATGTTGTCTAGGTCATTCTAAATCCTAGCTCTACTCTCCAGCATATCTACTGCTTCCTGTAGCTTGGTGTCATCTGCAGAATTGCTGAAGGTGCACTCTATGCCATCTTCCAGGTTGCTGATGAAGACATTGAACAAAACTGGCCCCAGGATCAACCCCTAGGGCATAGGTGACTGGTGCACCTTAGTCAAGGGGGGCACCTACCCCCCCCAGCAACCAGTCAGTGAACGGGGGGGGGCGGGGTTCTCCCATGGCTAATCTCACCAACTGGGAGAGAGGGTCCCCCCACAACCAATCTTGCTGACTGGGGGGTGTCCCTCCATGGCCAATTGTGCTAACTGGGAAGTGGCCGCAGTGCTCCCACAAGTGGCTGCAGTGCTTCATCCAGCACTCCCACTCCCTGGCCAGCACTCACAGGCTGGGCACTGGCACTCCTGCCTGCCCCCCCCACCCCTGCCCATCACCTAAGCTGGGAGTGTGGCCTGTCAGGGGGTGCACCACCACTCTTAGCGGGTGCACATGCACCCCCATGCGCCTCCTATGTGTTGCCACTGACCTGGAGCACTCCACTTGATACCAGCTTCTGACTAGATATCAAGTCTTTGATTACTACCCTCTGAGCCTGATGCTCTGGCTTGTTTTCTGTCTATCTTACAGTCAGTTTATCCAACCATTAGCTTGCCCATGAGAATGTTGTGAGGGAGCATATCAAAAGCCTTGCTAAAATCAAGGTATATCACATCCACTGGTCTCCCAACATCCATAGAACCAGTCACTCTGTCATAGAAGACAATCAGGTTGGTTAGGCAGGACTTGCCCTTGGTGAATCCAGGTTGACTGTTCCTAATGACCTTTTTCTCCTCCAGATGCTTAGAAGTAGATTCCTTGAGGATCTGCTTCATGATTTTTCTAGGGACTGAGGTGAGGCTGACTGGTCTGTAGTTCCCTGAATCCTTCTTTTTCTCTTCCTTAAATATGAACACTGTTTGCCATTTTCCATTTATGCGGGACCTCTTCTGTTCTCCATAGCTTTTCAAAGATGATGGCCAATTGCTCTGCAATTTCTTCAGCCAACTCCCTCAGCACCCTTGGGTGCAATCCATTCAGCCCCATAGACTTGTATATATCCAGCTTTTCTAATAGTCCCTGACTTTTGATACTGTTGGATGCTCACCTCCTCCCCAAACTGTACTGCCCAGTGCACTAGTCTGGGAACTGACTTTGAAGACTGAGGTCAAAAAGGCATTGAGCATTTCAGCCTTTTCTGAATTCTCTGTCACTAGGTTGCATCCTCCATTTGGTAAAGGACCTACACTTTCCCTGATCCTCCTCTTGCTACCAACGTACTTGTAGAAACTTTTCTTGTTACCCTTCATATAGCTTGCTAGCTGCAATTCCAATTGTGCTTTGGCCTTCCTGACTTCATCCCAATGTGCCTGAGCAATACTCTTGTAATTCTCCCTAGTTGTTTGTCCAAGATTCCACTTCTTATAAACTTCCTTTTTGTCATTTAGTTTACTGAAGAGTCCCCTGCTAAGCAAAGCTGGTCTTCTGCCATGCTTGCTAGTTTTCCTGCATACTGGATGGTTTGTTTCTGCACTCTCAGTAAGGCTTCTTTAAAGTATAGCCAGCTCTCCTGGACTCCTGTCACCCTCAGACTGGATTCCCAGGGGATCCTGCTCATGAGTTCCCTGAACGAGTCAAAGTCTGCTTTTCTGAATTCCAGGGTTCATATTCCTTCTCTCCATCCTTCTTTTTCTCAAGATCCTGAACTCAATCACCTCATGGTCACTGCTGCCCAAGTTGCCATCCACTACTACATTCCCCGCCAATTCTTCCCTGTTTTCAAGCAGCAGGTCAAAAAGAGCATGGTCCCTAGTTGACTGCTCTAGCACTTGCACCAGGAAGTTGTCCTCAACATTCTCCACAAACTTCCTGGATTGCCGGTGTGCAGCTGTATTGCCCTCCCAGTAGATATCAGTGTGATTGAAGTCCCCTTCATATCGCTTGCTAGCTGCAATTCCAATTGTGCTTTGGCCTTCCTGACTTCATCCTAACGTGCCTGAGCAATACTCTTATAATCCTCCCTAGTTGTTTGTCCAAGATTCCACTTCTTATAGGCTTCCTTTTTGTCATTTAGTGTATTGAAGAGTTCCCTGCTAAGCAAAGCTGGTCTTCTGCTATACTTGCTGGTTTTTCTACATATTGGGATGGGTTTTCCTGCACTCTTAGTAAGGCTTCTTTACATAGCCAGCTCTCCTGGACTCCTCTCTCCATCAGACTGGCCTCCCAGGTGATCCTGCCCGCGAGTTCCCTGAGCGAGTTGAAGTCTGCTTTTCTGAAGTCCATGGTCCATGCTTTGCTGCTGAGCATCCTTCATTTCCTCAGGAACCTGAACTCAATCATCTCATGGTCACCACTGCCCAAGTTGCCATCTACTATTACATTCCCCACCAATTTTTCCCTGTTTGTGAGCAGCAGGTCAAGAAGAGCATGGCCCCAGTTGGCCACTCTAGCACTTGTTTTTTCCTTAGTAAAATTTTTTGTGGAATACCAAATTTGACTACATAATACTCAAACGTAATTGATGGATGTGTGACTTGTTATTGCAAACCAGCATACCCGTTGGCAGCTACTGAGAACTGGATGGATACTGGTGTGAACTTTGCTAAAAGCATTACTGATAGTATGCTAATACTCCATGTTCTTTCACAAGAATGATAAAACAGATAAGCAAAATTCACATGAGATCATGCTGTCCATTATGTTCTATTGTTGATTATTCTCTATTCAAACTGTATTTGAATCTGTGGGCATGTCTACACATGCAATTAAATCAATAAACTCCAGCACTTATTACACTGGAATTTATCATTTCCTGGGTGCTGCATTTACATGTGCACCCAGGAGCATAGTATGTTGAAGTGGGTCAGAGCACCCTGGCTGACAGGGGCCCGGGAGAGTCAGCCTGCCAGCCTGGGGTTGCTTCAGTCTGGCTCAGTGTGCTGCGGAGAAGCTGTCTGGGGCATGAGTGTGTTCCAGCATGGGGCTAGCTGGCCAGTGTCTACACCTGTGTTGCTGTGGAGTAAAAACCCCCTCAGTAGGATAGTACTTGTATTTACAAATATTATCCTGCTGCAGAGCTAATTAGTGTACTCCTGCTTAATAGCACTGCATGTGTAGACATGAGATACTTACTGAGGAGCTAATTGGTCAGCTTGGTGGTAAATGTCTTGTGTAGATGCACCCTGTTTGTCCTAAAAGATAAACCCTGATGATCTGCCCCTTGTTGGGAAGTGGTTTTATAAACAGTAGTTTTTAATGATTATTTTCCTGAGGCTCTACTTTTTTCTTACTTTAATTTGCCTCATCATCATCTCTAGGTGGTTATTACAGTTCTTTATATAAGTTACAATTAGCATTATTCTCCTCTTTAGCATAATTTGGAAATACCATATAACAAATCCTTAGCAGATACGTCCAGAGCTATTCAGGAACTAGGTTTTATTTGTAGTACACAGCAGGGGTATCGGCAACTGTTTTGAATTACTAAATGCTTCCCCAAAACAATTTTACAGATGTGGGGTGAAAAGATAAGAGCCATCATATTAAAACAAAAGTTAGATCACTTTTCTAAATAAAATGAAGTTTAACTAGTATCAATACTGCCTAGAATTACACTCGGACAAACCATTGGTGTCACAATTTGGAAAAGTCTTCTATTGCAACCAAAATTCTACCCTACAATTGAAGTATCTTGCTTTTGCAAAAAAAAGTTTATTAGAAACATAAAAAAACAGCAGAACATTAATGACTTTTAATTATATTTTTCTTTTAACAAGTAAATGCAATAAGTATTTTTACAAGAGAGGTATTCTGGAATGGATGCCATATCACCATGAAGATACATATTTTGGCTTTTTTTCCTCAGGAGTGCAGCTAACAGAGTGCAACTTGTAGGGATTAGTTCAAAGTGATATGAATGAACCAACTCCCTTTATGAAAAATCCTTCAAAGGAAAATCATGATGTAGTCTGACATTTTGAAAATTCAGGAAGCACATTAAACAGTTTACTTTCCAATTAGGAAATATTTATTAGCTGCATGTGCCAAAGAGATTGCAGAGACATGTTGAAGCTCATACTCCGCTCTGATACAGCTTATGTAATATTTCAGCATAACATCAATCATGACTTCCATTATTTTTCTGCAATATTTTGCAGATTATTCCATTAACTTCTACCATAAAGCATTTATTTAGTTTTACATTTGTAATATAATGTATTGATCATTGCAACAGAGCTGAGAGCTCTTGGATTTGCTCTAAAAAAAGGAACAAATTCAGCATATTTCAGTTTTCATTGTGGATTACATTAGAAACACCAAGTTTTGAGACATTTACCATAATAATACAATTTATAAAACGGGATTAATTAAATTATGCTGACTTCCCATTAGTGTCGAAATTAAACTGATATATTGGTTGTAAGTTCAAAGACAAAAATGGATGAGTGAAGCTGAGCTGGCCTTTTAGCTATATGGAAATATACAACTATTAACAGTTTCTGTATTGCTTGCCTTTATATAACGTCATTACCATAAAAGTGTTTTATACAAGGCCGGGCATTCTGTTGTGTTATTCAGTACTGTGAAGCAGCAGCAATATTTATGGATCTTGCCTCTTCAAAACTGTTTTACAATACTATTTGTGTTGCATTAAGACCTTTTATATTGTAATCTGTGGTCATCATGACTCTTGTATACTTTCCAAACTAGAATTAATTTCCTGAAGAGTAAAGGAATTAAAAAAGAAAAAAAAAAAGCACTCAGGATATATGGTTGTCATAAAATAATCACACCCTTTAAGTGATGAGAAGCATAGTATTATGTCTCATGCTCCTTTGTGCCTTGGGGCTATGACTATCTAACAGAAACCAGTTTATTTCATACTTCACTGCTTACCTGTAAAGATGTCTTAAGAGTTTTCTATGAGTGCAAATAAAGCAAGGTAAAAAGAGAAAAATGCTGTGATTTTTTTTAAATGTCCAATAACCACAATGTAATACATAGAATTTTGAGATATTTTTAATCTTATTGCTAGTTTCAGATGTTAGTTGATCTGGTATTGCTTTCACTCATAAACATGGATAATATAATCCAGTCCAAATATTGGCTCGGTGCTCAATTAGATGTAAAAAATTAGCATATTCAGCATCATCATGCAATCCCATAATTAGTTCCCGACACAACAAAGTTCTTAAGCATTGATTTAAATTAATAGCCAGCAACTAATACTACTTTCATAGATGGAATTACTTATGTACTTATAGTTAAGCACATGATGAACTGCTTTGCTGGATTTGGGGCCTTGTTCTTTCCCAATGGCACCCTATCCAATTTTCCAATTTGCAAGCCAAATGAAGTAGTTGGGGTGGGGATGGAGCAGGTGGGGGGTGGAGGGCAATGTTTGTTTGCTTCTTTGTTTGGGGTTTTGTCAAGTTAAAACTAAAAACTCAACTTGGAACCTAGAAAGGGGAAACAACTGGCTGATGCATCACCAGTCATAAGAATACTGGAATTAGAATTTAGCATTGAATTGTCTCGATTATTTGATGGGCAGATAGAATTCAGTATATTTTCCCATAGTCATGCCAACTAGAGTGATTATATTAGTAACAGCATCAGGATCTCAGGAATCACATACCCAAAGAAGTAGAAATGCAATAGGCTGTTTCCATGAAAACTTGTGTTGATTTACTTCAACTGTTTAAAATTCAGCCAGCAAATCTCTCTCCTCAGACACTCTTGCAATTTGAGAAGTTTATTCCAGTTTAATTTAAACCTGTTCCTAGCCAAATTAAGCTAAATCAAAATAAGCTTAGTTCAGGCTACTGTGGGTGTGTCTATACATGCATTTATGTGCTTTTCCCCATGCACATTAAATTTAATACCTCCAATGTGAAGTACTAAACTAATGTGCATTTAGTAGCACAAGCACACACTTTTTTGGTGACAATGTTCAGTAGCCTATTTTACTGTGTATTAGTGTCATAGCGTGTTTCTTTATAGACTGCTTTAATGTTCAGTAAAATAGACTACTATGCATTAAAGCTCATGTGTAAATGTGCCCAACTGTGTCTGTGTAGTCTTTTGGATGGGACATGTTGGCAGAATGGTTAAGGCTTCTTGCTGTGGCTTTGGTGGCATAAATTTGAATGCTGGATTCATGCCAAAGGCTGCTCCAAATTAACCCAGCTGTAGAGGTGTCCCTGATCATCTAGGCTTGTGTGTCAAAGATGACAGACTTGATGTTAGCCACATAATTTTTTTCTGTGATTGGCAACAGAAATTGGTGTACCATAACTATGCTACCTAAAGAGCCTTTAGACTCGGGCAGAGTTTTGACTTGACATAAACTTGGGAAAAAACCCAATTCCACTATTTAAAAATCACATATTAAATGCTTGTCTACATGCACACTCTGGCTGAAATAACTGAATCTACTTTTGTATGTGAGCACTTTTATTTTGCAATAAGGATACTATTTTGACTTAACTTCACTTGAAAAGAATTAACCAATGTAGCTTTGCAAGTAAACAAGTCAGCACTTTATCCCCACTTTTTTTTCTAACTATAGCACTATTTGAAAAATGTCTTGTTTGCTTCTGCTGCAACCATCATGTCATCCCTGCATTACTGTTCCTCTTCACCTGATATGTGAACTTCTGCCACTAGTTCTGTTTGGCTTCCATATAGACTCAAGAAGTCCAGGTAAGTGTATTAAAGGCACCTTGAATCCATATGGGCTGAAGCAGAGACTACTTCTGGTGCTTTCCTCCTGATGCATTCTAGCAGGATGAGGCATTAATTGGACCTATCCATGGTGAAAGTGTACATTTGTTAAGTTTAATGCATGTTCTCTGATTTTTAGATAATTTCTAAATTGGAGAAAAGTATGTATGCTTTGAAATCCATTTGTATGAGGGTGTTTAAGCAACTAACAGCAAAATAATCGTCCATGCTGGATGTCTGTGACAAAGTAGGAAACTATGCAGCTGTGGGGACCACTGATGGCGACATTGCCAAACACACCAATCATTACAACTAAATAAATGATATTTAGCAGGCTGCCTAGAGCAGGGGTTTTCAACCTTTTTTAATAAGCATGCCCCTGGCGACCCCCTTTTTAATAAGTGTACTCGGGGGTGGAGGGGATGGCAAGCAGCTGGACACGGGGTGGGGGGCAGCAGTGGCAGCATGGTGTCTGTACGGCCCTGCTGTCATGCTGCCCCAGCCCTGCTCCTGTGAGGCAGCGGCGTGAGGTGCCAGCGCTCCATCCCTGCCCGCCCCTGCATGTCCCCTGGGACCTTTTGAAGTGCCCCCAGGGGTATGCATATCCCAGGTTGACAACCCCTGACCTAGAGAAATTGTGGACTTTCTATCCTTGGAAATATTCAAAAGCAGGTGGGATGGATACTTGGCTGAGGTGGATTAGTCAGGTGGATCCTGCCTTGAGCAGGGGGCCGGTCTAGATGCCCTTGTGAGATCCTTTCCAGCTCTACTTTCCTCTGATCCTATGCAGAGAAGGGATGTCATCCAGTTAGTAGTCATTGCACAGAAAATGGCTTTATTTCAAAATTGCAGTTAATTTCTCAACACTCTCATATATTAAGTGTAATGCCCTCTGATAAATCTTTCGAGTACTAAATTTATATAATAGAAAATATAGTATCTGCTAGTGCTTTTAACTATTCTCCCATATTTAAGACTTTTTTCCTGTTCAGGAAACCATAGATGCTGGTGGTTATTGCATCCTCAGGCTTTGTCCTGAGAGAGATGAATGCAGAAATACTGAACACTATCAGTTTGATTGCATCAAAGAACCATTTTTCTGCCAAACTGGGCAAAATACAATTATACTTCCCCCCCCCCCCCCCCCCCC
>NW_017729029.1:62388021-62390437 GCF_001723915.1 Gavialis gangeticus
AAATCTGAATGAATCCAGCCGTGTCACACCCCCAGACCCACCCTGCCCCAATGCTTTCTGCTTTTGATCATTCAATTTGCTCATGCTTGGTACAAGAAACATTTATAAAGTCTGGATATGGATAGTGTTGGAGAGATCTGCTTACTGTGTTACTTTGAAAAGTTTCCTTCTCTGGAGAATATGCTAGAATTCCTCCACAGCTTATAAAATCTACACTGCATCATAAATTTTATTAGGCACCTTTTTATTTAAACAGAGGTAAAAATTGGGAGTCTGACTTTGCTTAACGGAGAAAACAGACTGAAATGCATGTCTGGATCAGTGTTATGGTGGAATGATGATGTTTTTGTGACTAATCTGATGTCAGTATGTTTGCATTCATTCCTGTGTAATTTTCCACTGTTCAAACTAGTTTGTGCAATTTCACAGAATACTTTTGTAGAATTATTATTAAAACATTGAGCTGATTAGAAAATCCTAATAGAAAAACAGAAACAAAAGTTGCACGTCCCCATTCCACCCCAAACACATATGTATTAAATATCATGTGTATAGCACACCAAAAATGTACCTGGCATATTGTAGACAGCCTCTGATCCTGCCTTTATGCGTTGAATGACAAATGTTTCCTAAATGTTTGCAGAACCAGCTTCACTGAGTAATAGCCCGTACCCATCATACTAGATTAGTTCAAGACTTCTCTTTAGTTACGCAAATTGGAATCTCAGAAATGGGCCCCATGGGTGTATCCTCACAAGAGTGCACATGTGGTTTGTGGCACCACAGACCCATGTGTGGCATCCCAAATCACATGCACTGCACAGGCAGGCATTTCCTGAGGTGCTAATTTGCAGTGGGGTTGGGGTGGGGGGAGGTTGACACTGGGAAATCTTGGTGTAAAAAAAAAACCCACGCCACAAAAAATTGGGGCAGTGCACATGATGGCAGCATGTGCCACCCAAAACCAGAGCCTGGCCAGCCAGAGCCATGCTTTGGCTGCCAGGTGGACTCCATGCACCTAAATTGCTGCTGCTGGAGCCCCAGGAGGCCCCCAGGATTCCAGGTAAGGCTTCTGGGGAGTCCCAGGTGCTAGTCCCAGGCTCTCCTACCCCACCCAGGGCAACTTGTCATACATCAGAGTGTGCGCGCAGGGGTGTTCCCCCAGGGACAACTAGCAGTGGCACAAATATGTGGTACTGCTAGCTGTCCCCAGGGAATGCATGTTCTTGCTCATGGGGATGCACCCCATGAATACAAACCCAACACTGTTTTCCACTGATTTCATTTAAAGCTTGCCAGCAAAAGAGCCCTACAGTAACTCCAGAGTTCTGGCCCACAGATCAAGTCACATTCTTTACCCACAAATGCTGGTGTAGAGTATTTAGGACAGATTGTTTTCTCACATTCTAACATTAACCAGTGACCCTTAATGTTAGCCTAACCAGAAAATCTAGAGGGGCAGTGACAGAGTATTTTCACTTTTGGTTCAGCTATTATGCCCCTCTGTGGAGACTTCAGACATCACTGTCAGTTAGTGCTAATGGTGGAGATAATTGGTGATGTGGATAATTATTTCTTGGGAATTGAACTGAGAATGCATAACTAGTTTCATATAAGCCATATTATTAGAAATAAATGCTAGCATGTATTCATTACATTTCACTGGAAATTAAATTGTATGTGTGAATATGCACGCGTGTGCGTGAGTGCGTGTGTGCGCGTGCATAGTTTGCCAGTTTATATATACAAGCATTATTTTCATGACTTCCCTTTTCACTAAAACTATTAAAGTATAAGGAGGACGTGCTTCTGGGGAAAAAATTTCAACCAAGCAGCTGAATATTAGAAGTTATTCCATAGTCAGCTATTTGGAAAAAACCAAAAACAAAAATTATTCCTCACAACAATATAAAGCACAAAAGATAGTCTTAAAATGGTAACTGATTAGACAGCATCCCAAGGACAGCTGCATTATCTCACATATAGCATGAGAGCTCAGTGGATGTCAATGTCCAAATCGAGAATAGTGATCTGCAAGTTTCAGCAAAACTTAGTTTAAATAAATAGCTTCAACAGGGGAAAAGTAGAAGTTTCCACTTATTTGAATTTATTACATGAATTGAATAAACAGATAAGTAATTTTTCTCCCCATATAAGCATCTTAATCCTGTAATTTTTCCCCCATACTACAGGAGATGGTTCTTAATTACCAGGTCTACAACTTCTATTTTACTCCATGTTGAATGGATTCAGCAAAAGGAAATGGAAATCATAGTACCAGATTTTGCATTTTGGTCAACTGATGACTGCTACAAACCAGACATGGGAGGTGGCTTTAGGCCAGGGGTGGGCAAAATGTGGCCCAAGGACCAGATGAGGCCCACCAGGCCATTCTATCTGGCCCACGGGGCCCCTA
>NW_017729029.1:62390448-62428414 GCF_001723915.1 Gavialis gangeticus
TTATGCCCCTCTGTGGAGACTTCAGACATCACTGTCAGTTAGTGCTAATGGTGGAGATAATTGGTGATGTGGATAATTATTTCTTGGGAATTGAACTGAGAATGCATAACTAGTTTCATATAAGCCATATTATTAGAAATAAATGCTAGCATGTATTCATTACATTTCACTGGAAATTAAATTGTATGTGTGAATATGCACGCGTGTGCGTGAGTGCGTGTGTGCGCGTGCATAGTTTGCCAGTTTATATATACAAGCATTATTTTCATGACTTCCCTTTTCACTAAAACTATTAAAGTATAAGGAGGACGTGCTTCTGGGGAAAAAATTTCAACCAAGCAGCTGAATATTAGAAGTTATTCCATAGTCAGCTATTTGGAAAAAACCAAAAACAAAAATTATTCCTCACAACAATATAAAGCACAAAAGATAGTCTTAAAATGGTAACTGATTAGACAGCATCCCAAGGACAGCTGCATTATCTCACATATAGCATGAGAGCTCAGTGGATGTCAATGTCCAAATCGAGAATAGTGATCTGCAAGTTTCAGCAAAACTTAGTTTAAATAAATAGCTTCAACAGGGGAAAAGTAGAAGTTTCCACTTATTTGAATTTATTACATGAATTGAATAAACAGATAAGTAATTTTTCTCCCCATATAAGCATCTTAATCCTGTAATTTTTCCCCCATACTACAGGAGATGGTTCTTAATTACCAGGTCTACAACTTCTATTTTACTCCATGTTGAATGGATTCAGCAAAAGGAAATGGAAATCATAGTACCAGATTTTGCATTTTGGTCAACTGATGACTGCTACAAACCAGACATGGGAGGTGGCTTTAGGCCAGGGGTGGGCAAAATGTGGCCCAAGGACCAGATGAGGCCCACCAGGCCATTCTATCTGGCCCACGGGGCCCCTAAAAAAATTTAGAAAATGAATATTTATCTACTCCTGGCTGCCTACCATGTGGCCCTTGATGGCTTGCCAAAACGCAGTGAGCGGCCCTCTGCCCAAAATAATTACCCGCCCATGCTTTAGACTTAGAATGCCACTCCCTCATTCCTTCCCAGCTCAGAGTTGGGAAAAAAGATACTAAACTAGCAGTGACCTTCCTTATCCTCCATCATCTTCTTCCACCCAAAATAGAAAATTTGACTAGACCTCCTGGGGATAAGTCTTTTTTTTTTTTTCTCCAGGCCTGAGAGGAAGAATCAAGACACATGGGGAAATCAGGAGAGGCTGCAAATAAGTAATTATTAGCAACCTGATCTTGTACACTTTCTTACAGAAAGAAAAGCACAACCACGTATAATGTGTAAACTCGTTAATAGTGAGTGCCGTTGTTACTGCAGTATCATTTAGCACTTCCTTTTGGAAGTAGTAAATGGTGGTGCAGTAACAATGGCACCATAGGGGCATATATAGATGCAGCTACTTGTGAGCATCAAAAGTGTTTTAATTTGTTCCACAAAGTTTTTGCCAGTTTCATTTGAGAATCGCTTGAAGTATGCAAATGGTAACATGAGATTCCACAATTAGATGTTCAGTAGCAGATTTGTGTGAAACCTGCCATAGCAACCTGTCATATCTACCCAGATATACTGGGTATCTGTTGCCCTTTGATTTATTTATCAGGCAGCTCAATAGATGTCTAAAAACACCACGGGTCATTTCTTCAGCTTATGTTAATAAGCACAGATCCAGTGGAATCAGACAGTTTGTGCCAGCTGAGGATTTATCCCTATATGAACAAAACAGGAAATACTGACTCGATATTGATCCAAATGATCCTGGAAAACTGTAGTACTTGTTAAAGGCAATCTAAAGAATTGTTCAGGTGGAGCTCTACCTGGACCAGAGGAGACTGCACAATCAGATTTGCAATACTATATGACACACACAGCATATATTTTCTCTTGACAATTAGGAAATGCTGGAACTAAGGGTGTGCACATTGCACAACCATAGTTAGCCTCTATGTATATGTATTAGAATATAATTATACAGGAATATGGCATCTCCTGGGTCATAGAATAGTCACCTACTATCACAGGCAGCAATATAATCCCATTCATGAACTGACCAAGGCCCACATTATAAGTTAGGTTTCTTGTCCCCACAAGTACACGGAGACTGTTCCAGAAACTGACTCATCTGAACATGAGGCTAGCCATCTGAACGGTTCTAAATTGAATCATGGTCAGTTTATGCCAATTTGTTTCTGTCCCAACATTGTACTTCCCTTCTTTCTTGGTGTATCCTCCCCAACACCTCTACATATTTATCAAGAACAATTAATTGTATCTACATCTCAGTTTTCATTTAACCGATTAAAAAAAAACAGTCCCTTCTAGACCCTTCTTGTGAGATGGATACTCCATTCCTCTGATCATCTTAATAGCTTTTCTCTACATGTAGTCTGAAAATTTCTTTCTTAAATATTGGTAAACATTATTGTACTAACTAGCAAACTGCCTGTCAAGAATGACCAAGGAGGGGAGCGGGGAAGGGCACCAGATAGAGTACCATGTGCCACCACCTCATGCTGCCACCACCTCTGAGGAGTGGGGAAGCTTGCATGCAGTGGATGCCGCTGTCAGCCACTGGCCTGCGCCGCTGCTCCATGTCCAGCCATGTGCCAACCCCTTGCTCCACGTCAGGCCCCTCCCCCACCCAGCCCCATCAGCATGGGGGTGGGGTATCTGTTGCTCTTTGATACCCCACCCCCTGCCCCCTGCTGCCACCAGTCCACATCTGGCTGTGCACTACCCCTCCCACATGCTCCGTGACCCCTCCCCCTCCACATCTGGACGTCTGTCTGTGTCTCTGTCTGTGCAGAGCACTCTGGTTGTTTCAGTAAGCATTGTGATTGACTGCCAAGACAGCCAATCAGAGTGCTCCAAGAGCATTATGGACAGACACAGACAGACTGACTAAGCCCTTTGTGTATATATAGAACTATTTCAGATGAGGTCTCACCAATTCCTTGTCTATTCACATTACCCCTCTCAATCTCTACTAGAAATGTCTCTCCTGATTAAATCCTATGATCACATTTTCATTTTTCATGGCCACATTTCTTTTGTGGCTCCCAAATATCCTGTCAAACATTCAAATATCCAGGTCAGTGTCAGAATCAGAGCTGCATAGTGAATAAGGCTGTCAACTGCTTCCTTTGCTAAAGAACTTGGAAAGTGTATAGGAAACTGGACATTAAAGAAAGAGATTTTGACTTCATGGCTAAGGAAGCTGAATGATACTCTGAGAATTCACTTTTGTGCTTGTCACTGCCATAGGGCTTGTATGTGATGTTAGATTGATCATTAAACCCTTTGTTTCACAGGTGGTCTCTAATTTTGTATTCCTCATCTTTGGATGCCAACTTGATGTTCTAGAACTGTGGTGCACAATTATTTCAACTAGCGGGCCATGCAAGGAGTTTTGGTGAGCTGTCAAGGGCTAAACACACGAAATCTTTAAGAAGATACCATTTTAACAAATTATAGATAAAAAACAAATCATAGACAAAAAAATAAAAAATCTACTATAACATATTTTAATTTTATTTAAAAAAAATATTTTTTGTCCTGAGTAGTGTATATAGAGGGGATGGTAAAATAGCTCAAAATAAATTCTTACTCCTATGTTGTGTGTAAGGGTGTGTATGGGTGGGTGGGAGGCTGCCACTGTCTTAGGTCCTGGATTCTAACCAGGAGTTGGGGGGAGGGTGGGCAGGATGCACATGCAGCAAAGCTTGCCCAGGCAGTGCAGCACAAGTGTGATCTGCCCACCTGCCTGCCCTCCCCCACATCCAATCTGTGGCTGCCTATGTGGTGCTCCACATGGGGCTGAACCCCCCTCAGGGCAACCTGCACCCACTAGACAGCACCACCTCTGCCCAGCCAGTGTGCACAGATTCCCAGCAGGGCTGCTGCTGCAGCTACCCAAATACTGCTTAGCTCTCCCTGCCTCCAGTGGCTCCTACTCTTCCTCCTCTTGCCCCTGCTGTGCTGCTTCAAATGGGGGGGAAGCTATAGCTGGGCTGGAACCACAGGCAGGAGGAGGAGCTGCTGGAGGTACAGGGAACTGAGCAGTATCCAGGCAGCTGCAGCCACACCAGGAGCATCTCTGCTGGGAACCTGCATGTGCTAGCTGGAGCCCTGGTGGGAGTGGCAGAGGCTCAGCCCCCTACAGAGCATTGTGGGGGTATCCACAGACCAGATTGAATGGATTGGTGGGCATGTTCCTGCAGGCCAGATCTAATCAGTTGGTGGGCTGGATCTGGCTTGCAGGCCATATTTTGCCCACCCCTGTTCTAGAATCTAGTGCTCACATTTGCATTAATCATAGAAACTGCTACACAAGTTGAAACACTCTGAAAATGTAGACTTTTCATGCCTCAGATTGGACACCCACAATTAGTGCACAATTCTTTACCATTCATTTTTCTATGCCTTAGTTTTGCAGTTGAAAAATGGGGATAATAATACTGTGGCATCTAATTGGATGTTGTGAAATAAACTAGGTAATGTTTTCAAGCATTCAGAAATAGATGATCACCATGAGGAAATTGATCATTCTGTCCTATGAGCAAGGTTTAAATAGTGTAAAGTAAATAAGACAGAGGGCCATTGATGGAACAATGAGCTTAAAACAAAATATTGAATATCTATTCATAATGTTAGCACTAGAGTGAGAAGGGGTGACTTTCCAATCTTCAGAGACTTTTCAAGGTTTTCAAAATTTCTCTCATCTCAAATAGGGATGGAAAGTTTGAAATTAATAAATTGACAATCCAAAAATGTTGACAGTTGAAAACTTACCTTTTGACCTTTCAGAAATGTTTCATTTTGATTTCAGTATTTTAAAAAATGATGGTAATTACAGTAGTATTATAGTAGTTTCAAACTAAAAAGAAACATTTTTATTTTGAAAAATATTTAAATAGATCATTTCAGTATTTTAAAATTATTTCCCCCCACCATAAAAACACATTAAATAAATTAATCAAAACTGAGCTCTTATAAAAATTATTGTGTGTTAATAATTAGAATTTTCCAGCAAAATCACATTTCACTTGGAATTTTGTGACCAGTTTTGCTGAGTAATTTTTGTCTTGTGCCCTGAATGAGGAAAGTCTTTCTGAGTAGAACTCTAAAAAAGGAAGTAGGCAGACCAATTGAATTGCTATGTTTCTGACTAATTCAGGTATTCAGTTTTTGCAACACAAGCTTATTCCAACAGCCACTGATATCAACAGGAGTCTTTCTGTTGTTTTCTGTGGGCCCTTGGGGCTTGTCTATGTCATGTCAGTAGTTGGGGCCTGCTCAGCCCAGTCCTCCCAGGACACACTGGCTGCCCTTATATAAATCAGCCCTTAAATCAGAACCTGGGGAACTGAAACAGTTGGCTGGATGGAGAAACATCAAAAAGTGATGTTGAAGAATCTTTAAAATAGAGAAAAATCCTTGGAGGGGTGATTTTCTGCAGCTGGCACATTTAAGAGTGTAAGAGAAACCCTTGGTGAGATGGGACACATGATAACTGGAGGACTGGCAATAGGTAAGCAAGGACTAGCATGTGGGAAGAAGGTACAGAAGAAAGTAAACCAAAAAGTGGGGAATCTGCGGGGAGTGAGATAGAAATGCAACTAACTTCTAGATTGATAATTATCTCTTTTTTCAGTCTTTCTATTTTTCCCTATTGGATGTAAATGGATCTGTTTAACTTGATAAATATTTTCAGGTCTTTTCTATGTGCCTAATTTCCTCAGATAATTAAACCCCTCTCCCCTCCCCACCCCAAATTTTTCTAAAAGTGCTGAAAGACCTTGAGAACCATCTTGATCTTGTTTCCAAAAAGGACTAAACTAAACCCTTCCCCACCTTAACATTTGGCACATCCTTCCTTGAAAGATAATTATTGCAAAGCAGATTGGAATAGACTTGTTTTCTTTTATTGAAATTATTAGCACTGAAACTCTCAGTTAATCTTTAATTAGTTTCACAGATTTCTTTTTGACAGATTTTTTGTTCCCTTAGGGTGAATGTAGGTTTTTAAGTTCCTTAGCTGGGCCACAAAACATAACCATGATGCCAGCTTTAATCTTCTGCAGATAAGTGTCAGAGAAAGGAAGCAAAGATTTACCACTACATTGTTCCACAGTTATATCTTTGTCATTCCAGTGACTTCATGTGATCATCTCACCTGCTGGTTTCTTTCTGAGTTTTTCTTAATTTCATCATTTGTAATACTAGCCAAGGAGGGCTATAATTTTTTCAGGCACACATAATCTAAAGGTTTTATCAGACTTTGTCTACTCTGGTCAGCTCTAGAACTTTGCACTACTGATAAAGGAGGGAGTCTCCTCTTTTATAAGAATAGACAAACCATCCTAATGTATAGAGCATATGTAAAGGCTGTCTTTAAATATGCTTTTAAAATAGACTCTTATTCATGATTGCAAATGACTTGGAGTCAGGAATCAGATATGTGGGAAGTTTCTATTGTTCCCTTTGTGTGTTTATGTGGGCTCTTGGAAATCCTGGTGGAGGGATCACTTCAGGCTGGGTACTGAAGGAGGTTCCAAGCTTGGGGGATCAATCCCTTGCCTTGGGTGGGGGGATCAATCAAGTCCTGTTGTCAGATTGGAGACCACTTTCCCACTGAAACAGAGTGGGTACGGAGGGAAATAATGCTGTGTTTTGCACTTGGAATAAAGCTGTGAGAGTGGAGCCATAGAAGCTCCTCCAATTTACAATGGACTATTTACAGTCAAAATATTTCCCTCCTATGAAGTCATCTAAATGAGAATGGCCACGTATGAAAAATATCTCTACTTCTTGAATAACAAAGGATTTGTAGAATTTTCTTGGTTACCAAAGGGATAAATAATAAATGAGGATGTATTTGTTATCAATCTACCTAGTAGCAACTGAAAGACTGAAAATCAGGGAAAGACAAAAGAGAGAAATCACTACCAAGCTATTACAAGGCAACTCTCAACGGAAAAACTGATTTTTAAAGTTCTCTCAACCAGTCTCCAAATTAGATAAAATATATTCAAGTTTATCTTACAAAAAGATTCAGTTCAGATTCAGGGAGATTTGTTTATAGGATGAGAGATGGGATATAAATCTGATGATGCTTCACATGGTGTTTGGACTGTATCTAGAATCTTTGGTTTGGACTGTATAATATGTTCTACTTATACTACCTAATCTGTTTGGATGAAGTTAGCAAGACAATCAACCCATTTTACCAAGATCTTTGTTAATAAATAACAGACACTGTACTACAGGTTAAAGACAAAGGAAATTCAAGTTATGCAAGAGTTTGGGAGAGGGACTCTACAATGCACCAGCTGCTGATGTTGTTACTATTACTGAATAATAGAAGATAATAATCCATGGGAAAATCTGTGGCTTTTCTAGACTTGTCAGTAGAATATAACATTTCTCTATGAGAGAAAAGTGTGTGTGGGTAGTTCCATCACATCTAGATGTCTAATATAATATACCAAATATACTAATTTCAAGCTTTCCAGGGGTGGGCAAAATATGGCTTGCAAGCCAGATCTGGCCCAACAAATGATTCATGATTACATGTTTCTCATGTAATCTTCAACATCCATAATAGAGAACAAATTATGATTAATGTATTTTTACATTAGTGAAACGGGCAATATTTTTAGGAAAGAAAGAAAACTTAAATCCAGACTTCAGGTCTTGATGATTTGTAGGCAGGCTTTTCCCCATCTCTTGTATATTCTACATCCCTCTGGACAGACAGTGGCCTTTATTAGAAAGTGCCAAAATTCATTTGTATCTTTATAGTCCTAAAAAATTAGACTTTTAGTATCATGGAAGCTTTAATAACTTTCTATGTGACATTTCATTAATATCAAACATTTCAGATCATAGTTATATCAGTCATGTATGAAAAAATCTATATGGTATCAAGATGTTATATGCGTGTTGTAGGCCAGGTTATAGGTGTGTTGTAGGTGTGTTTTGGTGGCAACCGATTTGTCAAGAGTAGAATTGGGTGACAGAAGTTGCAGCAAGACAAAGTAGTGTCAAGGTGAAATGAAGCTTCCTAACACTTGTGCATTACAGCATTTTTTAACATGGGCATGGCAGGTTATAATATCCCTGTGTCTCAGTGGACTTTTTGATGTCTTTTTTCCAAAACACGTTTTAGATCAGATTACAGGAAAATTTATGTGTAAGTAAAGTGGATTGGGCTGGTAGTTGCCATGGTCATTCTTGAGAACATCCTTCTTCTTGACCTGTTAAGGTACTTATTGCATATTGTTTATATAGTTTTCAGTTCAGTAACCTTGCTTTATCTGGGCTAGGGACTGAAGTTACACATAAACCAGTTTAAATGGTCAGAAACTGGTTTAAACCTGTAACAGCAGAAGCTCAGTGCACATAAACCAGTTTCAAAATGGCTAAAACTGGTTTAAGATAAACCTGGCTGAATGTAATATCAGACTTAACTGATTTGGATCAAAGCAGTTTATGAAACTTCTGTCCCAGACCCCTTCCCCAAGTTAAATCATAGTCCCTCAGCATCCCAGCATGCTTTCCAGCCCTGGGCTGGGTTGTGCTGTCTGCTTCAGTGAGCAGGGCTGGCCCTGCCCCTCTGCTCCCTAGCTGGAGCAGTGAGGACTGGCTGACAGGGGCGGGGCAAGCCCAGTTGGGGATGAAGCCCAGTCTACAGGGAGGGGGACTTCCCCAGGCAAACCCTGGCTGGGGGTGGGGGCCAGGAACAGGGATTAAACACCCCTTCCCCTGCTCAGTACTTCTGGTTGCAACTATGGACTACAAATCCCAGAGGCACCTGGAAGCAGGAATAGGAACTGATGAGCAAGCCTACAGAGTCCTGCTGCTTTAATTCTGGACTGCAGATCCCAGAGAACTAAGGGGCAGCAGGGAGAGGAAGTGAACACAGCCAGAGAGCAATGCTGTAGTGCCCCTTGGATTCTGGCCTGAGCCACTGCAGGCATGTGGCTACATTTTCTGAATCAAAGGTAAATATCTCTGTTCACTTCTGTTTCAGTTTAATCTCTGTAGTTTAGACTGATCTGCAACGACTGAATCGATTCAGCCTCAGGCTTTTTGTCTGTCTGTACTTAGCCCTATGATTAAAGTTGTAGTGGTTTTGCTATATTTGTATCATTCCCAACTTGTTCACACATAACACCTTTAAATTAAGAGCTGCTGCCCTTTTGAAATTATCCCCTTTCAAAACAGCTCCTGATGTTTGTGTGTCAATACCCTGTGTGTATGTGCAATAAACACTTTTGAGCTATTCTTTGAATTCAGGTGAAGAAGAAGGTGTATGTTGGCCCTCTTAGTGATACTGAGGCATCTTGAAACGAGTCGGGCTAGTGGGTGGATGTTGCTCACATGGAAGAGTTACCAACCTGAGACTTTTTTTACTGTCAATCCACAAACTTTTTCCTGACAATGAAACTTTTTTACTGACATGCTTTATGTAATGTAAATGTAATTTTTCTGCCAGAGTGTAAACAGCAATAACAAGAGCTGGGTTCAAATTTAAGATTTAACAACAGCTTTTTAAAAAGTCTTACTTAACTGCACCAATAGCTTTATACCATATTATCCCCATTGCAGGGGTCCCCTACTCACCGCACTCCCTACTATCCCCAACTGCACCCCACACCATGCCACCTCCACTCCAGCCCACCCCCAACCTGACCCCTACTCCATTCTCCCCATCCCTGCATGGATTTACATCTGCTGCTTCTGTTCCCTCCTGGTTCCACAGCTCTGCGCAATCCACACTATCCCCATCCATGTCCTGTCTCATGCTTCAGACTGCTCAGAGCCATGATGCCTGTCTACCCGTGAGGTGAGCAAGCTTTACAGGCATGTGATAGTTGATGGGATGCAGTGGCAACACATGGCTGGGGCAGGTGGGGAAGAGAGCTACAAATGCTCCCATGGGCCATAAAGCCCTCAGTGCTGCATCTATGTTTAGATACAAGGTGGCATTTTTCTGTTCCGTCTGTTGCATTCAACTTATTTTCCATGACAGATCATTAGCTAAGCCCATAGTATTTTAGTTTCTTATGTACAGCTCCATTTTTTTAACGGACTTTAAAAATCAGTGTTTTTAACACCTTTTTTTTAATAGACTCTCTGTTATTTTATGGACACTTAGAAACTCTCACATATTCAGGGTTAAACAAATTTCTAGATTTGGGGTTAGAAAAGGATTTGGCAGGGGCTACTTTTTTCATTCTCTTTGTAGCCTGGAACATGGTTTCAGACTTGTTGGAGCATATTTTACCCAACAAATTACCTACCATTTTATGAGCCCAAAGAATTAGTTTGTACCCTCTGTCTGTGTTGCTGTGTTACACTGTAGTCTGGGAAACCTTTGGGCTTTTTGTACTACATATCCTTAACCTGTTATAGGTTACAGAGGACTTGTTTTATCTGTATATGAGGGGGTAAAGAGTATACATTCGTGTGGACCCATTTGGACATAGCATCTATTACATCTATCACTATACTTAATGATGCAGTTGGTTCTTTTCAGCCCTATGTTTCTCAAAGGAGAAAAGGCATCTTGCAACACACAAAGTTCTTTCTGCTTCCAGCTGGACTGAACATATCATAAGAACAGGTTGTCTTGTGATATTTTAGCACTTTTACTTTTAGCTAAAACACAGAGGCAATAATGTTGGATGCACACTGACCAGAAAATCTAAACTGACCAGCATCTGGTAGAAGAATGTTTTGCATTCAAATTCTTGTCTAACTTTATCCCAGCTATGCAATTGATCCAATGAAAGATATCACCCAAAGAAATCCTTGCCTCTTCAAAAGAAAGGGGAATTGTCTTGTGGTATTTTGAACATATATTGGGTTCTAAGTAAAAACAGACTAAAAGATAATGAATACTGGATAACCAAAAAAGACCAGTCAAGTTTACTCTACTTTCAAAAACTCATTGTATAAGAAAGCAATACTGTTTTATAAACAGTAGTTTGTAAAAACAGCCTCCTTGAGCTGGATGAATTTTAAAATCTCTATGATTTTTCCCAATTACAAGTATGAAAAAAAATTGATTTAATGTGTACACAAAATATTTGCAGCAAGATGTCTTTATAATATATGATATTTGATTGATTCCCATTGATCTTGGTGACCTTATGCTTAAAAATTGAGAGAGAGAAGAAGAATATTAGATCACAAAGTATCCTACATATTCATAGAGGGAAAATTATTCAAAAAAGGAATGTGATGAAAAAGAGGAGAGACTAAAACATTTTACCCAATTGTTTAATATATGTAGAATCGTTAGACAGTTCCTCAGATTATCTATCAGAAATGATAGGTTTTCATTGTTCCTGAAATGAAAAAATATGTATAAAAAGGCAAAGAAGTGAATGATAAGATTTTTTTTTCAATACCACACTAAAATCAAATCAGAAGTTGGAAAAATGACAAATGAGCACAAGGTAAGACTCCAGACCCCTCGGGCTTGTCTACATCATCATAGGCCCATAGAGAATTAGGGTTGAAAGAGACCTCAGGAAGTCATCTAGTACAATGATGCATGGTACTCTTACTCTGTAGTATATCACAAGGAAATGTAATATGGCTCCTGCGTGTGCACCCATAAGCACACCCAAGGCAGAGAGCTGTTGGTGCATACTTAACGCTTAGATGAAGGGTAGAAACATTACATCATGTAGGGTGTAGTATGCATAGAATAGGTGTTCTGCACTTCACTGCAGATATTCCTATTGTGTTCCTTTGGACAATATAGACAAATCCAGTATGAAAAGCTATCTTGGTCCACTACTTTAAGTATTGCATCTCTCTCTGACTTAAAACCTAAGGCTATCTGAGGAACTGTTTGCTTGCAATACTCATTTTGGCTATATATATATACCACTATCTATATCTATAGCTATATATATATACACATACTAAGCTGGGACACATTCTAAACAGACACACATATATATATGTACTGTGCCCATTTAGAATGTGTCCCAGCTTAGTCTTAGTAAAATAGATAAGATTGTCTCAGTATCCCTCACATATTTAGCAATACTGTATGAACCAGAGCATCACATACATTTCTGACAGCTAGGAAGAGAAAAGAAGATTTGTAACAGAATAAGAGACAGCACAATGTATACTTTGACTGGAAGTGAAGTAGCAGTGTACATATGGTTACTCACATATGAGGGAAGGGACAGAAGCTGGCTTGGGAAGCAGACTTGGATAGAATCGATGCCAGATAATTCCTGCCACTGGCTATTTGTACTGAGATAATACTTGTGCACTGTACAAATGTTTAACAAAGAAACAATCCTGTCCCACAGTGCTTAAAAGATCATAGCCAACAGGTGGATACAAACATGTGGTGGAGAGCAAAGCTATAACAACGAGGTCTGAGCCCTGGGTAGCAGTGGTGGGAAGGGCAGCAGCAGGGGCTGGGCCAGCTGTGGTGTTTGGGTTGGCAGCAGAAGTGTCTCCTGTTCTTGAATCTCTCTAAATGGGCACCTGGGGCTGATGCCATGGTTGCCAAATGCTCATTATTCTACTAGCCTGGAAAGTATAAGGCAATTCTGAAAAGTGTTAAAATGGCAGTCACGATACACTGGCTGCCTAACCATTCTCAGATGTGTTGTACGTCTCATAGCATAGGTGGGTGTAAGGAGATATTCAACCCAATTTCTCTCTCTCTCTCTCTCTCCCCCTCTTTCTCTCTTGTGAGGGCACTGCTAAAGCTAAACATTTTTATAGTGGCATCTAGATAGGAAATTATTAAATTCCAGAAGGCTATAAACTTCCAAGTCTACTAGCTTGCTCTCTCTTAACTGTAGAAACACTTGGCATGAAGCATGTGTAACTAAATAAATCTTAGCACATTTTTCTTAAATCCAAATAAGTATGTTCTTAAAGAGTTCAAAACTTCATGTTTAAAATATTTAATTATCGCTCTTATAACGTGTCATTTTCTCTGAGGGACCTAGTCTAATACAAACAAAAACCGAATATAGGAAACTCTTCTGGAAGGGAATGGAGTGCAAATACTGTTGGTGAGATCAACACTAGAAAGACCCAGAGAAGTGGATTTTTAGGAATGAGTGGCAGGAGAGTCATGGCAACTATCAGTCTAATTATAATGTTAACCTTCTTCATAAATTATAAATTATTGTCTTCCAGGAACAAGAATGAAGTCACCAAATTTACAGCCTAAGAAAGATTAAAACTTAGGCAGAAGGCAGGGCAGTTTGATACCTTATAGACCAACTTGTTCAGAGGCAAGAGCTTTTGTAGTAGGCTGTAGCCCACAGAAGCTCACACCTCTGTGAATGAATTAGTCTAAAAGGTGCCACGTTGCTTTTCCTTCTGCCTAACTGTAGACTAACATGGCTACCTACCTCTCACTACTCAAGGATTTAACCGTGATCTAAAAGAAAAGGGAAGTTCATTTCTTTTAATTCAGTCTCTCTGTATAGCCAAAGCAGCACGCTGAAATGAACTGGGTCATCTTGGTTTCATAAGGCCCCCTTACATGTTCAGGTAAAAGCATGACAAAATCTAATGCATAATCCACACATTTGTACCTCCTGCTATGCCACACATGCATGGCAGGAAGCATGATTGTGGAATAACAAATCAGATCCCATTGCACCTTATTGCCGGTGCAGGCGGAGCCTGATCCTGGCAAGAAAAAAGCTTCTGTGGCTGGGAGACCTCTCACCATTAAGAACCCATGCAGCTGGAAGTCCACATCAGCTGCAGTCTCCTAGCCAAGGAGGTTCATGGGATGCCCCTGCCTCTGGGAACTCTGTCAGCTTATGGGGCTCCCAGCTGTGAACTCCCAGGCTCAGGGATGCACATGGGACTCCTATCTGGGAACTCCAGTGAGTTGGCATCGCTCACAGCCAAAGAGGTCCCTGGCTGCACCTTCAGTGGTGTGATAGGAAGCAGCTACATTTTGCACATACTTTATGCAATAATTTTGTAGCTTATTTTTATCACACCATTAATTGATTGAATGTGTGACCCGGTGACCGCTTAAGGGGTGCCTTAAAGGTAATGTGTAGGTAGGGCCATAGAAATTTAATTGGGTCATCTTGGTCTTACGTTAACATATTTCTTGCCTCTCAACAGCCACATGCATACCATTACAAACACTGGGGAGGTTGTGATATCATGCCTTTTTTCTTTCCTTGCTTGTATTTGGTAATAGTAAAAATCTGCAGATTCTGGGTTGCTCCACTGATGGCCAACAGAATAAGGGACCAAAAGATCCAACATTTTCTTATAAAATATAATATTTTTGGAATAAAAAGTATTATCTTTTGTGACTGAAAATATATACAACACTGGGCAAACTGGAATAAATATTATGATCGTTGCATCTAGGAACTTAATAGTCTTGGCCTCTCTCTTGAAATAATG
Organism: Gavialis gangeticus; assembly: GCF_001723915.1. Taxonomy (NCBI): domain Eukaryota; kingdom Metazoa; phylum Chordata; order Crocodylia; family Gavialidae; genus Gavialis; species Gavialis gangeticus. Next base: position 62,404,921 of record NW_017729029.1, read on the forward strand.
AAAGATTTGGGGTTGGTTTCAGTAGACACATGATTAGACTCTAAGCCAGCCTATAAACCATTAAGACTTTATTAAAGAGATGTATTTTCATGAGGCAGATGAAAAAATGCTGCCAGTCTAACTTATTCCATACTACTGAGAGTGATTAAATGTTCAAAATATGCAGAAGTCAAATGTCCTATTAGTGCTTTAAGTCTTTTCCTTATATAGGCTGTGAATTGTACTCTGTGCTCTGCAAACCTGTGCTGTTTAGGAACAGGAATTTATTTACAGTTTTAAAAACTTGCAACTAATCTTGGACAAATACTCCAAATTAACCTTTGGCACCAGAGTTGTAATGTCAAAGCCAAATCGTGGCTGTGTTTTGTGTTAGTTCAGGAATACTGGGTGCTTTGAGGGGTTAAGAATTAAATATTTTCCATGATTCATATCTCACTCACTTCGAAAAGTCAGCATCTCTATTCCAGTGTAGCCAAAAAAGGGTTTTGAGTCTATAAAGTCTTATTGATGGAAGTTCATGGGGTTCTTGCAGTCAGGGTTCTACATTACAGCGTGCTAATGCATGGCAGCAGCTGCATGACTATTTGTGCCACATGGCTGAACTAAAAATAACCCGTGTATGTCTCAGAACTGGTGCATATTTTGGTCACTCAAGAAAACCACAGTGCTGGGAGCAACAGAGAGACTGACGTCAGGCCAGCAGAGTTTTGTGGGGAAGATCGCATGATGTCTCCCTGTTCCCTTCCCTCTCCTCTCATTCCACCCTCCTCCAAGGGTTTACTAATTATAAGCACTATTAATCATAATCTTTGATGAGTAATCAACTAAGCAATGGTGAAATATCTGGCCAAAAAAATTAAGAACATTTATTTTCCCTTTAACAAGTAGCCTGGAACACCAACAATTGACACTGAACATTACTTAAAAAAAATAAAGGCTGTACTACCAAACGTTAGTCTCCTTTGCAAACACAGAGGGAATGGAAGAGAAGAAAAGGATCTGGAAGCGCAACAGGTTCCAACTTGCAGAGTTTTTCTCCCTTCTAGATTAGGGCTTTATGGCCATGCTGGAGAGACTGCAGAGAAATCGTAGCTGTCCTCAAATTCATGGGTTAGGTTTTGAAATACCTGTTCAAGTGCCTCCACATAGTAACAAAAATGACTTGGAACCACAGAATCACTGGTATTTGCCCCAAGACCTTGCCCTCAATCCTCTCACCCCAGGGAATATGATGCATCAAGCAAGAGTCAATATTTCTAACAGCTGTATTTATTTTGCTGGTTTTTCAGGTGGTATTTTCCTTATTTCCCTGTGGGAGCTGAGAAGGACTATTTTGCCCTTATGCATGGTCCTAACTTGTGATGTGGGTTTTCCCGTTTTTGTTTTTTCTTGCTTGCTTGTTTTCTTTGTCCTCTAAAGCCCTGGGACATGCTCCCCTCCCCCACCATGCTTCTGCCAATGCATAGAAAGTGCAGAGGCTGCTACTTAGAGGGTTTTTGCTCTTCTGCTCAGGGTCAGGCTAACTGCCAAATTTGGGTCTAGAAGTTCTTATTTCCCTTGGCTCAGATTAGCAAGGACTGTATGTGTGAGGTGAGGAGCAGGGGGAGGGGGGCAGGTGGGAATTACTTTCTTCTGTGGCATGCAGTGTGGTCCTCTCTAGCATCCTCTGAATTTATCCTTTGAGCATTTATTTCTCTGCCATTGAAGTAGAAGGGTGTGTTTGCAATTCTCTTGTGTCTCCTGCTTTTATCTGAGGTGTGTTGTAGTGTGGTTTTTGTGCCTTGTAATTGTGTGGGAGGGTCTGAATGATGCTTTGGGGAGAATCCTTATGGTTTCATAAAAATGCAAGGGACTGGACTAAATGGCTCAGGCAGTCACTTCTAGTCCCATATTCCTATGGTTTCTTATAGGAATATAAATATCTTCTTGTAGAGGCACATCTCCTTGAACTTGCAGGTGTCCCTCAAGTGCATGTAGAAAATAGATTGAGAAGAGTTGTGTGTTCTGTGCGTAAGATGTAGAAGACTATATGGAATCCATTCTAACTATCCGTGATGTAGACCCTGGGTTTTGTAAAGATAATGTCATGCAGATCCATTTTTTTCCCCACTAACCTAATCATGTTTGCCCTCTTCTGTATCCCAGGGGAGGAACATTTTGCCTTCTGTCACTGCTGCAGTTGCAATGAGGACAGCTGCAACAGTACAGAAGTTATCATGCTATCTCAATAGCTTATCCAATCTACTCCCCTCTCATTGACAGTGAACAGCACCAGATACTTTACACTTGCCTTTAAATCTATGGTGCCCAACCCCATAATAGATCATGAATACAGGATTCATAATAGACAATGATGGCATAATTGTTTCTTAAAGGATTCTTCTGTTTTATCCAGACTGTCTTATGAGTTATGAAGCATCTAGGTCAGGGGCAGGCAATTTTTTTGGGTGAAGGGCCACTTACTGAGTTTTGGCAAGCCATCGAGGGCCACATGATAGGCAGCCAGAGGCAGCTAAATATTAATTTTCGTAATTTTTTAGGGGCCTCATGGGCCAGATAGAACTGCCTGGCAGGCCGCATCCGGCCTGCAGGCCACATTCTGCCCATCCCTGATCTAAGTAGATATTATTATTCTCTCTGGCGTGATAGCTGTGTTTAGTAACAACAAATAACCAATAATTGTTTTTTCAACATGTTAATTACATTATATTATTATGGAAGTAGACACGCTAAGTACTTCTCATTCATTGTCACCAAGAGAGCAAATAAATTCTCCTTTGTTGGTGACAGAAGAAATAGAGGAACTGGTTGGATTGCAGTGTTGTGTCTGCATGGGTGGAAGATATGCAAGAGAAAGGCAAGAGAGTACTAGAGAAGCACTTTCAATATGATGATAAGGGTAGAAACTGATGTTGCCTGATATCTCTTTTCTGCTGTCATAAACATTTCTGAACAAATAGGCATTGATACGCTTTGTTGCGCCATGTTGAAGGACAATCAGTGGCACAACAACAGGTGGTAATAAACTCTGACACTTTATTGTAGCAGGTGTCTACTACCTCTGTAACAGAAGAGTATAAGCAGCTTGAGCTGCTTGCATACTCCCACAGCCCTGGGCAGGTGGTCTGGATGCTTGAGGGGCCCTCAAGCCCCCAGAACACTTGCCCACTTTCCCTGATTACAGAAAGGCATCCCAGGGAATCTCAGTACACCTCTCCATAAGCAGGGAAGCCTGGGTTTTCTGTTCAGTGAGACCCAAGACACAGATTTGGCTGGGCAGACGAAAGCCTGTACTTACTCAGCCAGACTCATGCACCAGGTCTGGCTAAGCAGAGAAAAACCATTTCCCATTCAGCCAGTAGGGAAGAAAGTGAGCAGAGTGCTGACTGGAAGCAACATTAAACAGTGAAGCCACTGTCTTTTGTTTTTTCTCATACTCAGGGAAATAAAATTGTATCCAACAAGCACTAGAACTCATAATTAATTTCTCTTCCTAACAGAAACAAGCTACAAGGCTTTGAATATTGATTGACTACTTGAGCCAGAAAGGCAAAAGTGGTCAATCTTATCTTAAATGTGGCACTTAACTTTTTATTTCATAGTTCCTCATTTTTGCTTTACGAGAGGGGGAAAAAAAGAGTGCCTGATCACGTAAGAGCTAACTGGTTCACATGGCTTTCCCCAATTCATAAGCTAACACACCATTGCTCTTCAGACAGCTCCTTTGTGATCCTTAACCCCATGCTGATGGCAAACAACAAAATACTGAGTGTTAGCAAATTTTCTATTTCTTTTTCTGCCAAACTGGTCTTATTTGTGCTCGAGTCCTCAGCAGGTGTTTCAATAACCATAGCATTAAAGCTTATTATTTTTCTACCATACATTTAGAATAATAAGCCAATTTATGTTCTTCCAATTGGTTGCATAGAACGTATGCATATTTTAACCTTTAACAACATTGCCAGAGTTAAACAAGTTTTTTCTTTTCTAGAAAAAGTACATGAAAAGCCTAGCTGTGTGCATAAATAAACAGAATTTAAATAGCCACTGTAATAAGGAACTTGAAACAAAGAATAATGCAGATTTTCATGTTATGCTGAAACTTTCTAAGGAATACTGCTTCTCTTTTCCCACTGCAGTGTCCTCTTGGCTTGAACTAACTAATTTTAACCAGCAGCAAAGATATCTGATTTGCCAGCAACAGCAGCAGGCTAAACTTGGATTACTCAGGATTCAAATCATATGCTACAGCACCTGTGCAATTGGATAAATCCAAACATAGAAAGAGTCTACGATTATGTCATTATGCAGGGTCCTAAGCATCGTCCTAGGCAAAGGATAGAGAGTGGTGACAATTAGAAAATAAGCAATAGCTCCAAACAGGGATTTAGGCGCTGCATGTTTCAGTCTTGAATACTATACTATAGATATTAGATATCTATAGTTTCGACCTGTGGACATGTGCGGGTATAGTCCAGTGTCTTAGAATATGTTCCCAAATCACTAGTGTGCTGAGCACAAGATGCTGTTTAGAGCTAGCCAGTTGAAAATACCTTGAATAGGGTACATTTAAAACCCCGTCCACCTTGGGGTTATATACATCTGTCCACATGGAATCAATAGAAAAGAATCCTCTTTGGAAGATTGGAACTGACTTTGAGAGATGGTAGTGCCCCCAGTATAAAATGGCTTTGTGCTTAGTGTGCTGGCACAGTTGGAGTCCCAGGTTAAATCCCCTCCTTTGCTCTATAGAATTTAAAACAAAAGAATCATAGAAAACTAGGGTTGGAAGGGACCTCAGGAGGTCATCTAGTCCAACCCCCTGCTCAAAGTAGGGCCACCCCCACCTATATCACCCCAGCCAAGACTTTGTCTAGCCGGATCTTAAAAACCTCCAAGGATGGAGATTCTGCAACCTCTCTGGGTAACCTGTTCCACTGCTTTACTCCCGGTGAGAGTTTTTCCTGATATCTAACCTAAACTTCTCTTGCTGCAACTTGAGATGGTTGCTCCTTGTTCTGTCATCTGCCACCACTGAGAACAGTCTAGCTCTATCCTCTTTCGAACCCCACTTCAGGTAGTTGAAGGCTGCTATTGAATCCCTTCTCAGTCTTCTCTTCTCCACACTAAATAATCCCAATTCCCTCAGCCTCTCCTCATAAGACATGTTCCCCAAACCCTTAACCATTTTCATTGCCCATCACTGGACTGTCTCCCATTTGTCTTCGTTCATTCTGGGAACAGCCCTAGTAATGCAGCCCAGTACACTGTTAGTTTTCTTGGCAACAAGCACTCACTGTTGGCTCATATTCAGTTTATTGGCTACTGTAACCCCCAGGTCCTTTTCTACAGAGCTGCTGCTTAGCCGGTGGGTCTCCAGCCTGTGCCAGTATGTGGGATTGTTTAATCATAAGTGCAGGACTTTGCACTTGTCCTGAATGAACCTCATGAGGTTTCTTTTAGTCCAAACCTCCAATTGTCAAGGTTTCTCTGAATCCTATCCCTACCCTCCAGTATATCTACTGCTCCCCCAAGCTTGGTGTCATCTATCCAACTTATAGTCCATTCATCCATCCCATACTTCCCTAGCTTCCTTGGGTGAATGTTGTGGAAAACCCTATCAAAAGCCTTCCTAAAATCAAGGTATATCACATCCACTGCTCTTACCACGTCCATAGAGCCAGTCATCCTATCATAGACGGCAGTCAGGTTGGTCAGGCATGACTTGCCCTTGATGAATCCATGCTGACTGTTCTGAATTACCTTCTTCTCCTCCAACTGTTTAGAGATGGATTCCTTGAAGACCTGCTCCATGATCCAAATACATATCTTCCAATGGGAGATTGTTCTTATCATTGTTTATAGGTTGATCTGGAGCAGGGAAGACTCTCAATTCCTCATGTTTAAATGCAGAAAATAATTCAAGTTTCACTGAGCCAGAGAGAATAAATCTGGAACCTAATGGATAAGACACATGGCTGGGAGAGAAATGTCCTAGTTCTCGATCCCAGCAGTATTTTATCTATTTTGTATTAAATAGTCACTGGATAGTCTTCTCTGAAAGTAAAGCTCCCTAGGTCTGGTGACATCATGAAGAATGTTTGTGAATTGGAGAAAAAGGTATTCCACATCCTAACCACTAGGCCAGGGGTTGTCAACTGGGAGTACGCATACCCCCGGGGGTACTTGGGAAGACCCTAGAGGGTAAGCGTCGGTAGGCGGAGACAGTGCGCCATCACCCCACACCACCACCTCCCAGGAACGGGGCTGGGGGAGGCAAAGACAGCAGCACTCCCCTACAGGCCACACAGGTGCCACCTGGGGTGTTGCAGGGGAGGAAGCTCTAGTGCAGTAGCTGTCAGCACCACCCCACTCCACATCTGGCCATGCGCCGCTACCCACCCCCTGCCCCACCCCCTGCCTGCTCCATGTCCAGGCACGGGGGGTACACCTATTAAAAAAGGCTGAAAACCCCTGCACTGGGCCATTGGCTATAATAAGGTAACACTTTCTGAGAAAAGGCTGGCTTGGTTTAGGTGCCTTGTTCTCTCCATTCTTTTTATAGGAGAGCCTGAGTACCTCATTTGGGGCTGTGGATTCCACTGTGCAGAAAAATAATAGTAAGTTAAACACTGCAATGCTAAAGACTGCAATACCCAATTCCCCTTGTGGAATTAGACCCAAGTGTTTAATACACCCACCGAGTTTTGACATCTGCAAGGGTCTGACACCATGTGTTCTGTATATTCTAGCCCAACAGTTTCAATTACGGCTGGAGTAAGCATCACTAATTCTGAATATCCCTTGCTTTGATGGAAAATGTTGTTTTTCTGGGATGGAGGAAGAGGGAATGATACATTGTGTTTATCTCATAAATTATATTTTCTGCAATTAAAAAATAATCAATCTTGGAAATGTGCTAGGAAAATGCTGTTTTGCCACTGGTTTTATTAGGAATAGGATTGGGCCAATAGATTGTAACAGTAATTTTTTTTTATATACATTTAGGAACTACATCTACATAAAAATGATTTTGGGTCCCATACAGACATTGTTTCTCCTGGGAAAGTCACTGGTCTTCCAAGAGAAACCACAAATGTTTATGATAAAGTATTAGAGAAGTCATGATCTGAAACCAGATTCAAGAGGGTAATTGTGCATTCTAGTTGTTGTCCTACTGGATTTTATGTTTTTATATTATGTTATATAAAATCATGCTACTCAATATGTGCTTGTTAAGTCCTATGCATTTCTGTGCCAAACTTTAAGTGCTTAGGCTACAAGTGCTTAGCTAGAACATAGCTAAGCATCAACATACTTAGCTATTGGGCAGGCTTGAAATGTTCACCTGTTCAGAGACTGAGACCTCTGTGGATACATGTAGATTAAACTTAAATCATTTTTATATTCAATAAGTGCACAGGATGCCCAACTGGTCCTTTTTCCTAGGCTATGAGAATACCCATGTAGCCAGTCCTCATCTCTGCTGGTCTTAACTGACCACAGCATGTTCCAACATTTTGTTAGATTTGTTTGCCTTCAGTAGATTGTTTAGAAGTGCTGATGTAGATGCAGAAGGCCACCTCTGTCCCCAAAAACTCTGCTCTGTGACAATTTGGTTAATATGGGACCTGCAGAGGGCAGACAGCCCATCTCTTTAGGTAACCTGAGTTGGATACATTCCTTAGGGAGTGGGGAAATCTGCTTTCAGTGCCTACATGACTGCCATCATATACCTGGGTGAGGGGTTTATGCTCCCTATTTTTCTAAGCAATGCCAACTTGACTGGAAGGGACTAGAGACCCTGCCAGTCTGCCCAGCAGTGAGTGATGCATTACAAATTGGTTGGGTGGCAGCCAACAGGTGCTGGTCTCTATTGGACCAGGTAAATGAGGTCATAAGGGCTATATAAGTTAAGGACTGCCCAGGAGGAGGGGTAATAGCCATCATGAAAACTCAGAAAGAGAAGAGCTGGACCATCTAAAACTTGCTCTCTCTCTTGAAACTCATGATCAATGAACTGCCTGCCTCCAGAGGGAATCTCTACCTGCCTCTGGATGATGCTTGTGAGTAAGCTACCTGAGATCTAATTAGATATATAGCTTGCAATAACTCAGATGTGTGATCAAAGTCTACCCAGCCACCCTGTTTGCTTTATGGGATTTCTCTGATATTGCCCTACCCTGTACCCTATTCCAAACCTACTCCTTGTAACCAATAAAGTTCTCCTTTGTACATAGAATGGGAGACTTATTGGGAGAGGGGCTAGATTATGCCTTGGGGTCCTCTTGGTTCAGCTGACTAAGGGAGACCACTATTTGTGCTTCAGTTTGAGGGAAACACCCCAAGTTCTTGAAATGGGTTGAGCACACTGAAGGGCTACTAGGTCTGTGTTTCCCAAGGGGCACAGTGCCAGAATCAGGCCAGACCCTGGGTGGTGGCAGCACTACCCCCAGGCTAGCGGGTGTCCTCCAGGAAGGGGGGTCAGCCAGATGTGAAGTGCCCCCAGGGAAGCACTTGGAGCCTGGAAGGTCACAGTGAGGTGGGTAGCTCAGTGCAGGAGCACTCCCTACTGGCCTACCACATAGTCTACTATGTACTCTGCAATGGTCTCCATTTCTTTGGATTTCTGAGGGTTCCCTGAACTCACACTACAGTCACAATTTCAGTTACAGCTTAACAAGGTAATTTAGGGGGCTCTGGTATGCCCTTTACTGGAGATGCAGCATGTGCTGACAAAAGAACTTTTCCCCTCTATCAATTTAGCTACTGTTTCCCTGAATGATGGAAGATAATTAGACAGAATCCTACTTTTTGTCATCATATCTTCATCTACACCAAAAGTTTTTGGCAAAGAACCAACATAAGGGAGTACAATCTTTTTACACTCCCAGCTGACAGAAGTAAATCAGCAAGATTTGCAGTGTAGACTGAGCTTAGAGTGTGTATGCTCACCACTTCTGTAAGTCATGCTCTTACTGTGCATCTTTGACAATCTGTTTTAGAAATATGCACTCATGTTAGAAATAGCGGCCCTTGATCCCACTGTCATTTATTTCTGTGAGTTCAGGATGAGGCCCATAATGAAAATTCTGCTCTGTTTGATTTAGATTCATTGCTCAGCGGGTTTGTAAACATAACTTGTGATCAGCTGGTAAAAGGGGTCAAGGCCTTTCCCTTCTATTTTAAGAATGAATCAGAAATGCCAGAGATAGCACTTATTTCTTTATTCATATGGATTATATTTGTAAAACTGAAAAACAAACCTAAGGAAATGTTCCTTAGAGACAGCAACCATTCTTGTTGTCACTCACTGTGAAAAGATTGTTCCTTCTAACCTCCAAGGAATGTGATGAAATCTTAGCAGTCTATAAAACCAGAGATGTAGCAAAAAACTGCTGAATCAGTTAGGGCATGCTTTTAGAAATTTGCAGTTTTGAAACAAAAGAATGCTCATCCATTGATATGAATTTGCTTATATCAGATTATTTTCAGATGAAGTAGCAGCTTTACATTTAGGATCCATTTAGCTCCATGTCAATAAAAGGACCTGAGTGCTTTAACTGGAATGAAGCACTTAATTCCCATTTAAATTTATAATTTCAAATTTACAATTGTGATCCTTAGAACCATTGCTCAGTTGCTTCATTCTTCCTTGTTTAAATTTAAAATACCCCAGGCATCTAAAATTGTACTACTGTGCATGTACCCTGATGCCTGAGTCTTGGTAAGGGTGAGCCATTCTTCCTAGTTCTAGCCTAAATTCCATTGAGATCCAGACACTAGACTATTCTCTACCTATATTCCCCAAGAAGGTCTCTGCAGTTTGTGTTTTCAGAGTATACTTATTGTGTACACACACTGAGGCTGTGATCATAGAATCATAGAAAAGTAGGGTTGGTAGGTATAGCAGGAGGTCATCTAGTCCAACTCCCTGCTGAAAGCAGGACTAGTATCAACTAGATAATACCATCCAAGGCTTTGTCTAGCTGGGTCTTAAAAATCTCCAAGGAATAGAGGAAAATAATCACTTCCTTTGACCTGCAGGCAACACTTCTAACAATGCAGCCCAATATGTCCTTAGCCTTGTTTGCAATAAGGAGACTGCTGGCTCATATTCAGCTTCTTGTCCACTGTAAACCCCAGATCCTTTTCTGCAGCGCTGCTGCCCAGCCAGTCAGCCCCCAGCCTGTACTGATGCATGGGATTGTTCCATCCTAAGTGCAGGACTTTGCACTTGTCCTTGTTGAACCTCATGAGATTTCTTTTGGCCCAATACTCCAATTTGTCTAGGTCACTCTGAATCTTAGCCCTACTCTCGAGCATATCTACTACTCCCTGCAGCGTGGTGTCATCTTCAGACTTGCTCAGGATGCACTCTATGCCATTTTCCAGGTCATTGATGAACATATTGAACAAAAACAGCACCAGGCTCAACCCATGGGACACTCCACTTGGTACCAACCTCCAAATAGACATGGAGCCATTACTACCCTCTGATCCTAATGCTCCAGCCAGTTTTCTGTCCACATTAGAGTCCATTCATCCAATCCATACTTCTTTAGCTTGCCTACAAGAATGTTGTGGGAGACTGTATGAAGGCTCTTGCTAAAATCAAGGTTTACCACATCCATTGGTATTCCTACATCCATAGGGCCTGTTATCTCATCATAGAAGGCAATCAGGTTGGTGAATCCATGCTGACTGTTTCTAATTACCTTCTTCTCCTCCATGTACTTAGAAATGGATTCCTTGATGATCTGCTTTGTGATAATTCCAGGGACTGAGGTGAGGCTGACCAGTCTATAGTTCTCTGGATCCTCCTTTTTCACTTTCTTAAATATGGGCACTGTGTTTGCCTTTTTCCAATCATCTGGAACTTCTCCTGTTCACCATGAGTTTTCAAAGACGATGGCCAGTAGCTCTACAAGTCACATCTACCAACTCTGTTAGTACTCCATCCAGCCCTATGGACTTGTATATGTCCAGCTTTTCTAAATAGTCCCTAACCTGTTCTTTTGATACTGTTGTCTGCTCGCCTTCTCCCCAAACTGTGCTGCCAAGCGCAGTAGTCTGGGAGCTGACCTTGCCTGTGAAGACTAAGGTAAAAAAGGCATAGAGTACTTCACCCTTTTCTGCATCCTCTGTCACTAGATTGCATCCCCCATTTAGTAAAGGACCTACACTTTCCCTGATCCTCCTCTTGCTACCAACATACTTGTAGAAACTCTTCTTGTTACCCTTCATATCCCTTGCTAGCTGCAACTCCAATTGTGCTTTGGCCTTCCTCACTTCATCCCAGCATACCTGAGCAATACTCTTATAATCCTCCCTAGTTGTTTGTCCAAAATTCCACTTTTTATAAGCTTCCTTTTTGTCATCTAGTTTACTGAAGAGTCCCCTGGTAAGCAAAGCTGGTCTTCTGCCATGCTTGCTAGTTTTCCTACATATCGGAATGGTTTGTTCCTGCACTCTCAGTAAGGCTTCTTTAAAGTATAGCCAGCTCTCCTGGACTCCTGTCACCTTCAGACTGGATTCCCAGGGAATCCTGCTCATGAGTTCCCTGAACGAGTTGAAATCTGCTTTTCTGAAGTCCAGGGTCCATACTCCTTCTCTCCATCCTTCTTTTTCTCAGGATCCTGAACTCAGTCATCTCATGGTCACTGCTGCCCAAGTTGCCATCCACTATTGCATTCCCCACCAATTCTTCCCTGTTTGCAAGCAGCAGGTCAAGAAGAGCATGGCCCCTAGTTGACTGCTCTAGCACTTGCACCAGGAAGTTGTCCCCAACGTTCTCCACAAAATCCCTGGATTGCTGGCATGCAGCTGTATTGCCCTCCCAGTAGATATCAGGGTGATTGAAGTCCCCCATAATAACCAGGGCCTATGACCTGGAAACTTTGAAGAAAGCCTCATCCACCACCTCCTCCTGGTCTGGTGGTTTATAGTAGACCCTCACCATCACATCATCCTTGTTTCTCTCCCCTCTGACCCTAACCCAGAGACTCTCAACAGACATATCTCTAGCTTCATACTGGAGCTCTGAGCAATCATATGGCTCTTTTACATGAAGTTCAACTCTTCCTCCTCTTATCCCCTGCCTCTCCTTCCGGAGCACTTTGTACCCATCCATGACAGTGCTCCATTCATGTGAGTTATCCCACCAAGTCTGTTATTCCAATAACAGTCATAGTCATAGTTCCATGACTGTGCAACAACTTCCAATTCTTCCTGCTTGTTTCCCAGGCTCCGTGCTTTTTTGTACAGGGACCTGAGGTAACAAGTCAATTGCCCTTATTTGTCAGGAAGAATGAGAACAGCTCTCCTGATGCCCCATCCTACTTGCTCTTCCTCCAGGTCACCTACTATGGAGCAGGGAGAGTACCTGAAATATGGATAGCTGAGGGATGAGGAATTAAACCCTCCCAATTACCTAAGGAAGAAATACTTTGGCAAAGACAAGAGACTCTTCAATATATTAAAATTAACTTCCTCATAATTGGAGGAATGGCTTCTTTCTTAAAGTAAGAGAATAGGCAGGGGAGAAGAGAGACTCCGTCAAGAAACCATCTATCTTGGTAAGGACATCAGTTTAGGCTTTATATGTTACTGATATATCTGTAGAAAAGAAATTGGAGGCAAGATCATCTCTCTCTAAATCATCCTAGACAAGTGTTTGTTTAACCTATTCTTAAAAACTTTGCAAAGAGACCTCCACATTTGCCAGGTATAATGGTCAAAACATCAAAAACACACTAACTTGCCATAGGTAAAGAAAGGTAACTGCCTTTTAGAGGCAGCAGGGTTGGGTCCCAAAGGTAACGGCACTGAGAACTGCTTGAGAATGAAGTTCCCAGGAGCAAAATAGCAGCTTAGACAGGAGAGTCTATACCCTACACCAGAAGAGCAGTTGCCTGAAATGGAGTAGATATAAAAGGTCCAAAGCCTTTATGTCCCATAGGTGCAAGTGATCAACTTGGTTTCCTTTAAAACAGGCCAATGAACTATGAGTGAGGTATAACAAAGGGAAGAGTTTAATGATCTTATCAGCTCTCTCAATGATAAAAGAAAGATGTCTCTGGACTACTGCCAGAAGGATCTTGGGTAAACTCACCTGTTTGTGGCCATTTTTCTTTTAACTGTATACTTTTCATTTCTATTTATTAAAATCCTGTTTTGGTTAACATCTAAGACTCTTTGATTGTGAAGAACACCCAGATGGTATAATTTGGGGGAAATCTAAGAATTGTAGGTGGATGCTCAAGCCAGCATCATTTCTGTTTTTTGGTAGGAAGTCTCTAGAGATTGAACAGTGCATAGAAGAAGGGTTACAAAAGTGGACTGAGCAGGCCAAATGTCACAAATGCCTAGTGAAAGTTCCTTTCCAGTTTGGGAAACTGGCTTTGAAGAGTAATGTGTCAATAGATGGACGAAGCTAGGAGGGACACGGAACTCTGTGTGTGTGTGTGTGTGTGTGTGTGTGTGTGTGTGTGTGTGTTGTGTTGTGTTGTGTTGTGTTTGAACAGTACTTAGTGGAATTCTGGTTATTGAACATGTATATAATAGTATCTGTACAAATAGTGGGAGGTGCCTTAAACATAAGTCTTTAGACTAAATTTGCTGGAAGTCTACAGAAAAGGGGATTCATAGCTGCAACACACAAATCTTGTCAAATGGAGACCGTGATGGAGAATTACAACCTGGACAAAAATTTGCAAAATTGGATGTGAAAACTGAACCTCTGCCATTTGATCAAGAACTCTGATAAAATAATGATCAACTTGAATTTGTAGGAAAAGTTACCTGGCACTTATTGCACAGTTATTAACCATAATGAAATCCAGTGTGTGGAAATTCTCTTTAAAGATATAGTTCAAGTAAAGCAAATGGCTTGAAGGCAATTAGTTTGCAGTGAACAAGTTGCCCTATGTAACAGGGCCCTCTTTGCTCTCCCTTATAAAGAAAAAAGGGATGAGAGGATGGGCAACTCAGAATGGGAGTTCCCACTTGGAATGTAACAAAGGGCTTCATCAAGAAAGTGAGGAAGAAGAGGTCTGGAATGGAAAGAAGAGATTCTGCTGCTGGAGAAGGCCAGACCCAGGGCACAGTGACTATGAATAGGCCTGGGGAAGGGTCAGAGCTGGAAGAAGCCCAGTTAAGATGGAACAGGCCTGAGAAAGGCAAGGGCTAGTGAAAACCCAGCAGAAGAACAAGTTGGCTTAGGGAAAGACGTGCTGGGAGGAACCAAGCAAAAACTGACCAGATGCTGTAAAACATGGGTTGGCTGTAAAGGGGACATCCTAAAGAGTTCTTGCCATTGGATGAACTTCAGTCAAATGGGCAAGGCCCTCTCCCAGTGAGATGACTACTGAAGGAACAGCAAGGTGTCACTGATGAGTCAGAGGAGCCAGGAAAAAGGCCTAAACTAAGTGAGGACCACATGGGCTTCCACTTATCTTAAGTGGATACTGGTACACTCTCACACCCGGTCATGAGGGATTGAAGCTTTTCACCAAAGGCAAGCTGGAGGAGTGTTAGAAAACAATTTTGATACTCAGAACTTAGGGGGTGGGGATCTTTGCTGTTAAATGATTTTGTGGATCCTGATCAGGAACTGATTCCAGTTAGTGTTTTCAGTGTTTCTGTTAAGCAACAAGGAGTAAAAAAAAGAACTTTAGGTGTTTGATGTGGATCCAATAAAGGGTTATAGAAAAGAGAGTGAAGGTGAGCACCCAGAGTTGTACAGGGCTTCTTCTAGTGCAGTGCTGTACATTTCAGTGAAGAACCACAAAACAGTGTGAAACCATCTAGTTAAAAATGGAATTTTTTTCTTTTGATCCAGCAAATATATAAGCTGATGACTTTTGCAGGACCGGAGAGACTTTAAAGAAAATAGTCCATTAAAAATAGCTACTTTGGTATTTTAACAATAGCAACATGAGAAGAGGCTTTACAAACCACTGAGAAACTGCATTAGGACAGTGTAACTGTCCCTTACCCTCAACTACCTGAACTTGAAAAAGATTTAGATGTTGTATACACAAAAATAGGTTTTCACAGCTAGTAGAGTTTTCTGAGCTAAGTGGGACCAGTAACAGTAGTATTTAAGCAGTGCTGAAAAAAAATTATCATACCAGCATCCTGCTTCCTCCAAAGAACAGTCTTGATGCTTTCTGGCAGGCAGTGGAATATTCTCCATGAAACAAGGCAAACCAGATATTCCCCCTTTTGGCAGTTGGGAAGGAAAGAGGGGCCCTGTGTCTAGTCATGCAGTACCTCCTTTGCTTCCAGAGTGTGTAAAACACCACATTATAAAAACCTTTTCTTTGGGTTTGTTGCAGGGCATGAGACTGTCTGAAAGAAATCTGTCTTTCCCTGGTACGTTTGTACAGAAGAAAACATAATTTAGCTCTAGATGTGGAAGAGTACAAAGGAAGAAGGAATATATTGATTATGATCCAAGTCAGATGGAGTGCAAATATTTGAACCAGAGTTCAGGGAAAAGCAGGATTATGGAAGATAGTTTCTACTTCAAAACTTGGTTTTGTTCTGAATTGGACCGGAACATAAAATCATCTTCAGAATTTCCTGTGAACTGGAGGACCCTGCAGCTGCTCCATAAAATTGATGTTCTTGTCACTTTCACTGCAGCTAGAAACAAAAACATTAACAATGTCAGTTTCACTGAGCTTCAGGGATTCCCAGGATAGACTTCCAGGTAGACTGTCTCAGGAAACCCAGAAGCACAACGTCTCTGCCACTGAGGCAGTTTGCCGGGGTTAAAAACCATGAACCTTGCGGGTCTCC
Source organism: Gavialis gangeticus (assembly GCF_001723915.1). Lineage (NCBI taxonomy): Eukaryota > Metazoa > Chordata > Crocodylia > Gavialidae > Gavialis > Gavialis gangeticus. The sequence continues at coordinate 62,420,728 of NW_017729029.1, forward strand.
AGTCCTGGTGTAATCCAACTGACAGGTCTGCTTCAAAACCAAGAGGCCTGGAAGCACTGTATCCTTGGTGGGGAGGCAGTCCACCAGAAATCTAAATACATTTCCCCTGAGACCCTGACTTCCATTAGACAAAAGCTCATTGAACCAGAGATGTTTTGAACGAAGCACATCATGCTCGGTGAACTGGCAGTTTCTAAGAGTTCCCACCAGGTGTAACTTCGAAATATTTTCATTACAATTAAAATCAGCATACCACAAACTCTCTTACCAGAATAAAAGGCTGACAAAAGCCATTCTTCAATAGGACTTATCAGAACACTCCTTTTGAATGAGATTGTTTGATAAAAACAATTTAAACTTGTCTTGAAATTTTCCTTGGAAAAATAATTTAAAAGGTAAGCTAAACATTGGAAAATGGTGCCTTATCTGGGTTGGAGCTTGGTGCCTTATGTTCTTATTCTCCTCCATGTACATGCTCCTTGGGTGGACTCCATCTTGATTTATGGAATTCCCTTTGCCAGGCATCACATCTCATCATTAGATATAGTTTGGCAAGGGGACCTAACCCTTAGAGGAGTCCAGAGGCATGAGACATCTAAATTATAACTCCAAGGAGAAACAGCAGATACTGTACACAGTCATATCAGATTTGAGTGGGTACTTTCCATTAAAGGAATATTGGATTAAGAATAGAACACAGTATACTTGGATAAAAATCTGATTTAAAGAGGGGAGTCTTGCACTAGTCATTAAAGTGTCAAGACTCAAGTTCATTTTAATGTACTGTGCCAGCATGTTTCATGGCTAAAGGACAATGATGGAGAACTCCCTGTATCAACTTTTGAATGTTTTATGCCTTACACTGTAGAATCCCTGTCAGATGCAGCTTCAGTCATGGTCATGAAGAGAAAAGTAAGCCCTGGCATAACTTGACCTTTATCCATTCAGAGTTGTAAACTTAAGGACTAGTTTACAGAGTGGAACACTGATTTGATGTGCTTCAGAGAACTTGCTTATTAGTAGACTGCAACATATTAGATCAGCTCTGGAGTGGCTTTCATGTTACATTCATGGTTGGAGACTGCTGTGGTACTATAGCCCAGGAATGCTGTAAAATGACCAGAGATCTGTCCAAGAGAAATGGTCACAGTCACCCAATAGGTCAGAAAGGGAAAGTTATATTTCTAGCTTTTCTTCTTGTATACATGTTTAGAAGAGAAGTGAGCCCAGAGGGTGTTGAGGCTGTGCATTACTTTAATAATAAAGACGTGCTACAGGCTGTAACTTGTTCTAGTTCTGAAGTGTTTCCTCTTTAGGGTGTTTAGTTGCCTCCATCTTACCTGTATTCCACTTTAGCTACTTTACTTCATCCAGGACCAAGTTTCCTTAGGAGATTGGGTTAGCTGATAAATGTCATATCCATACTTGCTAGAAGCCCAAGGTATCAGCATATGGGTGCCACCTTTGTTGAAGGGAACATGAGCTGATGCAACCACAAATGTGCTGGCTAAATCCTGTGGGAATCCAAACTATCACAACTTTGCACACCATCTCAGATGAAAAAACTCATATGGCACCATTCTGCCTACTTCTACATTAACATAGTTAATCCTCTGGGTTGACATAAATGGTTTAATTTTATAGCCAGCGTGCATTACATATGTAACTACCCCATAAGCATCAGAATCATTTTATACTTTTTAGGCCATGTCCACATGGGTGTGGATGTTTGGTTCCCTGGAGACAACTAGCAGCAGGGTACCTTCTAGAATGTGGCAGGTTACCCCGAGTGAAGGCTGGGGCCAGCACTGGGTGGGCCGCAGCAGCCTTACCTGGGGCCGTGAGGGCCTTCTGGGGCTGCAGCAGTGGTGATCCTGCTACCTGGAGTGTGGCTCTGGCCGGCCAGACTCCAGTTTTGAGCACCATGTGTTGCTCTTGTGTGCACCACTCTGCTTGTTTTTCTGTGAGTTTTTTTGACTCCTGGATGTTCCTGGAGACCTCTGTACTGCTCTGTTGCAGCATGAAGAACAGCTAATTGTGTGCTATGTGGCGCTGCAGAAGTGTCTGCGGCACCACATACTACACAGTTGCATTTGTCTGGACATGGCCTTTCAGACTACATGCAAAATCAGTAGAATTTGGCTTTGAAAATCATTTTCATTACTTTTCATGAGCCACTCAAAGTCTTCAGATCTGGCTATAACAAAAATTACATTTTATCACATGGAGATTGGTTGGAAATAAATTCAATTCAAGTTATACATCAAAAACACATGGATTTTTTCCCCAGTAAAATGACTCCTCCTTGGAAAAGCTTGTGTTTGAGAGTTGTCTAACTTTATCCCAATTCCATAGTTGACCCAATAAGAGATATCACCATAAGAAATTCCTTTTCTATATTCTGTTTCAGTAGTGCATGATCCAAAATAATTGTGAGGATTACCATTTTAATCATTATGCTAGCATTTCCATTTATTTGGAAGACATATCTCATATAGTAAAAAATACCTTCCTGAAATGCTTAGAAGGACTGCTGTCATTCTTTACAACAATAAATTCAGCCACATAAGGAGAATAATGTCTTGAGGCACAGAAATTGATTGATCCTACATCCCCCAGTTCTAAGCCTAAGCCTGTCAATCCAAGCAAGATACACAAACGTAGGAGCTAGAACTAAGAATTAAGGCCAAAATATTTATGAGTAAGGGCCTACTTTGTTAACAGACTTTTATCTGTGCCTGTAGGGAACAATGGTAGGAGCAATGGCTTCAAACTGCAGCTGTGGAAATTTAAATTGGGAGCTAGGAACAACTTTCTTACCTATTCCCAAGCAAAATAACTGAATATGTTACACTTTATTCAAGCATTGTAATGGGCTTCCTAGAGAACTTGTGAAATGTCCATGTGTGGAAATTTTCAAAAGCAAATTAGACAGACACTTGATTGGATTGTTTTGGTCAGGGATGATTCTGCCATGAGGAAGAGGGTAGACTAAATGTCTTAATGAGGTCCCTTCCAACCCTATTCGCCAATGAACCTAATATAAAAGATATTTATTCAACTTAACGAAATATAGGATTTAATGTACTATATTGGACCAGTTCACCTAACCTGCCATTACTTCTTTCCATCAACTAATACCTGTTGTTTTAAAAATATAAACAACAATGTTCAGCCATTCCTTACACATCATGCTTCATCTTTCAAGAGTAATTTATTAAGCCTCAACACTCAGGAGCACGTAAGGATTTCTGATTCCATTTTACTGTTATAAGTAATGGACATTTATATATGTGCTCCAATAGTGTGTGTGTTGGCGGGGGGCAGGAGAAAGAGGGGCAGACGCTTTAATTCGAGTGGTTTCAAGACCTATTCTAATTAAAGCACCTGGAGCATCACATGCATCAGAATCCCTGTGCTCTGAAACGGTGGTGGGGGCACTTTATCTAAAGCTCATTGAGCTAGCTTTAGATAAAGCACCCCCTGCTACCATTTTGAATCACGGGGACACTGATACACAAGATGCGGGAGGCTGCTGGAGCACAATAATTGCCACCCTCCAGCAGACTCCATTACTTGAGTCTGCTCAGATGCACTAGAATTACAGGGCATCGGAGCAGCCTCCCTGCTCCAAGTCCTTAATGGTTTGCCCAAAGTAAATGCAAAACAAAGTCAGAACCAGAACCTCTGCCACCATGCACTTACTCCAGATTACACAATGGCAAAATGTATGGTTCCATTTTACTCATATTCACTGTCAGTATATATGTAAAATAATCCCACTATAGCAACATAAAAACAGGCATCAGGGATTTTGTGCTTTTTTGGAAAAGCTCATTCACCCTACCACCAGTGTCGTTAAGAATCTCTTTCACTTTTTAATTTCTATTTTGTGAAAAAATGGTGTGGCTCAGGAATATAATTACCAGAAAACTAGAAAAACACTGATTATAGTAAGTTTCATCTTGGTTGCAGTCTTGAAAGAATGCTGTATTTTAAATTGGTACTTATTTTACTCAAAATTAAACACAAATGTTTCAAATGCTGAGTCTTTGTTTTTAATTTAGACACCAAGGAAAGTAAGGAAAAGAAGGACAAGGAAAAACTAAGCTGTCTCTTGGCCTGAAAGGCCAAGTTTCTTAAGCCTGAGGTTGGTTTCTACCTCCCTTCTATTCTTCCTTTATCAGGGTCAATGTTCATCACTTTTAATCCTCCGTGTTCACACAGAAGTTTGAGCATCATCCACTTTCTTTTCTCTGAACTTGGCCTTTTTCTGATGACTTACCTCCACAATAATTACACAGGGTGGAACACTGAAACTTGGGAACTCCTAGAATAACTGATGCACTAGCAGTAGACATTTAAAAATATTTAATCCTTTCTTCTACTACCGTTCTTCTGTAATAAAGAAAACTGCAAATAACAGACAGCTTTCACTGTCATCCTCAAAAATTCTTCAAACACTTGGTAACAATGAACAAAATGACAGAAAAACAAAACAGATAAATTATGAACACGAGGGAGGAAAGGGTTGGGGGGGGAGTGGAGTCTGTACAATATCATCATTGCTGGATAAGGAATTGTATAAAACTCCTGCCACTCTCTGTTCCTCTTCTCAGGAACATAACAGCTCTTTAGTAGCTCATACAAGTAGCAGATTAGGGACACTTCCAGTTGGAAAGAGTTGTGAATGCTCAGTACCTACCACCACTCTCTTCTCCCTTTTACTTGTTTGGGGAAGCGTGAATACCCACCAAACAATAACCATTTCAGGGTGTGTGGTTATGCTGTTGCATTAGAGATCCAGGGTCATGCATTTAAGCCTTGCTCTGTATTTATACTGACACATGCCTTAACCATAGTAGTCCAATGGTCAGTCCATTTTCATAACATACCTTTGACTTATATTTTCTAGCTGTTGCAGGATAAAATGAGAGTTTCCATATTATTTCATGCTTTTTCTTTTCTCTTGGAATACATACTTGTATTGATAAAATATTAGGGCACTTTGACACATGATTCAGGAGTTGGGAGGAGTTGGCTCTTGGAGCCATTCTAATTAAAGCACCACAGTGTTTCATGTATCAGCACCTCTGTGCTTCAAAATGGCAGCAGGGGCACTTGAACTAAAGCACATTCAATGAAGTGTGGGGACGCTAATACACAATACACAGGAGGCTGCTGGAGCACAGTAATTACCATGCTCCAGCAGACTCGATTAATTGAGTCTGCTCTAATGTATTGTAATTATAGTGCATCAGAGCAGCCTCCACACTCATGTCCAGGCACCCTTATTTATGTACCAGATGTAAAAACACCTCTTGGATGCATCTATACACACAATTAATGCACACAAATAAACTCCAGCACTTATTGCTCCAGAATTTGTTTTGCTCCTGGGTGTGCTATTTGAATATGGGCCCAGGAACAAAAAACTGTGGAGAGTAATTCTCCAGAGTTTATTTATGTGCAACACGTAGAGACCTGTCAGAGTAGCCTGAGCTAGCAAGGGATCTGGTGCAGTGGATCAGCCTGCCAGCCTAAAGCTACTCCAGTAGGGCTCTACATGCTGTGGAGTGGCTGTTTGGGGCACGAGGGTGATTCAGCGTGTGGACTGGATGCCAGCTAGACCCACACTAAACCACCCTGTGCCCCAGCCAGCCAAGGCAACATCTACACATATGCTACCATGTACAATATTTTTGCAGCAGGTTAGGACTTGTATTTACAAGTCCTAACCTGCTACAGAGTTTATTATTTTTGTGTACCCTAATAGGGGTGCATGTGTAGATGCTGAGACATTTACTGTACAGTTAATTAGTCAATTGTGCAGTAAACATCTTGTGCTTACAACCCTAAGGTAAAATGAGATCTGGCTGGTGGAAATGTATTAATAGGGCTAAGGAAATGATTAACAGAATCATAAAAATGACACTGAATGTAGGGAAAATGTACCCATTCCCAAGCAAAATGACTGAATATGGCTGAATGTTATTTCAGGAGTGCATTATCCAACATATACTAAAAAGTGCATATATGCATACACTTGTTTTGAGAATTGGAGAAGTAGTGGAAGGGAGGATAACAACAAAGCTGAACGAAATTCAGGCAATCTTATGTCTTCTAGGAACCTAAGCAGGCCTAGGGCTGACTAGTATTTGGATGAAAGACTACCCTGGAATCCTAGGGTACAAGCCAAAGAGTTGTGGTCAAGTACTTGGTGAATACTAGACCATAAAGCTAAGGCAAGGGTAGATCAATCTTGTCCAAAGTCGCACACAAACTCTGTGATTGAACAAAGAATTGAACCTACATATGTCAAATTCTGGTCTACTGCTATCATTATCCATTAGCTCATTATTCAGCAGTCTTATCCTACTTCTTGTCAGCTGGTCATCAGTACTTACCATCTCATGCAGTTCCTGTTGCATGTCTTTATATAGTGTCCTTCTCAGGGTCCCTGGCTTCTACCCTTACTTTTGTAAAAAGTCTTTCAGATTGGTTATCTCAGACTGGGAGATCCAGAGACATAACAGGGCAGGTTGGTGCCAGGGACAACAGTGGCTTATAGGGCAGTAGATGGTTGATGGGCTGATGCCAAGGATACAGACCGCTGGCAGTAACAGTAGCTGTTAGTTTTCCTCTTCTCCCACCTCAAAGTCAGCACCCAGGGCTGCTTCTCCAGGTGCCCAGATGTATTAATAGTACTGTAGAGATTCCTAACAAGGACACAAAAGTAGGCTCTGAAAAATGCAAATACCTGTTTTCTCAGAGACGTATTTACTCCAAGGATGTTACAAGTGACAGAGCAGGAGATATGACTAATGATGTGAAGGAGAAGTTCATGGTCACTGAAGAAAGTGTTTAGGACAACCAGGAAGTTAAAACTAGAAGAATAAAAGTACATTATAACCCCTTCATCTTTTCAGGGAGATGCACAAGAAAAAAAAAAGCATGACACCACTGGTATGGCGCTCCTGTAAGTTCATTTGAGTGTACACACAGGAGTTCTGAGTCTCCACAGAAAGAGTCTACAGTCATGACTAACCTTGACATAAAGAAGGTGCTGTGGATAGAGTGCTGAAGAGGTTTTTTGAGACCTGGCATTTGTACTTGTATTGCCACTGATCTGTAGGGTTACCATGGTCAAGTAATTTCATTGCCCCATCAAAAGAAAGCAGGGTATAAAGGCAGTTTCTCAAAAAGCCATCTCACACCAGAGCAAGTTAAGGTATCTAATCTTAGCTAAGAACTCTCAGCTATGAATCTGCTCCTGAAGCTAGGTATCTAAGGGCTCCTTCTACTCTGGCTCTATATTGCTTTGGAAACTGCTGCCAAAAAATAAGTCCTACTTACCTTCTTAACATCTCTGCCTTTGATGTGTTTGAGAATGTCTGCCCTGAAATTCCCCAGAGCATCTGCACTTTGGAGTGTGTGGAGATGGAGGGAGTAGGTGGGACTTATGGGGTTTTTTTGTCTTAAGCCTCTAGAATAGTGCAGAGCAAGTGCAGACAAACCCTAAGACAGGTCAGCTCTTCCTCATGAAAAAATGACACAACCCCCTCTTCCACTGTGAACCAAATACCCTACGGCAGGGGTTTTCAACCTGTTTTGGTTGGGGTACCCCCAGCAGCTGGTCGAGAAGCAGGGAGTCGCCTGGTAGCCAGTCAACCGGGGGGGGGGGGGG
>NW_017729029.1:62428630-62441761 GCF_001723915.1 Gavialis gangeticus
GGGGGGGGGGGGGAAGAGGGGGGCGATGCAGCATGTGGCAGCAAAACCAGAAGTGCTGTCAGCGAAACCAGAAGTGCTGCTGGCTTCTCCACACCACTGACACATACCCCCTGGGGCCTTCCAAACTACCCCCAGGGATACACGTACCCCCAGTTGAAAACCTCTGCCTTAGGGATAGTGCATTAAATGAGATCTGTGAGAGTCAGTTCTAAGTCTCTGCTTCCATGATTATTTATTTTTTTATATAAAGAACAACTTACAAAGTGAGACAGACCACCCCCAAGAATATTTTTGGGGTGGGGAAATTACAGCTTAAGGCCCTGCTCCAAATCAAGCAAAGGGGAAGGGATTTAAAATCAAGTCTCCTTGCTAGCTGCTATGCTAGAGTGAAACGTGGAACTAAGATCCCAAAGTCTCAAGTCTCTTGTACAAGGCCTGATTTAGTGAAGCGTGGCCCAAAAACATCCACTAGAACAGGTCTTGCAGGTGAGAAAGGCACAGGTATACCTGGTTCCAGAACCCCACTGGTGTCTCAAGGAATTTGACAATAGCGGGACTTCATTAGTTGTTTGTATGCCCACTGGCAGAAACTTAGGTGCCTAAATGCTTGATGAAAGCCACTGACTCCCTTTGTATACCAACCTTTCATCTCCAATTGTCTTAAAATGCTGTGAACTCTGTAAGGTGATGGTTCAATTTTTTCCTCAGAACAACTTATTTCAATGTCATAGAAGTGTCAGTTTTCAACTACAACAGGAAAATGAACTCTCATTTTCACAGTTCACACACAGATCATAAATCCGCTCTTTTCTTTGTTTCTAGTGAGTGAAGGCTGTTAAATGCTGCAGTTCAAGCATTTTATATTTGAACAGCTTTTTTTTTTAGGAAACTGCATTCGTTCACACATTCTAGTTCATTTTACTAAGCATTTGAGTATTATGCGTTACAGTTATTAGCACTGGGAAAAAAGATTAGGATGAAGACATTTGCACTGATCATTAGCATACTTATACTTAGCTACTGGAAAGTCCCATCAAGTGTTGAAAATATAAAACCTCTCTAATATGAAAAACTGTGGAATAGCAAAACATAGTAGAAAAAAATACTTTAACCTGTTAATTGACTTTATGTGTTAAAAGTCTTTTAAAAGTTCCTGCAAAAATAGGCACTCCTGATCTATGTAATTCACACTGTGTGTATAGATATTAGGACTGTGCAAAGCTTGGGTTGATTCGGTGGAGATTTGGCTTAATTTGGTGGCAGAATCTCTGAATCTGAATTGAATAAGGAAACCCTTCAATTTCTTTGAATCAAATCAGAACACTCCGAATTGATTTGGAGAGATTAGGAACAATTTGATGATTCAGACATAGACACAGCTTTAAATGTTTTTTCTACATACCTCAAGGTACCAGGCAGCTCATGAATGCTGAGATGCTGGGGCAGATGGAGCATCCTACAGGAGTGAAGGGGGGTCCCCAGCGTGCTCAGCAGGAGAACTGGATATGGACCAGAAGCACTTCTCGTCCACTGCCAGATCTACCATGCTGGGCCAGCCCCACCCCCCCCTCACTGAATGGTGCCTCCTGGGTTTGGGGGGGAGCACCCATGGTCCCCCTGTGGATGATTGCTGAGTGTGGGGGGAGCATGAGGGGTCCCCCTGGCATGCTCGGTGGCAGACCCAGAAGTGGACCGGAAGTACTTTGTCGATAGAAATGAATCATCATGGCACTCCATGACCAGTGGTGTCCCCCAAGGCTCCATCCTTGGACCTGTATTCTTTAACATCTTTATTAATGATGTGGACATAGGTGTCAGAAGTGGACTGGCCAAGTTCGCTGATGACACCAAACTTTGGGGTAGAGCATCCACACCTGAGAATAGGCTAGTGATCCAGGCTTACCTTGATAGGCTTAGAAAGTGGGCGAATATAAACCTGTTGACATTCAATACGGATAAATGCAAGGTACTCCAACGTGGGGAAAAAACCTGCATCACACTTATAGGCTTGGCACTCACTAGCACCATGACCAAAAGGGACTTGGGGGTCATGAAGAGAACAGGTATTATGAAGATAGGCTGAGAGCGATGGGACTCTTCAGACTGGAAGAGTGCAGGCTCAGGAGTGACCTGCTGGCAGCTTATAAGTATATAAGGGGTGTGCATCAGGATCTGGGGGAACGCCTGTTCACTAGAGCACCCCAAGGGATGACAAGGTCCAATGGTTACAAACTCCTCCAAGACCATTTTAGGCTGCACATAAGGAAAAACTTCTTTACTGTCTGAGCCCCCAAGGCCTGAAATAGACTCCCTCCAGAGGTGGTGCAAGCACCTTCTCTGGACTCTTTTAAGAAATGTTTGGATGCTTATCATGCCTGGATTCTTTTACCCTAGCTGACTTCCTGCCCCTGGGGCAGGGAACTGGACTCAGTGTTCCTCTGGGGTTCCTTCCAGCCCTAATGTCTATGAAATCTACTTCTGGTCCACTTTCAGGTTCGCCGCTGAGCATGCAGGGTGCCCCCCTGCACTCCTGTGGGACACTTCATCCACCACACTATCTCAGCATTCATGAGCTGTGCCTGGTACCTTGAGGTATGTAGAAAAAACATTTAAAGCTGTGTCTATGGCCAAATCACTGATTCTCTCAATCAGCACCAAATATTCAGATTTGGATTCGGCCTAATCGAATCGGGACAGTGATCTGAATCAACTAATCAAATCACTGTCCCTGATTTGGGCTGAATTGAATATGGCCTGTTTTGCACACCCCTAATAGATAAGCTAATAATTTATTTGAATATCTTTAATATTATCCGTAATAAGGGTTATTGGTTTCTTAATCATATAACACTGCACAAATACTTATGTTACAAACACACTTTAAACCAGACAAAGCTACAGAAAGATTTGACACAAATTTAAATGTCTGTTGTGGTTATGGGCTTGAGATTTATTTTCAGATCAAACATATATAAATGCCTACAGGGAAAAGGATTGTTAATAATAAATTCTATACTTGGGGTTCCACAAGAACTGAGGTGCATAAAGTCCAGGACCAGATTCTCAGGTATAAAGTTTCTGATTTCCACCACTCTCCCAGTAAAGCTCACCATAAGTACAGCATTACCAGCCAGGAAGGAATAATGTGAGAGGAAGATTCCTTTTTGGGAGAATTCCTTTGGGAGTACATACTTGTTTAGCAAATTGTATGACACCGTGGTCCCTGCTGATCAAATAGTGGGCAAAGCTAGCTTTCCCAAAGTCACACTAACCCTGACTATTGCTTTGATTCGTTGGCAACCAACCTAATGTAGAGCATACCTTCATACTCTGTTTGATAGGGAGCACACAGATGACCCTGAATCAGGAGTGTAAAAGTAGATTCTGTCCTCCCATTTTGTAATCCAGCTAGACGCCCTGACCTACACATTGTATTTTTTCTCAGCCATAGTTTTTTAAATATGAGACTAAAACTCCACAAAGGCGTTACTAGAAAATCCACAAAGCATATCTAAGAGCAATGGAAAACTAAATAGTTTAGTGAATAATACTGAAAATATCAAATTCAAACAAAACAGCAATTGTTCTCCTGGCCAGATTATTTTTCATTATTGAGAACTCTTCTCAATCTGCATCAATGTATCCTCTGTCTAGACAGGTATATCAAAAAATAAGTATAGTTTAACTGTGGGTTTCCTGGTCCACAAATAGAAAGGAGTCCTGGGTTTCCTCCTCGGTTTTTGTGACAATAGATGTGTTTTTCAGAGACACTCAGAATGGATCAAACTCTGCTCCCATTGCAGTAAATTGTAAAAGTACACTGAGAAGAGCCAGGCCAAAGCTGAGTGTGATAGAAAACTACACTGCTAGGAAATGTTTATCCTGAATCTAAACTGCCCCAAGAAATGCCACAGTGCATTGCCATACAAGCTGCGCCTTAAACATGTAATGTTGCCACTGTTAGTGTACTACTAGGCACAGGCTGGTAAGAATGCACAAAACAGAGCTCATGGAGCACAGCCAGTGCCACACTAAGAGATTATATTACATTTTTTGGCGCATGTAGCATGTGCAGAATGGGTATGCTGTGCTTCATTGAACCAGTCCCTAGTGATGTCCAGAGAAAGTGCATATGTGTCCCTAGAATCCATTTCAAACACACTTTTTTCCCATAAAGATGGCTTTTTTCCTCCTTCCTCATGAAAAAGTTTTTTCTTCTGTTAAAATAAAAAAAAAAAGTTAGATAGCTAAAAAAAATACTTTCTATTACCAGAGTGTTAATAAGTGCCAGCTAAGTATCAGATTGAACACTAGAATTATAAAATGCATTACTTCTGTGCATTGGTATGGTTAATAGTTTTGTTTTTTTTTTAAATAGGGCACTGGCTTTATATTGTACATTAATCTATAACTGAAAGATAAACAAGGGCATACTGGCACTTTCAGGGGACCAAACTCTACAAACCTTCTTGGTGTTACATGGTATTTTACTCTTCAAATATCCCCACTGAGTAACAGGGTAAGTTACTCAATGTGATTAAGGGATTAAGTATCTGTCCTTTTAGAAATTCCAGTTATAGAGGAACAGGTGCCAGTAGGAAAAGATAGATTGCAGTAGAAACATAATTTAGAAATATTCTTAGTGATCTTCAGTTGTCATGCTTTGGAAATCCTTTCCAACTGCATCTGTGTTGGTACTGCATTTGTACTATTCTTTCTCATTTGACATTAATGGTATGTCAGGAAATGATGCTGCTAAGGAAGTTTGGTTTCATTAAAAGCCTTGTTTCAAATATACCCCACAAAACTTATGAGGTAAGAAAAAGCTGTTCTGTAGCACAGAGTAAAGACAGAAACTAAGCATTGAAAAAGGAGAAAATTATGTCACTGGATGTACGATGTGGGGAACAGCCAGCATACACCATTACACAAACTATTTTGTCTTTTTGCACAGAATGATGTAACCCTTCTGCTGGGCACAGGATGGCAGCAATATGGAACAGGTTTAAATTTTGGGGTACCAAGTAAGTTTTCATTGTACCCCAAGCCCCCACACAGAAATCTGGGATCACTGATTTGATCAGGGGTGTCCCACATAAGCAAACCGTCTCCTCACAAGCAGTGTAAACACAAAAGGTCAGATTAATTACAGCAGAGAAAGAAACCACCAAATGCAATTTGAAACACTGTCAAGTATAAGGTATAGTCTATAGTTTGCACCCCTTTGGGGAAATCCTACCCATGCCCAGGTAGTCTGGACTTGGGGGCTCATTCAAAGGGTTAATTCCAGGGGTCTGCACCCTTACACCTGCCACTCAGCAATAGGCTGGACAGGAGCGGCGGGGAGGCACATTGAAGAGTCCTATGAGCTGCTCTTTGCTCTCAAGGAGCTGCTAGTAAGCATTGGTCCTTCTGCAATGTAAGGGGCCCCTCTTTGTTCCCTGGGAGGGCACTGATGTCTACTTCCACATCGTGGCTGTGAGGAGGTGACTGGGGTCCAGTCAGCATACTGCACTCCAAAATTTCTAGTCTGATTACATAGTTTTGCTGGGGCAAAGAAGATCTGCAAAAACTGAGAGGCCAAACCTACCTGTGGCAATACCCGGCTGAGTTTCCCATTCAACACTGAATCCTCTGGCTTGGGCGCCCCTCTGGGGTCATTTCTCTTAGCCCAGCTCCAGCCCCGCTCCCTCTAGCCAGGCGCCCCTTCCTATGTACCCAGCATGACATTGCCCTAGCTTTCCCAGTTAGAGTTTGCCATGCTTCCATGCCTCTCTCTCAGCCAATTCATTTAAAAAAAACATTGCTGACCCTGGCCAACCAGGCCAGGGCTTCAGGTATCCGCTGACTTGCACACTGTTTGCTGGACAATGGAGACCAGGTTTTGTGGTCTTTGAATACAATAGGGAGGGATCCTAAGACAAAAGACCACACAGCAGGGGACTTTCCTGCCTGCTGTCCAGACAGCATGCATCTCCCCAGAATAACAATCGGGGGGGGGGGGGGGGGGGAAAGGAAAGAAAGATGCAATATTATAGCAAAATAGACACTAGTGGCCAACATGATCATAGTCAAACTAAGGCACACTCTGCAGTGCAGAACAATATACATGGCAGATATGAATCCAAAACACACTTTGCAGTACAAACAAAATACATAGCAACATGAAACCAGAACACACACTGTCATTAGGGCTGCGAAGCTTTGGTCCATGATTCAATTCGGCAGAGATTTGGCCCAATTTGGTGGCCATATCTCTGAATCTGAATTGAATCAGAGGACCCTTTAATCTTTCTGAGTCGAATCGGAATCCTACAAATCAATTCAGAGAAATTCAGAAAGATTCAGTGATTGGGACATAGATACAGCTTTAAATGCTTTTACTACATACCTCTAGGTAGCAGGGAGTACTGTGATGCTGGGGCACATGGAGTGTCCCACAGAAGCATAGGGGGGCTCCCCAGCGCACTCAGCAGCAGACCCGGAAGTGGATCAGATACACTGCCAGTCCACTTCTGTGTCCACTGGGGAGCATGCGGGGGGGGCTTCCCTATGCTCCTTGGCTCAGTGACTGGTGCCTCCTGGATTGGGGGGGCATGCGGGGTCTCCCTGTGGCTGATCACTGAGCTGGGGGCAGGCACGGGGGAGCCCCACATGCTCCCCAGCAGACCCAGAAGTGGACCAGGAGTACTTCTGATCCACTTCTGGGTTCACTGCTGTGAATGTGGAAGGCCCCCTGCACTTCTGTGGGACACTCCATGCACCCCAGCATCGCCCCAGCATCGCAGCAATCATGAGCTGCATCTGCTACCTTAAGATATGTAGAAAAAACTTTTAGAGCTGTGTCTATGTCTGAATTGCTGATTCTCCAAATCAGCATCAAATCTTCAGATTCGGATTCAGCCGAATTGAATCAGGGACAGTGGTCTGAATCAATTAATCATATCACTGTCCCTGATTTGGGCCAAATATGAATCCAAATTGAATAGGGCCCACTTCACATGCCCCTAACTGCCATACAAAAAACCCTGCATGTTATATGTGTGTTACATGGGTAACATACCTAAGCATTATGAGATTGGAAACACCTTTTAAGTCTGTTATGATGTGCCATAATACACATGATGCAAAACACATGAGGATTGTACAGACCCTGGCATTCAGTTTTGATCTAACAGAACAAGATGAAGTCCTTCCCAGGTTTTAAAAACTATATAGTCCTGCAACTTGCCAAACATGAAACTAGAAGACCTAAACCGGAGGGATGCACTGAAATGTATTTTAAATTTTTTAAATGGGAGTGGAAACTATATCCAACTGGTAGAAAAGACACCATTTCATTGGTCCAACAGAAATGAAGTGGAAGAAAAGATGGAGGAAGAATCTCTACATCATCATGAGGTACACATCATAAAGCACCATTGTGTCATTGTGATATAACTGTTCATGGTCCTTTGCAATCAGGGAACAAAAGTATTCGTCAGCTGTTAATGACTGGCTGTATAGACACTTCAGTCTATTTTGTTTTGTAACATGTATAGTTGTTTAGCAATAATGCTTGCGCATCCACCTTCATTAAAAAAAAAGGTTGAGGTCTTATCAGACACTAGTGGGTGAACAATATCTAGCTTTTTAGTTTAAATAATGCTTTGAAAGGTTTTGGAAGAAAGCATACATAAAGACAATTGTGTCTACCCTGTAAGCAAGTATTAGCCAGGATTACTGATACATTTATTTTATTTTGTTTCTATACCAGCAGTTTAATTTTTGCCTGCCACTATTTTGCACAACAAGGATCTTGCTATCCTTTTCCTCCTTTACCCTTTCCCTATCTCTGTACATTCCATTCAGTTTGTTTTTGGTGCAAAATGTAAGCCCTGATTCTAAACTTTTTACACTCAAGGCACCCCTTGGAATATGTTAGCTCTTAGATTTTACTCATTTTTTACTACAGAAAAATAATAAAGTAATTCTTCTTCTGCAAAGAACTCAGAAAGACCACAGCAGGCCTGAATGTTCTTGACACTATGGATTCCAATTTGAAATCTCTGGGTTTATTACATGAATTGTATACATCTTTGCACACCTATCATTGCTAATATTCGAGCAGCACGCTGTGGCACCCTTAAAGAAACTTATGGTACCCTGATTGAAAACCACTGATATAGGCCCTAATCCTGCAATACATGGCTATCAGTTGAGGCCTGCATGTATGCAACAAATTCTAATCCACCATAATATGTAGGATCAGAGCTTTAAACTACAAGGTCTTTAAAATAGGAGTAGTCTCTTATCTGCTCCATTCTGTACTGTGTACCATTTTGCCTAGATGCATATATTTAAAAAATGTTGTCGTAACACTGATTCAACCATTAGTGTAAACATAATTATACAAGTTTAAAGGTATTGTATATTTGTGAAACTTACTCACCTTCCTGGACAAGAATAAGCTATGCTGCTTTAAGCATTTTATACCAGTATAATTCCATCCCCATGAGAGGTGTTATACTGCTTGAAATACAATGATAATTTATGGGCATTTTTGTACATATTCTCAACATGGTGTCGAGCACTTTTAAGGTAGTTTGCTGGATTAAAGTATGTTCTTGGGATCCCATACTAGAATGTGCATATAGGTAAAATGTAATCTGGGATACATGATTATTTGTCCCCATGTAAATACTCCATATGCATGAACTATTCAGTTAAATGAGTAATTTCCACTTAAACTGACTATAAAAGTTTTTATTCACTATTTTTTAAATATTTGCCTTCCTGAGATGGGAATTGTCCCAATGAAAAAAACAGAAGACAGAAGAATAGAAGTTTCCAATTAGATAGAGAATGGTTACAAGTATTGCATAGTTATCCTGGCTCAGATTATACAAGTCTTGTTATCTCTGCAGGGTTCATGTATGTTGGTCTGCTCATATGCTATGCCTCTTCTTTCATAGTATTCTAGCTATAGAGCAGTGGAGTATCTGGAAGTTCACTAAAGTAGCTGGAAATTTACTGAACATGAATGAACATGCAGTTACAAAAGTGGAAGGGAATCTAATAATGGGAAGAATTTAAAAAATGAGGGTAGGTGTGAGGGAAAAGGGAGAATGGGGGTTTTGGAAAGAAAAAGTTATTAAAGATGTTCTTGGGTTAGAAGCCTGTATAATGGCAGGGATAAGAGAATCATAGAATTATAGAAAATTAGGGTTGGGAGGGACCTCGGGAGGTCATTTAGTCCAGCCCCTGCTCAAAGCAGGATCATCCCCATCTAAATCATTGCAGCCAATGCTTTGCCGAGTCAGGCCTAATAGATCTTTACTCTGTCTCTGTCTGTCTGCCTGTGATGTTTTGTGAAACGGCAGCAGCATAAAAAAAAGTGATATCGGGAGCGCTGCACAAAATTCTCAAGTCGTGTTTCTAGTTCTTACTCATTTTGTGAGGTTGCCTCTGTGTGTATTTTTATTCTGCCTTGCCTGTAACATGGACCTTCAAAAGAACAATTGTCTTTCTACTAAACTATTTACATTTATTATTTTCCATGAGGAATTGGTGAATCCACTGCATTTAGTAGTGTCCAGAAGGAGTAGGTGTTATACAAATAGAGACCACTACTACTTGTTCTGTCATCTGCCACTACTGAGATCAGTCTAACTCCATCCTCTCTGGAACAAGCCTTCAGGCTGCAATAAAATCCTCCCCCCTCCCAGTCTACTCTTTTGTAAACTGAATAAGGCCAGTTCCTTTAGTCTTTCCACATAAGTCAGAAGCCCCACCCCCCTAACAATTTTTGTTGTCCTCTGTTAAACTCTCTCCAATTTGTCCACATCCTTTCTGTATTTGGGACCCCAAAACTGGACACAGTACTCCAGATGTGGCCTCACTCATGCCAAGTAGTGCAATAATCACTTTCCTTGATCTGCTGGCAACACACCTACTATTGCAGCCCAATATGCTGTTAGGCTTCTTGGCAACAAGGGCGTACTGATGGCTCATATTCTGTTTATTGTCCACTGTAACCTCTGAATCCTAGCCTACCCCCCAGTGTATCTGTTATTCCCCTCAGCTTGGTGTCATCTGCAAACATCCTGCTAAGGATGCATTGCATCTTATCTTCTAGATTATTGATGGAAATATTGAATACCCCTGTGGCACTCCACTTGATATCGGCTGCCAACTAGACATTGAGCTGTTGATTGCTACCATTTGGGGCCAATGACCCAGTCTATCCACCTTACAGTCTATTCATCCAACCCATACTTCCTTAGCTTGCTTGTGAGAATTCTGTGGGAGACGGTATTAAAAGCTCTACTAAAGTCAAGGTATATCGCATCCACTGCTCTCCCCGCAACCACGAAGCCAGGTGTCTAGTCATAGGAGGCAATCAGGTTGGAACAGTGAACAGTGAAATATATTTCCAATAAATGCAAAAATGTTACATAGAAGAAGGAAACAATGGCATATCCTACCTTATGGGAGCATTTCTCAATAAACCTGTTGTTTCTCATGGAAACATTTTATAACATTTGGGGAAAGTATCAGCTTGCCCAGAGACTAATTTTACCAAAAAAAGAAATGAATGGAGGCAAGCACGTTGGCTGTTAGTTTAGGATTAATTTTCGTATTCATTATTTGCTTCCCCTAGGCAGCTTCTCCTGGAATGTATCCATCCCTTTCATCCTATTGCCTCCTGCCTCTCCCCCTCCCCGAATTTCCTATAGTCTGATTTAGGCTGCTATCCATTTAAATTTCATGGATTTATGGATCCTGTTTTTGGCACTAGCATCTTTAACACTTTGTACAGATAACCTGGGCACCTATTGTGCACTGTAGTTACCATCATGTGAAAATGAGCCTGCTTAAATGTTAGACTCAGCACTAAGGTGCTTAAGTTGCTGTAATAAATTTAGGGTGAGATCCAGAGTGGTATTTAGGAACATAATTTGCAAAGATTGAAACAAATGGGAGCTTGGCTATTATTTAAATGAAAAGAAGTTACATCTCATTATGTATCTGGCCTATGACACAAACGTTTATAGTATAGTTCCATTTCTATTCAACATATTTAAGGAAGAAATTGGCTACACATTCCTCAGTATGCATTTAAGAAAATTTGGTTCTTACCATTGCTACCCTTTTGAACCACTGGATTTATATTTAATTTTGGACTTGTTCTTTTGTAGTAAAGAAAATTTTAAAGTCTCAGTTAACTTTTTATGTTTGAAAAGCATAAGACTTCCATTGATTATAGGAATATTCAGTGGGCAAGTTTAACTAAATATTCACAGGGTCAGAGCACATGAAAATAATTTTGTGGCTTGGTGAATATCACAATCCCCTGAGAAATTCCATTTCCAGTCTTTTCTCCAATGAACGCTTAAACATTTTGTAGAAAGTGGAAGTACTTCAACAAGAGATACAGAGCGTGCCAAAGTCCCCATTTGCTGGAATATTATCCTAAGAGGTGGGATCCCCAGGTCTAAGCCCCTGCTCTAAATCAAACATAGGAAAGATTTGAAGCTGGATATCCCACATCACACAAATGCTTTGACTTTTCAGCATAAGGATGGATTTTGTGCAAATTCCATTTTGGAGGGTATGTTTTGACAATGCCTGCTGAACTGGGCCTTGCAAGTGAGACTGACAGAGGAATGCCAGCTAGCATATCCTTATAGGCCCAAGGAATTCAGAAGTCTCCAGAGTTTTGCAGCTCCTATGTGAGACTTAGGGGATACACATTTTGGCTTTGGGATCCAAAAGTGGCAGTTGGGCTTCTAAGTGCATCCACGTATTTAACTGCAATTTACTTCAGGGTTAGCAACGTTGATTGCAATGAAGTTATGTCCCTTGATCATAGTGTATAGTAATTTAGATTTAGGAAGCCTTGTTTGAACCACAAAGCCAAACCACCACATCAGTTCAAGGCACCATCTCACAGACATGAGAGATTTTGAAGATATGATGTAATCTTGAGATAAAGTTCCAAACTTAACAATTCTAGTGACACAATAAACAAACAAACAAATCCAAATTTTGATATATTAGGTATATATATGGGGATTACTTTAAGAGTTCTATAGTGCCCTGCTTGATGACCACGAAGAACCTTTGTGCCATGGAATAGACTCACAACTCTGAAATTGTTCCAGTAAAGCATCTTCACAGTCTCATAAATTCTGATGCTTGAAAGCAACAGAACATACGCTGCATCATTTTCAGTAATGTAGAGAAGGAGCCAGACAAAGATTTCTTCTTTCAAGAAATGTGTAGGGGAGCTACAAAAGCAATAGTAAATCTTCTCTTCCTACCCTACCCACACACAAATCAGTACTATCTGATTTCTTTCCATGTAATAACACTGAATCTCTAGTAAGTAGGTCAGTGTTTCTAGACAAGCAGCAGAAAACGACAGTGCTATCCTTTTGGATAGCTCTGAATCTAAACACAGCTGAAATGGCAGTTGTTAGCATATAGATCTAGCAAAGTGAAAATTAAAAGCACCATGCAGCTTCAGTCCTATCCCAGTATAACACGGCACTCAGGAAGCAATAAAAAATTGTGTTCAGCAGGCTGATCATATTGTTCTTCTCTTTAACACCTAAAAGCATGAATGATGACTAAATTCCTCACACATTTCCTGCATTTAATGGTCTGCACAAAGAGGTATACATACAGATGTTCGGGGAGGATGGATTGTGTTAAAAACGGCTACCCAATCTAACTTCTTCAAATGCAGACCTTACATTTAGATCCATAGTTAGGTTGATCTAAATGCAAACTATACAGAAGTTTAGGAAGCTTAAATCAGTCTAAAAATGGCTATAAGTTAACTGTACCTCAGAGGTAATCTACCTTAGATTGGGTCTGGTGAGATGGATCTAACTGAACTTCTGTACAGTTCCCAGTGCAGCTCTGGAGCTGGGAAAGCCCAGCTGCTGGCCTCAGCCCCAGGCTGCACTTTTCCTACCTTGGCACTGGGCTATTTTTAGCCCCTCCAGCCCCACCCCCAGATGTATAACCCCCCACCCACTGCAGAACAGCTAGTCCCTTCCCAAGCCTACAAGCCATTCCTGATGCCAATTTTATTGTTGTTTGCTGCTGCTAGGAGCCGAGGAAGTAAGTCAGATTGGGGGG
>NW_017729029.1:62442505-62443021 GCF_001723915.1 Gavialis gangeticus
CACACAAACCCGTTAAAATGGTCCGCAATGGTGGAGGAAGTGGTTTGGAGGAAGTGCCTCAGTCCATATAGTCTCATCACAGGGGTCCTCTTCGGGTGGAGCGGGGTCGTCTGTGGTTAAAGAATCCTCTTGGAGTCAAGTGAAGGGGTGGGCGGTTCAGGCGGTCCCCTCCAGGTCCGGTCCGGCAGCAGCTCATCTGGTGGGGTCGGAGTACTGGCGGTGGCCCGTGATGTGTTCCATGTAGATGTTGTGGGACCAACAGATGGTGTCAGACACCGTGAGGCAGCGCATCAGCTTGGCGTAGCGGCAGGAGATGCGGCAGGCACGCAGGACGCTCTTGTTGCTGGGGTCCCAGGCTCTGAGCATTGCTACGATGAGCGCGTTGACCATCATGTCATAGCTGCGGCCCCTCAGGGTGTTGGCCAGCAGGTTGTACTTCTCCTGCTTGCGAGCCCGGGTGTTGGTGAAGGCTTGGTGCCGGTTCTCAAAGGGGATGCTGACATCCACGATCATGAC
>NW_017729029.1:62443855-62444261 GCF_001723915.1 Gavialis gangeticus
AGCCATTCCTGATGCCAATTTTATTGTTGTTTGCTGCTGCTAGGAGCCGAGGAAGTAAGTCAGATTGGGGGGAGGGGTGGGAAGGGTGGTGGGGGAGGTCGTTCCTGCCAAATCCTCTCGGACCCCAAACTCCCCACAGACCCCACCACCCACCCAATGCTTCCAACCCCCCTGCAGACCCCACCTACCCCATGTCAAATCTAACCTCCCTGAATATCTGTACATACCCTACATATTGTTCTGTGCCTGTAATTACCTAGAAATGTGTTGTTGATTTTTATTTTTCAGGAAATGTGGATTTGCCTTTCACTATCTCTTTCATATTTACTGAACGAATTGACTTTTATTGGTAAATGTTTAGGATTGGGAATCCAGAAAAAAGATGGCAAAGCTGATATGAAAATAC